>NC_136057.1:294733285-295376768 GCF_964261635.1 Lissotriton helveticus
TACATTCATTTGGCCTCCCATCACCGCACATAAACTACAGAAGACTGAAAGAGAACTGGTCATTTCAGGTTCTGCGCAAAACGACATGGTATACGCTACAGGGAACTGCAATGGCCAGATGCTGCTGGTGGGAAGAGAGAACAGAACTGCTGGGGTGCCAGCAGAAACAGGGGCCACAATAGCCTCCCTCTGCCCAACAACGCAGCTCGCCTGCCCTCAAACTACAAATACTACCATTATGTGGGGATATACCTTCCCCTCCGGAAGTGACGTATATCAGTGCCATCCACGCCTCCACCTGATCTAAACATGCTACAGAACGCGCTCTACATACACTTTTAAGTCACTCTCTTCCTATTTACAAGCACCCTGTAAGTGAGTAGACTCAAGGGGGTGTAATGAGGTGAGACGTGAGTGGAGACTTGTTTTTTTCTTGTTATCCTTATAACCAGCATCATTCTGTGGACACATTATAGACTTGACCATTCACTTTCTGGAGAGTTAGCTGAGTATGCCAACATTGATAGAGAGAAGTGGCACATTTCATGCTTTGTTTTAAACGCCAGCAGTCACAGTTTGAGGCATTGGTCTGGCTCCCATCTTTTGCAAAGGACATGGCTTTTAGCAAACATTTCCTAGACCAGCGGCTCTGAGGTGCCCCTCCTGGCTTTCAAACTGTGAAATAAGAAGACTTCAGTGCTTACCATTTGCCGGTGACTGGGGAAGAACGACTGGTCCACCAGTGGGAACTTCTCTGGACCCAAGGTCTGGAGGATTTTAATGAGCTGGGAGAACTGGAGAAGATGAAAAAATGGAAAGTCTGTCACAATGGATCTCAAACAGGACAAGAGATGTGAAATTCAAGACACTTCTGGTCACATCCACAGTGGTTGCACCTGAGGCGGTGGACCAGAACATCTGCAGTTGTGGCGGCAAGAGAGCGAGACACATTACACTGCGTCAACTGTGAATCCTTCTATCACTGCTAAGTCTTGTAAAGTGTTTCGATACCCTCTGGTCTAGCCGGCGCTATAAACAACTAAAATAAATAAATACATGCATAAAATAAAATGGCACATGATGGTTTGAAAATAGGGAGAAAAGGACACAAAGTGCACTATGTTTGCGTGTCAGATAGGCTAACAGAAAATTCTTAATTTAATGTTCTCCAGTGTACAGTAAACTCTATCGCCATAGTTAACTGAGAAAACATTTAAACTTTCATCCCCACACCACAATAATACATATTTATAAATACAAACTACTTTAAACCCAGCTCGCTATGTAAAATGAAACTTTGAACATATGATATAAAGATGTTTAAAAATAAACATATCATTTTACATCAATAGAGATGATTAATATTCACTAAGAAACCATGGTCCTCATTTTCATTATAACAATAAATGCTGCAGACATCATACTGACCATGTACTTGCCCCTCGCTTTGAATAGCATAAATCGTCAAATATTGCTGCGTTTTTTGATCCCAGGCGATGCCCCTTTGTTATCAACAAATAACATTTAAAATATCTCAACCCTCTTCTTTCATCTGATCTCAGGGGCATTTTGAAATACAATTAGCAGTGTGATGAAACACCCATGTTCAAGTTTGACTGATAAAACCTCTTAAACAGCAACATCTTGGAGTTGCATGAGTATTAGGCATTGTTGACATTTTTATTCTGTCAGTGACATTCCCTTAATTTCCTAATTTCAAGTTATTGGAAATTTGCAAACTATCCAGAAATGTGTATTAGCACATTGCATGCGCGTTGGTATAAAATAGGTGGGCCCAGGAGACCTTTTCTGCTCGAACCACTCTCCTGCTGGGGTCTCACAACAGTTTTTGAATGCGAAGTACACGCTTTTATAAAAGAGTAGTTTTATAGCTTCACATATTTCATTCTAAAAATGAAATTTCACACATTATTTTGCAACTTTTCTAAATTTCATGAAAATAGACATGATTTTGAACATGCCTAATCAGTATATATGAAGACAAGGCAAGCAAATACCACCCAGTAGGTTACAACGCGGTCGTTACAATGACCACGTTGTTACCATGCGTTACATCGCATGGATTTAGGAATAGTATAAATAACTATTCCTAATCCAGTTAGTGCAACAGCAGGGAATGTGTTAGGACTTAAAATCCAACACATTCCCTGGTGTTGCACGCCACCTAGCGCAAGTCGTAGAAACGACTTGCGATGTAAAGCCACGTGTGGTAACAACGCGGTCGTTGTAACAACCGCGTTGTTACCTACCTGCGTGGTAACCACATCATTGTAAACGCTGCTTCCCGCCTAATCAGTATTGCATGCCTTATTTATTTCTTTTTTTTTCTTTTTCAAAACTCCTCCTTATTGACCCAATGGTGATGGCACATGTACCAGTCATCCCTCGTTAAATAAATCACCACTATCACAATGCGGATTTACATTTGATATCTGCATTAAGCTTTATGTTTTCTTTCTCTAGCTAAAGTGAGGGGCGTGCCTCATTTCCAAATTCCACACAAGCTAATATACGTGTGTGAGTGTGCTATGCTGCCAGATATCAAGTACTATATACTCCACAGATTAGAAATATTTCCACATAGTCATGTCTTTTGCACTCAGGGTTGTCTTACATCCAAATATATGGAAGTCCGGAGATTAGGGCAGGCCAGAATCTAAATTCTTCGCCGATATTAGTGACTGGGGAGATCAATCAATCAATCATGGACATTTATATAGCGCACTACTTACCCGGAGGGTCTCAAGGCGCTTGGGGGGGGGGGGGGTGCTACTGCTCGAACAGCCAGGTCTTGAGCTTCTTCCTGAAGGAAAGGTGGTCTTGGGTCAGGCGCAGGTCGGTCGGGAGGGAGTTCCAGGTCTTGGCGGCCAGGTGGGAGAAGGACCTTCCTCCTGTTGTCGATCTTCGGATGCGGGGGACGGCGGCGAGGGCGTGACTGGCTGATCGGAGGTGGCGTTTGGGAGCGTAGAAGTTGATGCGGTTGTTGAGGTAGCTCGGGCCTTGGTCGTGTAGGGCTTTGTGTGCGTGGGTGAGGAGACGGAAGGTGATTCTCTTGTTGACGGGGAGCCAGTGCAGGTCTCTCAGATGTCCGGAGATGTGGCTGCGTCGGGGGATGTCGAGGATGAGTCTGGCTGAGGCGTTCTGGATCCGCTGGAGTCTCTTCTGGAGCTTGGCGGTGGTTCCGGCGTAGAGGGCGTTGCCGTAGTCCAGTCGGCTGGTGACAAGGGCCTGGGTGACCGTCTTCCTGGTCTCGTTGGGGATCCACCGGAAGATCTTTCGTAGCATGCGCAGGATGTTGAAGCATGACGAGGAGACGGCGTTGACTTGTCTGGTCATGGAGAGGGAGGAGTCCAGGATGAAGCCCAGGTTGCGTGCGTGGTCTGTCGGTGTGGGTGCGGTGCCCAGGGCGGGGGGCCACCAGGAGTCGTCCCAGGCGGAGGGCGAGGAGCCCAGGAGGAGGACTTCCGTCTTGTCTGAGTTCAGTTTCAGGCGGCTGGTCGTCATCCATTCGGCTACATCTTTCATCCCTTCGTGAAGGTTGGCTCTGGAAGCGGCGGGGTCGTTGGTCAGTGAGAGGATCAGCTGGGTGTCATCGGCGTAGGAGATGATGTTCAGGTTGTGTTGGCGTGCGATGGGCGCGAGGGGGCTCATGTAGACGTTGAAGAGGGTGGGGCTCAGCGAGGATCCTTGAGGGACACCACAGATGACTTCGGTGGCCTCTGACTTGTACGGTGGTAGACGGACTCTCTGTGTTCTTCCGTCGAGGAAGGAGACGATCCATTCCAGTGCCTTCTCTTGAATTCCGACGTTGCTGAGGCGCTGCACTAGGGTGCGGTGGCAGACAGTGTTGAATGCCGCGGAGAGGTCTAGGAGGATGAGGGCCGCTGTTTCTCCGTTGTCCATCAGGGCTCAGATGTCATCGGTGGCAGCGATGAGGGCGGTCTCGGTGCTGTGGTTGGCTCGGAAGCCAGACTGTGAGGGGTCGAGGGATCCATTCGTCTCGAGGAAGGCGGCCAGCTGTTTGTTGACGGTCTTCTCGATGACTTTGGCTGGAAACGGGAGGAGCGAGATGGGGCGGTAGTTCTTGAGTTCGGTGGGGTCCGCTGTTGGTTTCTTTAGTAGAGCGCTGAGTTCGGCGTGCTTCCAGCTCTCCGGGAAGGTGGCGGTGTCGAAGGAGGTGTTGATGATGTCCCGCAGGTGGGGTGCGATGACAGTGTCGGCCTTGTTGAAGACGTGGTGAGGGCAGGGGTCGGTCGGAGATCCGGAGTGGATGGAGTTCATCATGCGGACGGTGTCATCGGTGCTGATCGGAGTCCAGGCGCGGAGGGTGGTGGTGGGTGGCGTTGCTGCGGTCGTTGTGTGCGATGGTTGACTGCTGAAGCTGTTGTGTATGTCCGCGATCTTGTTGTGGAAGTAGGAGGCGAGGGAGTTACAGAGGTCTTGCGATGGGGTGATGTCGTTGTTTCCGGCGTTGGGGTTGGAGAGCTCTTTCACGATGTTGAAGAGTTCCTTGCAGTTGTGTGCGTTGTTGTCCAGTCGGTCCTTGAATGCAGTTTTCTTGGTGGCGCGGATCAGTTGGTGGTGCTTCCGGGTGGCAAGCTTGAGGGTGGTCATGTTGTCCGGTGTTGGTTCCCTTCTCCAGACTTTCTCGAGGGCTCGGCAGTTCTTCTTGGAGCTCTTGAGTTCGTCGGTGAACCATGGGGCTTTCTTGCTGCCAGGTCTGCTGGGCGGGGTCCTCAGAGGGGCGAGTTCGTCCGCGCAGTTGCTGATCCACTTCGTGAGGTTGTCGGCGGCCTGGCTGGGGTTCGCTGAGCTGGCGGGAGGGTGCTGACTCAGGGAAGCGGCGAGCTGGTCGGCTGTGATCTTGTTCCAGCTTCTTCGGGCAACCTGTTGCTGGTGGTGGTGGGTCGTCGTTCTTCTGAAGGTAAAGTGGACGCAGCTGTGGTCCGTCCAGTGGAGTCCTGTGGCGTGGCTGAAGGCGATGTCTTTGCTGGATGAGAAGACGGCGTCGAGTGTGTGTCCGGCGAGGTGGGTGGGGGTGGTCACCAGTTGCTTGAGTCCCAGGTTTGCGAGGTTGTCCAGCAGGGTGGTGGTGTTGCGGTCGTTGTTGTTCTCCAGGTGGAAGTTGAGGTCCCCGAGGAGGATGTAGTCGGCTGAGGGGAGGGCGAGCGGGCTGATGAAGTCGGCGATGTCCTCGCTGAATTGTGTGCGTGGTCCCGGGGGTCTGTAGATGAGGGTGCCTCTGAGGGTGGTCTTGGGGTTGACGTGGATCTGGAAGTGCAGGTGTTCGGCGGGTGCGATGGTGTCGTCGGTGTTGGTCGTGATGCGGATGGTGTTCCTGTGAATGATGGCGATGCCTCCTCCTGTCTGGTTGACGCGGTCTCTCCGGATGATCTTGTAGCCGTCCGGGATGGCGATGGCGATGTCGGGTGCTGAGGAGGCGTTCATCCAGGTTTCCGTGAGGAAGGCGACGTCTGGGGCTGTGGTGTCGAGCAGGTTCCAGAGCTCGACGGCGTGTCTGTGGACGGAGCGGGTGTTGAGCAGGATGCACTTCAGGTGGCTGCTGCTGGAGCTGCGGGAGATACACCGAAGACAAAAAGAAAGTTGTGTTTGTTTATCTTTGGGAGAGACTCTTTTGCCTTCCTTATCCAAAGTCTCTTGAGCTCTTCTCTGATGCATAGTTATGTCTCTTCAGTAAGGTGCTTCTCAATTCGCTGGTTGGGTTCCATCTCCTCTACTCTTTCAATGCTCCAATGATACATTTGTTTCCCTTTTCGAACCCTTCTGATTCCCTTTCCCTTTAAATGGCTCACTCTCCTGTTGTACCTGGAAACTGATGCTGCCTGAGGACCGCAGTGCAAATGGCAGTCATTTATCTCTCTCTCGCTCTTTTACTCTCACTTTCTCTCCCATGACACCCTCCTCCTATCTGTCCTTGGTCAACCCAAAATCCATGGAGAACGCCCTCTTGAAGACTTTCCGAGTTGAAGCGATGCACTTAAAGGCCATAGGGATGGTTCCCACGTCGACAACTGATTTGGGGAAAAAGACCACAGAGGCACACTGTGCCACCGACTACTGGTGCGCCACCTCTTCCTTGTGGTGTCAACAGGGAGTTCAGCGGTCTGTGCCCTGACTGGCGCCAGGGTGCTGTGGGACCTCCCTGACCCCGTTGGTAAGTGCTGGAGGCAGCTCCTCCCAATATCGTGTTCCATAGTTTGTCACAGCGACTACTTATCATTATTGTAAAATCGTATAGGCCTATATTGTTGTTAAATGCTGAGGTCATATTCCTCGCCAAAGTGTTGGCAACTCGGTTGAAGCAGGTGATAATGTCCCTGACCCATCCTAACCCGTCAAGCTTCATGCCAAATAGAAGAATGAGGCTTAACCTCCATCGATGGTATGGGTTATTGGGATGCACTAGGGATTGCAAGGGAACAAACACTGGTGATGTCATTGGACGCCGCAATGGTATTTGACATGCTTGAACGGGCATACTACAAGTTTGCAGTCCTGGATAGATTGGGCTTTGGTCCACAGTATAAGAAATGGATCAGGCTTCTGTATATCCAACCACTGGCCAGGGTCAGGGTTAATGGAGGTCAATTGAATATATTTGAACTGAGCAGGGGTACCAGGCAGGGCTGCTCAGTATTGCCCGAGATTTTTACTTTGGTTCTAGAGGCCCTCGTGCCTGGATATGGCAGGATCTGGTGATCAGAGGACTGAGGTGGGACGAGGACTGAGGTGGGACAATGCCTGGGAAGATAGAATATCTCTGTATACAGATGATGTACTGCTCTACGGGGCAGACCCTGAACTAACTATGTCTAGAATAGTGCAAATATTGCAAACCTTCAGCAAATACTTGGGCTATACCAAAAACATATACCCACTTATGGGTGGAATACCAAAACTGCCGGCCAACTGTGGCATGCCAATAGTTGTGGAAGGGTTTAGATATATGGGTGTATACATTACAAAAGACCCAAGCTATTCCGTGGATGAAAAATGGGGTAAAAAATGGACAGCTTGGGAGTCATATCGAAGATTATAACCCCTGATTAAATGTTCTACACTACTGTGTGGCTCACCCAGAGGTACCCGTGGGTGCGGGTGGATTGGCGACATGCCACATGTGGGTGGTCCAGGTCAATCTGACATAGACTGGCTTTACGTATGATGTTAAATCTTTACTGCTGCCGATGGTGGAATGCTGTGTTCTTCTGTTTTGCACAAAAACTGTTATAAAGACTTTAAATAAAAAAAAGATTTTTTCCAAATATTTTTATTCAAATCATTTCTATGAGAGTGGCCATCATAAGGCCCAAAGTTTTCCGTGAAAGGGTGTTTTGCTCTCATTCAAATTATATTAACCGTGCCGCTGTCCTGAACCTGGAAATTAGAAGTAACTTCACTTTATCTTCTTTCTGAGAGGAAAGAGCTTAAAGCCCCCCCCCCTTATTTCTCAGTGAAACAATTCCACCCAGCAATTAATGATACAGGAGCTCTCTCCTTTTTGCTGCGTGAAATTAAGTCCAATCAAGATTATCCCCCAATGACTCCACTTTGGACCACTGCTTTGTTTTGTGAAGCGTTGTCTAGGGAGCACTTTCATTAAGCTGCTTTGCTAATTGCTATCTGCTTTTCATTTAGTTGCCTGGAAAACACTATGGGAGAAACAGAGAGATAAGGGGATCCCTAAAGGTTTATTGACCACAATATGGACATTGCATTAAAAAAATAGGTCTAGGTAAGAAGTGATCCCAGGGGGATACTGCCCCTTGATATGGGGGGTTCAATGGTTTAAAGCCGGGTGTGTGCTGGCTCCCGACTTTCTTCAGCCTGTACCTCGTAAACCCTTCAAATACCCATGCCCCTCCCCTAAAAATGCCTCTCGAAATATTGCTTGTCTTCTTAATCCTGAGAGTTTAATAATTATGGATTAGTGTTAGGTAGGCCTACAGAGAAAATTAAATGTGTGTTAAAACAATATTGTTGCAGGAGAAGTTGGTAATCAGTACGGAAAAAAGGATTCAAGAAAAGGTTTGACCCTTGCAAAAAAAAGAAGGAAAAAAAAGTATCTTGCCGGTTGGGTAAGACGAAATTAGTAAGATGCCTCTTATAAATAACTAGGATTAATGTTTTCTTTTAACTTGTCTTGGGATGCCCATTTCTCTTCATGATTTGAATTAAACTAAATAATTTGTATTTGCTCGAAAGAGATTTGATTACAAATATATACGCGGGGTGCTCTTCCATTCCACTGATTAGAACTTTGAATGGAAAAATATCCCTCGGGCTCTCTATGGAGAGGAACTGTTTGCATTGGATGCAGATAGAAACGGAACAACCTGAAAAGTTACAGCTTGAGAACATTATTTCAATTGCCTTCTAATTCAACTATCCAGTCATTAAGAAAAGAACCACACTTTGTACAGTGGAAACTAATGATTAGAGCTCGTAGCTGAAGATTCTTTCACTCGTCAGCAGGACGCAAAAAGAATAAACTCTCCCGTTCATGCTGGCAGGCCTTACTTGGTGGGGGATGCGCATCAACAGCTCTTAAATTCATAAATCCAGTTGGAGAGAAGGCAGTTGCAGATACTACTTGGGGACCAAACGGAATAGGGGCAGTGAATGGGCCAGGAGGGATAACTGGGTGAAAGGATCCCCCGTCCACTGGAAGGTTTCATTTGATGTTTAGGCTCGGGTATTCCCTCTTGCATCCATGACCGTGAATTGAACAGCTCAAATGAACAGCATCTGTTGCCTTTTTAGGTTGAGACTATTCGGCGCTTGCGCTGTTAGGTGATCTGTTGTAGGTACTTTGTGGGGTCTGACTCCTCCCACGCTTTGGATTGGCTTTTGGGTGTGTTGTTAAAAATTCATAGCCTGCAAATGGCTAATGGTGGGTGAATGTCCCACTTTTTTAAAAAAAATCACTCCCATGGAGTATTGCAGCGGGAGTGAGCAGCGGCACGTACAGTAGCTCTCCTCTCCAGGAGTATGTATTTCTGTGGGCGGAACACCAGCACTCGTTTAGGACTTGTGCCTTGTGTTTAATTAAAAACAAGGAAGTATGTTATTTTTTCATGCCGCGCTCTAAACTGACATCTAGCTTGACTCTAAAAAATACTGTTTTGGCAGATGAGAAAATTGAAGCACAGGGTTGTAACGTGATCTGACCAGGACCACATTGGCTGATTGGAAAAGTCAAGGCTAGACATTAACAGTCTTGGCTTTATGTCAGAAGCATAAAAGATAGACAACGCTTCCTAGTGAGATATTTTGGGTACCACTGGGGCTTCACAGGGTGAGTTAAATGTATGTAACAGGAGGGCATTATTTGCCACACACTGAAGCCGTCTCCATCTCTAAATGCTGTGGTACAGCCCTATTACCTAAGGTTGCAGCCTCTGAGAGACTAATGTAACTGACAGTTATATATCCCAGTCTGGAGAAAACAGCGGCCTGATCTGAAGCTGGTCTCCAATGACCAGAGGCCCATGATGGATTGTGTGATCCCCAGAAACTGAAATCAATCCGGCCCGCCTTCACGCACCACTGCTCCACCCAAACAAGTGTATGCAAAATAATGGCTCTTGGTCAACCAGCAAGCACAAGGAAATGATGGACGGAGCGTTGGAACTTTCAGACACTCACCCCCAGTCACAGATCTGGGTTGAATCCATCATCATTCTTTTGCTCACTTCGCCACCTTAGTTCAGACCCAGCTATATGCAAATCAGTCTTGACCCTGTGCCTCATGGGAACAGTCCAGCCCGAACTGCCAAGCCAGGTCTTCCCTGAACCGGAAACAAGCATCCTGGGGAACTCCCTTCATCAGCCAGGCTAGCTTGAATCCAGTGGCAAAGTCAACCAGCACCAGAAGCCTTACAGAAAAGAGGTGGCTTGATGCAAATTCTGAGCCTGATTGTACAAACCCCATGGGGGCTTCGGAAAACAGCAGAACCGTGGTTGTGGTGGTGGTGGGGGGGTGAGTGGCCCACCAGGAGTGACAGAGTCAAGCTTCCCTGACTAGAATTTGGCCCATTTGACGGAGATCGATCATGAGAACTCCCATAGATAGGAAGGGGGTCCCTGCTCACATGAGGTGCCTTGCCCAGGCCGGGCGGTGTGGTAGTTGAACAAAGCTGATGTGTCAGAAGGACAAGCAAAAACCTCTGAGAGGGAAAGAAAAGTTTTCACTCCAAGGCTCTTGGTTGGCGGTAAATGGTCTGCCGACGAGGCTGCAAACCTGGTGATTCTGCACCTATGAAAGGAGAATCCAAGCTAGCTTCGCAGTGATGAGAGCTGCGGCAGTTAACACGAAGAAGCCATTCCAAAATGTTATTACTGGAGTGCACCACGGAGGGCGAGAGCTATGGCAGTCGACACAAGGAATCCATTCCAAAATGTCCTTCCTGGTGAGCTCCATGGAGGGCATAAAACAGTGCAGCGCTAGGCATGGGACTGACCTCCATGAACGGGTAAGTTAGAGTTGGCAGTAAAAGTGCTAAAATTATACAAAGGAAAGGAACATGGCGGCCGCCAGCTGAACGTCCGCAGCTCGCTCCCCCTATGGAATAACTAATCCCTGCTTTCGGGTACATTTTTGACCCCATATACGAGTTTGTTCGTTAGCCAACCCCCCCTGCAAAGGAATAAACTTGCTGTTTGTTGAAATATGCCCCCGGAGAACGACGTGACGCCATGGATCCTTGGAGCGAGCTTCGGGACGGGCGGGGACCGTGAGGAGAGTCAGCAGGAGCGGGACGGCGTGCAAAGAGGTCGGCGCTGGCTCTGGGAGGAGGCGTCTCGGACACGGAAGAGGCGCGTCTTCACCTTGCTCTCATTCCGGGTCGTTGGGGGTAGAGCCAGTGGCAGCCTGTGCAGAGCAGAGCTGGTGCGAGGAGCTGTACACAGGAGCGAAAGTAAAGTTCCAAATCGCTACTGCAGTGAAGCGGATTCTGAGGTAGGGGATCGAGAATATTTTTTTTCCTGCCTTGTGGTCGTAACAAGGTTTTTGGCTCTGGTGACAACTTAACAAAAACCCAGTACAACGGTATACATGACTGTACTTTCAAAGGACCTAATCCCCTACAGTTAAACGAGGTAAGACTATTTAGAGCTCCAATTGGTTGTATGGATGTAGGGGGAGCGTCTGGTGAGGGTGCAGGCGTTGGCAGTAAGGTCAGCCTTAGAAGTTCTAGTGATAAAGAGGAGGGTTTGGACCTAATTAAAACAAATAGATACGCACTGAGAGCCAGGGCAGTGCTTGGTTCAACCAAGGGGAAGCCTACCTATCCCCCGCGTATCTCACCCCCAGTCTCTGAAGTGAGGGTGCGTGCAAGAAGGGGTAAAGCAAAGTTGAATACCTCAGAAGAATATTTGAGTGTGAAAAATATAAAAAGTAAGGGCAGAAGTAAAAACGACAAAGGTGCTGCCGCCAATATCAAAGTTACCCCTTCACTTAAAACCTATTATAAGGTAATGTCTACCACCTCGGTTTCCACCTCCGCTACCACCTGCTCTCCCTTATCTGTTCAACCCACCCAGCTCACTCAGCTCGCTCAGTCTCAGTCTATTCCGTCCACCCCTGCTTCTATAGCAGTAAGCGATATGAGCACACCACTACAAGGAGGCTCGATCATGACTCCTACGAACTCCGTTAAAGAAGGGAGCGTAGACAAGCCCCCAGCTCCAGCGGAGGCAGTAGTTATGGTGCATTCAGGCATTAGCCTGTCAAGCAGGTATTCCGCGCTCGGGGGGTGGATTAAGTAACACCCTAATGGATCCAATAGAGACAATAAAAAGCCACGACGCCCCGAATGTAGTACAACTAGAACAAGTACACCACGCCGCCTCATCCGACAATGGTGCAGAGAACATCACAAATAAATCGGATGCAACCTCATGCACACGGCTGATATATTACTAGCCATGAAGGATGAGATCACCAGCAGGTTCACGGTATCTGAAACAAATCAAGCGGAAATTGTCGTGTATTTCTATAGGTTCTGAATCGATCCCCCTATTCCTGACCCTATTCTGGTTAAACTAACTATTTAGTTAACTAACAGTCAGCCCATGAGGCAAGAAATCCCCCATGATGCAGATACCGTTATCTGACGCAGTCACACTACGGCACAGGAACGTGTTATCTGATTAGGTCATAACGCTTGAGATCTAATTAGACAAGCGACATTCCTCCAGCCCCTGATAAGGCATACGACGTTCTCATAACAAATCAAACCTATGACAACCTGGATAATCCGTGCGGCCATTGTTTTGATTTCACAGAGAACTTTAGTAAAGAATGTGCTAACGAGCAAGTCGTATGACATCTTTATTGACGTACCTATGTCCATCCTTACGTCAATCCCGGCACCTTTAAGGTATAAATATTGCCGACCTTGCCCTATGCAAACACACGCGTGGTGACAAGACGGAGCAGCCATACTTGCCGAAGCCGAGAGCAGAAGCAGACCCTGCTGGCAGCAGCCCCGCCTTCCTGACGCGCTGAGAGACGCGCTGCTATCTCAAGCCGAGAGACCCAGCACCGGCGCTTCTGGGCAGCCCTCGCAGGCAGCCTGGAATATCGAGAGCAGAGAAAGAGATACCATTCCTCATTCATCCTAACTTCCAGGTACAGAACTGAATAACCCCTCACAGAGAATTCTTTAGTTATTCACTTGGCAAAAACAAACTTAACTTAAACTGTAACTTTCTATTCCCGCCCACGCATTAGACTTAGGTCAGGTACACGGGGTAGGCGTATTTAGAAACACCAGTTGAGTACGTTTAGTCAAATGTATATGTAAATATATTTTAATCATTTTTAAACATCATATGGCTCAGAAACCATATCAATGTTTTTACAGTATTATTTTATACTATTGCTTTTAATGTATGCACTTTACTTAACTATAAGTATTGCAATAATATCGATCCATTTCTCATGTATGAGAAAAGAGACTGATCAATAAATAACACCTTTTTATTGAACACGCCCGTCTCTTCCTTTTCTCTACATTCTGATGAGACTAAGAATGCACGTACTGACTGAGTAAAATAATTGCCTTGTGCTCACACGACTCTTGAGATTGACTCTTGATTAGGGGAGAGCAAAGTTGTCATGTTCTATGGTTGTCAGAAACTAAATCCCTTCTTGTCTAATCAGGGGAGTTAATCCTTCCTTGAACATTCGAGAAAGTTTCTAGCGAACTCTGAGCTTAGCTGGCAAACCCAAAAATTAAGTCTAGTATCGACAGTAGTAGACCTAGTTAACGTCTGGCCTAGGCCTTTACTGCTGTAGGTACTATTCCAATGCGCAGAGCCTATTGGGAAAATAGGAGCTACACTACATGGCGCCCAACGCGTTTGGAAAGGGCGATAAAACTAACGTAAGACATTTAGAGTAACTCAGTCGTGCTTTCTCACTCAGACCCCTTTTCCCAAATACTCCAAAGACGTCTGGAGTGGGTGAAAGGTTATATCCTCCAAAACCTCGCAGGAGGGAACTCCTATGTATGGTTCTTGGTCAAGTCAACGTTGAAGGATAAAACAGTTCCAAAATATTGTGCATCTAATCTCTGTTTCCATAAAGAAACCTGATCTGCAAATAAACATAATACCATCCTGTCCGTAAAATGGGAGACAGTGATGAAGAAAGAGAGGCAGTTAGATTAGCAGCTGAAATAGCAGCAGCTGATAATACAGCACTCACAGCAGACCCGGATATAATACTCATCCAGGTCGCCAAAAGGAGATCTATAACCTTAAAACTTATAGAAAATGGACTGACACCTAGAGGTGGCACAGTCATATTCGTAATTGAGGCACACGAATATCGGCAGACAGAGGTATACTATACATGGATACATTTTCCAGCAGCAAATGCTGTAACAAAGTACTTCCACTATTACAAAGTAGAGGAACCTCCTGACATTTACACTCCTTTCGAGGAGGTGGAAGTACCACTCAAATTCCAAGAGCATTTGCTCTTATTTGATGGCGCCCTAATACATAACAATCACATTACAAGGCTCGGTCCTTTAGGAAGACCAGGAGCAACGTGGCCGGTCCTAGCCGGATACACACCACATCCAGACATCGATAGGATGCCTGCAGCTGAATTATTAACACAGCTGAAACAATTACTAAAAATTCATAGACAATTAGTTCAGTATGTAATGCGGACTTCAACAATTCAGCCAGCGATTAAACTACCACAGCTGACCCCACACCAGGGGAACACAAATAAAATTACACCACAGAACATCCAATCCTGCCTAGGGAAAGTTCCAGCTAAACGGGAACAAATACCATTCTGGTTGGCACAGAAAATTACCCAAATAGAGGCGGTGTTTCCTGACACCACCCCATTAGAAAAACATAGGATTCTGACTATATGTCTCCCAATGGGAATCGCACCACACATAGAGAACTGTGACACTTGGGGTACAGTCTTTGCTTCCATCTATACAAAAACGCACGGTGTTCCATCCATTTCGGTGATACCAGATGTGCTAAAACAAATTCAAGATGAATACGGTCCAGAACCTGCTTTAACTCTTGGTATGAAATTACTGAAAGACTTCAAGCAGGTCTCGGCTATATTACTAGCCAACATAAAAGGTGAAGCAGCGAACGTGGCGATCCGCCAGAGGTTAAAAGAGACAGATATAGCAGACCAACCAGCTGAAATTGCCAGAATCATAGAAAAATCCTATGAAGAACTAGGCAGAGATAGTCTAGGTGGAATACCAGTAAAACCGCAACTGACTACAAGTCCAGAAAAAATGTTTTTTAACAATAATAATAATTCACCAAAAAAGAACTGGGATGGAAACAAACAATCCAATCCTAAAGAAAAGAAATTCCAGTCCAGAGGAAGGTCTCCTAGGCGAAGAGAGAAATCTCCAAACCCGAGACAAAGGTCACCCCAGAGTGACCCCTCTGGGAATAGATATAACCTTAGAAATAGGGATAATATTAAAAAACCTGATAGATATCAAGACATTGATACACGTCCCTCTCAATCTTTTCAGAATTCCTCGCAGAAATCGGAAAGAAGAGGACGATCAGAAGAGCACGCCAAGTCCAAAGACAAGGAACCTGCTCAACTGAAAAAGAAATTACAATTTCCAAAAAAGAAGGTAGCCAGTATCAAGGTAGTTAACAATGCCGAGAATACTGAGGACACAACTGAAAAACGGAGAGTGGGCTCAGACAATGCTAGACAGCGCAGCAGAGGTGAGCATAGCTCGCAAAGTCCTTATGAATCATCTGGAGACAGTGGACACGAATGAATATCTTCAAGTGGAAACTGCAGATACCAGAGTTAGCAAGCCCCACAAGATATACGAGATAACATTACGTATAGAGGGAGATAAGACTAGGAAAATAAGGGGACTATTTTGGGATAACCTCTCCAAGGGCTATGACATCCTTCTAGCTGAGAAAGACTGGCCACCAGAGTTTGTCAGGGAGTGCCCTCATGGCGAAGAAGTAATTATGCCTGCCTTCTCGAATCAAATCCCGATTCATAAAAAATATACACTTGCTAGAAAGTGGGCAGTGGCCTTAGCACCTGCTTTATATAAAAATCATGTAGGATGGGATGAGGATTCTCCTCCTCACAAAATCCAGTTAAAATCACAACCAACTGCACAAAGACAGTACCCAATTAAGCAAGAAGCTAAAAAACAGGTAAATGAAATACTAGACCAGCTAGAATACCAGGGGGTGATTGAAACTTGCACCTCACAAATGAACAATCCTTTGTTTCCGGTCTCCAAACCAGACAATTCATACCGTCTAGTTTTGGATTACCGACACCTTAACACATGTTGCAAAACTTTTGCAGTGCAAAACTCACACAGTGCTGCACTAATGAATAACATAGTGCGCAAAAAATACAAAACAACCTTGGACATCTCCAATGGATTCTTTTGTCAAAACATAGCACCAGAGAGCAGATATTTAACTGCATTCTCAGTAAATGGCACTCAAAAACAATTCTGTCGGTTAGCCCAGGGGTACAAGAACAGCCCGGGGGTATTCTCAGCGAGAGTAACAGAATTACTACAACTATATGATGATGAAGCATTATCTTATGTCGATGACATTTACTTAACAGACGATGACTTGGAGACTCACTTGAAAAGGGTGAACACCATAATACTTGGTTTCGCTGCAGAGGGTTACAAATTCAACTTTAAAAAGTCCAGAATTGCCCATCTGACGGTCCTATTCTTAGGATATGAGCTATCAAGTGAAGGTAAAAGCCTGGCAGACAATTTCCTAGAGAAATGTGCCGTAATCCAAGCTCCTAAAACACTAAAAAACCTACAGTCAATTTTAGGCTTCCTAAATTTCGGAAGAACATACATTGCAAATTACGCAGAAAGGGTGAAACCCCTTTACGATCTAATTAAACCAGACTTTAAAAGATCCAGTTGGACTCAAACACACACAGAAATTTTGAGATCCTTACAAACAGACATGCTAATTAAAACAAAATTAGAAACCCGTGATAATACACGCAACCTTGTGATCCGAGTCATCCCAGGGAGATGCGGATTCACATACCTGACCTCTAATGAGGGAGATAAGGTACCAATTGCATTCAAATCACACATGTACACAGAAGCTGAACAGAAATTCAGTAATACAGAAAAAATCATTCGTGCAGTTCAAACCGCAATAGCTAGAGAAAAAGACGTAGCTGACGGTAGACATATCACAGTCAGAACAGCAGAATCAGCTTTTGAGGCACTAACAACACCGTGTAATTTACCAACAACAACATTGAATCCGGAATGGATACAATGGGTGAATTCAATCACAACGGACAAAGTAGACTACTACTTTGATCCAGAACTAGAAGAATTAAAAAATCTAAAATATGAAAAGACGTATCCTCTGCCAATCGACATTCTGCCTCTACGACATTACGCCTGTATAATCTATACAGACGGAAATGCTCAACCCTCCGTTTGGGGAGAACATGCATACAACCCCACATGTGAGATTACAAAAGAAGTGTGGCGCGGAGGTATATTAAAACCTCTATTAACAAAATCACACTCAGTAGAAACTAATTCAGAACAACAAACTGAAATAATCGCATTGAAAATGGCGCTAGATAATGCGGATCGCGAATTCCCGACACTTATAGTGTCAGATTCATATTACTGCGCCAAATCATATAACAGCGATTTGCAGACATGGATTCAGAACGGTTACAAAGATGACACAGATGCACCAATAAAGCAGAGACTGCTCTGGGAACAAGTAGCTCTTTTGAAAAAAGAACTACCAAAGACTCACGTGACTCACTCACTGAGTCATCAGCGTGATGGCGTTCACGTTGTAGGGAATTCATTGGCTGAAGCAGCCGCAGCGGCAGCCACTAAACTGGCTCCCGTAGATCGAAAAAAGCGTGCATTAAAATACATTGACGGCGAAACATTGCTGGCAGTGAAAACGTCATCAAAAGGCGACTGCTCAGCGTTACCGATCAACTATCCACTCAATTATACATACATAATCGATGCAAACTCCGTCCCTTTTGCTCGAATCCCTGGAGTGGGGGATAGAGTGATTCCAAACATGGACAGGAGACACTTGTTAATCGCAGACGCACATATGGGTGAGGGTCTCAGACACCATAAACTGAAAGATTCTCTGGAAGATTTACAATCACGGTACTGGTGGCCAGGCATGAGCCTACATCATACCATGTTTGTAAAAAACTGCCCAAACTGCAACAGAAATCGCAGTGGGGAGAGAAAAAGTTTAATACCTCGTCGTATCAAGGCAGATAACATCACCACTAAAAAGAATGGCTTGCGATTAACATATACAGGCTAGTTTCCACTTATAATGTAGATCCACAGCACTCGGCTGACGTCCGGACTGTTATACAAGATTTGCGAGTCTAAATGGCATATACGCTAAGAGCATGCTATGTTCGACCATTTTTTTATTCACTCAGGCAATCCAGCCTGGGGGTGGGGAAACATGGCCAAATGAGCACAGCCCAGCGGGAATCTTCTCACTTCCTTCCTGAGGGTACGGGACGGTGTAAAGAAAAAACCAAGGCAGAAAGCAATCTATAATAGAAAGGATATTAGGTTCGGGAGCTGGGTGGGTCAAACATCTAATAAGTGTCCAACGTAGTCTAAATAACTTGCCAAGAAATTCTCTGAAGGGATTCAGTCCGTACGAATTACTATTCGGAACTAGGATGTTGATCTCTGACCTTGATAGTCAGACTTCAGTGGTAATAGAAAAAACCTTTGATGTCAAAGACCGTTTGGCTATTTTGCAGGACTTAAACAAAACAAGAAAAGACCTGAGCAACATACAATTGAAACAACAGCCAACAACCACTGAAGAATCACCACCTGTCCCAGCAAGACCTGTCTGGATTCCAAAAGTCGGGGATCTAGTCAGGGAGAAGATCGCGGTAAAGAAGGAATTTGGGCCTTCTTACAGAAAAGCAGTTCCTGTCTTGTCTGTCAACGGGACAAGATCAGTTGTACTACCGCCACTTGCTGGAAAAAAGGAGAACCGAGTTGTATCCATCGACCTGGTAAAACCACAACATGTGGCCGATAACAAACGGTAGGCCAAGTGGACTCCCAATAAGTAGCAGAACACCAAGGTTTGCTACCAGTACAGAGGTCCTATCAAAGAGGCTCATCACATTCGAAACGCCTACAGAAGAACAACAAGGACTATGCAACAATGCAATAGAACTAAGACCTCTGAAAACCCAAATAAAAACATTTAGCAGAGACACACCAATCTACAATGAAGTTCCAAGTGAAAATGCAAGAAACAAAAATCCTGAACCAATTGGAACAATTGACAGAACTGCATCTGGTTACTTCATCAACTTCGATGATTCCTCTGAAGGTTTCAGCGAACAAAAGACACAGCCATCATCAAAATCCTTTAAAGACAAAGCTAAGGAACTTTTGAAACAACTGAAAGAAACATATCTGGTTTCTCCATGGATTGAATTTTGGGTGGGTTTTGGTGCATTTATCCTCATACTTTGGCTCATCATGGTATTTACTTTGGGACGCTTCATTGAGGGAAAATATGCTAAAATGGACACAGCAAGTCAGAACATCAACTTGGTCCTCAAACCACACACATCTTCACACGTCGAGAAAAGAGAACTTTCTTCAGAACTTTCTTCAGCCAACTTCACAGCAATTCCAATACCTGGTGGGGTAGCCTGGGACAACACTGACTATGAAATTTATGGTCCGGTCGAGATCCTGAAATATCCACACCAAATCAAGATCTCCTTGAGTGACTTTGCAAAACCAAACTCATTTGCTGATGATTGGGACTTTGAAAGTATAAACAATATGATGTCTGACTTAGTAATGTCTGCTAAATTTACAAAACATGATTATTTGCAAGGTTCTACAAATTATGATAGTATGTATTGCTATAACCATTATGGTAACAGTTTTTTGCATAAATCTGCACAACCAAGAAATGTTTTAAATTATAATCAATGGGAACATTGTGCTACACCTCCAAAAGGGAGCTCTAGAACCGTTTATGACAAATAATCATACTTTCAAGGTTTTAACACTAGTAATGCTGAAACATTTTATTATAAATTGTCAAACAAGACAGGGATGAAAACCATGATAACCAACACAAAATTGATATATTCAGATACATTCTTTGAAAAGATGAATACTTTTGGATTTGATTATTGGGACAAAAATGTTGATTTGAAAAGTGTTTGGGGTACAAAAGAATGGCAAGTACAGGGTTTAGAAGCTTTGTTTAGAGCCTGCATGATCCCAGAACAAATGATATTTTTAAATGACACTGTTCAACAAACCACCTGTCTTGGCTTAGCCAAAATCAAAGATTTAAATAACCCGTCTATTCCAAAGCCAACAATGTTTAGCAATAGCTCTGATACAGATGAAGAAATAGACATAAACCATATACTTAACCAAAACAGAACACATCCTGATTGGAAACAATGGTTGATCTGGCCCACAGATACAAATAACTGTCAAGATAGATTCCTGAATAAAACACAGGGTTTCAAAATGACCAGGCCAGACCCTAGATATCCCCAAAGACATCACCCAGGGATAATAACAACCTACAGTGTGGGCAAATTATGCCTTCAATGGCTACAAACTTCCACACTGCCTGAAATTAAGCAACACCTAACTTTACTTACTGATGGTGCTGACTTGCGTGATTTCATACTGGGACCACGCAAACAGCGTCAAAAGCGTTTCATAGCAGCCTCTGTATATGCAGCATACAATGAGGCCTGGAAGGTTACTCAAATTGAAACAGCAGAGAGAATACGTGAAATTGATCGTATTAATTTGGAAAAATCACTTTCTGTAGTGGACAATGGGTTAATGACTCTGTCCTCCAGAATATTTTCATTGGACAGCATTGTGTCTTCAGCAATCGATATATTATCGCAAGACTTACTGTTATTACAACATGGTCAGTCACAATTGCGTTCTATTGTACAGCTTGGCTGGACGTTACAAAATCTGCGTTCAGGCTATGTGCCTTGGCGTTTAATCAACACAACGTCACTATTCCAAATCTTTAACCTTACTGATAGACAAATCGGTATGGCGCAGAAGGGTGCTGATTATACAATCTTGAGCATTGAAAAACTAGAAAGATTACCGTTGACAATGTCAGAACGACCTGTCAGTGAATGGATAATCCACGGAATCATAAATATTCCAATCTCAACCTTCAGGTTTCAATACTGCCAAAAATATATACAGGCTGGCATGTACGAGAAATTGGGAAAGGGGTACCTTAAAACAACTTGGAACCTGCCCTATTCACATGCATGTGTCAGTAATAAAGGACAGAAAGTGTTTCTTAGTGGCAACAATTGTGCTATGTCACTGAGCGGCACACTTCTGTGTAACGGTATTAGTTTGCACGGAGCCTGTGAAGGGAACTTTCCCATGAAGCTGTTGACAGTTTTTTCGAAAGCCTGAATGACATGATGTTCTCTCCGGAACAGAAATAGAGACTTTTGAGTAAACTCGCACACGGCGTTCCCTGAATTCGGCCTTCAACTTTTAAAAAATAAAGTCACATGAACAATTACAATCCAGTTCACGGACAGCAACTTTTTTCAGCAAGCCCCTTAAAATATTTTTCTATATTTTTTTTTCCCCGGGACACTGATCTTCTGCTTAAAGTAAGAAACTATTCCTAGAGAACTAAGATTTCTATTTTTAGATACTTTACATAGAGTTTAACTGCCCGCTGGTATGTTCACAAATATTTTATTATGTGATGAAATGGTCTAGACTTTCCTTTCTGTATAGCTATATTGAGAGCCATTTCATGTGTACTACTCATATACCAAAAAGCAATAATGCATAAAAATGCGTGTTTACTTTTGCATTTAATTCATAGCTTAAGTGCATACAATATATATGACTGCAATTTTTCAGTATATTTGAAAATTTCGAAATGCATTTATGTATTTTGGGGTGGTAAGGTATACACTATACTCTATAGTATGTTGTACTATGTTATGCTATGCATAGATTAGTAGATATGACCATAGTTAGCGTGGAGTGGGTGTCGTGTATTTCTATAGGTTCTGAATCGATCCCCCTATTCCTGACCCTATTCTGGTTAAACTAACTATCTAGTTAACTAACAGTCAGCCCATGAGGCAAGAAATCCCCCATGATGCAGATACCGTTATCTGACGCAGTCACACTACGGCACAGGAACGTGTTATCTGATTAGGTCATAACGCTTGAGATCTAATTAGACAAGCGACATTCCTCCAGCCCCTGATAAGGCATACGACGTTCTCATAACAAATCAAACCTATGACAACCTGGATAATCCGTGCGGCCATTGTTTTGATTTCACAGAGAACTTTAGTAAAGAATGTGCTAACGAGCAAGTCGTATGACATCTTTATTGACGTACCTATGTCCATCCTTACGTCAATCCCGGCACCTTTAAGGTATAAATATTGCCGACCTTGCCCTATGCAAACACACGCGTGGTGACAAGACGGAGCAGCCATACTTGCCGAAGCCGAGAGCAGAAGCAGACCCCGCTGGCAGCAGCCCCGCCTTCCTGACGCGCTGAGAGACGCGCTGCTATCTCAAGCCGAGAGACCCAGCACCGGCGCTTCTGGGCAGCCCTCGCAGGCAGCCTGGAATATCGAGAGCAGAGAAAGAGATACCATTCCTCATTCATCCTAACTTCCAGGTACAGAACTGAATAACCCCTCACAGAGAATTCTTTAGTTATTCACTTGGCAAAAACAAACTTAACTTAAACTGTAACTTTCTATTCCCGCCCACGCATTAGACTTAGGTCAGGTACACGGGGTAGGCGTATTTAGAAACACCAGTTGAGTACGTTTAGTCAAATGTATATGTGTATGTAAATATATTTTAATCATTTTTAAACATCATATGGCTCAGAAACCATATCAATGTTTTTACAGTATTATTTTATACTATTGCTTTTAATGTATGCACTTTACTTAACTATAAGTATTGCAATAATATCGATCCATTTCTCATGTATGAGAAAAGAGACTGATCAATAAATAACACCTTTTTATTGAACACGCCCGTCTCTTCCTTTTCTCTACATTCTGATGAGACTAAGAATGCACGTACTGACTGAGTAAAATAATTGCCTTGTGCTCACACGACTCTTGAGATTGACTCTTGATTAGGGGAGAGCAAAGTTGTCATGTTCTATGGTTGTCAGAAACTAAATCCCTTCTTGTCTAATCAGGGGAGTTAATCCTTCCTTGAACATTCGAGAAAGTTTCTAGCGAACTCTGAGCTTAGCTGGCAAACCCAAAAATTAAGTCTAGTATCGACAGTAGTAGACCTAGTTAACGTCTGGCCTAGGCCTTTACTGCTGTAGGTACTATTCCAATGCGCAGAGCCTATTGGGAAAATAGGAGCTACACTACAAAATGACTAACAGATTTTTAATCTCTGAGGCCAACCAAGCAGCAATTCAGGCATCTTGTGAAGTGCTGGCCAAGAGAATGGATGAAGTCACCCTCAGAACCGAGGCAATCGAGTCAGAAATCCCTAAGATCAAAGAATCCATGCGTACCACCGAAATGGAGGTCACCAAGCTGTCTGTTCAGAATAAAGAATTAAAAGAGGACATCGAACGCTTGGAAAATTACTCACGCCGGGACAACTTGAGACTCCTGAATGTGCCTGAGGCTCTGGAAGGGGGCGATATCAAGGGTTTTGTAATTTCTTTATTGAAGGGGACAGTGTTAAAGGATTCACCAGAGGTAGATATGCTGCATGATATTCAGAGGGTGCATCGGGATCCCTTTAGAAGAAACCTCGCAAAATAGAAACCTAGGAAGATCCTGGTGAACTTCTTAACGTATGCTGTGAAAGAGCAGATTTTGTCCTCCGCTCTGAAAGAAGGCTCCATACACTTTAACAGCTCCAACCCCTTTACCTTCCAAATAAGATCTGATATATCACACATAACTGCAACGAGACAGTGGGAGCTGGGGAAAAGGTTGGAGGAGCTTAACAGTATAGGGGCCAAGGCCCAGCTGACATTCCCGGCATCACTTCGGGTGATGTGGAATAATCACATGCACCAAATCAGAACCGGGGAAGAGGCGGATGCTCTTATTGCAAAGATCAGAGACGGGCAAGGGGGGCAAGGGGGGAAGTAGACTTAGTGGGTCCTTCTACATTTTTGATTCGTAATTAGCAGGAATCCAGCAAAAATTTGAAAATGTTATTGCCATTCCATATGGGGGAGAGGGCTAAATAGGCTTTTGCCTATTAGAAGGGAGGGTTCCTCAAGGGTTCGGGGGGGCACGGGGGCGGGATGGGGGAGGAAGGGGGGCATAAGGGTGGGGAGCAGTGGGAAAAAAATGAAAAAAATTTCGCCCTCATCTTAACCTTATGTACGGACATATATGACACGAAGGGGCGTCTACCTTTCCAGATAAAACAAGGAGATGATGAGGGGCCCGGGACTAGGGGATAGAAAGACCATCTTTACCTCCTGGAATGTTAACGGGTTATGGTGTCCTCGGAGGCAGAGATTGATTTTTAAATATCTGGAACTTTCAACCGCCCAGGTCTGTATGCTACAAGAGACGCATTTGAGCTATGAAGAAAGCAGCGCAATCTTCTCCAAGGTCTCCTGGGTTAAAAGCTTGTGTGCCTCATATCAGGTATCTCAAAGTAGAGGTGTAGCAATTTTTATTAAACAAGGAGCTCTTTGTATCATAAAAAAAACACAATCAGATCCTTCAGGAAGGTGGCTGGTAGCACAATTGGCATTTGGAAACGAAGCCTTAACATGCGCATCCTTTTATGGCCCCAATATCGATGACCCGGCCTATATATACAAACTACAGTCGGCATTAATTCTGGAATCTCCACCCTATGTCATCGGAGGGGATTTTAATGTACTGCTTGACCCGTTGAAAGATAGATCCAACTTGAGTCACTATGTCGGAGCAGTAAAGATACGCCGAGCACTACTTAACATGATACATGATTTGGATTTGATCGACGTATGGAGGGCCCAAAAAGGTGACAAACAAGGGTTTACATTCTATAGTAAGAAGCATGGTCATTCTTCAAGAAATGACTATGTCTTTACGGATAGAAAGTCTAGAGATAGTTTACGGGAGATATCGGTCCTTCCGAGTCATCTTTCTGATCATGCACCTCTGCAGTTTATATATCAGAGTAAAGAGGTACAGCGGCAGCCAGTGAGATGGACTCTCAATAGGGCCAAGCTTCTCGATAGCGAAGTTGTAGAGGTAGTACATGCTCCCTCTTTGGAATTTTTTTCTATGAATATGGGTTCCACAACCCCAGATATTGTCTGGGACGCATATAAGGCTTGGTTAAGGGGGAAACTACATGGAATAATCTCTTTTAAGAACAAAGTAGAAGTAAAGGCACTGAAGGACATTGAGGGGAAGATAAATAATTTGGAGGAAGAGAGGAATGGACTTAGCAACAGTGACCCGGAACGACTAACACAAATCTTGAAGGATTTGGATGAAGAAAGATTAGAGTATAGAGGAAAACTAGAAGCTAAGTGCAGAGCGCAGAGCGCAGTGGAATTCTAGAAGGATGCAGAATTTCGAATATGGGGAGAAGGCAGGCGCCCTTTTAGCGTGGAAAGCAAGAACAGACCGTGCTAGAAATGACATAAAAGAATTAACCATCAATGCTAGTGGGGAAATCTCAAGTAAGGTCGAAGATATGCAGCTCTGCCTCCTCTCCATCTTTTCAGAATTATATAAAGAAGACCTGGAGCCCTTATTGAGTACTATTCAGTCATTCCTGAGGAATAAGCATCTTCCCATGCTCTCGGAAGAAAGCAAGAACAAATTAGAAGCTCCCTTTACTGTAGAGGAGATAGTTGACCAGATTAAAAAGTCTAAGAATAAAAAAGCTGCAGGCCCAGACTCACTTCCAAGCGAGATCTATAAACTCCTCAATGAGGATATGATAAACGTAATGGGGGACACCTTTAATTCAATCTATTGCTTAACTGGAAAGGTCCCCGAGACTTGGAAGGAGGCAATTATTGTCCTGATTTTACAAACTGGGAAGGACCCTAAAAAAGCGGACTCCTATCGACCAATATCCCTGCTGAATGCCGACTATAAGATCTTTATGGGCATTATGGCAGGGAGATTGGCAAAACTGATCCCGAAGTTAATCCACCCAGATCAGAAAGGATTTGTTGTAGGGAGACACATACAGGAGCAAACACAGCTCTTAATAGGCAATATAGACCTTGCCATTCAGAGGACTGAACCCTTGGCCTTAGTCGCTTTGGACGTGGCCAAGGCTTTTGACAGAGTCTGTTGGGTGAACCTCTGGGAGGTTTTGAAGGTAATGGGGTTCGGTCCCGTCTTTATTCAAACCCTGCAGAACTGCTACCATGGTGCCTCCACACGAATCCTATTAAACGGGATACTTACATCAAGTTTCAACATTCAGAGAGGAACCAGGCAGGGCTGTCCGATCTCGCCTCTTTTAATTTAATATATACATGGAACCATTGGCACAGGCGTTGAGATTGGACAATCTAATTTCTCCTTTTAGATCTGAACAATATAGTTCCAAAATCGCCCTTTACGCCGATGACCTAATTCTGTATACGTGTGATCCCGAGGTAACGATTCCGAGGGTAGAAGAGCTTATGTGTGAATTTGGGGCCTTATCTGGATATCTAGTTAACAAAACTAAGACAGAGGTGATGTGCTGGAACCTGGAGTGGTCGGGAAGAGTCAGTGCAGAGTTGAGATACCTGGGGATATATATAGGACTTGGAGAAGATACCTGAGCTCAACCTTAACAGGGTTATTAAGGAAATAGATGGCCTTTTTAGCAGATGGAGGAACCTCCCCTTGACTATCTATGGAAAAACTAATCTGGTAAAGATGGTCATTCTGCCCAAGTTGTCTTATTTATTCTCCTCTATACCGTTAACATTCCCGGAAAAAAGTCTAAGCAAGGCACAGAGTAAAATTGGGAGCTTCGTGTGGGGGGAAAAAGGGGTCCGGCTGGCGTGGAAAAAGATCAGACGCAGACTGAAGAAAGGTGGGCTAGCCCTTCCTGATGTCTATATGGAGCAGCATTCCAGTTTAAAAGCATAAGGATGCGATTTGTCAAACCAGAGGAGTCAGAGTGGGGCAGGCTGCTTGGTGAAATGGTAAGAGCGGAGGGTGGAGGAGAAGGTGAGGCTTTTTTGTATAAGTTTGGATCTCCAACATTTTTCAAACGCGTGCGCCTGAAGGTTTTGAGGTCGGCCCTGGAGTTATGGTATTCGCTCAGATGTAGTTGGGGCATAGGATACTATTCGGACAGTGCCCCTGTATGGGATTCACCAGGAACACCGGGCTGCCTTAAAGATAGGCTCGCATTGCCCATTAGACGGGAAGGTATCATAAAATGGGCCGAGCTCGTAGATTCTGGAGGGATCCACCCATGGGAATACTTAAGGGCAAAGATTGGGCCAGGCTTCTCAAGATTTAAATATTTACAGTTAGCCTCATGGTACGATGCAGAAAAAGGGGAGGTCAGTGGGAATGGAGAGATCGAAGGGCCTTGGCAATCTACCCTCCCAATTAAGAAGGAAATCTCAGTATGGTATAACAACTTGTTGGAAGCTGAGGACCATGTGGTCCCCCCCTTGGCTGCAGTATGGTCCGAAAACCCTCTTGGGTCATCAATAGAGTCGCTATATGAGCCTTCTTTAAAGGTTCTGTATAAATATGTTAAACCTGCTTCTCTAAAAAAAAAACATTTCTTCGTAATTAACAGACTCTACTATACCCCCGCTAGGATCGCCAAATTCGCTCCAGAGCCACCCCCTAAATGTCCAAGATGTTTGTTACTTTTGGCCAATGATCTACATGTTTTCCTAGAGTGTCCAGTACTGGCAAAATTCTGGGCAGAGGTGGGCGACAATATCTGTAATATTCTCAACACCACTTTAGATATCAATATGTCATTGGTATTTTTCGGAGATGATGGTCGACTTAGTCAGACCCTCTCCCAGAAAAACAGAGGCTTATTAATTTATCTGGTACTGTTGGCTCGAAGGGAAATTTGTAAGAGGTGGAAAGACCCCCTACCACCACAGAGGGAGGATTCGCTTAAGGCATCATTCTCTATGGCTCGTCTGGACTATGAGGGTATGGAAGACAAGCTATCAAACATCTGGCATCCCTTTGTGAGCTGGGGCCAAAGTCTAAGATTAATATAATTGGTCTAATGATTACACCAGGTTCCCTCACAAAAAAGGAACCGGTCGGATGACCCAAGCGAGTGCGGTAAGCCGGAGGGGCCACAGATCGAAAAACTGGCTTCATAAGACCCGCAGAGGCTTGACAGGTGAGATGAGGACCAAAAAAAAAAAAGTGCTAAAATTTGAGCACGAGAAGCATTAAAGGCTTGATTAATGCCTTATCATTTTGATTTGAAAGCTGAGAAGCCAGACCGAACACTGTAGAACTTGCTTCTTCGGATCGTGGGTAGGCCTACAGCGTGTGTGATCTTGGCCAACGCCCAGGGTGGCGACCTCCAGAGCTGCTTGAACCGTTTCCGAAGACTGATGACACCCACATTTGGATTTGTTTTTGTTTTGTCTTCTTTTTGTGATGGTACTTAAACTTTCCCCTCTCCTTCCCTCCCTGCAAATTTTTGAGACACCCTTAAAGAGGGTGAGGAGGGGATTACCAATTTGGTTCTGCCCTCAGCGCTATCTGAGCAAAGACCAGCTATAACCTGGGCTTGTTAGTATTTTCCAATACCCCCAAACAAAGGAAATATATAAAAATAGGTCAAAATCCCAGAGGAAAGTAAAACCAATGGCTGAATCTAGGGTATTACAGCCAAAAAAACAATAGAACAAATGTCAGTTAAGAATGTGGGTACAGAAAAATATGGATCCGTGATACTCCTATTTATTTATTTAATGGCTGTATCCGATGCTGTATTTCAGAAAGACTGACATGAGAATAATAGTGCCCAAGGTAAAATAATTCATGATATGAGGGGCCTCCCCTAACTGGTAGATTTCAAGCATTCGTCCAATAGTCTGTCATATTTTAGCTCATGCGTGATACAATTGTACTTGTGTGAACTTTCTTTGCTCACCATGATCTGTTCCTACACTTGTTCATAATGGATCGCATAGAAATTACCCAGACGGACATGAAAGTTCTATAGCAAAAGTCAGCTACTTATTTTATCGAACTTAGAAGGATGAAGGTCTGCGCCTCCCGGGATTCGAGTGCGTGGCCTGTTAGCTGCTCCTGTGGACGTGTTAACCCACTGAACTCTTACACAAATGTTGATAGACTGCATGCTGGCATGGTATTATGCCATGACTTCTCGCCTCAGAATCCCAAACCCTGCCCCTGCCTGTCCACAACCAGCGGGTGACTCTAGGCCGTCCTAGGATGCGTGAAATGGCGCAGGCCGGGCCCCTGCGAGCCCGGGTCAGATCGGCGCTGCAGTGAGTCAAGAGAGGGCCCGGCGCCCATCCATCCAGTTGTGTCACTACCGCCACTGTGTCACATAGCGCCAGGGATGCCACTCCACAGGCTGCACTGCAGAATTCCTAAATGCTATATCTGTGAAAGTGTGTTAGGAGTGTTTGCAACCTCACTCCACTAAGAGCGTTTGCGGCCTCACTGCATTATCAATCAATCAATCAATCAAGTGGCTTTTAAAGCGTGACTACTCACCCGTAAAGGTCTCAATGTGCTGGGGGCGTTAAGCGTTTGTGACATCACTGCTTTAAGAGTTTTTGTGGTCTCACTGTGTCAAGAGTGTTTGTAGTCTCACTGCATTAGGAGTGTTTGCGCCCTCACTCCGTTAAGAGCGTTTGTGGCCTCACTGCGTTATCAATCAATCAATCAAGTGGCTTGTAAAGCGCGACTACTCACCCGTAAAGGTTTCAAGGTGCTGAGGGCGTTAAGTGTTTGTGACCTCACTGCTTTAAGACTGCTTGCGGTCTCACCATGTTAAGAGTGTTTGTGGTCTCACTGCATTAGGAGTGTTTGCAACCTCACTCCACTAAGAGCGTTTGCGGCCTCACTGCGTTATCAATCAATCAAGCAGTTTGTAAAGCACAACTACTCACCCGTTAAGGTCTCAAGGCGCTGGGGGGCGTTAAGTGTTTGTGACCTCACTGCTTTAAGAGTTTTTGTGGTCTCACTATGTCAAGAATGTTTGTGGTCTCACTGCATTAGGACTGTTTGCGCCCTCACTCCGTTAACCCTTTCATCGCTCATGACGAGCTCAGCTCGTCATGAGTTACGCCGCTCGCACGCTCATGACGAGCTGAGCTCGTCATGTAACGCGACTTTTTTTAAAACGCAGCGCGCAGCAGGAAAACCTCTAGCGCGCATGCGGTTAAGAGTGTTTGCGGCCTCACTGCGCTATCAACCAATCAATCAATCAAGTGGCTTGTAAAGCTCGACTACTCACCCGTAAAGGTCTCAAGGCGCTGGGGGGCATTAAGTGTTTGTGACCTCACCGCTTTAAGAGTGTTTGTGGTCTCACTATGTTAAGAGGGTTTATGGTCTCAATGTGTTGAGTGTTTGTGGTACGAGTGTTTGTAGTCTCACTGTTAAGTGTGTTTGTGGTGTAGACAAGCGAACGCAATGGAGGAAGCACAGTGTTGAAAACCTACAGCCAGTGACTCAGCGCTACAAGGGTGCCCTGAACCCCAATGCAAGCAAGAACTCCGTCCCCAGATAGTAAAAAGACAGCAATAATTGGGCTGCAGGGTGGCCTCATAATCCTGGCCCGGTGCCATGGCACGCACTGCACTATTTAGCTAGTCCTGGTGGCTTAGCGGACTAATGCATCCACTGTGGGGGTCTGTGTTCGACCTCATGGTCACAGGTTCAAATCCTGATGGGTCCACTTAACCTTTCATCCTTCTGATATCAATAAACGAGTACCATTGGGTTGAGTAAACATAAACATAAGATGCCATTGGGCGAACGTGCAGTTTACAAATAACACACGTTATGTTATTTATGTCTACAGCCCTTCATGGAGCAGTTAATTGAGAATGCCAGAGTAAATCCCAAGCGGAAGTTAAACTTCTGGGTATGGGGCCGGTGTGAATCTGGTCAGGTGGTTTTCCTGTAGCGCCTCATCTTGCAACAGGCTGGTGCAATGTTTAATTTATTTATTTTATTTAATGAGTTTTATATAGCGCTGGCTAGACCCGTAGATATCAGAGCGCTTTACATTAGGTTACACAATGTTACAGAAAATTATAACAATCACACATTAGGTCAAAAAATAAGCAACACATTGAAAGAGGGAAGAAAGGAGAGAGAAGTAGGGAGGAGGGGGGAAGAGGGAATTGTGATGGGAGAAGATGAGGGAAAAGACGGCAGGAGAGACGAAGGGAAGTCTGCCCAAAGACTGACTGGGTAGGTGACGACCGAGGAAGGAGTCCACAGCCAGTCTCCCCTTTAGCTAAGCAAGGTAGCTCCATCGGGCATTAGTCAAATATGTTCAGCCACCTCCTTTCACCTGAGGTGATCCCCGATCAGCTCTCTGTTCCTGAAACGCATGTGTCTCCTCTGACTGTGGAATAGAATGCGGCCACCATGCCAACATGGTACATCTGCAACAGCGACGATTGAAGCCGATTTGCAGCGCGTGCGGGGCAAACAATGGCACACCGCACACTTGCTACAGGGAGACAAGCATAGGAAGCTGCTGCAGGTCTTGTTTTGGGTTTTAGCAGCAGAGGTTAGGAGCAGGTCGTTACCCAAGGTGCCCCCTGTTAATCTTTTCTGGAAATTGGAACTATTTTCTCCGGCAATCCATAAATTGGAAGTGAAGGTAAGACAGCGAAAAGGGTGTGGTGGAGTTGTGAAAAGCTAAGTGTGACAGTAAACATATACATTTATATTTGTTTTAAAACTCGGCCTCAAAGAAATTGACAACAAGGACAAAGGGGACAGCAAATCTACTCCGGCTTACTTAATTGGTCACAAATGGACAGCGTTTAAAAAGATCTTGCATGGTTAAGGCATCCATGCATACCCAGCAATTTTTAGGGGATAATATTGGTAAGATAACTCTGGTGGTTCATGCATTTGCTGGAGAGATTTGTGTTTTGCCAAGACAATTTTGAATCATAAAGTAATATAAATGGTTTTTGTGCCTGCAGCTAAACACATAAAATGTAGATAATAGATTTGTATTTTATGTAGATAAGTAAGTGGATACTGCTTTTTACACAGAGATCCTTTTGTTGCTTGCATAAGTTGTAGTCCTATTATGGCACAAGGGGATACGAACTGACATCAAGGTACTGCATGCATACTGAAAGGCATGGGTTTAGATTGAACTTTGTTGTTTTCTCAATATGTCGTTATTGTAAGGTTTCTAAAAAGAGTTCCTGTGTGTAGTAAGTCTTATTAGTGCAGACAAACCCAACCACTGCATTACGTTTCAAATCCTGACTTTTTGTTTCTCCCAACCATTCACTCTTAACATATAATGCCTACCATTATGGGCGATATCTTTATTTATTTATTGAGTTTTCTATAGCGCAAACTAGACCCGAAGGTATCAAAGGACTTCATAGAGTTGGCATAATTGCTTTAACGGTGTACTTCTCTGGTACATTAACGCAGTTTCTTGTAGTGTAATTTCCCTGTCTCACAGTGGCTTTTACAGGCCTCTCTCTTCCCGCTAATGCACTAGATGGGCTACACCTGCTGGTTTGTAACATTCAACAAGGTAAACCTGCAAGCGGTGCGTAAACACGCACTTTGTACTTATAGTCCTTGCTTACGAGAAACAAGGCGGGCAGTAAAACAGGCGTAGAAACTGCCAGCCTTGCTTTTCGTAAGCAAGGACTATAAGTACAAAGTGCGTGTTTAAGCACCATGTGCAGGTTTTCGAAACACATAAATAAAAGGCATTGTCATTTACAATGCCAATAGCTCAAATTCTAGCAAATGAGAGACCTTTTATGTTGCAAAGGCTTGTTTCTTAGTGTGATGACTTAGATTTGAAAACAGCACCACACTTTTTCCAGTTTTACCCCCTTTATATTCACTGTTTCCTGAAAATTAGAATACCTTTCCTTCACGCTACAGAAAGCAGGGAGCGTAAATTTGCCTCTACCACAATTTTATGGCAGACAGGTAAAATAAGGAACATGAACGCTACACTTTAATCTTATTTAAAATCTAAAGATTGAAAGGATATGGAAAAAGAACTTCAAGTGACTTTTAATCACTAGCTGCTTACCCGGGTATGGTTGTATCTTTTTTGTATTAATTGATGAATTGAGATATGATTGCCTGATTAGTAATATAGAAATATTTAATGGAGCATAACTGTAAATATTGTCAATGCTTTGTATGGTTAGGGACTAAGCCAATTGGAAAGGAATGTGCTGCTAAATGTTTCTGATGGCTGTTAGCTGGAATTCACAGTCTGTGATGGTGGCGGTAACGAAGGACTCCGGACACTTGCCTCAGTGAAACAGAAGCCATAGGTTCCTTGCTGCTGGGACAGGTATCGGGATGTCCTAAGCTAAAGATGTACACATGGAAGGGAGAGAGGGGCAGATGATTTGCATTTACTTATTTATAAGGTGTGCCCTTAACACCTTGGGAAGAATAGGATTTCAGTATTAGAAGCTTTTAGAGCCAAGGAATCAAGGAGTGGAGGTTTCTCCACTATCTCTTGGCAATAAGTCATCCAGAAATATATGTATGGAGGAGCCGATAAAGGAGAAAAAGATCAAGGCGTCATCAGCATGCAAATGGTATGAGAAGACAAAGAAGCAGATGATGTGAATGAATGAATGAAAGGATTCTTATTGTGCGCAAACTTTGCCCAATGGGCGTCAAGGCGCCAATATCAAAATAACAGCTCGTCACTACATGTAGCATTCTATCATGGGTAGGCCCTCCTGAAGAACCAGGTTTTAAGTTCCTTTTTGAACAGGTCAATTGAGGGTAGCGTTTTTATCTCAATTGGGATGGAGTTCCAAAGCTGCGGAGCAACAACTGAAAAAGCTCTGGCTCCCCATCTCATCAGCCTAAAACGGGGCACAACCAGTTGGAAAAGTCCAGCAGACCGAAGACATCTTGTTGGAGCGTAGCGAGTGAGTAAAGAACCAATCACATTCGTTGGTCCCTCCGCCATTGCTCTATACGCCAAGCAGAGAATTTTAAAAAAAATTCTGTGCTGCACAGGAAGCCAGTGAAGGTCTTTCCTGGCCTTAGTGGCAGATGATGTTTTAGGCAGAGCCAAAACAAAGCGTGCAGCAGCATTCTGCACAATTTGCAGCCGATGGATAAGGCTCTTGTTAGACTCCATGTACAAAGAGTTACAATAGTCCAATCTGGAGCCAACAAGCGCGACTGCAACCTGTTTGCGCGCCTGGGGAGAGAGATAACCACGGATTCTATTAAGTATCCTAATCACACCCCAGCATGTGGCCACGGTCCTGTTGACTTGTAGGGACAAGGAGAGTGAGGTGTCGAAAATCACGCCAAGATTTCTGGCTGATTGGGATGGAGTGGGGCAGATGCCAAGAGAAGAAGGCCACCACTCGCTCGACCAAACATCCTGGTCCTTCCCAAAAACCAATACCTCTGTCTTTTCGCCGTTAAGCTTAAGGGAATTGATGGTCATCCAGTCTGCCACATACTGCATGCAAACCCTGAAGCTAGAGGCGGATGTCATGACAGAGGAGTGAGCCAGAGACACCATGATCTGAGTGTCATCGGCGTAGGACACCACCTCCATCCCCTGCGATCTTACCAGTCTAGCAAGGGGGGCCACATAGATGTTAAACAGGGTCGGGCTCAATGCCGACCCCTGTGGCACCCCACATTGCAAAGACTTGGCAGGGGAGAGGTAGTTCCCAAGCATCACTCTCTGCTCCCTTTCAAGAAGAAAGGAGTTCAGAAGACTCAGGGCCGGTCCAGTAACCCCAGCCTCCCTAAGCCGAGATGTTAAAATGGAGGGAGACAGGGTATCGAACGCGGCCGTGAGATCAAGCAGGACCAGGACTGTAGTATGGCCAGCGTCCACTTTGCGCTGGATGTTATCGACCACAAGGGTAAGGGCGGACTCAGTGCTGTGGTGTTTTCGGAATCCGTGTTGTGTGTTATCTAAATATTCTGACTCATCGAGAAAAGAGGACAGGTGGAGGTTAAGATGGGCCTCCAATATTTTTGCTGGAGCAGGGAGAAGGGAGATAGGCCTGAAGCTTTTAAGAAGACCAGGATCAAGGGACGGTTTTTTGAGGAGAGGCTTCACAATAGCCTTCTTCCATATAGATGGAAAGAGCCCTGAACAATGGCTTTGTTCATAGCCACGAGCATTGGAGGAAGAATGCTGCTTCTACACTCTTTGAGTTTTTTAAGAGGTTGAGGATCCATGGGGGAAGCGGATTTAATCCTGTCAAGTAAAAGGTTAAGTCCCCCCAAAGACAAGGGAGGAAACTCCATAAGTGATTTAGGCGGGTCTTTGCCTAGAGACTCGAAATTTGATATGACAGGAGAGATGTTCTGATCCAAAGAGTGGCAGTGGGCTTCCAAAGAGACATGAATATCGAAGATTTTTTTATGAAAAAAGTCTGAGATGTCATTACAAAGTTCCTGCGAACTAACTACAGGATCCGGGAGTTGAAGGGAGCATAAGGAGTCAGCGATTTTAAACAGCTCCCTAGAGGATGTAAGAGAGCTGGTAAGATTGGAGAAGTACTCCTGCTTCTCCATTACCACTCTCTGTTTATACTCCGGTAGAGCAGACTTGTGAGCCTCTCGATCCTTAAGGTCCCAAGATTTTCTCCACCTTCTCTCACTGCTCCTACATCCCTGCCTCAAAAGTCTCAGCTGGTCAGAGAACCAAGGTGCCATAGGCTTACGCCGGGCTACATAGCGCAGTGATGCAGGGGCAAGCTTTTCCACTGCATTGGAAATAGAATCCATCAGAACTTGAGCTACCTCAGCAGCATCTCCCCGAGAGAGAGATTCAGTAGAGGGGACCAGAGAGGCAAGGGCCTCATCCGTGATGCCCCTGAAATTTCTCCTAAGAGTGAGTGAAGAGGTAGCCTGAAGGCCGGAACAAGGGGCAGGAAGAGCAAATTCCAACGGTACTGCAAGATGGTCTGTCCAGACCAGTGGCAGAGGGGGACCAGTAGAAAGTCTCCGGTCATTAGAGAATATCCCCTCAAGTATATGGCCAGCCTTATGAGTGGGACTATTTACAAGTTGAAGAAAGTCACAGGCTCCAAGAGACTCAACCAATGATGAAGTGTCTTTTGAATTGGTCTCATCAAGGTGAAAATTAAAATCACCTAAAATGGTGAGGCAGGACTTACCAAAGTAGGGTTCAAGAATGCTTAGTAAGTCCGAAGAGAAGCCAGACCTAGAACCCGGCGGCCTATAGATCAGGATCCCTATGAAGGAGGCCGATGGGGCACACGTGATACAAAAATAAAGAGCTTCAAACCGGTCTTGGGGCATGGATAGTGATTTAATCGTGCAGGGAAGAGAGGATTTTGAAAGAATAGCAATTCCTCCTCCTCTGCGCAACAGTCTATCCTGCCTATGCAGGGAATAGCCATCAGGGATGGCCATAAGAAAATCGTGACCGGAGGTGTCAGAGGCCCAGGTCTCCGTAATAAACACCCAGTCCGGCTGACGTTCATCCACGAAATCGTGAAAGGCCACATTATGCTTGATGAGTGAGCGTGCGTTGATAAGGAACCCAGATCTCAGGGAAGTAGCAGACTGTTTTTGAGGAAGAAAGGGCTTGATAGGGTCAATAGATGGACATTGGAAAGAGACTAAGCAAGTCCTACAGCAATAGGAGTGCAGTATACCTTCAGGTGAGAACCGATGTGAACAAGATTGAAATTTTGGTTTAAAAGAAAGGATTTCCGACATGGAGTAACGCCTATTTACCTCGGTGAGTAATGAAGGTGTAAAAGCCGAGTCCAGCCCGACCTGCAGCCCGTCCTCAGCGCGGACGGGCGCAGACGGGCTGAACTCTGGCGTGACTCCGGCGGAAGTCCGGCGATCTCGCTGCGCGATGACGCTTCGTGTAGGCATGGCTGGAATTTATACTGGCCGAGCCTCCTAAATGAGGACTAGACCGCGGAATGGATGACCCCTCACTTAAGATGGCCGCCAACGTGCCAAGGGCGAGGGACCCGCAAAATGCGGTGAAATATTCCAATTATGGTGCAAGTTATGAGGACAGCAGTGCAGGTAAGCGTCGCCACCAATCTAAAAACAGGGGAGAATATAACAACACAAATTAACCAAGATACAAAAAAACGGGAGTTTAAAAACAGCATAGGCTGCACAATGATCGAGCGCTGCACAGAAATGCAAGCAGTTGTTGATAAGTTTGATGTTTAATTAACAACAGTTAAACACTTGTTTAAAAAAGTTCGTTGCATGCATTGTATTGTAATACCATTTGGGGAAAATAATCAATAGAGACTGGTATACGCACATTAGCATTTCACGCGCATATTGCATGTATATCTTAGAAATATCCAGCGTTGGCAATTTGCTGGACTACGAGACAAATATCTACAGAGGAGTACATTCCCAATGCACGCAATTAAAAGTCCCTACACATGTTACACATTTTAAAATACTTGTCAAAATTGCCTTATGCCAAGACTGACACTTCAGTGGTCACAAAATAAGAGTAGTTTAAACAGAGGAATGTTAAATAGCCCAAGTAAACAACATCTGCACTCTAGCGCCTGCATTCAAAACTGAGCTGTGAAGTGCTCCATTAGTCCTGTGAGACAGTTGGTATAGTGGGAATGAAGCCTTGCAAATCACACTCACAGCCCTTGTTGGGGCCCCGGACAGCGACGGAGGGCCGAGGTGGGTTACAGATGCGCGCGATAGCTCGCAAGTCGCGGAAGCCGGCTTGAGTAGGGCACAAACCAGAAGCAATTTCCTGCAGCGGCATAGGGTGGTGCCTGGGCCCGGGCGCGGAGCCGCGGTACTCGGGAGGATAGGACAGAGGGGGCCCGCAGAAAATGAAGACGAAAGGGAAGGAAACGAAGGGACGAAAGGGAAGACGAGTCACCGAGCTCCAACAGGTGGGCAAAGTGGGAGCCTAGAAAACAACGTCCCGAACACGAAGGACAGAACACTTCATTCCCATTGTCATCAAGAAAGGCCATGTAGAGGAATAACTACGGAGGCCAAAGACTCAATCTTGATGCAGACCAGCTAGTGAAAGTGAATAACACCCAGAGATTGAGAATGAGAGGACAGAAGAGGCAGACAAGGAAGAAAATATCATTGCAATGCTTTGCTTAAGATGCTGATCCTATACCACCTCTAACCTGGGCCCACCTAGAAAACATGGCTCTTTACTCAAAGAAGACAGGAAGTAAAGAATCCCCCCGGGGCCCAATGTTTGCTATATCGAATTGGGAAGATGTCTTCAAGGTAAGGATGAAGGTGCCATCTTGGATGAGTTGAAGTGGATTCAGTACCGCCCACCTTTAAATTCATCATAGTAAACCTGGCATCTTTTCACCCATGTGAACCTCGTCACTACCCACTCTTATCTTTATAGGGAAGACCAAACCCAAAATAAATTCACGGTGCAGGGAAACTCACAGTGCCATTTTTCAAGGACAACACAACGAACAGCACATATGCCTGCATCCTTGCCAACATAAAGGACAGCAGTCTAGCCAAGCAGCAGACACCTCTGTTCAGTGTACTGGCCCCTGCTAAGTGACAAGTGGTGGCCCCGTAGAGTGATGCACCATCACTTGGATCCAAACAATCCCAGCTGTTTTTCAATAAATTCATTTTGCAGACTTACAAACATTTCCTTCAACACTCTGGCTCCAGCCCTCTCACCTCTGCTGCATTAGGGCTCTTCACAGACGCATGTTCCTTCAAGTCCTCTGCAGCCTCTAGGCCCCTCTGGTTACCTCCAATGTCTGTGCTCAGCTCTCTGCCCAGCAGGGTCGATATTTCCTGCTGCCTCTTCACCAGTTACTTCTCCTATAGACCCTCACTGACTCGCAGCATCAACGTTCATCTATGTTCCCACCTGCAGGCCCCAAAAGATGGTGCAAGCCTGAGCATGCACAGAATATTTTTGAATGAAATCTGATCACGCACTTGGATTACTGAGTGATGTTGTACATTTGAACATCACCTTGACGTTAATAAATTAAGGTTATAATTCTTCACTAACATAGGCATTCTTGTCATGGCAGTGTCCAACTCTGGTGCAATGCTTGCACTGACATGATATTGGTGGGTTTTGGCTTTTTTTTACCACTACTGCTACTACTACATGAAGCCTCGCTCAGTAAGATTAATGTAAATTGTCTACATTTATCAATACCATGACCTATTAACCCGCTCATGCACTACCCTACTCGTTCAAGAACTCACATATTCAAGAAAGCTACTACATTCAACTGCCCATGCACTTGCTCATCCTTCCTGACATTTCATAGTAAGCCCGTCACTCATCCATACAACTACACACTCTATCTCGACAACCAGTGAAGAAGCAATTTCATTTACATGGTCAGCCGTATTGGCTTAGCCAAAGCTTAACTGAAAATCATCAACCTTACAGACTGTACTCCTCTCCATCACCACCATCTTCTTTCCAACCTCTCTCTGCCTGCACAAACTCTCATGATCATCCTTTCCAAACATCTTCCCAGAGCTACTATCACTACTAGAACATGTCCCTTGACTTGCAAGCCCTAAAGGGATGATGCATTTTCTGACATGAGGAGCACATGGTATTCCATGTACATGGAGGGCTCCAAATCCAAAAATAAATAACCAAATGTACTGCAAAAACCATGTACTGTGCTTCTGAGGCTCTCTGTACTGGAATATGGCACTACTGTAGCTTGCATGGTGCATGCTCAATAGCAGTAGTGAAGATGGTTCGGGCTTCAAACTTTGGCTACTAAGTTGAATATGTGGACAGCCCTGAATAAATGTTCTCCCCAGCACCTTCATCTCCTGCAACAACAATCAATCTTCGCTTGGGCGAGCCAATATTTCTGTCCGGGTAGGACTTCTGGAACCACGTTGCATTTTCATGGCCTCCTCCTTATCTCTGTAGCTCTGGCATAGGCTTTATAATGATGATGTGCACATAGAAAACATTAAAAGAAGGCAACAGTTGTGAAACTCATTGCACTTGAAGGTTCTTCTCTGGTCCTAGGCCCATCATTCTGAATGTCAAACCCATCTCTCAGACCAGGGATTGGTTAGCCAGTCTCTGGCTGCCGTACCATACCAGGGATTGGTTTGGTGCTCGAACACTGCCTTCCACTTCCAGGTCCTTGGCTCATAGTCCACCCATTGGAGTAGAGAAAGGATGCTCCTCCCATGCAGTGGCTGGTTCAGAGCCCACTGTGATTGCCCAGGTGGTCTCAGGCAGGGGGCAGAGCTGCAATACATCAATACATTTGAAGAGTATTGAAATTATGCACACTAGGACCCTTGTGGTTATGGGGAGACTTTAAACATGAACTACATAACCTGCTGGGAGGAGTTAAGGTGTGATTATAAAAGATATGATGCAATTGGTGCAGCATGTAATTGTATGTTGAAGAATAACAACAATTGTTGCAGAGCTCCGTATGCGGCATATTTGATTTGCGTGCTACCGGGCATTAGTTGCTACAGTGAGTGCGCCACTGAGAGACTTAACAAAGCAAAATGTTCCATTCCAGTGTCTTCTGAATGCGACAAAAGTTTTAAAGACATAAAACATGCAATTAAGAATGCAGCTGACATTGCTTACTTTGACCCCATGTTATATAGAGATCACAGTAGATGCAAGCCTGGTGGGGCTGGGGGCAATCCTTGTGCAAATCAATGGCCATCCAAAAGCCCAGAGACACATTGGGCCAGTAGAAGCCTGTCTGAAACAGAACATGCATACTCTCAGCCAGAGAAGGAGAGTCTGACTGTAGTGTTGGCCTGCAAACATTTTAAGGTGTTTTTATAAGGGATACATTTTACTATCATAACAGACCACCATGCGTTGCTCACTATGTTTGGAAACCCGAAAGTTAAGGTGTCCCTTTGTATTGAAAGGTTAGGGTTGCAACTGCAAGAGTACCACTATGCAATTGTACAGGGAAAGATCAAAACACGCAGATTACTTTTCACGAGTGCTGCTACATTGCCACAGTTCAACGCCCAAAGTGGCTGATGATAATCGCAACTTCATCTAGCAGCTCTGTTCACTGAACAAATTATTGCTGCTATGAACGCAGATAAAAATATGCTCATTGTCAAAGACATCATTACAACACAATCTTGGAAGAAAAGTGTTCGATCCATACCTGATGATATTGAATTTCACAAACTCAAAAATGTACAGGATGAGCTATCCATCACCTGAGAGGGTATCATACTGAGAGGCTCGAGAATCATCATAAATGTGAGCCTGAAACAGCAAATAATTTAAATGGCTTATGAGGAACATCGTAGCATTGTGGCCACCAAATTAGTCCTAAGAAACCGAGTCTGGTTCCCTCGCCTAGATGAAAGAGTTGAGAAAGAGCTGAAAACGTGCCACCTTTGTAACTGTTTACCCCCTCACGGGGACGCAGCTTTCATTGACTGTTTGACCTTCCTGTGCAGGCCTGGGAGAAAGTTGCAGTTGACGTCTTTGGGACTCTAGGAAAGGGACAACATCTCATGGTAGTCATTGATGAATAGTTCCGTTTTCCTCTGGTGGAAGACTTGTCATCGACAGCCCATGGCAAAGTCATAGAGTGGCTTGACGACATCTTTGCAGCGTGGGGCATCCCCGCCATTCTCAAATCTGACAATGGCCTGCCTTTCAATAGCAAAAAATTCAAGGTGTTTCTTGTTCAACTCAATGTCAAGCAGCAAAACAGTACACTTCTCTAGCACCAAGCCCATGCTGTTGTTCAGTGAGCATCAATAGTCTCAACCAAGCCATGTGTCAAGCTCTTCGTGTCTATAGATCAACTGGTGAGAGTCCTGCCACCTTACTATTTGGGAGAGTCATAAAAACCAAACTACCTCACTGGACATCGGACCAGTCGATGAAAACCGATAAGGTTCATGTCATAGACACTTCTTGAAAGTGCAAGATGAAAACATTTGCCGACCAGCGCCGAAACGCCTAGGGAAAAGTCTTCGACAAAGAGAATCGAGTACTGGTCACACAGAAAAGGAAGCGGAAAATTGAGACTACGTTTGATGTCCACCTTTTGAAGGTTGCAACATGCAAAGGACACGTGGTGATAGCGCATCGTCCCGTAAAATCACACGGAACTCGTCACACTTTAAACACCTACCTCAATGTTCATCGGAGCCTGTGAGGCCACCCGCCAACATGTCTAGATCAAGCATCTGATCCAATGTCATCGGTTTCTGATTAAGATGCCCTCAGTTACCTTATACCACCCGATCTGGCCAGCCGGTGCGAGCGCCTCGACGACTCATTAAGGAACTATGATGCTAATGCTGTCTGTACTTTTTAATTTAACAAAGGGGAGATGTAGTGTCTTGACTCTAAACAGGAACTATGTAACCTGCTGGGAGGGGTTAAGGTGTGGTTATAAAACTTATGACACAATGCGTGCAGTGTGTGGCTGTATGTTGAAGAATAAAGACGTTTGTTGCAGAGCTCGTTGTGCAGCATATTTCATTTTTATGCTCCCAGGCTTGGGAGGCCGCTAGAACATCAACTCAATGAGCATTAGTTGACACTTTGGAGAAATAAAGGTTTGCAGAACCTGCACACCAAACCACGCAGCCTCCAAGCCAGTCATGTGACACAGCATCCTATGTGTTTCTCAGAAGCACATGGGAAGCTGGGCGGAGACCTCAGGTGGGGGAATCGCACGCTACAAAGACAGTAACATCTGAAATAAAACAGGCTGAAGACATCGGTAATATACATCTCCACTCTAGTCAGGGATGGGCTCAGTGGCACGGCCAGTACTTTGATATGGCAAGGTGAGGTGGCAGCTTTAGGCGACAGAACTATGTGCCACCAGATAACCAGGCGCATAACGCAGGCCCCCGCATCCCCCGTGGTGCGGGGGGCCACCAAGCTGCAGAGGGGCCCCCTCAGCACAGTACTGGGGCGTGAGAGCTCTGGATTAGATCTGGAGCTGGCCCCTCTATGTACCTGGCAGGGGGGCCATCTCAACTTTCGTTACGCCACTGCGGATAACAAGAGAAGGCCTTAAAACTGTTTTTTTCTTAACAAATGAGGAAAGCTCCTGCAGGAAAATGCTTTTTTGCCTGGGAAGCTGAACAGCCTTGTACCGTTCTTGGAGTTAACACCCTATTATGTTGTCTGTGACATAAGGAGCAATCTTTGGGGCCTGCAGTCTCCAGGGCTCCAAATTCTGCATCTTGGTCCGCAGCACTAATATATTCACCAGCAGGATGCTGACAAGGAGCTGGCTCCTGCTGGAACTACAAGCGCGTGGGCATACTCCCTCGCTATGCCACCCACCCTCAGTGGCTGTCTGATTCACTCATGCTTTTACCTGGTGATTCACTCACATGGTGGGTGCACTAAAGTAGCACACTGCCCAGAATAAAAGCGCTACTTAATGTCACACTCACTCACTCCTAGCCAAGGCATTGTTAGCCCGACAGTTACACACGGTTCAAGCCTCTCTCGTTGGGTGAGGGTCACATCAAGTGACTCTAAACTGTTGGAAAGTCTCAATGACCCCCCACACCTGCTACTCTTAGATTTTATGTTAACGCACACTCTGTAACCTTCTAATCCCGGAGGTTGCAATCCCAACCCCCTAACAATCTCTACACCCCAAGTCGCACCATGGCCGGACACGTCTTGTGTTTCTGCTTTTCATTCCCTGGCATTCCTTTTTATCTAGAAATAATTTACAGGGTCCGTGAGAATCCCGCGCAGGCGGCAGCCCTCGCCCTCCTCCCGTCCCCGGGGGTCAGGGTCCATTTGTCACTCTCAAGGAACACTGCAGCGACAGGACGAAGGGCACAAGGCGCGCCGGAGCCTGAAAGGGCCCCGCCAGCTCTGTCTCCTCTCTCCCCGGCTCCGAGGCCTTGTCGCTTCCTGGCCTCCTTTGTGCTCCCGGATCCCGGGCCGGGGACGCATTCCACACAGGACCCGGGCCCCGCTGAGGTAACACGCGAAGGAGCATCGAGCCACCAGAGTGTCTGCTTGGAAGTGCGCGCGGTGCACGATGGGATGCTGACGCGTCTGCCGCCGTGCGCGTGCGTGCACGTGGGAGAGTGCGCTGCGTATGCTGTGAGTGTTTAGACGCGGTGTGCAGCGTCGGTTGAGTATGAATATTCTGAACATTCTAATTGTCATGGCCTCTGGAGACCGAATACACATGTAACAAAATAGACATTTGTCAGCAGGCGTGACTGCAGTCGTGCAATCGTTTGGAACAGGTGTGAACATTCTGGCAGACCAGTCAGATGATCCAGTGGCGGCTGGTGTAGTTTGATAGTGGTAAGGCGTAAAACCGCTTAATTAAATTTGGTGTCTGAGTATAGCCACTAAGCTGGACTTTTCCCATTGGTGTTCGGTGGCGTCCTCACCCCAACATTTTTTTGTGTAAAATGATGGCATTTACCAGCATAATTTCTATAACAAATTGACAGTAAATAGTATTCCAAGCCTTTCTTAAACGAAAATATATAAAATATTACATACAATTTCAAGTTTGTCATTCTAATTTGACCTACACAAATGTGTGCGCACCATGCAAGAGGGTTTGGAATCTCCCCTTTAGGGTAAAATGCTAACAAGACCGAGATTGACAGAGGAACTCATCTAATGGCTTAATTGCACAACGTGAAATCGTGAAACTTGGGCTAATCCCAGCTTTCCTACTTGCCCAAAGAATGCGTTCCTAGGAATAGTGTGTTCCTGGAGAACTGACTTACTTCACTGTGCCTCAGTCTCCTTTATCATCACATTTGAAAACACTTTGACATTTTTCAGTTCAAGATGAACACTATTCAAAAATCTCTCTTGTAGATATTGTTTTAGACTATGATGTTGCTTCATGTATGATAACAACCTAGGAGACATAAGGTGCACGTGTTAACTGACTTGTTTCCCCATTTATTACAGGCATCATCGTGAGGGAGGTGGAGGGTCGTAGGTTTTAGACTTGAAAATATCCATGTTGTGGTTGTATTGCACAATATGAAATCAGGAAACTAGTCATCAATCCCAGCTTCCTCTACATCTCATTCATAGCAATTGCCTTATTTGACTCTGCCTCTTTGCCATTTATCATTACACTATGTAGGGAAACATCCTTTACAACGCAACTTTTACAACGCACTACCATTAAAACGCAACTTTTACAACGCAAGTCATTACAACGAATTGCGCTGGAGGGCGCTCTAGGATAGGGAATAGTTTAAATACTATCCAACACCTTCCCTACTATCCACGGGGACTGGAGTTGGACTAGTAAATTAAACTATTCACTATCCAGCGCCCCCCAACGCAAGTCGTTGTAACAACTTGCGTTGTAAAACCTGCGTCGTAATGGCATGCGTTGTAAAAACATGCGTTGTAGTGACATACATCCCACTATGTAATCTTTGGCAATTGCCTTATTTCAGTGTCCCTCTTTGTCCTTTATAATTACATCAGATCACATGTGATGAATAAAGAAAAAGAAGCACAGTAATTGCTTAGGATCAGCCATGATTGATAGAGCACCTTAGAATTAAAACAAACCTCTCCAGTAGTTTCTAATAAACCACAATGTTGGCCCTTCTCTGATCACAACCCAGGCGTAAGGTGAATATGATGAACCATGTGTCTCTCGTTCTTCACTGGCATGTCATCCAGCCAGGGGATTAAGGGCAAAATGACTCTTGTTTAGCAGCTATCACTTCTAATAAATGCCACTCATTGTACTACACAATCTAATGCACTTAAATGAAATGCTTTGGTATGTTACATAATAAAGAATGTCTTTAACATGTGTTAGCATTTCACTTTAATGCATTAAATTGTTACACTGGTAGCAGTGTAATAGTTTAATGCACTTAAATAAAGTGCTTCAGCATGTTAATGAAATACTATATTTCATCATTGGAATTCAGCGCTTCTACTCTGCCAGTTAACACATGTACCTCTCAATGGTGTTTAACAATTTCTGACATATTGAGACCTTTTGGGGGGGTATACAACATTTACAACGAAACTTTTACCACGCACTACCATTACAACGCAGGCATTACAACGCATACCATTACAACGCATTGCGCTGGGGGGCGCTCTATGATAGGGAATAAGTTTAATTTTCTATCCAACACCTTCCCTAGTGTCCACGGGGACTGGAGTTGGAATAGAAAATTATACTTACCACTATCCAGCACCTCTAAGCGCTATGCGTTGTAAAGGTTTGCGATGTAAAAACCGCGTTGTAAAGGTATGCGTGGTAAAAGTATGCGTTGTAACGTCATACATCCGTACTGACTCCCATCCCCCCAAACAGGCACCTGCCAGAATTAGGCATCAAACCGGAACCTGCAGGCTACAGGTGCCCCTCTTCTTGGAGCAATCTGTCCATGATCGATGCCAGGAGGACTCTTGGGGGAAACAGCCTGGCAAAATGATTTAAATATGCAGTTGATTCAACAGTGAAAAAAATAAAGCTACAGCACAACTCCATCATGCACAGTGAGACAGTTTACGTCACAGAAGCAGCATGATTGGCATACCGCCTGAGCTGCATAAGGACTCAAGCCCTAATAGCCCGAGGGTGTCGTGAAAAAGTGACACTCCTGTGCATCATCAAGGGGTAGTTCCTGGAGAGCTTTAAAACAGGAGGCCCGGGCTGAATGCATGCAAGCCCTGAGCTTGCTTAAATTATGTACATGAAGCCAAATACATGCGGACTAACTAGCGCATGTGCTTTTAAATAGTTCTGGCTCTCACTAAGGCGAGCGCCAGTGAGTGATTGCCTGCCAGGAACTGATATTGTGATTCTATCTGCAACACTAATTTTGAATGTGGTCCGTTAAAATTTAGTGTTAAGGAGAGCAATACAATGACAAGTACAATGATGCAGAAAGTAGTACGGGCTGGCCCTGGAGCACTAAGAAAGCGGCCGCCCCTGGTCAGATCAGTGTAAATGAAGAACTTCCATGCCATCTTTGCAGCAGCCACAATTCAGAAATGGCATTCAAATGTATACAGCATATGGCATAAACCACCCTGCCCTGGTCCCAAATAACCCCACAGCCTGCCCCATCTGCCGGTCGGCCCAAGTCTGCAGGATTGACGATGTACCCAGCTGCTCAATTGGTGCTCACCGACCTGTCCCGTCCTATGGTCCGATCCAGGGATGGCATTACCATCATGTCTGTCCCAACACTGTCATAACAGACGCCTGCCTAAAATGTGACTGAGCTACTGCTGTAGAAGTCAAGAAGAGCAGCACGAAGGTGGTGTATGCCTCTATTACTTACCGGTAAATGCATTATTTCGAGTCCTACTCCCTCGAATCCATCCATTACAAAATGGTGGTAATATTTCATGTCAAGAAGTACGTCTGAAAGTAGAATTGGTAGGGAAGGTCTCTGGGAGGTTGACCCTTATTAAATACTGCTGGCTTCTTCCTTTAGAGGTTGTTCTGTCATGTTTAGTCTGACAAGGCTTAAAGGCTCCTAGGCATGTGCCTTTTGCTGGCCAGGGTCTGTCTGTACCAGTTCCCTTCCTTAGTGGTCAGGTCCAAAATACTTGGAGTTGTATTGCCCTGTTGATCCACCGCATGCTATGGATTCTGTATATCTTTAATATCGCCACTTTTGAAGTTCTTCTGTAGCTCCTTCAGTGTCCCACCACAGAGCCACTTATCCCAGCCTGGAGTTGAGAATCTTGACCCCCGCATCCGCAGAAACAAAACCGGCTGGAGAGCTTTCTCCTACATCGCAGTCAAGACCTGGAACGGGCTCCCTGTGAACATCAGGCGCTCCCCTACCCTGCACAGGTTCAGGAAGGACCTCAAGACTTGGCTCTTCGACTGATCTGGAGCCGCCACCCCCTCCGACCCCCCAGCGCCTTGAGACCCTCACGGGCGAGTATCGCGCTTTACAAACCCCTGATTGATACAGGATCCTCTCCAATTCAAATTCTTCGCTCCACCATGGACGAGGGCAACAAAAGAAACACAGATGCGACACAGGAGTCTTGACAGGGACTTTGGGCGCCGTGGGTGTGTCTCTCATAAAAGTACTAGTCACAGATGTTGTCATTCTTTTGTTCTTTTGTCTCTGTTTTGTGTTCAACAGGTACTTGTCAGTTCTGAGGTTGATTTCTGTACCAACAGTTTGACAGCCACCTTTTCCTTCTCTTTCTTGGACTGGATTAACTTCAGGAAGATTGAACTATCGAGAGAGATTATCTTGATCAAACTCAGGTGTAATTGGTACATGACTCATCACCCAAATAAATGGCAGATATTTAATCAATTTCAGAAAGGGAAGATCTGAAGAGGTCCTCCCAGGCTTTAAACATCTGACCTTCATGTTATTAGATATCCAGGGTTGTGAACAATGGACAGCGATTCAAGGTGTGAGTTACCCCCAACAAGTAAGACAAAGGCACAAGTTGTGGGTAGACGCGGGTGAATGGAGTACCCCACAAATTTTACAGAGGGATCTAGGGAATTTAGGAAGTGTTGCTGGTGTCACCTCATGCCCCATCACAGTGGCTGTTTGCTTCTGTAAACATTTTATGGCATTATATTCTGTTTTAATGTGGCTTCGAGGTGAATGTAACACTTCATTCCCCTGGGTTACCTTGGGGTAGATTTTGTAAGGAGCACAGGAAACAAACGTATAACAGCAAACTATTACCTCTTAAATAAAAGTGCCAGTATATTTTTAAGTATATGTGAAAACAGTTTACAACCAGATTACCATGTACCACACATCTGTTTAGGCTGTCATTTTGAGACTTCACTACGCTGATACACACATTAATATGTAGAAAACATAAATATGATTTCTAAAAAAACATAAATGGAAATTCAGACTGTTCCCTTGGCGTTTCTGTGTAATTCCAGTTTTGGTGTTTTTGTAAAGCGCGCATGCAGTCAGGAGGCCATTTCAAAGCACCGATAGAGCATACACATGATCACAGACCTCATGGACCATGTGATTCTTTTTAATGTATCCCAAATAATTTGCGTTGACTACATATGTGATGCTTTTGAAATATAAATAAGCTCTTTTAGATCAATATTTGAATTTATTCATATGTATTTTCACCTCAGGTGTTTACATATCTGCACTATTTCATACTATGCAAATTATTAATTATTTATCCAGGTGCATTTAGTACCATTGTTGATTGTGGGGAAGGGCCATGATGCCCCTTCTCCTGAGTCAACAATGGTAAATAAATAGAGTATTACACTTTGCACATCTGCATATATGGTTTATGCCATAGCCTTTTTCTTGTACATTATTTTTAATTTAAATGAAGTTATTTAGCTACAACTAGGCTCAAGGGAATTACAATAATGCAGTCACGCAGTGAGGCAAAATCACAGTGAAAATTCCTATTACAAGAGTTGTTTCCCTGTGTAAACCCATTGTAAAAAAAAAACTGGGGAGTAAGCAGTGTTTTAGTGTGTGAATATCTCAGTACTGTGTAGATAAATCTGTATTTATGGTACAGTTTATTTATTTATTGTATTTTATTTATAAAGTTTTATATAGCGCGAACTTGTTCTACATGACATAAGTTATGGGCCACGTTTATTTTCATTTGCAAGAAAAAACATTTCTTTGTGTGTCTGTATGTGTGTGTTCACATTCATAGATTATATAAGGACTGCATCTCAGCTGTGCACATTCCATTCCATGGCCTCCCATCCCGGCCCTGGCTTTCCAATGTGGATGTTCTGTGATTTTTTATCAACTCCAGGATTTGGAACAAGTCAGCCTCCTGCGTCCCGGGCATTAATTCCATTCACGAGATAAGATTGGGCCCGGCCCAGACTTGTTATGATTGGCAGCCAAGGGGACGGGGGCGCCAGATTAGAGTTTAAAATACATGGACCGTGCAATGGCAGAGGGTGAGTTTACAAAATATCAACCTGTTCTGACTGGAATAGCTGAACAGACATAGCTGAGAAAGGAAGCCGCATATGTCCCTCGCCCTTTCTCGCGAATCCTGCGCCCTGGATTTACACAGGCACCGCCGCGTCTGGGGGTACATCTTCCAAAATGTTTGTGTTTGGTTGTTGAGGAAATTGTCGGTTATCAAACGTGTAATCCCGGCGCATTCCAGAGCGCGCTGTGGCAGACGCCGCACTCACTAGGGGAAACTAGGACTCGCCGCCAGCAGGGCGGAAGGGGAGCTACAGCGCCACCCCGAGGAAGGAGGCGGGCCTGACCCCCCCCCCCCCCCTGACGAGGAGAGAAATCAGGGACCTCTAGAAAGAGGAATAAAGGTAATATAAAGGCACTAAAACAGAAATAAGAAGGCCACCAGGAAGGGCGAGGAGGAAAATAACGAGGGGGTAAGAAGAGGGGTGCGTGGAAGCATAAAGGGAGTTAGACAGGTGCGAGGATAGACGATGGCACAGAGGTGGGCTATGCAATACATAATCAGGAAGAGCTGAGCCAGGGGTGTGGCTGCTTGGCTCTGAAGGCCATAACACCAACATATTATGGTACTTACCTTAATTGGGTTAGGATCATCGGCTCTTAGTCACTGATCCTTCAACCGTTAGACCTTCAGTGGATGCTACTCTTCTTTACCTACTCATCGCGTGCCCCTCTCTTAGCCTGCTATGCACCTGGTATTGTATTACTCTCCTCTGACCCCTTGTCCTTTAATTTAGTAATTATTGATGTTTGTTATTCTTACTTGATGTCGATATTGCATTTATTACCTGCATTCCATCCTTTTGTATAGCGCTCTGACATCCTTCGGGATCTTGTTCGCGCTATATAAAACACACCGATGACTCACAGATCTACCTAAAACATCATCCATTCAAGGTATCGTCACACTACGTTCAATGCTCACCACGCTGCAAACATGGAAGACAATCATCTACCTACAACTCAATCTAGAAAAGACAAAGTTTATATGGTTTTCACCCAAATTAAAAATACTAAGGCTCTAACATCAAAATGTTCTATTCTTTGCCTCCCTTTAACCTCACTGAGATTGCCATATGATACTTCTTTACCCGTGCTACCAGATTAAATATAATCTCAATAGGGGCACTCCTGTATGCCCTAAAGAAAATGGAACCTATTCTGACATCTACTGAACTCAACCGTGCTGCACACACGCTGCTAGTATCGACACTGGACTACGGCTTTGCGGTCCTAGCTGACATGCCACAATCCTCACTCAGTCCAATGAAAGTCCCCTTCCAATGGTGCTACCAGACTACAGTCCTCGTCAAAAAACGTAGGATCACACTTCTTCCACCCTCTGTCCATTACACAGGCTTCCTACTGAGGACGTACTACGCTCAAAGTGAGATATCTCACTAACAAGGCCCTACATCCTAACTCATCCTCATGCCTCTTGGAACTACTCGCAGTCTTTAGTGGCAAACTGTAGTACTGTGTTTCTTATCTCATTATGAGGTCATCAACTCTGGTTATTTCGAATGCATGGCGTATGGGATGCTGACCGAGTCAGTTGATCTGTGGCTGGCGAGGAGGAATCAGGCTGCATCTGATGTTGCCTAATAAACAGTTTGAGTTGGTTCTTCATGTGTGGTGTGCAGTCACTTCAACACAAACCAGGTCTGTGAAGTCAGGATAGACTACTCTGTAAAAGTCCTTGGTTCACACCCTGCCAGCCTCAACAGCAATCGTTTTTAGGGGCCGCCATCACCTACTGGTATACTCTTCCTAGTCACCCGAGATCGAACCCCGAATTATAGTCCTTTGATCAACCGTTCAAGACCCACCTGTGCAAATATCTTCCGACTGCACTGATACGTTTATTCTGTTGCTTTGTTGCATTCATTGAAAATTGATGTCTTCTCTAATGTTTTAAGTAACAGGCGATAATTTGTACAGCGCTCATATGTTCCTGGGTGGAGATGCAGTATAGACTACTTCAAAACAAAATAAATAAAATGAGCTATCACAGCCTTATTTCCTTTAGTCTTCCTGAGCTGTCCTGGTCAGGCCAGGTTTAACCAGCTCGTCGTCCATACATTATTTCTGGGGCCTGAGCCTCCTGGGTGCTGCCGTCTGGCACTTATGCCACCGACTATGTCTGAGAAAAAGAGGGAAGTTTACGGGAGAGCTGAAAAGAAAGATCAGGGCAACTTGGCATCAATTCAACGTAGTGAAGGGTGGTCCATGTGGCCATTATTTTTTCTGAACCGACCAACTGTATGAGGTCTGCTAATCATGTATGAGCCAACCTATATATTCTGCCCATAGAATTTCTTAGGACTGACCCTCCCCTACAGTCAGGAAAGCCACTACTTAACAACACTTGCCTCAGGCATCCTCCCTTTATATGTGTTGCCAAACATATCACTACTAAACCTGAAACCCTGTATTTTCCCATTATATTTTATCATCTTTAGTAGTATTCATTTACTCCTGATATTTCTCAGTTGTTGCTTTTTCTTCATCTGCTGTCTCCCCTAATATATGTTCCCTACCCTTATTAACAGCACATGCACCTATTTTGTAACCTGTTACATTTTTCTGTTACATGATAATATTTTCTTGTTTAATTTTCCATTTTCTATCCCTTCTTTATACTACTTTCAAGTTTGTGCACTTTCTGTTCTCTATTAATAGAATTCATGTTTTAACATATCACACTACTTCATGATTTTTTTCCACCTTTTCTTGGATTCCTGTGCATACACTGTGACCAAAAACAATTAATAGAATTTGTGTCTTAAGTTAACATATCTGAATGTTTTACTGTATGATTTTTCTAACCACGCATTTCTGTACATAACCTTTGACAAGAATTACTTCTGTATTACTCCAATGAAACTATTTTTGAACCACATTACGAGATTATGGATTTATCTACATGTTTTTATGAGGGTGTTTTATCTAGAGCGCTAAAACCCGGCTGGGTGGAGTTCAACTACCAAAATAATCCATAAAGTAATATAAATAAACACATCCGCTAATTTTCGCTTCAGCAATACAAATCTCATCATTTTTCCGCTGGTCCCCTTGTCCAGCTTCCAAGTGCGAGAAAGAGTCTCATACCTTACATGTAGATAAAACCTAGGAAGGCGGAAAACTATAATTCTGCAACTAACATTTTGAGAAGGTGTCAAACAATTCATATTTATCCAGTTGTAAAGTTTGCCACCTTTTGCAAAATTTCACTGGCAGTTAAAACCTCCAGTGAGAGGGTTTTTCCTTAAAACCCTTTGTCAGGAGAATCATCCTACAAACAAGCATTTACAATGCAATGGTTTCGCCTTTGGAAAAGTTAGAGCTATTGGCATTGCTCATGACATTTCTTTTTTTTTTTTTTTTTACTTATAAATAAATGGCATTGTTATTTACATTGCCAACAGCTCTGAGAGAGAAACATTGAAAATAGGGGGTTGGAAATTTTGTGGGGATCACACTGGGGACAGAAGAAAAGAGCTGATAAACCTATGCACTCTCATGGAGTACAATCCGAGACAAAAAAAGTCATCGAATAAGAAGCAAATAAATGAGATTGACAATAAACACAACCAATGGTAAGCAATGGACAGGTTGTAGGCACACAGTAGGCCTTTTGCAATCAGACAAGTTAAACTACGTGGGCTGGACCACAAAAAGTAATGTGTTCACGCTGCGTCAAAATGTCAGGAAGTTAAGAAACAAGCATGGCCAGTACAAATAAGCATGACCTTAATGGGCTGCACTATCAAAGACACACTCATCACTCTGAACTCACACTAGAACTGTTCATCCCCTGCACTTGTTATTGTGGTTTGGCTGTATGTATGTAGTAGTGTATGGATGGATGGATGGATGAAGTTTATGGGACGGATGGATAGTATGGATGTCTGGATGTAGTGTTACATGTTTGGAATGTAATGTATGGATGGAGTGGCTAAAGGATGTATGCTTTGGGATGTATTGTTGGATGTAGTGGGATGGATGGATGGATGGATGTATGGTGTGGTGTTATGAATGAATGTAGTGTGGTGATGGATATATGGATGGATTAGGGGATGGCTGGCAGAATGGAGTGGATGTTTTGTATGGATGGAATGGAGGGAGGCTATGGATGGATGGAGTGGTGGATGTAAATGGGGATTTAGTGGGATGGATTGTGATGGATGGAGTGTGATGGTTGGATGCAGTGGGGGGATGTATGGATGGAGTGGTGGGATGGATGGATGGAGTGGGATGGATGTATGTCTGTTGTGGGGGTATGAATGAATGTAGTGGACTTTGAAGCTGCGGATCCAGGTTCGAGTCTGGTTAGAGGCTCAACATCAGTGTGATTCTGGGCAAACCACTTATTCTACCTGTGCCTAAAAAACACATGAATGTGTCCCTCCATAATGCATCTGGCGCTCATGTAAAGCACTCCGATATCTTGGGGTCGAGTTCAAGCAGTATAAAAACTGCAATAACAAAAAAAGATAATAAGTGGCTGAGGTGGGATTCGAACCCATGCAGCTAGAGTAAAAGGCTCATACAGGTCACTGGCGTGCAAAAATACAAGGGCTGAATATACGGTGCTCAACTACTAGGAGTGGCCCGGCTATGCCTCAAGAGGGTGTGGCTTAACGGCCAGATCGGCCGACTTTGAAGCTGTGGATCCAGGTTCGAGTCTGGCTAGAGGCTCCACATCAGTGTGATTCTGGGCAAACCACTTAATCTACCCGTGCCTAAAAAACACATGAATGTGTCTTTCCATAATGCAACTGGCGCTCATGTAAAGCGCTCCGACATCTTGGGGTCGAGTTCAAGCAGTATAAAAACTGCAACAACAAAAAAAGATAATAAGTGGCTGAGGTGGGATTCGAACCCATGCAGCTAGAGTAAAAAGGTCACTGGCGTGCAAAAATACAAGGGCTGAATATACGGTGCTCAACTACTAGGAGTGGCCCGGCTATGCCTCAAGAGGGTGTGGCTTAACGGCCAGATCAGCCAACTTTGAAGCTGCGTATCCAGGTTCGAGTCTGGCTAGAGGCTCAACATCAGTGTGATTCTGGGCAAACCACTTATTCTACCCGTGCCTAAAAAACACATGAATGTGTCCCTCCATAATGCAACTGGCGCTCATGTTAAGCGCACCGATATCTTGGGGTCGAGTTCAAGCAGTATAAAAACTGCAAGAACAAAAAAAGATAATAAGTGGCTGAGGTGGGATTCGAACCCATGCAGCTAGAGTAAAAGGCTCATACAGGTCACTGACGTGCAAAAATACAAGGGCTGAATATACGGTGCTCAACTACTAGGAGTGGCCCGGCTATGCCTCAAGAGGGTGTGGCTTAACGGGCAGATCGGCCGACTTTGAAGCTGCGGATCCAGGTTCGAGTCTGGCTAGAGGCTCAACATCACTGTGGAATAGGAAAGGCGAGCCCTAATAAAGCACACGGACAGGGGGGGGTGGCGGGAACGGACAGCGGGAGGGGGGTCGGGAAGGCCGCAGGAAAAACATGAAGCACACGGACAGGGGGGGGGCGGGAACGGACACCGGGAGGGGGGTCGGGAAGGCCGCAGGAAAAACATGAAGCACACGGACAGGGGGGGGCGGGAACGGACAGCGGGAGGGGGGTCGGGAAGGCCGCAGGAAAAACATGAAGCACACGGACGGGGGGGGGCGGGAACGGACAGCGGGCGGGGGGTCGGGAAGGCTTCCTCCGTTAGCGGTCGGCCGCGGAATGGCCAAAACAAACCTGGACAACAACAAAAAATAAACCCCGCCCACGGCCGCGATGACGATCGGAAAGGGGTGGAGAGGGAAGAAATCGCGGGAACGCCCACGAATCTGGTCCGGCCATGACGGACAGATCTCTGTTCCAATGGCTAGCCTCCATTTATGGAGCTAGCCAATGGAACAGAGGGGCGGATTCCAAGCCACACTGTTTCTAACATTAGATTTCACCTGCGTGAAAAGCCTGCGCAGTGCGCAGGCTTTCACTTAGGCGAAACCTAAAAAGGAGGTTATGTTGATGTATTTCCTGCGCCAAACCATCGTTTTTGCAGGACTTCTTTTAAGCAGCTGTTTCTTTTAAATTTGTGACATTCACAAAAATATTAACAAACCTTTAAAAAGCTGACAAAGTCCATGTTCGCAGATTTCCCACCTCCCTTCCTAACACTGTGTGGCTCGTTTGTTCACCTCAGTAGGAAGTTTTGTGAGTAAACAACAGTTGGCGTTTCTTCTTCTATTTACTGTGCATGTGGTTTTGCAGTTGTAGAGTGCACAGTCGGCCCTCGGTATGGCACCCTGCCACATTCAGGGGTGACCTTCCAGACACCACTGAGGTTACCATCGCAGACTAGGATCTCAAGAGGTTTACAAAGATCAGTGGTACTAGGGTAAGAATGTACCTTTGTTAGTTGAATGTATAATCATTTCTGGTTTGTGACCATGCAGGGTGAGGGAGAGAGATGTACAAAGAAAGTTTACATATCTTCTCATTCAGCACCCTTGCTCATTGCCCGGCAGACGCATATTGTATTGTATTGTATTGTAATTGCATTTATATAGTGCTTACTACCCCTGACGAGGCGTCGAAGCGCCTGTGCTGCAGGTAGCTAGAAGGGGCATCTTATACTGGGCAGTCAGTCATTTGTATATTCTGGCAATTTTGTATGTGTACCTTTCTCCATCAGACACTTGTGCTTGTTAGTAAAGACTCTCAGCAGCATCTCCAATGTGCTTGTTACGAACACTCGGACTGGTTTTGGGGGCCATCTATTACTTGGGCAGTTTGTACTCCCTCACCAGTACTATCCCTGATTATCAATAACCTCAGTGAGAAAGCTCAACTGGAGGTTCTGAAACAAAAAGGTTTTTTCTGTGAGTGATGACATCATACTCCAGACGTAAAGGTCACTCAATCATTTGCTTAGCAATGGATGTTTATTCAACAAAAACCTTTGTGAATCACAAAAGATTTTCCACCTAAACTTTAAGCAAGACACAAATATTTATAGTAAAATCTTTGCCAACTAAGCCGCAATACTAATATGTAGTTAACAGCATTAATACTCATAATTAGGGTACACGGAATAAGGCATTACCGGTGGATTCTATGTTATTCCCTATAGGTTCTCAGGGGAATTGGAAATAGCATACAGAAATGGTTCTGAATTATTTGCTTTCTTGGGACAAATTCCTCCAAGTCTAACCTGTAGGACGTGTTCCTCTAAACCAGTGAGATAGTACCCCGTGCATACAAGGCGTCACCACCTTTTGTGCAGCAAAGGACTCATTTTAAGCTTGCAACCTCCACACTGTGTGTGGCTTGGTATATGCTCATCAATCTTTAACCAATCATGTCATTGCTGTCAGACTTCAGCAGTTTTGTCAAACTGATTCCAACTTCCTCCTACCTACTGCTGACGAAGTAGGAAGACAGGCTCACCAGAGCATGGCTAACGAGGCGGGAAGGCCTCAGCACAAGGCGACAAATGATGGATGAGGCAGCAGTAAGGGAGAACACACTAACCAATGTCCGATGAGGAAGAGGAAGGGGCAGAAATATTGGACTCATGGATTTTGCCACCATGTTAGGATACAAGATTGAGGGACCAGTGATGACTGCAGTGGTGTGTGGTCAGGAATCCATGGACCTAGGACTGCTCAGAAAAAAGAGACAGCAATACTAGGAGCATGAGGAACATAGTTGCATCTGGGCTCCGAACCAGTGGTAGTATGATAAATGTGATGGCATGCGACGAGAATACCTGGTCCCATGACCCATACGGTAGTCGCCGCAGCGACCCAATGGCCGTGAAAGACGATGGTTTATGAGGGAGGTAGAACCAGTAGGGCTATCAACAGTCCAGGGATAGGAAAATAAGAGTAGTGAATTTTGACTGATAATAGAGTGTAGGAGCAGTATTAGTGACCTCATGACTGATCAGGAAGCATAGATAGCCCTAAAGGGTAATAGACCAGGAAGATACGGAAAGAATCCAGTGACCGATGGGGCAGTATGAGGAAAGTAATGATGATTTATGACACTAGGAGGGCAGAACTAAAGGATCCGTGTCTGATAGCACTGTGGAAGAAAAGACCTAACGATTAATGGCAAAGTAAGGGCAGAATTAATAGACATGTATTTGATAGCACAGTATAAGGAAAGACCTAATGACATGTGTCAATATGAGGGCAGAATTAATGGACCTGTGTCTACATAACACAGTATAAGGAAAGACCTAATGACCTCTGACAATCTGAGGGCAGAAATAATGGACCTGGGTCTACATAACACAGTATAAGGAAAGACCTAATGACCTCTGACAATGTGAGGGCAGAAATAATGGACCTGTGTCTACATAACATAGTATACGGAAAGACATAATGACCTCTGACCATGAGAGGGCAGAAATAATGGACCTGTGTCTAGATAACACAGTATAAGGAAAGACCGAATGACCTCTGACAATGTGAGGGCAGAAATAATGGACCTGTGTCTACATAACACAGTATAAGGAAAGACCGAATGACCTCTGACAATGTGAGGGCAGAAATAATGGACCTGTGTCTACATAACACAGTATACGGAAGGACCTAATGACCTCTGACAGTATGAAGGCAGCATTAATGGACTTGTGTCTACATAACACAGTATACGGAAAGACCTAATGACCTCTGACAGTATGAGGGCAGAATTAATGGACTTGTGTCTACATAACACAGTATACGGAAAGACCTAATGACCTCTGACAGTATGAGGGCAGAATTAATGGACCAGTGTCTAGATTGCACAGTTTAAGGACAGACCTAATGACCTCTGACAGTATAAGTGTAGAATTAATGGACGTGTGTCTAGAAGCACAGTATAAGACCTAATGATCTATGAAAACATTAGGGTAGCTTTAATGGACCTGCGTCCCATAGTATCATACGAGGAAAGACTAGAGAATCTATGACAACATGATGCCAGAATTAATGGATTAGTTTCTGACTGCACAGTACGATAATAGATCCAGGATGAGGGTACAAAAATGGACTTGTGGCTGACAGCACAGTATGAAGAAAGGCAGTGATAATGTATGACAGTATAAGAGCAGAAGTCAAGATTAATGGACTTGACACTGATAGCACTGCATGAGGAAAGACGACAGTGTGAGGGCAGAATTCATGGACTTGTCACTGCTAGCACAGTATATGAAAAAACTGTGATGTTGTAGGAGTGTGACAGCAGATTAATGGACTTGTGGCTGACAGCACAGTATTAGGAATTAATCTGATGCATGACCATAAGAGTGCCCAAATATGGGGATGTGGCTTATATCACAGCATAAGGAAAGACTGTGATGATGTGTGACAGTGTGAGAGAAGAATGAATGATTAACGGACTTGACACTGATAGCACAGTAGGAGGAAAAGCAGTCAATCAATCAATCAGGATTTGTAGAGTGCGGATGCTTCACCCGTGAGGGTCTCGAGGTGCTGTGGGATCATGTTGCCTGTTCTCCTATTGGTTGAACATCCAGATTTTGAGGTCCTTCTTGAACTGCTGGAGCGATGGTGAGACTCTGAGGCTGTTCCATGTCTTAGCCGCCATGTAGAAGAAGGAGTGACCTCCACTGCTGGTCCGGCGGATGCGTCGAGTTGCTGCAAGGGAAAGAGATCCGGAACTGAGTTGTCTGGTAAGTTTGTGGAAATTCACTCATTTGGTGAGGTATGCCAGTCCTTTGTTGTGTAGTGCCTTGTATGCCTGGGTGAGCAGCTTGAACTGGCACCTCTTTGCGACTGGTAGCCAGTGGAGTTTCCTGAGGTGAGGGGTGAGGTGCGTCCATCTGGGGAGGTCGAGGATGAGTCTGGTTGTTGTGTTATGAATAGTGTGGAGTTTCCTCGTGAGTTGTGTGGTGATTCCTACGTAGAGGGTGTTGCCATAGTTGTGTATGCTGGTGATGAGAGCTTACGTGACAGTTCACCTGGTGTTGAGTGGGAAACATCTGAAGACCTTCCTGAGCATTCAGATGGTGAGGAAGCAAGCGGAGGAGACAGCGCTGACCTGATACTTCATGGATAGCTGGCTTTCGAGGATGATGCCAAGTTTGCGGGCATGTTCGGTAGGTTTGATGGTTGGGCCGAGAGCAGGGGGCCACCATTCATTTACCAGAGGGTGCTCTTGCCTTTCCTGAAGATGAGTACTTCTGTGTTTGCCACATCTTTCACGCATCTTTGGAACTTGTCTTTGATGGTCATTGGGTTGCTTGTCAGAGAGAGGATGAGTTGGGTGTTGTCGGTAACAGAGATGATGTTGAGTCTGTGACTGCTGATGATGTTGGCCAGGGGTGTCATAAATACGTTGAAGAGGGTTGGGCTGAGGGATGAGCCTTGAGATACACCGCAGGTGATGTTCTTAGGGAGCTAAGAATAGGAAGGGAGGATGATCATCTGTGTTCTTCCTGTAAGGAAGGATGCAATCCACTTGATGGCAGCTCCTTGTATTCTGATCTGGTGGAGTCTGTTGATCAGTGTGTGGTGGGATAGGGTGTTTTACAGCTGCTGAGAGGTCGGGAAGGATAATGGTCGCTGTTTTCCGTGGTCTAGCAGCATTCTGATGTCATCCGTGTGTGCGACTAGAGCTGTCTTGGTGCTGTGGTTTGCTATGAAGCTAGACTGGGAGGGATCCAAAAGGTTACGGTTCTCCAGATGCTTAGTGAGCTAGATGTTGATAGCTTTCTTGATGACCTTGACTGGGAAGGGGAGCAAGAAGATGGGTTAGTAGTTCTTAGGTTCTCCTCAGTCCGTGACTGGCTTATTCAGCAACGACTTCAAGATGGCATGTTTCCATTTCTGGGGGAAGTTTGCCATGGTGACTGAGGTGTTGAGGACCTTGATGAGTTCTTTGCTGATGGGTTTGCTGATCGGTTCAAAGTGTGGTGGAGGCAGGTGTCTGCTGGGGCTCCAGGGTGGATGGATCTCATGATGGATGCTGTTTCCTTATCGGTTAGGGTATTCCATGAGGTGAGCTGGTGTGGGTGGGCGTCGGTGATTGTGAGGAGATTGATGCTGTCCTTGTCAAGGGGTTGGGGTACGAAGTCTTGGATGATGGTGTTGATTGTGTTGTGTAAATTGTCCGCAAGGGTGTAGCAGAGAGCTTGCGAGGGTGAGATGTTGTTTTTAGTTGCTATGGGGTTGGTAAACTCCTTTACCTTCTAGAAAAGTCCCTTGCTGTTGTTGGAGCAGTCATTGATGCGCGTGGCTAAGGTGGTCTTCTCTGTGTTTTTCAGGAGGTGGTGATAGCAGTTGAGGACATCTAAGAAGTGTTTTCTGTCCTTTAGGGTCTTATTGGTGAGCCATCTTCTTTCCTTCTGTCTGCAGTCGGGTTTCTTGGATTTCAATTCTGCCATGAACCAGTTGGGGTGTTGTGTTCATTTCTTGGGGTTGGTAGGTTTCCTTTGTGCAACTTTGTCAGCGCTTGCCAGGATCCAGTTTGTAAGGTTGTCTGCTGCTTGTTCTGTATCTTAGGTGGTCGTGGGTCGACAGGAGTTGAGGGTGTTGGTCTATCATTGCTCTGATACCTTTGACCAGCTGTGCCGTGACTCACTGACTGTGGAGGCAGGCAGCCAAGGCCCGTGGAGGGAGTTGCGGTGGGGCTGAGAGGCGGGGCGGGGGAGGGGCAGGGTGGGGGTGCTAAAAACCGGATTGTGGATAATTGGAGGTAAGTAAACAATTTAATAAATAAAACAAATTTCTTAGCGCGCCCTGCATCACAAAATGCGATGCAGCCAGCCCTACGAAATTCGTTTTATTAATGGTCTCTATGCCGGAGGGAAGCAGGGTGCTGGAGGGAGAAGGAGAAAGGGAGTGGCGGTGGCCTCCGCGGGGGAGGTGCAAGACACAGTAGTGAGGGGAGCAGGAGGCAAAAACGCAGAGTACAGCTGGCCGGGAGAGTAGCAGTGGGGAGCACCGGCAGTGCTGCTGGGCAGGACACAGGACAGGGGCCACAAGCAGGCTAGACTGACCTGGAGAATGGACAGGCAGACAGTGAAGGGTACACATAGCGAGACAAGGCTGCCAGGGGCCGGAAAGAGGGCAACTAGTTGCCAATAAAAGACAGGTGCTGGATAGGCAGAGGGGCAGACGCTGAGCGCAGGCGCAGAGAGGGTGAGAGCGTGGCGGTGATGTGGGGAGGGCGATTTTACCTGAAATTGAGTCAAAAGAGGGGTGGCCCAGCCTCCTCCGGGTTCTGATGGGCGCAGATGGGCTCGCATCTTGGCCCGAGCTTGGTCCGCGCCCGTCCCATGATGCGGGATGTAGCACCCTACTTTATGGCGCTGGAGGTGGGAAAAACAGGCAGCAAGTCTTCTCTCAGTAGCAGAGGCTGCTGGAAGTTGTGGTCTTGCAAGGGTGAAGGTTTCGGTGAAGTCCTGCGATGCGGGAGGTTGCTCCCTGCTGTAATTGCACAGGAGGCAGGAAAAACAGGCAGTAGGGCAGCTACTGGGAAAGTACTGACCGGGGAGGGAGTAGGGGGGGGGGGGGGAGTGTGGTGCCAGTGTCAAGAACCACAGCTGCTTTTGTTACAGAAGGGCAATATTGCAGCACTTCTGCTAAACCGGCCCCCAGTAGCAACAAGCATTTACAATGCAATGGTCTCGGCATTATTAAAGGTAGAGCTATTGGCATTGCTCATGACATTTTTTTTCATTTTCTTTTTTTTAAAAACATAAATAAATGGTATTGTCATTTACAATGGCAATAGGTGAGCATTAGACAGTAGTAGAGAGTATTCCCGGACACAGAGCCACACACACAGACAGAGCCTCTGTGTGTGTGTACGTGGCTCTGTCTGTGTGTGTGTGCGTGGCTCTGTCTGTGTGTGTGTGCGCGGCTCTGTCTGTGTTTGTGTGTGTGGCTCTGTGTCCGCGAATACGCTCTACTACTCTCTAATGCTCACCTATTGCCATTGTCAATGACAATACCATTTATTTATGTTTTAAAAATAAAAAAAATGAAAAAAAATGTCTTGAGCAATGCCAATAGCTCTAACTTTAATAATGCTGAGCTTGGGAGGAGGGGTCCCTGATCTGAGAGCTCCGGACTGTCCCCGAACCATGGAGGGGGCTCCCTGCATGTACTTTGCAAGGGGGCCCCCTCAAGTTTCGTTACACCACTGGCATAACGTTACTCTTTGATGGTAGTGACGGGTGTGGAAAGGAGCTTTATGGATTCTGTGGTTTGAAAATAAAACGCTGCCTGTGGTGAATGGACAAAGCGGGCAGGAAAGATGAGACAGTGACAACAGGGTGACAGAGTGACGAGGAGGGACCAGACTGTAATGAGTGCACGTCTAGAAATCTACCATGTTTAGTCTTTGTCTTCATTAGGACTTATTGAGGTCTACGATGTCATCATCAATGCATACAAATGTCAACACTGATAAAGAGCAAGTCAGGGTCTAGGGCATTTGCGAGACTTCAACCAGCGTAAAAAAAAATGTACTAAAAAACTTGATTGCAGTAGATTTACTGTGGACCATGACCCACATACTCCAATCTGCTTCGAGGCATCCAGAGTAGTGTGCTGGTGCAATACAAATATACACCATTGCTAGGTCTTCCAACAAAGGGACTGGAGAATAAGAAGTGCCCCATGATGGGCCAGCGAAAACCACCCACTAGTAAGATTGCACAACAGTAATTCATAATTCACCTGCCATGGGCCCCAGCCACTCCCTTTATGGTTAGGGCATCGATTTAGAGTTGTTAACTGCCACTATAAAAATCATATAATCTGAAAGGGATAATGGTCTGTCCGGGTGAAGAAAACAACTTTAGAAACGTTAACATTTCACAGCAATGTTATGCTTGCTCATTTCTAAAACCTTATAGATAGGAAATAGTGCTATTATTTTGTGGATGGGTTTACTGGCCAAAAAGACTTAAGTACCAAGGACACAGTCATTCCCTTTCAAATAAAAACGCGACAATTTAACAGGCAGGTCTGTGGGATTGATGAGGAGGAGACATCCTACCAAACTAGCCACTTGCATTTATGTAAACTAACTCCCAACCATAAATATTAGCATCAAATGAGTACTTATCGCATAGTATGTTTATTTTTGCTAAATTCTGCATTTCTCGTTACTTTGTTGTGCAAGAGGCTGTGCAACGCTTTATAATAACTTTGAAATTAAACGTATAGAGACACCAAGTGGAAAGGCAAGTAATATCAAGAATTACAGAACTGGGACTCATGTCCGAGTCCGATTTCCCACAGATTTTTGATCCATGCAATAGGCATTGTACGAACCGGACCATAGCTGCACGTCAGCACTCACATTCTGAATGGTCTTTAACTATATATTTCCAGTCATGAAAAGCAGTTTAAAAACAATGTACACAAAAAAGCTCACTCACGACTACCTCCTCCCCTCGCACCATTCAATACACACGGAACAGGCAATCTGTAATACTATGACATCTGCTCGCCCGACCTGCTCCCGGCTCACCACTAGGCCTGCCCATCCAAGAAATAGCACGTAAGACGAGTTTTTCATATGACGGCCTCGGTGCAAAGATATTAATTACTGCAGTGTGTCGACCCCACACTCAGCGGGAGCAGGACCCGTTTAAGTGACCCAGAAACAAAGGGAAACAAGCAAAAGAAAACAACATGTTGCAATGGGCACTACTTGGCAGCACCTTTCATCTGAAGTGTTTTACTCTTCAGTGCGGTTCTTTTCTCTGTGCTTCCAACAAAGCAGATGGCAGTCTCGTACAGCAGGATGCGAACCTTTAAGATGTTAACACTTGAGCAATGGTACATTAAATGAGACTCAGACCCTACGGTGAAGGGTAAGTATTGGTCATATCATCCCGGTCACTCCCACTTCCCCGCACAACGCCGATCCCGACGGGTGCTCACAGTTACGCTTTTGCAAGTTCCTTCCCCACACCGAAACAAACAAGCCGGCTAGCCTCATTATAATAAGTTAGGAACGCATCTTCTGAGGCGCCAGAAGAGCCGCCAGCTCCGAGAGCCGCCATGTTCGCCGCAGATACTTCGTCCACGTGATGTAGGTATGTAAGACGCACACACGCAAAATGCCGTACTCGGAAGTAACATTGAAAATGCTAGGACACAAAGTGAGCAAGAAACAAATGAAAACTTACCTGGAGTGGCAGCTGCGCTGATCCTCACCACAACAACCCAAAAAACAAAAAAAAATGGCTGCCGCGAAGCTCCGATTTTTTCAGAATCGGGGGCGTGGTTTTGCTGTCCTGAGTGACGGACGACGTCGCTGTCTAAAGAACAGCAAAACTTACGCCCCCAAATCCGAAAAAGACGGAGCTTCTTTGGAGAGACGGCTCTCTCCTCCAATGGCTGGCCTCCGTTTAGGAAGCCAGCCAATGGAGGAGAGACAGGGCAGGGAGGCGGGATCCAAAGCGCTACTAAACAACATTAATTCTCCGACCCCAGAGTGCGCAAGTGCAGCCTTTAGGTCCGAGACCTAAAAACGGCCTCCGCAGGTTAAAAACCGGTCCCCACCCTTCCGGCCCACCGGGAAATCGCCTGGTGCCCGTGGTAAGGGAACTAGTGAAGTTAAGCAAAGGGAGGATAAATAAATAATAAATATTATACATATTTATTTATTTATTTGTTTTGTGTTTATAGAGCGCAAACTTGGCCAGTGAGGGTATCAGAGCGCTTTACACTGTATACAGTGTTGAACAAACAAAAGGTTTAAAGTGCAGAAATATACAAAATCAACAAAAAGGAGGGCAAGGGGCCGGGGTGCTGAGAACATAGGGAAGAAGGGGGTACAGGTGTATGGTTACAATCACAGTTAGAGTCAGTAACAACAAAGGTCCCACATATTCTCGGCGTAGAGAATTGGTGATCTGGGAAAAACCGATAGTCTTAGATTCGTCAGGTACAGTGTGGTGGTTGAGGGCAGGCCTTAGACGTAAAGCAGAACTGTGATAGGACATAGAAGGTGCTGGTTGCCCCTTGCAAAATATTCTTTTTTCCACAAAATTAGCAACATTTACAATACCAACATTTTACAAAATTTAGCAGATGTTAAACTATGCATACTTTATGACCACAGAGTCTGGTCTCAGTAGAACATGTCTTGTGAGAGATAGGTTCTCCTCAACTCAGTGCCGTCTTAACGCAAGGGCACGGTGAGCAGTCGCCAGGGGCGCCACAAGCATATGGGCACCATGCAGACTAGAATGTAACACTAGTTTTCCGGTAAAACATTTTTATTCCTGTGAGTGGTGGTGTAGGCAGGGCATAGGGCAATGCTTTGCCTGAGGGCCTTTAATGTTGTTTAGACGGCTCTGCTTGAACCAGTCACCTGCTGGTATCTGTACATTTGGCAGTAAGTATATGACCTTGTGTTCATTCTTAACACCAGGTACCAGACATGGGGGTTTGCTATTTCATGCACTACAGTCGTCAGGACTACAGAGCAGCAGGGTGCATAAAAAATAACACGTCAATATTACTATGAGGAGCTGTGCACAGAGTGCAACACACCACCACCCACAGTAGCAAACTAACTCCCCCATCTGTTGATTGCTGTGTTCAAGAAACAAAGAAATGAAATTTTCTCCCAACTGGTGTTATTATATACATGAATGTTGATGCTTAAAGGGTTTTTGGCTGCAGCAAGAAACAAATAGTGTACATATCTGAATGTAAACTATACAAGATGGAAGAAAGGAGTCCTCGTGAACATGTCTGATTCACTATTCATGCAGCTCCATGTTCAGCTGTTATTTAAAGCTGGCACACAGAGGTATCACAACATTTTGCAACTCTTTCCAGAGTCAGATTTCTTGAACCCTAGCAAGCCTATTGATGTACCATGTGGATAATACGTTTTTAATGTGCAACACTGTCCTGCAGAGTTATTTGTAAATGTAAACGGGTACTTCAAAAGGCACCTGATGAAACACAGAAAGAAAGACATGCCTTAAAACATAACTGGAAGTGCAGAAATGTAGAGAAGCACATTTTATTAGGAAAGCGTTCATGTATAGACTTGTTTCCTACTGAGTGCAGTAATGCATATTTCACACTGAGAGGTGCAAAAGGTGTTTCTGTCAAAAATCGTTGCTGTGTAATATTTTGAAGAATGTTTTCTGGATGTGTATAGTTTTCTTGATTAAGAAACATGGATTTTCTGTTGTATGAGGATCCGTAATATTTTGAAGAGGTTCTTCTGAATGTGTATAATTTCTTGCTCAAGAACCCCATGCATTTTCTGTAGCACCAGGGTATCTTTTTAGGTCTGGCCTCGAGACTGCTTTATATGACTCACCTGCCTCATGAAATCTGTAAAATATGAATACATAAAGAATAACATTTAATCTGTACGGAGGTGGCGGAATGAATTGGTGAAGTGGTCGAGCTGTGAGAGTGTGTTATGAATGCGCCAGGCGACTAGAACCAGTAATGAGAAGAGCTTGGATCTGGCACGGTCCTGGGAGTTGGTGGTGCAGGCATTGAGAGACTACTTGACTGAAGGCGAAGAAACTGATCAGTTGTAGGTAGGGATTCCGTGTGACTACTTGCTGGCCAGCACTTCCTGACAGCTGTCACCCTGGAGCAGGAGGAGGATGGTGCAACCCGCATTAGCAGCAGTTGGGGGGAGGGTACTGAGAAGGGATCGTGGGTGGGGGTGGATTGCCGGATAGCGGCAACATCCCAGAACCGGAGGGCCCAGGAAGGTAGTTGTGATGATTTCGTGATTTGACATTGGAGTGGCCTAGGGTTGGATGGGGAGGGTGGGTAGGTTGTTCTTGGGTAAAAGCAGAAACGAAGCACTACATTTGACCTGCGTCCCGAATAGGGTATGCACCGAGGCACCTCTAGTGCACTGATTCATTGATGCGCCGCCCAGCCTCCGGGATGTGGGCTAATCGGCTGTGTATTGTATTAATGTCGCACTGTGTGCTGGGTGCCATTGGTGCAGGGGTTGACTTGTTGGATGGCTCTAATCCTGATTCTGCAATAAAAATATATTTAAAAAAAAAAAAAGAATAACATTTAAAAAAAATTATATAAAGAGGGTTTGGGTGACCCATCTTCATGCACCCATCTGTTTGAATTTAATTTACATTTTGTTCCGCTGAACATGGGGCAGTGACTCTGCCTACTTCAGCTACTGACTCTCTTGCACTGTGAGTGATGGGATTTTTCCTGTTCACATGTGCCAATCCACCTGAAAAGAAATGCACTTCAGTGCCAGAGCTGCTGAGTCAACACATTAAGGTGACATTTTCTTACTTTCCATTCTTTATTTAATTTTTGTACTCATGCTTGTGTGTTTAAACTAGGTCTTCAGATTATAGCAATTCAACGCTGATAAGAATATTTTTCAGCAATGTGTATTAATAACAAAAAAAAGTTCTATACCTCTACTAACTACACTTGCCTGCTAGGAAGAATGTGGTAAGTAAGACTCTATACAATTTTAATTTAAAATTGTTTATTTCATATATATGTCCACTAGATTTAGACAGTGGCATCTTATTCTATTTTTTGTGCTGTTTTTATTTTTATTATATGCTTGAAATAAAAAATAAAAACATAACTATTACACTACTTGAAAGGCCAGACTTTGCCAGTGCTTGTTTAAGAAAAAGTGTTAAAATAATAGAATAGCTAGATAATATTGCCACAGTCAGTGCCACATCATTTATTTGCATAATTGCAGCATAATTAGCCTTTCTATTTCTGAATCATTTAGAAACCTCTCACATGTAATTCATGCTTGGTTGTGTAATTGCAGTGGCACTCGCCGTGGCCAAAGGCCCTGTGAGACAGAAGAACGGCAGTCTAAGGATAGAAGCGACTGCCCGATGAGCAGCAGACAGGCAAGCCTAATTCACCCATGAAACACCCTGCGTCGAACCCAATGGGCATAAGAGGCAGTGATGTCACAGGAGAAGCTAGCCTATGATGCAGCAAGGAGGCAGAACTAGTAGGACTGCAAAGCAACAGTGAGTCTTTAATGATAGGAGGAGGCAGTAAAGCAAGGGATCTTATAGGCTTATAAGGTACCAGTAAGACGCATCAATTGACCTATCAGACTCCGGATATTCAAAATCTGAAGACTCATGGAGCAGCAGGTTTCAATAGCAATGGATCTATACGGTAGTACGTAACAGAACTGATGGGTCTGTGTGACAGCAGGTGAAAGGATGAGGCAGAGGGTGACATAACCAATGGCACCACGAGGCAGCATGGCACAAAACCAATAGGTACCAGCGGTGGAGTGGGAAAGAAATAAAACCTTACGAAGCAGGAGAATGAATGGGCCTATTATCAAGAAGGGAGGCGGCAAGACGGCAGATGATAGGTTCAATATCATGTGAGGCAGCAGCAGGGTGCCTTGGCAGCAGCTGGGAGACACAGCAGTTGCATTTTGAGACGGTATGGTTCCTGAGGCAGCAGGGTAAAAGACCCAAGGAAATGGGGGAACCATAGGGACAGACTCAATGGGACTATTAGAAAGTTAAGAGGCAGAAACTATTTGTCTCTCAGGTGAAAGGGACATAGTCCCAGTGGGATTATGGGAAAACAGGAGTGAAGAACGAATGGGTGGGGGAGAGTCAACCGGTCTTTGAAACAGCAGGATGGGTGACCAGATTTTGAAAAACAAAAACTTGGACATTCCACAAACATAGAAGTAACCCCCAGATGCATCAAGAACCCAATTTGCTATTCCTTAATAGCGAAAAATAACGATTCGCTAATAAGGAATAGCAAAATGCAATGCATGAAGAAATCACTAAAAATTTGCGATTTCTTAAAATTCCTTAATTGTGACTCGCAAATTGCGAGTCGCAATTAAGAGGCCTAGAGGCCCATATGAATGAATGGGAAGACATTCTCAATTTGTGAATCGCAATTAGCGAATCGCAAATTGAGAATGCGATTTCAAGGATGCAGGGGTGTCCAATGGACACCCTCTTGCACCCCTGAAATTGATCTGTGTACATGTGCGCAACATGAAACTTTGAAAAATTCACTTTAGTGCATTTTTCAAAGTTTTTGCAAATTACCATGAAGTTGAACTTCATGGTAATTTGCGAGCCCTATTAGCGAAATCGCTATTTTTTAAACTTTAATGCATTGCATTTAAGGAATCTCAATTTGAGATTCCTTAAATGCAAGTAATCGCAATTTTGCGATTTCTTAATTTGCGATTTTTGCATTTGGGATGATGCATCCCAAATGCAAAAATACCGGTCGCAAAGGGGCAGATTCTGAGAATCTGCACCTTTGCGAGCGGATTTTACCTTGATGAATCTATGCCTAAGTCTACAATTTGGAATTTACCGAGTGGCACAAGATGATTTGAATGACAGAGCTCATCAAAGTAAAAAACACAGAGTGAGGCACTGAGGGGAATTAAATACACCATTTACACACAGTATTATCTGTGTGAACTAAATTGCTTTCTGCTAGGGGTGCTAACTAATCCTGCGCTGGAACACATGAAACATGCCTCCCTTTGCCTTTAGTCCACCCTCACGGAAAACCAGGACATGTGATAATGCTACTGAAATTTTCCAGGACAGATGGAGAAAGGTGTGACTGTCCTCGGCACGCCTGGTCACGTTCCATCCTTGTGGCTATGACGCAGCAAGGGACAGAACCAAATGAACAGGAAGCAGGTGGACAAAGTGCTGACACTGCAGTTTTTATGGCAGCCACCGTGTGGCGTCTTCAGAGCTTTCAGACCGCCTGGTACAAATATCTGAGTTTCAAATTTAGCTGTTCTCATAAAAAGCATGCAGCTATTTCTTTGACTAAACCGCTGATAAGGATTTCACCCAAAATACGATAGGAATAAACTGCAAACGGAGGGCGAGGATGAAGGCAAATGTTGGTGTGGTTGGTGTGCTCCTCTCACAAACCAAGGGCCTCATTTATGAAAAGTGACGCATCGCTGCGTGAAAGCAGCGATGCGTCACTTTTCACTGCACCTTCCTAGCGACATGATGGATGCGTCATATTTACAGTATGATGCATCATGCCGCAAGGAGTTACAGATAGGTCAGTATTTCTGATGTATATGTAGGCGCAAAAATGACGCATTGCTGGAGTGTGTCACAAAAGTGAAGCAACCCCAGCAATATGTCCTTTCACACGGGGCAAGCCCCATGTGAAAGGGCCTGCGTCAGTCTTACGCCTGGTGTGACGCAGGCGTAAGATATTGACGCATTTGCGTCCTAGAAGTGACGCAGTGAAATCTCATGGATTTCACTGCATCACTTCTACGAGGCTTACTTGTGTGGGAATGCCCCTCCTGCATATATTAGACCTGACGCAGGTATAATGTAGCGTGGTGGTTTACAAAGTGACGATTTTGCTTCTATGCGTCACTTTGTAAATAGAACGCAACACGGGGCATGTTTTACGTTGCCGTTGCGTCACAAAAAGTGATGCAACAGCAGCGCAAAATTGATGCATGGCCTCATAAATAAGGCCCTAAATGCCTTGAAAAGGAGTGCAAATTTGCTCCTGAGATCTTAAACATTTGCTCTTTTAGGTTTCCACTGACCTTGTTTGAGACCCACATTTATTGGGTTTACTGGCCATATTACACAGAAAAGATCAAATCCAAAGTGTCCTTATATCCACATTGACACTTAAAAAATGGGGTGAATCTGACGGAATCTAGAATTCACAGCCATATTTCCACATACGTTAAGTGATATAAGAGATTGTAATAATTGGAGAATTGAGCTAACTCAGTCAATGTATTGATTAAGTAACCTTTTGCCCCTATAATCTAACAGAGGGAATTAAAAATTAGCCCTACTGATGTGTAACTGGGTAGGGTGACTGTAAAGTAAAGAACAAAGACCTTTTTCAGTGAATGGAAACTGATGAAACAACTGACACGGTCTGCCAGACGTCCTGGAGTAACACGATCGCCTTTGTTGCAATGTCCTACCTGAAATCGACATTGTCTAAGTGTTGCCTAAGGCCATGAACATTCCAGGAGAGTAGACGTGTTATTGAGCCTGAGCTTCAAGGAAGAAACATCAAAGAAACTTCAGCTCTGATCTAGCCTCCTCCCATTCCCCCACCCGCATGAGCATCCTTCTTTCCCGCGTCTTTGTTCATACCCGCCCATTTTGTCAAAATATTTCAAAAAGGTTTTGGAAACCAGTCCAGTATTTTTATTTAGAAGTCTGGGTGCTGTTCTGCAGCAAATAATGCGTAAAATGGAAAAAGCTTAGATTCAGATTGTTAACTCTCAGCTGAAATACTATATACATACATGCATTGGCTTAGGGCTGTTTTTAAACGGCGTCAGGTCAAGGACAGTATATAGAATTGTCAATAATTGCAGTGTATGGAGTTACAATAAATGGGCGGGTCTTTTAATGGCTTTTACATCTTATCATCATGGCCAAAATGGGATCGCAAACCAACCCAGGCAATTACTTCAGACCGGCCTGGGGGGGTCCGGGGGCAGCAAGGTGGGAGGGGGGGATGACTGGCGGGAACACTCCTGCTGCATTTTTGTTACAAGGGGCTGATTTTGCAGCTAAGCTAAGAAAATCTTGAATTTTGGAAATCGACTTTCAATTGGGAAGACTGAATGTTCTGCACATGTATTTCTGTATGGTGCAGAGAAGAGGCCATTCAATAGAACTCCCCCTTGATTGTTCTGCCAGGATCACCCTCCCTCTTTGGCTCAACACTGACTTGACTGCTCTTCATGAATCTGCCCTGTGTTCACCTATTCAAATTTCCCTCCTAAATGGATACTGCTCAGGTGTATCCTAGGTGATTGGCCGAGTTCAGGAAATTCTCTGCCTTGAAAGAACAGAAAGACACCGAGGGCACACCGACAGCTGGATCTCGCCAATACTAGTGCCACTTGTGATGGGCGACACATCTGTAAAGTGAGTACCTGATGTCATCCTACCCCAGTCACACTATGATGTAAACACATGCTGCTGGTAGGATTCTGACGGTGGACTAACTACCATTGGCTTTGCAGTTGCAGTGGCACCAAAAAGAAGGATTTGAAGTTCCCTACGACTCAGTAACGTCTATCTAATTACTACGCAATCAGAGCTGTCACTTTTATGCCCAAATAGTTCATGCAGTCCAAATTTTGTTTTAATGATCCCTGGTACTTGAGCTGAAATTAGCAGGAGATAAACAAGACTACATTTCCCAGAATTCAAAGGGAACTGGGAAATGTGATAATTCTGTCCATATGGTTAGTTTTCTCATTTCCCTGCATTATGGTCCATAGCACCCTTGCTAGGCCACTGATTTCAAAATCCCTTGGAGAGACCGGGCTATTTTGCCAGGCATGTTCCATCTAGCAAGTTGTGCCCACGGACTATACACTTCCTGGTTTTAACCAAGTTCACATGAGAAGGTCTGGGTTGATAGGCACATCTTGTGAACTGACCCATCCATTGAAACACACATTTTCATTGCCTCTCCATGACGCTCAAACTCATTTGTCTGAAGGACACTGTTAACAACTCACCTGTTTTATTAAATCTGAAGTAGGGTGACCACGTTACTCCAGGTCATTATGAACACGGTTTCCTTTCTTGAACATTTGTGTAATAGCCAATGCATTCTGGGATTTGTAGTCTTATTTTGCTTTCAATAAACTGCTTGGACCAAAAAATACTAAATCACTGATTTGTGGGTATGACCCAGAGTGAGGATGTCACCACAATCAGGTGTGCCCAACGAAGAGTCAACAGGACCTGACCAATGGCACGTGCTCTTGAGTACCACTATGTAAATGATTCCCATTTAGCTTAATTTTAAGTCAAGAATGAGCCATAAATCTGCCATGAATTGAGTCCCTGTGGGCATATGCGGTACCCACTTCACTTAAATGGCTGCCCCTGGTTGTCTTTTAAGCTCATGTTCTTTCTGTGGGCAGCAGGAAGCAAGCGCCTAGATGTGAGTAAAATTACAGTGTAGTGCTAGGTCAAATGGCTAACAGAACATTGTATCCGCCATTTTGGAGAAGTGTGGCTCACTGGTTAGAAGCGGCAGACCCTGAAGCAGAGGTCAGGCCCGGGACCAGGGTTCAATTCCCGACGCGGCAGGGTCTTGGCTCAATGTTCGTGGACTTGATAATTCTCGCCTCGGTGCCTACTCTAATCATGATTATTTACAACAAGGGGTGGTGATGGACAGAGTCTCTGAATTAAGCAGAGTACTCTCACCCAGTCAAGAGATCAGGGCTAGATCCAACACCGTTTTTTAGCTCATTGCACCATCCCAGTTTCAGAACCTGGCTGTATGCAAATTAGTCTGTCCCTGGCCCAGTGCATCATGGGAACAGGGCAGACCAGACTACAAAAGCCAATTCTTACACTGGGAAGGAAACAAGCTTCCGGGGAACGGTTTCTGGCATTTCAGCCGTCTTCGGCCCGGCTTGCTTGAATCCTGATGGTGCAATGAGCAAGGGACTCACATCTGAGTATACCCTTCCACTCTTAGGGTGGACAAAATTATTTACAACAAGGGGTGGTGATGGACAGAGTCTCTGAATTAAGCAGAGTACTCTCACCCAGTCAAGAGATCAGGGCTAGATCCAACACCGTTTTTTAGCTCATTGCACCATCCCAGTTTCAGAACCTGGCTGTATGCAAATTAGTCTGTCCCTGGCCCAGTGCATCATGGGAACAGGGCAGACCAGACTGCAAAAGCCAATTCTTACACTGGGAAGGAAACAAGCTTCCGGGGACCGGTTTCTGGCATTTCAGCCGTCTTCGGCCCGGCTTGCTTGAATCCTGATGGTGCAATGAGCAAGGGACTCACATCTGAGTATACCCTTCCACGCTTAGGGTGGACAAAAATATTTACAACAAGGGGTGGTGATGGACAGAGTCTCTGAATTAAGCAGAGTACTCTCACCCAGTCAAGAGATCAGGGCTAGATCCAACACCGTTTTTTAGCTCATTGCACCATCCCAGTTTCAGAACCTGGCTGTATGCAAATTAGTCTGTCCCTGGCCCAGTGCATCATGGGAACAGGGCAGACCAGACTACAAAAGCCAATTCTTACACTGGGAAGGAAACAAGCTTCCGGGGACCGGTTTCTGGCATTTCAGCCGTCTTCGGCCCGGCTTGCTTGAATCCTGATGGTGCAATGAGCAAGGCACTCACATCTGAGTATACCCTTCCACGCTTAGGGTGGACAAAATTATTTACAACAAGGGGTGGTGATGGACAGAGTCTCTGAATTAAGCAGAGTACTCTCACCCAGTCAAGAGATCAGGGCTAGATCCAACACCGTTTTTTAGCTCATTGCACCATCCCAGTTTCAGAACCTGGCTGTATGCAAATTAGTCTGTCCCTGGCCCAGTGCATCATGGGAACAGGGCAGACCAGACTACAAAAGCCAATTCTTACACTGGGAAGGAAACAAGCTTCCGGGGACCGGTTTCTGGCATTTCATCTGTCTTCGGCCCGGCTTGCTTGAATCCTGATGGTGCAATGAGCAAGGGACTCACATCTGAGTATACCCTTCCACGCTTAGGGTGGACAAAATTACCCTGCCACACCTATAGTGGCCAAAAACGATTCAGAAAAGGGGGTGGTGATGAACAGAGTGTCTGAATTAAGCAGACCACTCTTACCCAGTCCAAAGATCAGGGCTTGATCCATCACCGTTATTTAGCTCACTGCCCCATCCCAGCTCAGAACCTGGCTATATGCAAATTAGTCTGTCCCTGGCCCAGTGCATCATGGGAACAGGGCAGACCAAACTACCAAGCCAATTCTTCACCAGAAAGGAGACAAGCTTCCAGGGACCGGTTTCTGGCATTACAGCCGTCGTCGGCCCGGCTTGCTTGAATCCTGATGGAGCAGTGAGCAAGTGACTCATGTCTGAGTATACCCTGCCACACCTATAGTGGCCAAAAACGATTCAGAAAAGGGGGTGGTGATGAACAGAGTGTCTGAATTAAGCAGACCACTCTTACCCAGTCCAAAGATCAGGGCTTGATCCATCACCGTTATTTAGCTCACTGCCCCATCCCAGCTCAGAACCTGGCTATATGCAAATTAGTCTGTCCCTGGCCCAGTGCATCATGGGAACAGGGCAGACCAAATTACCAAGCCAATTCTTCACCAGAAAGGAGACAAGCTTCCGGGGACCATTTCTGGCATTACAGCCGTCGTCGGCCCGGCTTGCTTGAATCCTGATGAAAAACGGTGATGGATCAAGCCCTGATCTTTGGACTGGGTAAGAGTGGTCTGCTTAATTCAGGCACTCTGTTCATCACCACCCCCTTTTCTGAATCATTTTGTCCACCATAAGCGTGGAAGGGTATACTCAGACATGAGTCCCTTGCTCACTGCTCCATCAGGATTCAAGCAAGCCGGGCCGACGAGGCTGAAATGCCAGAAACCGGTCCCCGGTAGCTTGTCTCCTTTCTGGTGAAGAATTGGCTTGGTAGTTTGGTCTGCCCTGTTCCCATGATGCACTGGGCCAGGGACAGACTAATTTGCATATAGCCAAGTTCTGAGCTGGGATGGGGCAGTGAGCTAAATAACGGTGATGGATCAAGCCCTGATCTTTGGACTGGGTAAGAGTGGTCTGCTTAATTCAGACACTCTGTTCATCACCACCCCCTTTTCTGAATCATTACTCTAATCATGAGTCCCACTCTGCCACTCTGGGCAATAGCTTGCTTAATCTCCACAATGGCCCCAACACTTCACCTTGGAGGTGCCCAGGAGTGGGCACTTCACAGGGAAAGCCAGGAAGGGTTCCATAGCGGTATGCGTACAGCGCCTTGAGACCCCTGTAGGGGTGATAAGTGCGCTATACAAGTACAAAATAATAATAATAATAATAATTTTCCATCTACTTGGTCAAGTCTGACTTCTTGGTTATATGTCAATTGCATCTTATGCACGAGCTTCACAGGCAGAGTCCATTAGCTTTAACCTTAGATTCTAAGCTATGTTTAAGTTATCAAGTCCTAAATTAACCAAGTTCTTCTCGGTATAATCTATATTTACTTTTCAAAGCTAAACATTTCATCCCTGTGACTGAAGTTGGCACATTTAACTCGTGCTCCTCTGCAGAGTGGGTAGAACCAGCGCTCTTCCCTCTGCCTGGCCGGCTGCACCGCTGCTGGAGGAGGGGTGTGTGTGTGTGTGTGTTGGGGGGTGTGTGGGGGGTGTTAATCCATCATCCCTCGTTTTATTCACCAGACCACTCAATCACATCGCCGCCATTTTGATACCTTTACATTGGCTTCGTTCGAGGTATGTCATTTGCCTTATATATGTCTTGCCCGATTTAGCGCGATTTTTAAGCCACAGCCCGCATTCTTCCCTGATAAACCCGGTGTCCCTGAGGGTTCATTAGGCCCCTGGATTAAGTCATGTATACGTTTGTAAATTCCTACATTCCATATAAGGGAAATATTGTTTTGACTCGTCCTGGGCACCCCCCTGCCCCTATCCGGCACTTTAACGGTCTGCAGTTTTCAAATCAATCTTCTGCCCGATTACATGATATTAAGTTACAAAAACAGCTAATTAATTTGCTTTTCTTATCTTAGCGTCTGCTAAATACTCAGCACAGATGCCTTGTCATTATTATTGTTAATGTGTGATGTTATAGACTGTTTGTATAGCGCCAATGCACCCCCTCCTGTGACTCCACAGGATTGATAATTAGTTTTAAGACAGAGGATATGAAAACGGAGTTGTTTTGGCATGGATGGTAGTAAGAATCACACAGAAACATGTTTTGTTTCCTGAAACGAGACCAGTAGTGGGTGAAGCTATAACCTTCCCTTGGAAAGGGGTTGGTTGCGAGGATGCCCAGCCTAGCCCGAGGCAAAGTTTAACTTCACCCGCGTATACAGTCCCTGCTGCTGTCTGTCCCACGAGTGAACTACCATGAGTGGGACTTGCAGCAGCAGGAAACTGGCTGCATGTCACATGTATCACTTATTGCTCCAGAACCTGAGCATCAGTGAGTAAACCGCAGTTGACCAGAGGTCGGCCATCTTGGAAGCCACTTACCCCTTTAGGGCGGGACTGTTAGCAGCAGGGAGTCTCCAGTGCATGGATGCCGCACTCTGATGATGTGTGTCACACATTGCTCCAGAACCTAAGCAGCAGTGGACAAACAGAAGTTGACCAGAGGTCGGCCATCTTGGAAGACGCTCTACCTGTTTAGGGTAGGTCTGTTAGCAGCAGGGAGTCTCCAGTGCATGGATGCCCCTCTCTGATGGTGCATGACACACATTGCTCCGGAACCTAAGCAGCAGTGGGTAAACAGCAGTTGACCAGAGGTCGGCCATCTTGGAAGCCGCTTACCCATTTAGGGCGGGACTGTTAGCAGCAGGGAGTCTCCAGTGCAGGGATGCCCCTCTCTGATGGCGCATGACACACATTGCTCCGGAACCTAAGCAGCAGTGGGTAAACAGCAGTTGACCAGAGGTTGGCCATCTTGGAAGACGCTCTACCCGTTTAGGGTAGGTCTGTTAGCAGCAGGGAGTCTTCAGTGCATGGATGCCCCTCTCTGATGGCGCATTACACACATTGCTCCGGAACCTAAGCAGCAGTGGGTAAACAGCAGTTGACCAGAGGTCGGCCATCTTGGAAGCCGCTTACCCATTTAGGGCGGGACTGTTAGCAGCAGGGAGTCTCCAGTGCATGGATGCCGCACTCTGATGGCGCGTGACACACATTGCTCCGGAACCTAAGCAGCAGTGGGTAAACAGCAGTTGACCAGAGGTTGGCCATCTTGGTAGCCGCTTACCCATTTAGGGCGGGTCTGTTAGCAGCAGTGTGTCTGCAGTGCATGGATGCCACACTCTGATGAGTCGCTCGTGGCCCTGAGCACAGGGTCGATGCTAGGCATAGGCAGTGTGAGCACCTGCCCAGGAGGGCGCGCTTTGCTAACTACAATGTGGACCCGTCTAATGTGTGCCATAATTTACAGCTCTTTTTCTCTGTAGCTCTGCTGAGCCTCACAGCGCTGTCATAGCTGTGAAGCTCGGATCATCACCTGCTCTTTGTCTTGCAGCACTAGACTAAGGCTGTGATGCCTAGGGGAGGAGGCCCTCCACCGTTGGGCCTCGCAGAGCTGGCTCTGGGCCTCACAATGCTGGATCATGGCTGTGAGGCCCAGAGCTAACCAGGAAACGACCTAAACAACGTGGTCAAAACACTGTAGTACATTTAGATCGCTGCTTATACAACGCAAGTCGTTACCACGACTTGCACTGGAGGGCGCTCTAGACTAAGGAATAGTGTGATTTATTATTCCAACACCTTCCCTACTGGAGTCCAGCGCCCTACAGCGCAATTGTAACGTCTTGCGTTGTAAAAACAGCATTTTAATGTATCGCGATCTACATGATCGCATTGTTATATCATACATCCGAGCTAACCTTGGTCCTCAACAGTGGATGGTCAAAGCGGTAAGGTCCATGGGTAACCCCCTGCATCTCACAGCACTACACGATGGCTGGAAGGCCCACCGGAGGGAGCTCTTTCCCCTCTAGGCTGCGCAGTGTGAGGCACTGGTTAGAAGGACCAGAAGATTGTACCATCCTTCCCTGGACCTCGCAGCACTAGATCATGGCTGGGGGGGACTGGACTTGCAGCTCCGGGACATCGCTGTACTATGGCAATGGCTGTATTTTAATGTGCAAGCTGTGGACATGGTTAGGGGGTGATTTTATTTTGCCCCAGTGTCCATGTCAAGCGCTTCGCTGCCTTTCGGCTAGGTTTGCACTAAATGTATTCCACATACATGCATTTATAGTCCATTCACTGAGGCACATGCTGTAAATATTGGAGCAAAGATATAAGTTTTGGAGTGACCTGGGACAATATTGCCCCTCAATCTGATTAATGTAATGTTTTTTCAGGCAAGTAAGCTTTAATATATATAAACTTATTTTGATTAGGGTTATTATTTTTGTATTTTTATTGTTTTACTGATATTAGCACTAGGAAAGTTGCTTCAGCGATGCTAGAGGATTAATAGTCAATTGAAGGCACTTCCTGTGATGTCATTTTCCGCGATATCACATTGTAAGCAAATTAGAGGGGGCTCGCTCACATGTTCCTTTTCTGTCTGGGACCCAACAAATCTTGGAACTAGCGAGAAGCAACTTTCTAATACTTCTGCAGTGCAAGCTTCTCACAATGCCCATGTGGGTCACATGATATGTTTTGGTTTCTTTTCTAATTTTACATTGAAGTATAACCTGTAATAAGTAGGTATGCCTCTTTTTTAGATATATTGGTTGAATAAAAATAAGTGGCTTTACAGGTTGTGTTTTGTATTTCCCGAGATCTGCTCCTAAAACTACTATTTGCCAAAGGTATTGGCCCGGTAAGTCACCTAACATCCTGTACCCGACATTCTCACATATCTCCTTTCTCACTAATCCAGTGCCTTTGTTTTCATCCAGCGTAGCCAAAACAAAAGTATTGTCTCCTCAACTCACCTACCTTCCTCTAAATTCCTCTCAAACTATTCAATCAGAAAAATCCCATGTTACCTCCCACCATCTCTTTCTATCTACGTATTTTCCAGTTTGATACAAAAGGACAGGATATATGACTAAAAGCTTTGGTTTCCACCTTCTTCCACACACCTTGGGAGGGTCGAAGTTGCTGTATATAGAGGTTATTTTGTTGCAGAAAGATCCAAGAGCTTGTTGCAAAGGTCTTTGCAGGCGTTGATGTTGCTGAAGGAGGTGCTTTGAAATCCTTGATGATGGTGAACCTTTATCTGCCATTGTTATTGTTGGCATCAATGCGATCTGCAACAGCTGTGTGCTTGGTGTTCTGTATCTGCTGGTGGTAATGTCTTAGGGCCTTATATTTGTCTTTATCTGTGGTGTCTTGACGTTTTCTCTATTTCCGCTCAAGTTGCTTGAAGTGGCATTTCATCAGCCTGACTTCCCCTGTGTACTAGCTACCTTGTGGTCAGGCTCTTGTGGTTGGGTTGCGCTTAACGAGAGACAGGTTGGCGTGGGGTGATCTAGCTGTTGAGGGTTTTTATGGCTTTCGGCAAGACCCTGAAGTTCTCCGCCGGTGCTTGGAGAGGGCATAGGCCCACGTCGCTTCTGAGACGTTTTTCCAGCTGCATTGGGTGGTTCAGGTGGTGGTAGGTCATTGAAGTTGAAGGATGGGCATGCTGACATTGAGGAGGGTGTGGTCTGTTCAGTTCATAGATGCTGGTTTGTCAACTGTGATGTTGCTGATTGATGACAAAATCAGGTCCAATAGGTGTCTGGTGGTGTGGGTGGGTTCTGTAACCTGTTGGGTTAGGCCAAGATTTCAGAGGTTTTCTGAACGAGCCATAGAGTTCGAGTCAGTGCGGTCTTCTATGTGAAAGTTAAGGTCTACGAGGAGAATGAAGGTGCTGGCATTAATGATGAGGGGAGAAGCGAAGTCCGTGTTTTTGCTGGCGACATTGGTGTGGGGTCCAGGTGGTCTGTATATGTCTTTGTTTGAATACCCCTCCATTACAACAGCCCCTTTGCTTAAAGCTCATATTGTTGCCATCTATGGACCACTCAGATATATTGGATCATTCTTTGACTTGGTATTAGAGATTCCTTCTTCCTATGCTTCTAGGCAACGTCAACATCAACGTTGGCATTTACACAGACACTCACACAACCAATTTTGTCCAATTTCTCTTCAGACTACACCCTACAAAACACCCAATCTCACTATGTTTATGAGATACCACTAGATCTCATATTTAATTCCAAATACCTCACCCACTCACTATCTGCCCTTATTACATGTACACATCATAGTCACTGTACCACACCTTCCATAGCAAGGGTGGGTGGATGAGTTAATGTGAGAGTCTCTAGAAGGATGGATGGATGGATGTATGAACAGATGCTGTGAATGATGGAAACATGGATGAATAATGGGGGGATGATTTGGTGAATGATGAATGGGATGAACACCCTTACGTCGCTTGGACTCTTTCGCTATGTAAAATGAATCATCAACTTTTATGCCTTTCCACTTTGAAATGTCACCAGCCCCCACTGGCAGGATGTGATCACTGGAAACCTGGACGGCTTAGCCAGTTTCTCATAAGAGTACACCCGTAGAAATTCTTTCAAGTATTCAGAGCTATTATCCAAATTACTATTGAATCTGTTGACTGGCATTGGAGAGCGCACTGCTCAACCTTGAATCCGTGATCACATCTACTTCAGATAGGAAAACATTGATTTCCCTAAATACTTTGATGGGGTTTGTTACTATTGTTTGTTTGCTACCTGTGGTCCACTACACAGGCTCCCTCTATTTTGCTGCCCAAAAAGCCATCTGTTCCCTGATCACCAAGAGTTCAGCTGCTGCAGAATCTCAAATTGAGTCTCTACAATCTTTGATTGACTCATCTGCTCTTGGTAATGTTCACTTTGTATATTTACCTTGTTGCCTACCATCTTCTGATGCAGTTAGTTTCCGAGGAGACTGTGTGCATGCTAAACAAATACACATTTAATATTTGAGCATCCTGACATGAAAGGTGGTATAAACAGCACCAAAGTACCACAGTACAACTACTAACATAGCTTCATTGGAGGACCGTCTTTGGCGAACCCCCGATGAACGAGTCTCCATTTCTAGGGCCCCAGCAGCAGAACTTCGTTGATGTCCTAGTGGTTCCCGGCTAGTTTTATGTTTCTGGTCTCTTGACCATTCTGTGTTTTCAGAAGTTGGCACTTAAGTGAACCCCATGAGGTGATTGCATATCCCAGTGTTACCCCAGCTCTTTGTCGCTCATAGCCTGAACCTTGCTGTAATGTCTCCTCGAGTTCTGTATTCCCACCGATATTAGTTTCATCTCCAATTCACCATTAATGTGAATATTCAGCAGAAAAAATGCGTATTGGGGATCCTTGAAGAACATAGTACAAAAGAGCCTGATCTCTGCAGCAAGTAAACACCCATTGCTCTGCATCTTCCCCCTCATTGATCACCCACTTGTGTGGTGGTTCTAGCTTCATGCTTCCTGGCAAGAATAACTCAGCACAGTTTCCCTACCGCTCAGTGTACGCAATCGATGACTCCTGTCTGTCAATATGTGTGTTCTACTAGCCTGGACTTAATGTTAACTCTTCCTGTTCACGTCCAGAAAACCTATACAGCCTTTCCTGCGAAGAACCTTGCATTGTCTGCAAGTGAAAGAAAAAAGAAATCACGAACCTGATTACGGCTGCAGCTTCCCCTCTGTCCTTTTCTCTTCCTCGGTCCAAGCAGAACGCATGCTCTCCTAAGCCAATGACGACACTGCTGTCACCAGCATGACAGCAGCGTCGTGATTGGTCTGACTGGCCTATTTGGGCGCTCAGACAGTGCCTGGCAGCCTTGGAACTGTTCTCCACCCGTCTGTGCAACACAGCCAGGTGGGGAAATGCTAAAAGTGCGCAGGACTGTTTGGCCGGCCAAAGTGTCATGCACACTTATGGTGCACCAATCACTCCTTCTCTCTGTGACCCCAGCCCTGCCCTGCCCTAACCTGGCCCCATAACCCATACTAAAAAAGAAAATGATAATAACACTGTGTTATTATCATTTTATTTTTCCCTTTTCGACTGCTGTGAAAGCAGTGGGGCGGCGCTCCTCCACCTTAGTGAGGAGCTGCCGATGTGTAATACCTATTTTCGACAGACTCTTTGAACGCAGCTCTGATAAGCTTCATGGAAGGACCAGAAGAGAACAGTAGCGATATCTGAGGGGCTTTAGATCTGTGGTAAATAAACCAATAAACCCATGGAGCCATTCCGACTGCCTAAGCATGAGACTCCTCAAACCCAGCACAATACCAACATGCACGTTCAAATGGGGCCCATGTTCAATGTTCCCTGGTAAACAATACTGAATAGTCAAATTCTTCTACGTTCTCCACAGTTCTGGCTACCTCATTGCCATTCCCCAGATCCCTTGAAACTGCTAGGATTGTAAAAGCCACCTACCACCCACGGCTTGCTGCAGAAGTTGTAGATGGAGTACAGCGAGTTGACACTGGGGATGCCGCCATATTGCATCCCGATGACGAGGCTGCGAAAGTCTTCTCCCAGGGTCATGCTGTATGCATGCTGTCTGATGAGCACAAAGTCTGGCTTGAAGGACCTGTCGGATGGAGACAAGAGGAGAGCATATACATTTAGGAAGCACAGAAACACTCTACATAAGAACATATATGTATCTTTTACGTTCAGTTAGTTTTGTTGTATTTTGTGCCCATTTGGTTATGCGCAGTACTTTGTGTGCCCAATTACTGTTGTCTCCTTTGCGGCACCTGTTGCCTTTTCCTGTCATTTCCGTGCCCTGCTACTGCTTCCCGCCACCCAGCGCCCCTCCCAGGACCTACTTAATCTCCCCGACCTATAGAAGGACTATTCGCCTGCTGCCACTGCTGCTTTGCCTGCAACGCAGGACCATCTGTTTGCACAATAACCTTCGCCCCATGCCCACCCAGAAGACCACAAACACCCCGGACTGCCCAAGTACATTCTGCTCAACACCCGGTCCCTCTACAAACTCGCCACAGAACTATGGGATACCATTACCACCCTCACCCTGACGTGATCGTCATCATGAGACTTGGCTCAACCCCTCATCATTCCCATCATTACCACCACAACGCCCGATGACTACCCATCTAACAAACATGGAGGAGGCTTTGTTATTACCCACTAGGAAACTTTCCTATGCACCATCACTGAAGATGACACCACACAATCATGGAACTTACAACTCCTAACCGACTCCAGGACAACCATCAGAGGTATCCTTGTCTACAGATCCCCACGACCGCGAGTTGCATTCTGCGACGCCATCTCTGAATTCACCATCCTGCTAGCCTTCGACTCCAAACACTGCATCTTACCCGGTGACCTCAACTTCCACCGTGATGACCCCCAACAAGGCCAACTCCACCAATCTCCTGGAAAGCATTGGCCTCACGCAACTGGTCACAGACCCCATACACAGCGCATGACACAATCTGGAACCGATCTTCACATCCAGCGACAGAGTCAAGTAAAGCCATGTCACCGAACTCACCTAGACCGACCACGCCATCTCTGAATTCACCATTCTGCTAGCCTTCGACTCCAAGCACTACATCCTACCTGGCGACCTCAACTTCCACTTTGATGAACCCCAACAATGCCAACTCCACCAATCTTTTGGAAAGCATTGGCCTCACCCAACTGGTCACAGACCCCACACACAGCGCATGACACAATTAAGACCTATCCAGCGACAGTCAAGTACAGCTATGACACCGAACTCATCTGGACCGGCCATGCCATCGCCTCTCACCGCAGCTGGAACAAAGTAACTGAGACCCAGTGGATGCATGGCCTCAACACCCTCCAGCCCAATGCAGTGTACAACCTGGAGCAGGCCGTCCAGAATTTGTCCGACTTGCTCACCAAATGTGCCGACAGAGTCGCTCCCATGAAGCCAGCCAAAACATGCAGAGCCTCATGACAAGCCAGCTGGTATACACCAGAACTCAGAACCATCAAGCGCAACTGCAAACGACTAGAGAAACAATGGTGCAACACCTAAGACCCCACTGACCGAACTACCCTAAAATCCCCCTTAACAAGTAACACATGGACCGCCAACGCATCAAGGACACAAAAATAGATGCCCTCACAGACCGCATTGAAACAAGTGCCAACTGCACAAAGGAACTCTTCCATGTAGTCAGGGAGTTCTCCTGCCCGTCAGCCACAGAGAACACACTCCACCCTTCCCAAGAAATCTGCAACACCCTGCTGGACTACTCCCACTGCAAGATAGTCAACATCTACAAGAATTTCGACCCCCAACCCACCGACCTCGACTTCAACAACCTCCGCCCTCCCATGGACACCACTCACTCGATCACTACATGGAATTCAATCACCGCGCAGACCACTACTACCATCATGTCCTCCATCCACCTCAGGAGCACCCATGGACCCCTGCCCCCTCCTTTCGTTAAACCTTGGAACCAAAGAAATCAGCGCAGAACTCACCAACATCCTCAACACCTCCATCACCCTGGCGACCTTCCCTGACAGATGGAAACAGTCTGAGGTGAGACCCTCCCTGAAGAAACTCTTCACCGACCCTAACAAACCCAAAAATTACCGCCCCATCTCACTGCTTCCGTATTTTACCAAAGTCCTCGAGAAGTCCACCAACCACCAGCTCACCAAAAACATAGAAAAAAACAACCTGCTCGATTCTTCCCAATCAGGCCTTCGTGCCAACAACAGCACCTAGAATGCCCTGATCACTGCCACTGACATCGGATTCCTCCTCAAACATGATAAAACAGCAGCTTTGATCCTCCTCAACCTCTCAGTGGCATTCAACACCTTATCCAATCACACCCTTATCAATAGACAACAACATCGGCGTCCAGGAGAACGCCTTCGAATGGATTGTATTTTTTTTCACGGGTAGAACTCAGAGAATCCATCTACCAGCCTTCACCTAAGAACGCAAGACCATCATCTGCAGCACACCCCAAGGATCATCCCCTAGCCTCACCCTGTTCAACACCTACATGACACCCCTCGTGGACATCGTCAGAAGCAACGGACTCAACATTATATTCTACGCAGACGACACACAGCTCATCCTCTCGCCCACAGAAGACCCCTCCACCACTAGAATAAACTTCTGCAACGCCATGGCAAGTGGCACTGACTAGATGAGGACCAACTGCCTGAAGCTCAACATGGACAAGACGGAGGTTCTGATAATCAGGAAGAACAACTCCCTGTGAGACAACAGCTGGTGGCCATCCGAGCTCGAACCCAACCCCACACCAACAGACCACGCCTGCAACCTCAGCATAATCCTCGACAGTAAACTCACAATGAAGCGCCAAAACAATGCAGTTGTCTCCTCGGGTTGCATAATACAACCACGCATTCATAAACAAAGCGGTCTGAACCATAACCATGTCTTTACCAGACATTGCCTTTATCACACTTGCCTCTACAATGATTTTCGTTGTAAAGGCATGATTGGTAAAGGGATATGCACGGTAAATTGCACAGCCAAGCCCTTACGCCCTACGACCGGATATTCCAGTCCTGCAATCCACCCGCCCCAGCCTTAAAACTACCCCTGTCTCCTCATCCTGAGCCCTAACACTTGCCCCTGTGCAAAAAACTCCCCCCAACCCATCCCCCCACCTTGAGCCCTAAAACTGCCCCGCCAACCCTGAAAACTGCCCCTGCCCCTCCCCCTGCCCTGAGGCCTAAAACCCCAGCCCCTGCCAAAAAACAACCCAACCCCAGCCCCCTGCTCTGAGACCTAAAGCCGACTCCCCACCCCTGAGAATTGCCCTCAAGCCCTAAAACCCAGCCCCTAAAACTACCCGACCCCAGGCTCTGAGCCCTAATACCCTGCCCCCTGCCAAAAAACGACCTCGACCCCCAGCCCCTAAAAACTACCCCCACCCCCCAAACCCGGCCCACTCTCACATACCAGGTGTCCTGGAGCTTCCCTCCTGATCCTTCCTGTTCCTCTACCTGCACATCTGCAGATCTAGACCACTGACTGCCTTAATCACACATATGTGTGGTAAAGGCATATGTGTGGTTAAGGCAGAAGAGTAGTTTAGGCAAGCATTGTTGCGCATGTGACAAAAATGACACGCATGACTCAGCTCATGTTGTAAAGGCCCTCTCCCGCCGCCTCCTCCTGCTTCCACACCCTCCGTATGCTCCCAAAAATGTTATGGATCCCCATCAACACCAGAAAAACAGCCACCCAGGCCATTGTCACCAGCCGGCTTGACTACTGGAACATGCCTAATCCAGTATCAGCACCTAACTTTTCAAGAGACTCCAGACCATACAGAACGCAAAAGTCAGACTCATCCTCAACCTCCCCAAATGGACCCACATCACCCTCCCCACCTCAAGAACCTCCACTGGCTCCCTGTCTAGAAGAAATGCCAGGTCAAGCTACTGACACGCCTACAGAGCCGTACACGACCAGGGATCACCATACACCAACCACCACGTGAACTTCCACCAACCCACCAAGAACCTGTGTTCCACCTCTCTGACCCTCGCACACCCCCCGCCTACCCCCCCCCCCCCACATTCGACACAGCCGCCAACCCCTGAAATTGCCTGCCCCTATGAACTTCACCCTCCCCGGCAGATTTCAGAAGGCGACTCCAGAACTGGATTTTCGACTGAGACCTGTGAAACCTCAACACCCGGATACCCTCAGGGGAGAAGAGCGGTGCTTTATAAATATTTTATTGATTGACTGATTGATTGATTTGCAGCATCGAAGCTATACATTTTCATGTCAGCATCACCTTGGACTATAAAATAACTGTTCAGTTGGAAATTGTGTGTGTCACAGAACAAGAGATGTATCATTAAGAATACACTGGGTGTAAATGTGGTCTATTAGCACATTTATATCCCAATATCCAGCTTAGGCAAGACCTTCAAAGGGAAGGCAACCAAAAACCTCCTGAATGAGTGGAAGAGGCTCAAGGTTGAATGGTAAATAAACACAGATACGGGACTTGTGAGCATCTTTGCTTTGGTAAAATAGCAACCCCACATCTCTACATGTAATTAAATGTCTAGGCCTGTGTTGGACTTGGCCCTTTCTGCAGGTCCATCTCCTAACCTTTTGCCTTCACCCTCCTGGTTTCTGAACCCGTTTTCATTGGCTTTTAGGACTCTTCGTACTTAACCACTGCTAACCAGTGCTGAAGTGTGGGTTTGCTCCTTTAAACACAGTAGGTAGGCTTACACCTAATTGGCCTATTAATTTTACTTGCAAAGTGGCACTACACATGCCCAGGGGCTGTAAATTAAATGCTACTAATGAGCCTGCAATATCAAAAGAACAGCGGTTCTTATTAGGGATGTGTATGAATAAATAATGCAAAATAATCTCAAAACCAGCAGAATACAATTGTACTGTTCCGGGAAGCAATAGGGAAAAATAGTCATACTATAGTTGTGTTTAAAATTATTGTATTTTCTTAAATAAAAGAGCATGATGTGTCGGGTGTCCCACAAAAACAACAGAAAAAAAGGAACAATAAGGAACATTACATTTTTACAGAGAGCACACAAAATAGGTTCAAATGTTTCCAAAAAGATAACAAATTACCACATAGAAAAAGTATTAAATGAAGCCAAGCCCTTGTAATAATTAAGGGAATTTAGTAGCTGGTTCGTTTGTATGTAACATGCTGTTGGTCTTGATTAAACGTCATCGAGACATACAATGATAAAGATGTATCACACATCACAGCATTGCTACCTCGCTGAACAAATGCTGTGAGACACAACTTCAATCCATACCTCACATCGTCTTGGCTGTAAGAAGCATCCTTGAGGAGGGACTTTGCAACTCTTCGGAACCAGGATTTAAGGTACTCTTGTTCAATGGGCCTAACTGGGTCCTTGTAGCCGGCTCGCACTTTATCGCGGTCCGCCTGAACTTGTAACTTTGTCACAGTCTAGCGCAAGCAGATTTTGACAGGTGCCGCTTTGTGCTTTTTGGCTCTATTTTCACTTAAATCGTTTACACTGCATGTCTCTCGTTCTACTGATTGGATTGTTGTCATTTTGGTCTTGATTAATTCATTAAAATGTACTCTATTTTTCTAAATTAGTGTGGGATTTTCTTTTGTTGTGTCTTAACTTTATAACTGTTTGGAATGCTGCATAAATACTTTACGAATTGCCTCTAAATTAAGCCTGAGTGCTCTGTGGAAAGCTACCGGTAGGTTGAGCAAAGGTTAATTTAGGGTTTGCTTGTGCTTTCACCCTGATAAGGATTGTGGTTCTGCTTTTTTTTTTTTTTAAAGTTATTTTCATTAACAAAAAGAAACATAATACAACAATCTTTGCGCGTCGGGTGAATCACATAGCATAGGGATTTAGTCGCATACAGGATACATTACAATAATAGCCACACTTAGGAGAGAGGGGAGTCAGCCAGTTCTGGCACGGAAACTGCAGCCGGTGGTTCACAAAGGTCACCCCTATATGCGTTCCAGAGTCCCCAGACCTTTCCCCATTTGCCCGGACAACCTCTGGCAACATACACGCTCTTCTCACGCATCATGCACCAGTCCAAATCCTTGGACCATTTGGAGAGTTCCGGAGCTCGGGCGGCTCCCCACAGTTGTGCAATATTACGCTTCGCTACCATACATGCCAACGTCACCCATTGCTTCTGGGAGGTGTTGAGATCGGTCGGCTCCCACACATTCAATAGACACCGACGGGCCTCCAGTGGAACCTCCACCCCCGTCACCTCAGTCAGAACCTCATGGATCTTACGCCAATACACGCTAATGTACTCACAATGCCTCAGTATGTGGAGGAAGGTCCCCAGCTCACCACAGCCTCTCCTACACTCACTACTCACTCCCCGCCCCATCATAACCAGACGTGGCCCTGTGATTTAGGTCCGGTGCAGGATTTTCATTTGGACCAGTCGGAGTCGCATCTGGATGTCGACAACCTTTGGGGAGGAGACTGCTTCAACCCAATCTTCATCATCCAACACCAGCCCATCCTCACTCCACTTTTCACGCAACCTCTTTAAAGGATCATCCATATGATTGGTAAGCTTCCTATATATTAGGGAGATGGTTTTCTCGGGGAGGTGGCCATCCAGCACTCGGTCTTCGAGAGGCGATGCCTCGGGGAGCACCTCACCCCTCGGGACGCAAGCCATCAAAGCATGGCGGACGTGGCGGTAGCGGAAGTGTTCACTATCATTCAGTTCATATTTCGCTTTCAGTGATTCAAACGTGTGCATTTCTGTCCCGTTCCAAACATCTTTCACCTGGGAGACCCCTATCAATTCCCATTTATCAAAACCTTTCGATTTCCACAAACTCCCCAGCTGTTCGGAGTTAATCAATGGCGTGGCTAGTGTCAGTTTACCCTCCCAGCCCAAAGACTTATTCGCAATGTGCCAAACTGTTACTGCATGGGCGGTTGGGCCTGTCAAACGAAACCTACCCCTCTTAGCGTAGAGCGCCCTACCAATATCCCCTCCTGGTACCTGTTCCCTATCCATAGCGTATCCCGGGTCCCCGGGAAGTCCGTATACAATTTGATTGATAGCTGCCAGTTGGGAAGCCCAGTAATACTTCTTCAGGTCGGGGAGTCCTATGCCTCCATCGTACCAGGGGAGGGTCAACTTCAGAAAGGAAATCCTTGGTCTCCCCTCCCACAGAAGCTCTCGCTGCAGCCCCTCTATTTCTTTAAAGTAAGACACGGGGACCGGGTCCATCGTGTTTTGCAGTGCATATAAAAATCTAGGAAGGGACATCATTTTGAACAACGTTGCTCTGCCGAGCAACGAGAGTGGAAGAGCCCTCCAGCGCACCACATCATTTTTAAATCGGCTCAGAGGGGAACCCAAATTACGATCAAATCTAAGCTTTGCATCAAGCGTTATGTATATGCCTAAGTAAATGAATCCCACCTTTTCTATCTGGAGAGGACACGACTGTGGGATCACCGGTGGCTCCCCAGACAAGACAAAGAGCACCGATTTCGACCAATTGATCATGAACCCAGAGTACCTGCCAAAAATTGCCAGTACGTCCAAAAAACACTTCAGCGATGCTCTGGGCCTGGTGAGGTAGAGCATGATATCATCTGCGTAGAGTGAGATCTTATCCTCCCACTCCTGCGTCCATCTCAGGCCACGTATCGTTAGGTCCCATCGGACCCATGCCGCCAAAGGCTCCAGCGCCAGTGCGAAGAGCAGTGGGGACAAGGGGCATCCCTGCCTAGTGCCACGATGCAATAAAAAGTCCTCAGATTTACGGTTGTTGACCGTCACTCTTGCCAAAGGCTTGGCATACAGAAGTCTCACCCATCCCACGAATTGGTCTCCAAAACCTAACTTCGCCAGCACCGCGAACAAGTAAGACCACTCAACGCGATCAGACGCCATAGTGGCATCAAGGGACACTAGAGCTGCAGGCTCCCCCAAGGTCGACGAGCGACCGAGGATGCCATGCAGCCGACGCAAATTGAGCGCAGTGTTACGTCGCGGCATAAACCCCGACTGATCGGGATGTATCAAGGTGGAGACCACTTTAACCAACCTCACCGCCAGCAGTTTAGCGAGAACTTTAGGTTCGGCGTTAAGAAGAGATATGGGCCTATAAGAGGAGCAGAGTGTCTTGGGCTTACCGGGCTTATAAATGACGACTATGTTAGCGACCTGTTGGTCATAAGGGAGTTCGCCCTTTTCTCTGCTCTCCAGAAACATCGTGCGCAAAGGGGGCGCGAGTCTCTGAGCATGCAGTTTATACAGCTCGATCGGTATCCCATTAGGGCCGGAGGCTTTTCCGGACTTCGTGCCCCTTATGGCCTGCGCTACCTCATCATCAGTAAACGGGGAGTCTAAATACCGTCTATCGTCTTCAGACAAAGTGGGCATAATGATATCCTTAATCATGTCACTATTTTCATCCTCGGTGTAGGCGGCCGCTGATGCATATACCTCTTTATAATACGTGGCAAACTCTTCCACCACCTCCTGCGGATCAGTAACACTGCGCGCGTCTCCGATGGATAACTCAGGCACCAATCTGGACGCTCTCTCCCCCTTCTCGAGCCAGGCTATCAGTTTACCCGCCTTATCACCGTGTTCATAAATCCTACTTTGTGTATCGTTGTATTGCGCAACAGCCTTATCTTGTACCATACTCTTAAACTCCTCTTGACGGAGTTTCAGGCGGTAGATGCCGTTCCGATCTGGCGACTCCGACACTTCCTTCTCTAAGGACATCACCTCGGTCTCCAATCTGACAATATCTGCCTGATGTTTCCTTTTATTTCTCGCTACCAGGGACAGAACCTCACCTCTAATAACAGTTTTGTAGGCCTCCCAAATTATCCCCGGAGAGCTGACACTACCGATGTTTTCACTAAAATATTGGTCCGAGAGGCGTACAATTTCTTTTTTAACACATGGGTCTTTAAGATACCACGCGTTAATGGGGGCAACTTTACCCGCAGGTGGATCACCGTCATCCAACCGCAACCACACAGGGGAGTGATCAGATATACCTCTGCTCATGTATCCAGATTTCCTGATGTTCACTGCTTCCGAGGCTGGTATGAAAATATAATCTAACCTAGACAGGCTACTATGCGCGGCAGAGACATGACTGAATTGTTTCTGTGTAGGGTGCCGTGCCCTCCAGCTATCAACCGGACCCAGGGTGTTTAAGAATTCAGGGAGCCACTACTGGGACTGACGGAGAGCCTTCCCGGGATGTCTATCCAGTTCTCCATCTAATACCGCATTGAAATCCCCCCTACCACTAGGGGACCCAGGGGGAGCGTGAGAAAGACAGCGGCCAGGTCTCGAAAGGCATCAGATTGCAGGCCCGGCGGCACATATGTCGACAAGAAAGTAACTGTGCTACCCTCCAACTGACCGGAGACACCCACATATCTGCCCCTCTGGTCCACCCACGATGAACAAATCTCAAAAGGGAAGGAATTTTTAAGCAATATACCAACACCCCGCGAACCTGTGGTAAACCCCGCATGCGCCACCAATTTATATCCTCCCCTATGCAGTGCCATACATCTATTGCCAATCAGATGAGTTTCTTGCAACAACACCACATCCGGGGAGTGCCTCCGGATGAACTGATTCACTATCCTCCGCTTGATTCTGTCACCCAGTCCGTTGACATTCCAGCTCATTATCCTTATCCCCATTCCTTTTGTTGCTTGCGACATTTACCCAATTCCTATGACTAAAAACACCCGACGCGAATATACACGACATTGTGGTTCTGCTTGAGTAGAGTTTCACTCCCCTCAACCCAATTTCTTACAACCCAAAATTAGAAAAGGTGTGGGATTTAACTGAACAAATGATGAGAAGAGGTGGCAGTTGTGAGCATGTATGAATTTTTTGGCACAGGTGAAGACAAGCATTCCAAAACTTCCTGTGGCTTGTAATGCCCCAGAGAAGCCAGTCCCTCTCTCTGTTAAACCCCCAACCAGCCATGTAATCCGCAATAAAAACCTTTAATTAGTTTGCCTGACCTTTTTATATTTCTTGCCCACTTTCATTATTTTGTTCCCTCCCATCTTCCTTTGGTCTTTTTATTTCTGTGCTAACCTTAATATTAAAGCTCACACGCCCCATACTTGTGTCAATTGAATGTTGTGGTGTGCTTTTCATACTCATGTGGTAGACTTTGTACGAAGCAGAAAATTGTTCCCTGATTTTCAGGGCACTAAAATAACCTAGGTTTGAGCAGGGATTTCCTCTGGTGGAATAAAGAGGGGCGTTTGTCACAAAATAAACTGGGAAACGGTTCAGTAAAACAATGCATTTTCAATCACTTTTCAATCACCACAATTACTGCTAAAAGTCAATAACTACGTAATAAAATCTAAGCCCAAGCAACATGCCTACCGAACGCTGGGCATGGATTTGGCCACTGAAATGAATTTTGTTTTGCAACCCATCAACGTCAGACGATTGCAATTTACTCCACTCTGCCCCCTGCTGCATCAATCAAGAAAGACCCATTAAGGGGGGAGGAGCTACGCTAGCAACCAAGATGGCCGCATAAGCTCCCGGCTCCGTCGACCTCCGTCGCTGGCGGACCTATCCTGAACTTAATCCTGACCTCCCGCCAGACTCCCGTGTGTCTGAATCGTCTCTGAGTCCAGGGGCGCAATCCCGGAGTCTTTATCACCTTTTTTTGACGAAGTTACACCGTCTGTCATTTTCGGGCCTCCTCCAGACTATAAGCCGGGGCCTCGAGTACTGACCCAGCCGGGTTTCAGTTGAACAACATCGGCCGCGGGTACCTGGCAGGGTCCGGTCTCATCGGAGTGAAACGACTTCTCGATCCTGGTGGTGGTCTCGAGTCCCTGCGTATAATAGCCGGACGGCGACGAGACGTGGATGCCGCGGTGGGTGGGGGTCCAGTTCCTAGGACCCTGCTGCAGCCCTCGGGGTCCGTGGGGGGGGCCCCCGCTCTCGGCAGCGGTGTAAAGAGCTCAACGCCTGAAAGTCGCCAGTCGCCTTCGCCCACCCCACTCCTGTCGGTTTCCCCGGAGTAGCCGGCCTCCGGGGTTGAAGACCTGCTTTGTCATCGATTAAGCGGAGATGGATCGGACAACGTGTGGACCGACACTGGGGACCGTAATGGCTGCCATCGAAGCTCTTCACCGGCAACTGGAGGCTGCTCTCCACAAATTGACTGTTCGCATCGAGACTATTTGTTCGAGACCGGACTCTAGCCCTGAGTCAGACCCGCAACATATGGTGACCCCCGCGAAGCATGCTTTTATCCGAGAGGAGAACCCCGAGCATCATCATAATCTGGTGCCAAATGTATCTGCGCAACTACAGCGGTCCGCGACTGGAGCCCCTGACCAGCCAGCAAGCTCGGCAAAGTCATCGCCTGCACAGGACTCATTTCTTTTTTCGTTTCTGGAGACCTTCATCGATAGTTTCTGGATTGACTTTCGTGTTTCTGGTAGACTTCGAGACATGACTCTTCTGACCCTTTCAGGCTATATTGATCTTCTCCCTTTTCTACAACGTTTTGACTCTTTTGCTATTATGCTGGTCCTATCGAAAAGGGTTTGTGTGATGGATCGTAGAGGCCAGGGCTGAACTTGACTGTTTTCATTCTGTACAGTGACTTCTTTTGACACTGCTGGGTGGTATCGGTGGGAGTGAGGGCCAGATGGGATTCTGCTTTTTTGGGTTTGGTGTACTGACTGTGTTCGACAATGGGATTTGCTGCCTCTGTGGTGTCTGGGGCTGGGCGGGCTGGCCTTTTCCCTTTTGGTGATTTCCCTATCAGTTTGCTTATAAGTCTGCTTTACCTCGCTTAGTACCATGGTAGGGAACATCTGCTCGCGGCGGGGGGGAGGGGAGTCCGGGAGCCCGTATCGTATCGTAAGACACTCCTCCTCCATCTTTTCCCTTCCTTGGGGGTAGTTTAGGGGGCAACAGGCACGCTGCTAGTGGGGTTAGGTCGTAGCCATCCGCAGGGGTGCAGGGTGGGGGGATGAGTTTTTTTTTTTTCCTTTATTTTTTTCTATGACCTATCTTTTTCCCTTTTCCCTTCTTCACTAGAGATGTGGCATATTCTCCTGAGCCTGTTGTTATGCGTATTCGGGTGTCGAGTGTTCATTTTTATATCCTGTATCCTTGGTGGGCGGGTTCTAATAATGTTGCTTATGGTTATTTGTATTGTATTGTTTTTATCCAGCTCCGGCTGGTATTGATACTTTCCGGATGCCTACAATTGTATTGTGTTTCTTCATTTCATCTGCCCGTTCGCCACTTTAATATGTTCTACCAACGATACCCGATTGTACATTTCTACTCTTGTGTTATAATTAATAAAAATATATATTAAAAAAAAGAAAGACCCATTAACCCTACCAGTGCCAGTGCTTCCTCTTCAGTACCCACTTAGTAAGTAACCTGTTGGTACAATGGCTGCCTTGTGCCTTAGATATGACAGTGGGCTTGAAGCATTTCGTCCCATCATGCACTTGCCCGGCAATCAATATTTTAAATAACTTTACATAAATAAATGGTCAATGGAGAAAGCAACCAATATTTTAATTAATTTTACATAAGTAAATGATCAGTGGAAAAAACGGTCTACAACCATTCCTCATCCCCACTGCCCAGGTTGTGATAACACCACCGAAAAAATATGTGGGGTACACGCTGACCCCCTCTAATCCTAATGTAATAAAATAAATACAGAGTGTGCTCACGCACTCAGTTCAATCTGACTTCAGTGCCTTGACGCAGCCTATGTGAATAAGCACTATTTGAATAACCGTAACATTATCGTAACTAGGCCTGGGTGGTAAATTGCGTTCCGCTCGCGGAATTTGGGTAATTTTGCGTTCTGCGGAGAACACGAAAATGCCCAAAATTCTGCGTTCCGCGACTTCGCGAAACTTTCTCCTTGATCGCGGTCTCAAAATGCGTGTTCGTGAGATATTTCCCCCGAGCACGCAAACAGTGATTGCAAACAGGAAAAAAGCATGGCGAACAAGCAATTCCGCGTGTTCGCGGAATTTCAATGTGTACTCGGAGATTTTTTACCATTTTGCGGAGATATGCGTAACGCAATTACGCAAATTTCACCCACCCCTATACGTAACATACCTGTAAAAGGATAGTCTGATATAGTGCCAAACTACAAATGAGGAAATTACTCTAGCTATATACGCAGTGGATATACCCAGTGCTTTAAATGGGCCGGTGCTGTCCGGTATAGAGTGCCGGCAATTTTTTATTTTGAGAGGGAGAGTACCGGCACTTCTGAAAAGAAATGCAATACTTTTAATTGGAGAGTACCGGCACTTCTTAGAAACAAGCCCGTACTCTGGTACAGAGGAGCTGCACTTCTATTTTTCCATGTCAAGCACTGGATATACCTAACCACCAGAAGTGCTGAGTGGGCTACTTTTAGGCGCAATCTACCCCGGTGAGGGTCAGTTAACATGGCAGAGTGAAATGAAGCAACAGGACACAATCAGAGCGTGCCATGGGACTGTGGCAGATCAGTGGCCCATGGACAGTGATGCTTTAAATATTTACGGGGGGCAACACAGAGATTTGCAAAGATGAGGATTACCCGACCCTTCCCCTGCTGCGTTTACTGCCTCGGTGGAAAGTGGCAAGAAGGGCTGAAAGTCATCAGGAGTCTGAAGAAGCACATCCCACCTCCTCTTCCCTGCTGGAGCACCACTTATGAATGTCAACTTGTATCACCCACCTTACTCAGTTTAATCAAACTCTGCTGAGCTGTAGATTTTGCACATAACCCTCCTTATTCCTAAACTCTGTAATTGTAGCTCCCCTTTCAGGCTTCCCACTCACTACATTTTAAATGTAGGTATATATTTATTCCTGACCCACCCATCCCTTTCTTTGTCGACACTCAATGTCCATTCCCTTTTTGATATCCGAATAAGCTGTTGAAACATGATAGCCCTAATTTTACCACTTTTGTATATTTATTTCCATATTATTTTTTTAATATAGGATGATCATCTGTTTTCAACATCTGCATTTCTACTTTAATGTTCTATTTTTTCTAGAAACTGTTAACTAGCTTTATAGATATCGAATATATCTACCCTCCGTTATTTCAAAAATATGTTTCCGTATTCACCATATTGTAATGTTTTTTAATTCGCTGTTAGAAAAGAAATTCAGGTGGATTCTTAATATTGTTTTTGTTACCAACTTTCTGCTCAGAGCTTGCGTACAATACTCAGAAACACCTAACTTTTGTTTTGAAAAATGTGTACATTTTTTATCCTATAATGACATAAACAAAACCGTGCTTTATAAATTGTATCACGTTTTACTTGCTCTCAAACTCCTCCTGGGTTTATGCTATAAAAACAAAATAAATAAACTTATGAGAGACGTTTTGTGGGGGGAAACGGTTTTCCAAGAAAAGTTTTCAGCTTCGTGTGGGTTTTATATGTTATTTTTGTGCTACAAAACTACCTGTACTTGAAATAATCTCTCATTATTTTTTTTCCAAACACCTTTTAATGAAAACAAACATTGCAAAGTTGGAAAACAGTTTTCAAATGTGCACTGCTCTAGTGAGATGGTTGGGCGAAAGAAGTGTTGAATGTAACACCTATAAAAACATCTGTGCTACATAAAAGTCTACAGGGGTGTATAGATGACATCAAAGGGTATACATCCAAACAACAACAAAAGTACAAGTACCGCACTAAGCAAAGAAACAGTCAAGAGACTAGACGTGGATATGAAACTAGACAGCCTTAAAGCAACTGCAACCACCACAGGAAAGAAACTGGTCCATCAAGCAAACAACAACTGACAACCATGACATGGCAAGCAAAGGATTCAGGAATACGTCAGGATCATGTGTTACCCACTACAGCGGCTGGACTACTGAGTGATGGAAAAGCTAGCAAACGTTGTAGAATCAGGCAGGAAAATAGAACCAGACAGAAAAACAGACCTCAAGCACATCTAGCCAAAACAATGCACAATGAACACAACATCATAGCAATAAGTGCTCCATAACTGACTGAAATACACGAGTGATCCGAGGACACACTCAGTACAAGCCAAATGACATAGATGACACACACTGTGCATATACATCTAGCAGTGCCTGGACAGTATAGCACCACATGCACGTGTCACCTGTCAAGGTGTTTGAAACTCACGCCATGACACACCACCACCAAAACACTGAATAAAGGCACACAATAAAGGAAATCAGGCACGAGGTACCTGTGCTGCCACGAGCGGTACCGGACCTGAGAATATTTTTGGGCAGCCTACGCAGCACCCCTACATATATGCCTATTCCCTGCAGACGAGAGGTAACAACCTTGAAACACGTGTCCAGGGATGGCCAACGCGACAGTGATTTTTCCTCAAGACCCTGGCAGAGGCGCACCCGCTGATGCTTACTTCATGGACCACAATGCTTTGGGGCAACACGCTGGTACGACAAGCAGTGTGCGACCAATTGGACTTTCTTTTATATTCAAGCTCTCTTGAGCTGGTGGGGCTGAGGAGCCCGGGTTACGCACCTGCGTGCCACGAGCGGTACCGGACCTGAGAATATTTTTTGGCAGCCTACGCAGCACCCCTACATATATGCCTATTCCCTGCTGACGAGAGGTAACAACCTCGAAACACATGTCCAGGGATGGCCAACGCGACAGTGATTTTTCCTCAAGACCCTGGCAGAGGCGCACCCGCTGATGCTTACTTCATGGACCACAATGCTTTGGGGCAACATGCTGGTAGGACAAGCAGTGTGCGACCAATTGGACTTACCTGTGCTGCCACCTGTCAATGTAGACACGTTACATAAACTTCTATTCTGCAAGAAACCCATGTATAGCATGACTGTCAGAGAAGGGTGAGCAAGGGTGCTTATCACATCCACAAGTACAGCCAGTGCTTAATCTGTAAAAAGAAAAGTGACGGGGCTCTCGTCAGAAGGCCACGGCAGCTTGCACCACACATTGCCCCTGCAGCGCTGCCAATGACAATACCAACAGAAGTACTAACCATCACACGACAACAAGTGTGACAATTCAGACTATTTCAGGCCCCCAAACCTATAGGAATGGCTTGGGGGGCAGTTAATAGTCATTTTTAAAGTATATTGGATTAATAATGAACTGTTGTTGTGGTCATCTATAAAATATCCAGACAGCATCACCTTGTGGCAGAATGTCTCAAGTGCAGGTGCTGACAATTAAGTGCCGGTGCTGACCACCAGAAACCACCGGCTCAAATTAAGCATTGAGTATAGCACACAGCAGTTCACACACCACATGCCGAAACAAGAGGAAGCACTACAAATGGGTAGGGTGGCATACGCCATAGCTGTGATATTGGACCTGAAATCCCATTCCAATGTAAACACCAGGAGTGTAACTACTACAGGTGCAGTGGCAGCGAGCTTCAGATGCCTTAGGGGCCCTTTGAGCCTTGTTTATTGTTGTATTTTATTAGCTCACCAGCAGTCAGGGAGGCCATTGGCCTGGCTTAGATCTGAACTCAAGCCACACTTGCAATGCCACTGGCAATCACCCGTGTGGCATCTCTCATGCACGCATCATTGACATGTCCACTATGACGGTAAGTGGGATGTGTTTACTGTGCATGTGACGTGCGAGCGACATGTCCACCTAGAGAAGATGATTCATTTTCACACCAGGGTGAGGGACAGAGCACCTCTGGTCCAAGTGTCTGCGGTGCATTGTGATCTTGGAACTCATTGTGCATGTACTCTCAAGGCTACCTTTCTCTTTGAATCAAGGCCAGAATGTCCGTACTGGGCATCAGGGATTTCCCCCTGGAGGCTGGAATGGGGGGAACCAAATGTGTTACTGGGGGGCGCTTTTGTAGCAGTGCAGCAGTTTTAAAAGCACTGCAGAGTTCCTTGTGTACCCAACAATTTTCAGGCAACAATAAAAGTGCCAAGCTAAATCTGGTGATTAATGTACCTGCAGGAGAGAAATGGAGTTTTGCCTAGTGGTAGTTTTGACTCATCTAAGGTAGCACAGATGGTTAATATGCCTGACGCAAAGAGCGTGTACTATGTAGTAAGGGTGGGCGTAGTTCGCGAAGTAGCGCTACGCGAAGCTACGCGAAGTGCACTTCGCACTACGTGAACTTCACGTAGCACTATGCAAGCTGCGTAGTAGCATGTTCGCACTGTGCAAGATGCATTTTCAATGATTGCACAGTGCGAACAAGCATCCGGCACTGTGCAATCATTGAAAACGGCATCTTGCACAGTGCGAGCTGTAGTTTTCTGCCGCTCGAGTAGATTTTTTACTCGCAATGAGAAACCTGACCTCCCCGCGTTGAGAGTCTCGCCGGGATGTCATTTTGCTTGCTCGCGGTCGCGAACATGACGTTGAGGACCGCGAACAAGCAAAAAATGACCGCTGCACTATGCTACGCTGCACTACGCATGTTCGCACTGTGCTACGTGCAGCTCGCTTAGTGCGAAGTTGCGCAAACTTCGCAAACTACGCGAGCGTAGCGTAGTGCTTCGCCCAGGGTTACTATGTAGGCCTGGGCGGTGATCTTTGCTCCGTTTGCAGAGTTTTCTGCACTGCGCGGAGCTCAAGGCGTGCAGAAAATTCCGCTTCACGATGTTCAGATGAGTTTTTTCCCCGCTTTTCTACCTGAGCAGCAGGAATACCAGCACAAACTGCACTTCACACTGCGCTCTGCCACTTGTGGAACTTCGCAGAGTTTTATTGTAACTTTGCGGAGTACGCCGTAGCAAAACTCCGTGAACTACGCCCAGGCCTGGTACTATGCAGATCACAGAACTGCATAGCTCAACAGATTTATTTGGGTAGAAATAAATTCCTATTAGTAAAGTCAACCCTAACCACTTTGTTATTATCTGAATCCTGAGTTTGTGCTCCCCCAGACCAAGCACTACTACAAAATGCCGACTAGAATAGATGACATGTGAATCATGCACCTTGTAGTCCCCTTTGTCTTATGTAACATTTTCTTTACACTGATTTACACACTCATGATTAATTGTCTCTGTATGTGTGTGTGATGTAAAGTGCTCCGCCACCCTACACTGGTATGAGAGGCTCTATAAAACAAGTGAAATACATGTGAGAGCGGGGCTATGGAGACATGAGAGGCACTGTGGGAGGGTGATAGTAAGGGAATCATTGAAGAGCCCCAATAAAGGTTGGCGTATCCTGGTGCACTGCTGTAGGTTCACCATTTACTACGCTTTAAACAAGAATATAATTGAATATAGAATGAAAAATGTGCTATAGAATGCATCATTTTTGTCATTTCCCCCCAAATCTTCTTGGGAGAGAACCACCCAAACCTCTTTGCAGTGGTCAGGCTTGCTCACTTGCTATGCACCGTACGGGGGCGGCTGGTCTGACAAAATTCGCCACGCCTGCTTTGGGTTTCCAGTCTGGCCCTGCTTTGAATATGTATATTGTGTTGCATGTGTGTGGTGTGATGTGTTGTGTTGCATTAATGCATGTGCTGCATTTCAGTGATCTGTCATGTGTATAAATATGCCAGTCATACATTTCTTGTTCTTGCAAGAGAACTTATACCTCTTCATTGACGTTACTGTAGTCGCTTGGTGTGTGCCTGGTGTGGTAACAAGTTTCAATCAGGGTGCTGTTGTCAGGGGGCTTTCTGTATGGGTGCTTCCAAAGTGCTTTGTGTGCTTCGGCATAGTTCTGAGCTGTCCCCATCTTCAGGGTGAGAAGGGAAAATGACAGCTGGGCTGAATCTCCCTCTCAGAATGGATCATTCCTGGGTGGCAGAGGGCAACCTCGTGACGTATGTGGTTATAGGCCAAAGTGAGCCATTAAAGGATATGAGCAAAATAGGCTTTCCAGTTTTGGCAGCGAATATTGCTGTGACGAGTACACAGCAACCCAGGATACCAGGCAGGAACCCCAAGACACCACAGCAGACCAGACAACCCAGGAGACAAGAGAGACAAGCATTTGCAATGCAATAGGTTTCGCATTTGCCAGAGTCGAAGCTATTGGCATAGTAAATGACAATGCCTTTTACTTATTTGTTTTGATAATTAACAAATAAATAAAAGGCATTTGCATTTACTGACCGACCGTACCGGGCATCGGGCGTTTCTCCGGGAGGCTGGAAGAGTGGGGGCTTGTTTTGCAGCCGTGGGGGCCAGGCAGAGCTTCCCTTAGGGACTGCTCTGAGAAAATGGCCAGGGTTGCTTTGGGTTTCCAGTCCGGCCTTGCTGAAAGGGAGCCTAATGTGAGGGAACGAGAAAAGGGAAAACAAACATGTGAGATGAGTAAATAGGTAAAAAGGGTAGAGCCACAACAACTAACAACTCGTTGCCAGGTGCAGGGTCCGTGTCAAGATGACCATCAATACTGGCTCTAGCCCTATTGCCAGGAGGTCTGTCTCACAGGGCCCAGTTGAGGTGCACTGACAGAGCGCTGTGTGAGTCTCGGCACTAGAACAGTGTGTGTGTAGCAGGTCCAGGCTGAGGTGTATTGTCAGTTCTGTGTGTTTTCCAATAGGATTATATAGACAAATAGCATAATTATGTGTGGGTTTCGGTAGCATCAGTTGCTGCATAGAAGGACCGAGGTGCACCTAGTACTAGATTTGCAGGGTTTGCTACAGGGCAGTGCTGTGGTAAATGTGATTGTTTCCAAATGCTGGAAATGAGGGGATGTTACATGTTAGTAGTGATGTGTGCTGGCAGAAACATGCATATGCCTCAGAACTGGAATACCTGTGATTGAAGTGTACTGACAAAGAGTGCTACAGGGTAGGAAAGAAGTGTACTGGCAGAGCTGTGTGTGTCCCACGGGATGGATGGAACAGGTCAGGACTGGCAGAGAAGGGTGTTGATGCTAATACTTGGTCTGGTGGCTTAGTGGACTAATGCATCCACTATAGGGGCATGTGTTCGACCTCATGGTCACAGGTTTGAATCCCAGAGGATCCACTCAGCCTTTCATCCTTCTGAGGTTGATAAAATGAGTACGATTGAGTTGGGTAACAGTAAACATCTGTTATTCAGCGCATAGATACCCTTGGGTGAAGGTACATTTACAAATACATGTTACTGCAGAATTACAAACGTTCCCAGGTTCATGCGTTATGTGCTGCTCCAGTCCAGGTTGTCTTCATTTACATGTTGGGACCAGTACTCCTGATTTATAATAGAATCAACAAGATTACAAGTCACAGAATGCAAAGAAAAACCTGGTCTGAAGCAGTACATCATGCATGGACCTGAGAAATTTGGCTAGGCTGAACCGACGCGCCGCGCTCACAACCCCACACCCCTCCGCACTGTAGGGGAATTACCCCCGCAGCGGGTCTGAGCACCGGCAGTTTTTTAAAGGAGGCCTTGAAACGGGTCTCTATCGGGCTCTGTTTTGTGCCCCGGCACATGCGGTCTGTTTTTTTCCGGACTTCAGTGACAGCAGGCACATCGATGAGCGGTGCTCACACTGCTCACTTCTCACTAGTGGAGAAGTTACGCATGATGTCATGCCAGATGAGCATTATAGGGGAAGGGGAATCCTGTAAAGAGCGTCAGTTTCTCTCTGGATTTCTCTTCTCGTTTTGAAACTCAGGAGCAGCCAACATTGTCGTGGTGTCACCAGGGCTTTAAGTGGAAGCTTTTTCAATATTATATACAAGCCATAGTATTGTCTACAAGTCACACAATGCAAAGAAAAACCTGGTCTGAAGCAGTACATCATGCATGGACCTGAGAAACTTGGCTGGGCTGCATGAGGTGCTGCAGGGGAGAACTGAGGTGTAATGGGCGAGCTGTGTTTATGTACCCCAGTAATACAATACTGTGAGGTGCTGCAGGGCAGAGGTGCACAGGCAGAGCAGGGCGTATGTGCCTGAACTGGGACAGCAAGAGCTCATACAGAGAAGTACATAGGGGCACTTGCACTAACATTATTGTTGTTCAGATGTCCACATTACTTGAGAAATATACTAGCTTTCATATTGTGGTAATTAAGTCATACAGATCAGAACCCCAGTTGAGACACATTATTTGGGGGAACTGGTCTAACTCTGAGCTGAAAATGGACATTTCAACAGATGCATCATCACCTGATTACTTTGTTGTGTGTTGCACCTGTAGTGCAGTGCAGCAAGACTCACCTGCTGAAGGATAACAGTGAGAAGATGGTGCCATGTCACCAAGATGCCACTTTAACATTCTCAGACTTTCTTTCTACATATCAGGTCTTTCTGGAAGTTGTATTCTTGGTTCATTCCAATTGGACCAACACACCAGATAACAATGATATACAAACATGCAGTCCAGGAATGGAAAAGTGGGGTCCCAGTGACCTGGAGCTTTCGGGTCACCCTATGTAGGCTATGTGACACAGGGGTACAGAACAATGGCCCCTGCAGGTTGGATCCAGGCCAGAATTCCATGTTAGTCCCTGATCATCTAAATGATTCCAATTTGGAGTGATTAATGCAAATGTCTGCCATGTGGTAATACTGATAACCTGGAACGGATCCTGGTCTCATGAATCAGCGCTGGACACAGTAACATAAATCATTCGCTTGGGGTCTAGCATCTTTCATTAGCACTAAACGTCACAGAGGCATCTAGAAAGCAGCTCTCTTAGAGTACTTTCAAAGCAATCAAGTGCTTAGGGCAAAGGTCAAAGCAAGTTTGCAGAAGTTTATATCCGTGAAATTGGTTGACAGCTGCAGCACATCCTTCACTCGCATTCCTATTCCACCACTATTAGATGTTGGAATGTGCTTTCCCGCATGTTGGAATGCAGCTTTCCACATGTCTCTGAGCTTACATTCCTTCTTCTCTCTGCCTGTTTGCAGAGAACAATGCAGAACCCACATGGAGGAGAAATGGCATTAGAGAAGGGTGGGGCGCTTACTTTATGAGAACATTCAGAAGCGTTTGATCTCATGCACCCCAAGAGGGTTCTTTTACACAGCTCCATTTAATAAATCCTATATTACAATATTCTTAGTTTTTAGTATTTCTGCACCTCGCAATCGGCTCCGTGGCCTAGGGCAACCTTGAGCCTTTCAAGTATTTTCAGTTTACATCTATAAGCATGCAGGAACATGGAGGCCTATATTTACAAGGAAAGGTAAAGCTACAAGTCCCCAAGTGCTCAGTCAGATGTGTGATAACAGCTGAAACCGGCAAGCACAACTTGACTTCCATCCTCCTAAGGTCGGTAAAGTGTGAACAATCGAGTGAGTAATAGTAATACTTGTTAGTTAGAGAAGTTAGATATAGCAGAACCGTGATATGAAGAGCTGTGTAGAAAACATTTTGGAAACGATGTATTGACTCACATGATGATATGGTAAATGCACTGCTACATACAGCATTTTCAGTAGCATAACCATCTCACTCCATGTCATCATGGATATTGTTTTCCAGTCCTTCGTTCTTCATTTGACAACCTAATGCATTCTGGGTATTCTAGTTTTGATTTGCTTCTGTTTCACTATTTACACTAACACTAGCTAGGGTGGCCACCTCCCTCCTGGTTATTATGGAAATCTGTCTACAGTCCTGGACTTTTGTGTGTTAGCATAATGCATTCTGGGTGTTGTAGTCTTGTTTTATTTCCATTCATCTAATTACACTAGCACTTCTGAAATCAATGATTTGTAGGTGAAAAAGCCAGGACTGAAGACGGCTTCTCTAATCGCCTAGTGTTCACCACAACAAGAAGATTGCAAAGATTGTTCATGATGGCATGGAGTTCAGTGGCCACTCGTGTTTCAAAGGTTACTCACAACCAATTTAGTCAATCCCAACCTCCATAAAATAGGATTAGTGTGCCATGCTCTCATCAGTAGGCAGTGCAGCAGTCATGCGCTCAGTGCTGGCTTTAGGTCAGTGTGCCCCATACCGCCGCACCAGGTGACATGCAGATCACAAAATTGTATTTTATGTGGATAGCTCAGTGTGTTACTGCGCATGGCGCAGAGATCTTTTTGTTACTTGCAGTTCATAAGTTACTACCCTTCGGATATTGCACAGTGAAGTAGGAAAAGGCATCAAAGGCCTGAATGCAAGGCATAGGTTTCAAACCTTATTTTTCCCCTAAAGGTGCTAAATAGGGACATTAATTCTTATTAATAAAGCCAACACCAACCACAGTGTGTAGTTTTAAATTCTGAGTGTGTGCTTTTCCAGTACAAGCACTCTTAAAATATACTTTCTACCAGTATGGGTGACATATGACTTCTACACCTTGTAATTCTCACTGTCTTTTGTAATATTTGTTGTACATTAATTCATATACTTGTATGATTCATTGTTTCTGTATAATGTGTGTGCGATGTTAAGTGCACGGACACTCTACAATGGCCCAATTACCAACACATGAGAGAGCAGCTATGGAGTAATGAGTAGCAACCGTGGAGGGTGGTAGTGAGGGAAACCGGGAAGAAGGAGGTCACTGGGGAGTGCCACCAGGGCTAAAACTGGCCCTACACGCGCTGGTTAAAGTTCCAGCACATTGTGTGATAAAGTGTACAAAATTCAGTGCTTAATTTGAGCCGGTGCTTTCCCGTGCTCAGCACCAGCACTTAATTGGTTTTCGGTGCTCAGCACCTAATTGTCAACACCATATTTAGAACAGTCTACCACAAGGTAGCGCTGCTCATCTAATTTAGAGATTAACATAACAATGGTTGTTTAGGAATACATTATACATTAAAATTGCCGAATACCTGCCTCCTCAGTCATTCCTTTAGCTTTGGGGACCTGGAAAAATATGAACTGTCGCATTCACATGCAAAAGAGATGGTTACTAGTTGTTTTGGCAGCATTGACAAGGGCGATGGGTGGTGCAAGCTGCAGTGGCCTCCTGGTCAGGGCCCTGGCACTTAATATTTTACAAATTAAGCACTGACAAACTTGCCACTCTAGGACAATTCTAATAGTGTTTTAAATAGAAATCTAGAAGTGCAGGCACACACTATCTAGAGTACCTGTTTGGTCCTGTGAAGTGCCTGTATTCTTTTGTTAAATGCATTGCAGCAGTGCTCAGAAGTGCTCTCAAATCACAGAAGTGCAGGTACTGAGTACCGGATAGTACCGGCCCACTTAAAGCACTGCTTATATTTCGTTCCAAGAACGCGGCACTGGAGCTACAACTGTAAATATTCCATCTAGAAGGCAATGATGTCTGAAAAGACTGCAGTCGTCCTAAAAAGAGATCTGAGAGTTGGTCTAACGCCATCATCCCTGTCCTCTGTAACCCAAACATCATAAACAAACCCCCCAGGGGTTATTCGAGGCTTTGGCCGTGACAGTGCGCAGAAGCACCGCGCAGAACGTCCCGGCCCTCGCCATTAAGGATAAGTGAGTGTAAATATCGCTCTGAACATATTGTGGTGGGCCAGGGACAGGGCCCGCAGTGTTTCCATTTAAAGCGTGCCTCGCAGGCTGTTTATTTGAATAAAGGGTCGGGGACTTGGCTGCAGGGAAGGCCGGCCTCTCGCGGGATGTTTAACTATCATCACGCTGTGCTATTTTCCTCCGCTGCGTGTAATGGCCTCCAACTCTGAGCCCTTTTGAACTCCGCCATGGAACATTCTGGATTTAGCTCTGGTGTTTACTTTCCTCCCGCAGGCGTCGGTGACGCGAGGCACCTGCTGGCCCCCGCCCCACCCGCCATGTTTGCTTTTCGTTTCTTTTTCGACTCTCCCTCGCTTGTCTGGCGTTTAGTGCTTCGGAAGCGTTTTTAGGTGCCAATAAATGCTCTCACGCGTCCTGGTCTGGACCGAGAGAACATTTCACACGTTTTCTTCTTTTATAGGAGAGTGTCTGTGTTTTCGTAAGGTTACCAGATGACTCCATGTCACTAAACAGGAACCGCTACTGTTTTACAAATACAAACCATCATTTTAATGTCGTTGATTGGGATCAACTAAACTAAACTGGGACTACAACTCCCACAATGCATTGTTAAATAGAAACACAGCTGTCCAATGGCAATTATACTTCATTGTTTCTGTAATTCGCATTACTGATAGCCCTGCCCTAAAGGATTAATGTCTGCGGGCCTCACAGGCCTCTACTCCTGCATTTCCATAAGGTCGTAAAACCTCCTACCTCATTAATATTAACGAAGGTAGGAGTTTTTGTGACCTGCAAAGGTGCATTGTGCAATGCAAGCGGTTAGAACGTTGACAAATGAAGCCTGGATTGCAAATCAGTCCGCGTGATAAAAACCCCGAGTGGTTTGAGACATCAGCTTAGCTCATCAAGGCTACCTTTGTTAACTTAAAGGCCTGGTCTGAGAACATGGTGTCCAGAGCTCCATCTGGAAATGCTATACAGTGAAGCAGTGACTCCCCCTGTGCAGCTCACTCACTGCAGAGTTCCTGCAGGGATCCGTCCATTTGGGATTAATGAGAGACTATGCACGTGCCACACATGTCATTAAAGTGTCCTCTTAAGTAGGAGGTAGGGTACGGTGTCCTGCAGTCCAAAGGACCTGTCCTCGTGCCTTTGCTACTGCCTGGACCGATGTTGGCAGAATGCATTTGTGTTGATTGAACTACACAGGGCTTTAACCTCTTCGGTGCTCATGCCTCGTCATGAGTCACAGTGGAGCTGTGCTCATGACGAGCTACGGCTCCGCGCCGCCCACGCGCGATTTATTCCCCGCATGTGCGGGCGAATTTATCAGTGGGCTGGGTCATGACGAGCCCAGCTCGTCATGACCCAGCTCCACTGTGACTCATGACGAGCTGGGCGCGTCACGAGCACCGTGGCGCCACGCTCACCCCCCCACACCCCTCCGCACCGTTGGGAATTACCCCCGCAGAGAAGGGGATAAGTGGGCCGGGTCTCACCAGTGATCTGCACCGGCAGTTTTTAAAAGGAGGCCTCGAAACGGGTCTCTATCAGCCTCTGTTTTGTGCCCTGGCACATGCGGTCTGTTTTTTCCGGACTGCAGTGACAGCAGGCACATCGATGAGCGCTGCGTACACTGCTCACTTCTCACTAGTGGAGAAGTTACGGCATGACACCAGGCCAGGTGAGCGTTGTAGCGGAAGGGGAATCCTGTAAAGAGAGTCATTTTCTCTCTGGATTTCCCTTCTATTTTTGAAAATCAGGAGCAGCAACATTGTCGTGGTGTCTCCAGGGCTTTAAGTGGAAGCTTTTTCAATATTATATATAAGCCATAGTTGCTGCTTATTTATCTTATGCAACTAACAACCATTGACAAAGCCAATCGTTCTGGCTTGTTGTAGGTATGATGTTACTTGTTGTATCAAATATTTGGATGCAATGACAGAAACAACAAAATACAAGTCAGATGACACACTATGCTAAGCATAGCTTAGCTTACCTGTTTTTAAGCCACGCACTTAACTACATTGGCCACGCCCCTTTGAGAGACCCCACAGTTTTTTCATCTAACTTAAAGCCCTGGAACTACGGTTCCTGTTTAGATCCTAACTTTGGTGCCTACTTTGTCTATGCCCTAGACTCTTAGTCCAGTAAGCATTTCTGCAGGGCAAAAATTACTTCAAATGTAGTCCTGGACTATGGCAAGGAAGAGAACGTTTTAACGTAAAATTTCTTTCTGAGTTTGAGGCTCACATTGGTGTCTTTACTTTTTGCTACCATCTTAACAATATAAAGATTTACAAAATTCATGATAGAGTCCCAAGCAAATTGAAGAATGCACAGTGTTGCAAGCAATGAAAACTGAAGGTGGTTCCAGTGGCGTAATGATAATTGAGGGGGCCCCCCTGCCAGGTACATGGAGGGGCCCCCTCCGGACTCTATTAGGAGCTCTCAGGCCGAAGTGCAGCGCTGATTGGGCCCCCTTGAGCTTGAGGGCCCCCCCGCACTGCGGGGGATGCGTGGGCCTGTGTTACGCCCCTGGGTGGTTCCCATAACTTATGGGCCATAAGATTTGTTTAGAATCCACCCTAAGTAAAGAAGCTGGCTGCCAGGGCGTGTTCCTAGATGGTCTGCCTCACTACTATAGTCATTGACTGAAGGCTAGCCAGAGTGAGTGGTGGATTCTGGTTGGCCTTGTTATGTACCAGGCTCTGTAATAGGCAGAGAAAGAGGGCGTGAACTAACTCTACTGCTAATCCACTCATCCCCACAATGAAATGCTGCAGTGTTATCATAATACAAGTCAAAGGCGGTGGAGGGTTCTTTATGAAAGAAGCATGACCTTCATTGGATTGAGGCTTCCATTACTCTCGGGCGTTGGGTGGGGAGGGGGGCCCGCGGTCGGGGGTTCACCTGGATAGAATCTAACTCTCTACCCAGCCTGCACTCTGGTGGGGGGCGAGTTTGGGAAAAACACCAAGAACAAAACTTTACTGCCACCAGACTCACATTGTATTGTATTGTATAGCGCTTACTAACCCTGACGAGGCGTCAAAGCACTTTTCGGCGAGTAGCACGCTACTCCGCGACCCATAGAGGATTAGTGTTGAATTAGTATAGTGAAACATGCAAGTAAATTTTAAGTGGTGGATAGGTTAGTCAGTTATTTGGATTTGGAACGATAGCAGAAGGATGGAAGAGGAAAAAAGGTTTGTATTTATATAGCGCTTTTTACCCCTGATGGGGTGTTGATGCGCTTTTTTTGATGAGTAGCACTCTACTTCGGAAAACACATTCACTGAGAAGCAGGCATGGCTAGAGTTCCTTTGTGTGCACAATGATTATAATAATGTAGAGTTTACTTTCTCCTCCTCCCCTAGGTAGGATAAACCTTTATTATTGTGCACGCGCAGCAGGAAACACGGGGCAGGAAGTAGCCTTTGCAATACGGTAATTTTAGAATCAGCTATGCGGATGCACATATTGGTCATTATTTGCCAAAAAGAGTCCAGGCAATCACATCAATACACAAATTGGGAGTGGTCTAGAGAAAGCAGGTCAAAAATGGGGAATGACCCCAAGGAGGCACACATTACAAAATGACAATTGAATCTTAAAATAGCCCAATATTTTCTTATAAACCGCTTCAAGCGAAGAACACTAGCAGGTCATCCGCTGAACATTGTCAGCACTTGTCTGTTTATGGAAGGACGGTCCACAGTGCTGTCTGGGCTTCGAGACGCCATTCCTACAGGGACGGATGGACATTTTCCCGCGTGGACTGTCGGACTCTACCCCCTCCCGCCTGAGGCGCTCGACAGAGCCCCCGGCGAGGCGCGCGGGGTGACCACAGCTCTGCAAACCTTGCTGCAGGCAGGTGGCTGCGGATCCGGGAAGAGGGAGAGGCTGGAATGTGAAATTTCCTGAAGGAAATAACAGCGTCTGGTGTCTGTCTGGCCGTCTCGCGCCCAGAAATAGAGAAACGCACACAGGAGACTTACGGAGGGCGGTCTTAGGTGTGGCTGGGAGTGGGACACCGTGTTCAGGCGGTGTGTAATCAGGCCTGGAGCTTGGCCTCCCTGCTCTGTGTGCCTGGAGTCACTACTATGTGGTATCACTACTGTGTGGCAGGGGCGCAACTAGGTCTTAATTTCGGGGGGGGCTAACATGGCAAATGAAGGGGCGTGGCTAATGTTAATCAATGGGGCGGGGCTAAAATGTCAGATAAACGGGATCGATTAATGCTCAGGTCAAGTGGAGAAAACATGCAACCCTAAAATTACCCCCTCGCACCCCAAAACCCATTACCACCCTGAACCCTGAAATCATCCACCTAGAACCCGAAACCCACGCCGATCCCTAAAATTACACCCTTACCCCCCCAAAACCCATACCCACCCTGAACCCTAAAATTACCTCTGGCACCCCAAAACCCATACCCGCACTGATCCCTAAAATTACACCCTTGCCCCCCCAAATCCATTACCACCCTGAACCCCAAAATTACCCCCCAGCACCCCAAAACCCATACCCACCCTGAACCCTAAAATTACCCCCTGGCACCCCAAAACCCATTACCACTCTGGACCCTAAAATCACCCCCTTGGAGCCCCAAAACTCATACCCGTGCTGATCCCTAAAATTACACCCTTGCCCCCCCAAACCCATACCCACACTGAACCTTAAAATTACCCCTGGCACCCTAAAACCCATACCCATGCTGAACATTAAATTCTCCCCTGGCACCCCAAAAACCCTGTGGCGTCACTGGGGTTGGTGTCACCCGGCGCGGGTAACTCATGGTGTCACCCCCTCACGACTTACCGCATGGACCACCTCTGTCAGAAATGTACGGCGCTAGGTACTGTCTTACTCCCTCTAGCTCCTTCTCTCTGTCTAGCTCCCGCTAGCTCCCTCTCTCTGTCTTACTCCCTCTAGCTCCCTCTGGTTCCCTCTCTCTCTGTCTTACTCCCTCTAGCTCCCTCTCTCTCTCTCTTACTCCCTCTAGCCCACTCTCTCTTACTCCCTCTAGCTCCCTCTCTCTCTCTCTTACTCCCTCTAGCTCCCTCTCCCTGTCTAGCGCCCTTTAGCTCTCTCTCACTCTGTCTTACTCCCTCTAGATCTCTCTCTCTCTCTCTCTGTCTTACACCCTCTAGCTCCCTCTCACTCTGTCTTGCTCCCTCTAGCTCCCTCTCTCTCTCTTACACCCTCTAGCTCCCTCTCCCTGTCTAGCTCCATCTCTCTCTGTCTTACTCCCTCTAGCTCCCTCTGTCTCCCTCTGTCTCCCTCTCCCTCTGTCTTACTCTCTCTAGCTTCCTCTCTCTCTGTCTTACTCCCTCTAGCTCCCTCTCTCTGTCTAGCTCCCTCTAGCTCCCTCTCTCTCTGTGTCTTACTCCCTCTAGCTCCCTCTCTCTCTCTGTCTTACTACCTCTAGCTCCCTCTCTCTGTCTAGCTCCCTCTAGCTCCCTCTCTCTCTGTCTTACTCCCTCTAGCTCCCTCTCTCTCTGTCTAGCTCCCTCTCTCTCTCTGTCTTACTCCTTCTAGCTCCCTCTGTCTCCCTCTCTCACTGTCTTACTCCCTCTAGCTCCCTCTCTCTGTCTAGCTCCCTCTAGCTCCCTCTCTCTCTGTCTTACTCCCTCTAGCTCCCTCTCTCTGTCTAGCTCCCTCTAGCTCCCTCTCTCTCTGTATTACTCCCTCTAGCTCCCTCTCTCTGTCTAGCTCCCTCTAGCTCTCTCTCTCTGTCTTACTCCCTCTAGCTCCCTCTCTCTCTGTCTAGCTCCCTCTCTCTCTGTCTTACTCCCTCTAGCTCCCTCTCCCTGTCTAGCGCCCTTTAGCTCTCTCTCACTCTGTCTTACTCCCTCTAGATCTCTCTCTCTCTCTCTCTGTCTTACACCCTCTAGCTCCCTCTCACTCTGTCTTGCTCCCTCTAGCTCCCTCTCTCTCTCTTACACCCTCTAGCTCCCTCTCCCTGTCTAGCTCCATCTCTCTCTGTCTTACTCCCTCTAGCTCCCTCTGTCTCCCTCTGTCTCCCTCTCCCTCTGTCTTACTCTCTCTAGCTTCCTCTCTCTCTGTCTTACTCCCTCTAGCTCCCTCTCTCTGTCTAGCTCCCTCTAGCTCCCTCTCTCTCTGTATTACTCCCTCTAGCTCCCTCTCTCTCTGTCTTACTCCCTCTAGCTCCCTCTCTCTGTCTAGCTCCCTCTAGCTCCCTCTCTCTCTGTCTTACTCCCTCTAGCTCCCTCTCTCTGTCTAGCTCCCTCTAGCTCCCTCTCTCTCTGTCTTACTCCCTCTAGCTCCCTCTCTCTGTCTAGCTCCCTCTAGCTCCCTCTCTCTCTGTATTACTCCCTCTAGCTCCCTCTCTCTCTGTCTTACTCCCTCTAGCTCCCTCTCTCTGTCTAGCTCCCTCTAGCTCCCTCTCTCTCTGTCTTACTCCCTCTAGCTCCCTCTCTCTGTCTAGCTCCCTCTCTCTCTGTCTTGCTCCCTCTAGCTCCCTCTGTCTCCCTCTCTCACTGTCTTACTCCCTCTAGCTCCCTCTCTCTGTCTAGCTCCCTCTAGCTCCCTATCTCTCTGTCTTACTCCCTCTAGCTCCCTCTCTCTGTCTAGCTCCCTCTAGCTCCCTCTCTCTCTGTCTTACTCCCTCTAGCTCGCTCTCTCTGTCTAGCTCCCTCTAGCTCCCTCTCTCTCTGTCTAGCTCCCTCTCTCTCTCTGTCTTACACCCTCTAGCTCCCTCTGTCTCCCTCTCTCTCTGTCTTACTCCCTCTAGCTCCCTCTCTCTCTGTCTAGCTCCCTCTCTCTCGCTGTCTTAGGCCCTCTAGCTTCCTCTGTCTCCCTCTCTCACTGTCTTACTCCCTCTAGCTCCCTCTCTCTGTCTAGCTCCCTCTAGCTCCCTCTCTCTCTGTCTTACTCCCTCTAGCTCCCTCTCTCTGTCTAGCTCCCTCTAGCTCCCTCTCTCTCTGTATTACTCCCTCTAGCTCCCTCTCTCTCTGTCTTACTCCCTCTAGCTCCCTCTCTCTGTCTAGCTCCCGCTAGCTCCCTCTCTCTCTGTCTTACTCCCTCTAGCTCCCTCTCTCTGTCTAGCTCCCTCTCTCTCTGTCTTGCTCCCTCTAGCTCCCTCTGTCTCCCTCTCTCACTGTCTTACTCCCTCTAGCTCCCTCTCTCTGTCTAGCTCCCTCTAGCTCCCTATCTCTCTGTCTTACTCCCTCTAGCTCCCTCTCTCTGTCTAGCTCCCTCTAGCTCCCTCTCTCTGTCTTACTCCCTCTGTCTCCCTCTCTCACTGTCTTACTCCCTCTAGCTCCCTCTCTCTGTCTAGCTCCCTCTAGCTCCCTCTCTCTCTGTCTTACTCCCTCTAGCCCCCTCTCTCTGTCTAGCTCCCTCTAGCTCCCTCTCTCTGTCTTACTCCCTCTAGCGCCCTCTCACTCTGTCTAGCTCCCTCTCCCTCTCTGTCTTGCTCCCTCTAGCTCCCTCTGTCTCCCTCTCTCTCTGTCTTAGTCCCTCTAGCTCCCTCTCTTCCTGTCTTTCTCACTCTAGCTCTCTCGCTCTCTGTCTTACTCCCTCTAGCTCCCTCTCTCTTTCTGTCTTACTCCTTTATCTCCCTCTCTCTCTGTCTTGCTCTCTCTAGCGCCCTCTCTCTGTATTACTCCCTCTAGCTCCCTCTGTCTCCCTCTCTCTCTTACTCCATCTGTCTTCCCTGGATTTGTATAAACAAGAGTGCGAGCAACAGGTTGCACTGTAGTGAAAAGCAAGCTGAAATTTGGAACTAGTTCACTGGAAAACTGAAGACTGTGCAAGATACTGAAAAATAGGAAACCATGCACCCTCAGGTGAGTAAGGCTGCTATAGAGTTGCCTTGTGAGCAAAGAAAATTGCAGTCAAGAATTGCAGATCTCCTGCGAGACGCTGGCGAGTGTGAACAGCATGAGGAACAAGCTTGCACAGGGAGCGACAGTAAAGGTGAGAGCAGATGTGAGGCTGCAGTGCAGATTGGTGTCACCCCATGTGTTGGTGTCACCCGGTGCGGTCCGCACCCCCCGCACCCACCTAGTGACGCCACTGCCAAAACCCATACCCACCCTGAACCCTAAAACTGCCCCCCTGCTCCCCTGACACTCGAAAACCCACACCCACCCTGAAACCTAAAATGTCCCCCCCTCACAAACCCAAAACCCATACCCGCACTGAACCCTAAAATGAACCCCATGGCACCCCAAAACCCATACCCACCCTGAATCCTAAAATTGCCCCCCTGACACCCGAAAACCCATACCCACCCTGAACCCTAAAATTAACTCCATAGCACCCCAAAACCCTTAACCACCCTAAACCTTAAAATTACACCCTGGCACCCCAAAACCCATACCCACTGTGAACCCTAAAATTGCCCCCTGACACCCGAAAACCACACCCACCCTAAACTCTAAAATGTCCACCCCCTCACACCCTAAAACTCATACCTGCCCTGAACCCTAACAACCCCATGGCCCCCTAAAACCCATTACCACCCTAAACCATAAAATTACCCCCTGGCACCCCAATTCCCATACCCACCCTGAACCCTAAAATTACCCCTGGAACCCCAAAACCCATGCCCTCCCTGAACACTAAAATTACACCTGGCACCCCAAAACCCATTACCACTCTGACCCCCAAAATTACCCCCGGAACCCTAAAATTACACCCTTGCCCAACAAAATTCATACCCACCCTGAACCCTAAAATTACCCCTGGCACCCCAAAACCCATACCCACGCTGAACCCTAATATTACCCCTGGTTCCCCAAAACCCATACCCACCCTGAAGCCTAAAATTACCCCTGGCACCCCAAAACCCACACCCACCCTGAACCCCTAAATTACCCCCCTGGCCCCCATACCAGTCCTGAACCCTAAAATTGCCCCCTGGCACACCAAAACCCATTACTACCCTGAACCCTAAAATTATCCCTGGCACCCTAAAACCCATACCCACTCAGAATCCTACAATTACCCCCTGGCACCCCAATTCGTAACCCACCCTGAACCCTAAAATTACCCACTAGCACCCCAAAAAATGAACACTACAAACTTACACTACATATTCATATTCGGAGGGGACTCTCCTCTTTAGAGAAAGATACATGGCCCTGTTCACCATTTATCTGGTGAGGTGCGCTGTGGATGTGAATTCCCTACAAGTGCATGGACAGCAGGGGGAATGGGATGTCCAGTGCAAGTGAAGCTTTTCCTTTGTAAATTAATTCCTTCTGGTGTCATAGCCCAGGGTTTGCTGTCTGTGCACTTGTATGGAATACACATCCATACAAGTGCACAGACAGCAAACCCTGGGATCTGACACCAGCAGAAATTCCTTTACAAAGGAAAAGCGTCACCTGCACTGGCCAGCCCTTTCCCCCTGCTGTGTGCATCTTCCCACTCCCACCCCATGCTGAACACATCAAGTGCTTAGGTGAAATCCCTGCCTTCAGGCAAGGATATCACCTCAGCGCTAGTAAAGGAAAACAAGAGGGGGGGCTGGGGGTTTACTTTATACTGTTCAGAGGCTGACTGGCTCGGGGTGCCGGGCCTCTCAGAATGCATCAATAACAATGACATTCTCAGCTCCGATGCGCAGTCATCTCAGTGCTGTCAATTAGCCCGGGCTGAAGAAGACGACGGGGGGGGGGGGCTGAAGCCCGGTGAGCCCAATGGGTGTTGCGCGCCTGCTGTGTGGTTTCACTCCAGGCGTCACTGCTCTGTGTGCCTCGTTTCACTACAGTGTGGTTTCATTCATGCGCCTGATCTCACTGCTCTGTGTGCTTGCTGTCACTACTGTGTGGTTTCAATCCTGGGGCCTGGTGTCACTGCTCTGTGTGCTTGCTGTCACTACTGTGCGATTTCATTCATGCGCCTGAGGTCACCGCTCTATGTGCTTGCTGTCACTACTGTGTGGTTTCACTCCTGGGGCATACTGTCCCTGCTCTGTGTGCTTGCTGTCACTACTGTGTGGTTTCACTCCTGGGACATACTGTCCCTGCTCTGCGTGCTTGCGGTCACTACTGTGTGGTTTCACCCCTGGGGCCTGGTGTCCCTGCTCTGCGTGCTTGGTGTCACTATTGGGGATTTCACTCCTGGCCTCCCTGCTCTGTGTGCTTGGTGTCACTACTGTGTGGTTTCACTCCTGGGGCATACTGTCCCTGCTCTGTGCGCTTGCTATCACTACTGTCTGGTTTCACTCCTGGCCTCCCTGCTCTGTGTGCTTGCTGGCACTACTGTGTGGTTTCAATCCTGGGGCCTGGCCTCCCTGCTCTTTGTGCTTGCTGTAACTACTGTGTGGTTTCACTCCTGGCCTCCCTGCTCTGTGTGCTTGCTGTCACTACTGTGTGGTTTCACTCCTGGGGCATACTGTCCCTGCTCTGCGTGCTTGCGGTCACTACTGTGTGGTTTCACTCCTGTGGCCTAGCGTCACTGCTCTTTGTGCTTGCTGTCACTACTGTGTGGTTTCACTCCTGGGACATACTGTCCCTGCTCTGCGTGCTTGCGGTCACTACTGTGTGGTTTCACCCCTGGGGCCTGGTGTCCCTGCTCTGCGTGCTTGGTGTCACTATTGGGGATTTCACTCCTGGCCTCCCTGCTCTGTGTGCTTGGTGTCACTACTGTGTGGTTACACTCCTGGGGCCTGGCGCCACCGCTCTGTGTGCTTGCTATCACTACTGTCTGGTTTCACTCCTGGCCTCCCTGCTCTGTGTGCTTGCTGGCACTACTGTGTGGTTACACTCCTGGGGCCTGGCGCCACCGCTCTGTGTGCTTGCTATCACTACTGTTTGGTTTCACTCCTGGCCTCCCTGCTCTGTGTGCTTGCTGGCACTACAGTGTGGTTTCACTCCTAGGACCCGGCATCACTGCTCTGTGTGCTTGATGTCACTACTGTGTGGTTTCACTCCTGGGGCCTGGCCTCAACGCTCTGTGTGCTTGGTGTCACCACTGTGTGGCTTCATTCCTGGTGCTTGGTCACAGTGCTCTTTGTGTTTGCTGTCACTACAGTGTGGTTTCACTCCTCGGGCTCGGCGTCACTGCTCTGTGTGCTTCCTGTCACTACTGTGTGGTTTCACTCCTGGCGTCACTGCTCTATGTCCTTGGTGTCACAACTGTGTGGTTTTACTCTTGTGGCCTGGCCTCACTGCTGTGTGTGCCTGGTGTCACTACTGTGTGGTTTTACTCCTGGGGCCTGGCGCCACCGCTCTGTGTGCTTGCTGTCAATATTGTGTGGTTTCAGTCCTGGGGCCTGGCCTCACCGCTCTGTGTGCTTGGCGTCACTACTGTGTGTGGTTTCATTGTTGGTGCTTGGTCTCACTGCTCTGTGTGCTTGCTGTCACTACTGTGTTGTTTCACTCCTGGCGTCACTGCTCTTTGTGCTTGTTGTCACTACAGTGTGGTTTCACTCCTGGGGTCCGGCGTCACTGCTGTGTGTGCTTGCTGTCACTACTGTGTGGTTTCACTCCTGGTGCTTGGTCTCACCACTCTGTGTATTTGCTGTCACTACTGTGTTGTTTCACTCCTGGCCTCCGTGCTCTGTGTGCTTGGTGTCACTACTGTGTGGTTTCATTCCTGGGGCCCGGCGCCACTGCTCTGTGTGCTTGGTGTTACTACTGTGTGGTTTAATTCCTGGTGCTTGGTCTCACTGCTCTGTGTGCTTGCTGTCACTACAGTGTGGTTTCACTCCTGGGGCCCGGCATCACTGCTCTGTGTGCTTGCTGTCACTACAGTGTGGTTTCACTCCTGGGGCCCGGGGTCACTGCTCTGTGTGCTTGCTGTCACTACTGTGTGGTTTCACTCCTGGTATTTGGTCTCACTGCTCTGTGTGCTTGCTGTCACTACTGTGTGGTTCACTCCTGGTGCTAGGTCTCAACGCTCTGTGTGCTTGCTGTCACTACTGTGTGGTTTCACTCCTGGCCTCCCTGCTCTGTGTGCTTGGTGTCACTATTGTGTGGTTTCACTCCTAGGGCCCGGCATCACTGCTCTGTGTGCTTGGTGTCACTACTGTGTGGTTTCACTCCTGGTATTTGGTCTCACTGCTCTGTGTGCTTGCTGTCACTACTGTGTGGTTTTACTCCTGGTGCTTGGCCCCACCGCCCTGTGTGCTTGCTGTCACTACTGTGTTGTTTCACTCCTGGCCCCCCAGCTCTGTGTGCTTGGTGTCACTACTGTGTGGTTTCACTCCTGGGGCCTGGCCTCACCGCTCTGTGTGCTTGGTGTCACTACTGCATGGTTTCATTCCTGGTGCTTTGTCTCACTGCTCTGTGTGCTTGCTGTCACTACAGTGTGGTTTCACTCCTGGGGCCCGGCATCACTGCTCTGTGTGCTTGGTGTCACTACTGTGTGGTTTAATTCCTGGTGCTTGGTCTCACTGCTCTGTGTGCTTGCTGTCACTACAGTGTGGTTTCACTCCTGGCGTCACTGCTCTCTGTGCTTGGTGTCACTACTGTGTGGTTTTACTCCTGTGGCCTGGCGTCACTGCTGTGTGTGCTTGGTGTCACTACTGTGTGGTTTCACTCCTGGGGCCTGGCGTCACTGCTGTGTGTGCTTGGTGTCACTACTGTGTGGTTTCACTCCTGGTGCTTGGTCTCACTGCTCTGTGTGCTTGCCGTCAGTACTGTGTGGTTTCACTCCTGGTGCTTGGTCTCACCTCTCTGTGTGCTTGCTGTCACTACTGTTTTGTTTCAATCCTGTCCTCCCTGCTCTGTGTGCTTGGTGTCACTACTGTGTGGTTTTACTCCTGTGGCCTGGCGTCACTGCTGTGTGTGCTTGGTGTCACTACTGTGTGGTTTCATTCCTGGTGCTTTGTCTCACTGCTCTGTGTGCTTGCTGTCACTACAGTGTGGTTTCACTCCTGGGACCTGGCCTCACCGCTCTGTGTGCTTGGTGTCACTACTGTGTGGTTTTATTCCTGGTGGTTGGTCTCACTGCTATGTGTGCTTGGTGTCACTAGTGTGGTTTCACTCCTGGGGCCTGGTGTCCCTGCTCTGTGTACTTGCTGTCACTACAGTGTGGTTTCACTCCTGGGGTCCGGCGTCACTGCTCTGTGTGCTTGGTGTCACTACTATGTGGTTTCACTCCTGGGGCCTGGCGTTACTGCTCTGTGTGCCTGCTGTCACTACTGTGTGGTTTCACTCCTGGTATTTGGTCTCACTGCTCTGTGTGCTTGCTGTCACTACTGTGTGGTTTCACTCCTGGTGCTTGGTCTCACCGCTCTGTGTGTTTGCTTTCACTACTGTGTTGTTTCACTCCTGGCCTCCCTGCTCTGTGTGCTTGGTGTCACTACTGTGTGGTTTCACTCCTAGGGCCCAGCATCACTGCTCTGTGTGTTTGCTGTCACTACTGTGGGGTTTCACTCCTGGTGCTTGGTCTCACCGCTCTGTGTGTTTGCTGTCACTACTGTATTGTTTCACTCCTGGCCTCCCTGCTCTGTGTGCTTGGTGTCACTACTGTGTGGTTTCACTCCTGGGGCCCGGCATCACTGCTCTATGTGCTTGGTGTCACTACTGTGTGGTTTAATTCCTGGTGCTTGGTCTCTCTGCTCTGTGTGCTTGCTGTCACTACAGTGTGATTTCACTCCTGGGGCCCGGCGTCACTGCTCTGTGCGCTTGTTGTCACTAATGTGTGGTTTCACTCCTGGCGTCATTGCTCCGTGTGCTTGGTGTCACTACTGTGTGGTTTTACTCCTGTGGCCTGGCATCACTGCTGTGTGTGCTTGATGTCACTACTGTGTGGTTTCACTCCTGGGGCCTGGCGTCAATTCTGTGTGTCCTTGGTGTCACTACTTTGTGGTTTCACTCCTGGTGCTTGGTCTCACTGCTCTGTGTGCTTGCTGTCACTACTGTTTTGTTTCACTCCTGGCGTCACTGCTCTGTGTGCTTGGTGTCACTACTGTGTGGTTTTACTCTTGTGGCCTGGCGTCACTGCTGTGTGTGCTTGGTATCACTACTGTGTGGTTTCACTCCTGGGGCCTGGCGTCACTGCTGTGTGTGCTTGGTGTCACTACTGTGTGGTTTCACTCCTGGGGCCTGGCCTCACCGCTCTGTGTGCTTGGTGTCACTACTGTGTGGTTTCATTCCTGGTACTTGGTCTCACTGCTCTGTGTGCTTGGTGTCACTAGTGTGGTTTCACTCCTGGGGCCTGGTGTCCCTGCTCTGTGTGCTTGCTGTCACTACTGTGCGGTTTCATTCCTGGTGCTTGGTCTCACTGCTCTGTGTGCTTGCTGTCCCTACTATGTGGTTTCACTCCTGGGGCCTGGCGTCACTGCTCTGTGTGCTTGGTGTCACTACTGTGAGGTTTCATTCCTGGTGCTTGGTCTCACTGCTCTGTGTGCTTGCTGTCCCTACTGTGTGGTTTCACTCCTGGGGCCCGGTGTCACTGCTACGTGTGCGTGGTGTCACTACTGTGTGGTTTCACTCGAGGGGCCTGGTGTCCCTGCTCTGTGTGCTTGCTGTCACTAATGTGTGGTTTCATTCCTGGTGCTTGGTCTCACTGCTCTGTGTGCTTGCTGTCACTACAGTGTGGTTTCACTCCTGCGGCCCAGCGTCACTGCTCTGTGTGCTTGGTGTCACTACTGTGTGCCTGTAGTCAGGGTGCCATGGTGCTCTGTGTCAGTACTGTTTGATTACATATATGGTGCTGTGTGTCAGTACTGTCTGCAGCTAGTCATGGTGGTCTGTGCCAGTACTGTTAGATTATAACCATGGTGCTTAGTGTCAGCATGTTTTGGTTATAGTAATGGTGATCCGTTTCAGTACTGTGTGCTGCTGGTCCTGGAAATCAGTCTTAGTAATGTGTGCTTGTAATCATGGTGCTCTGGGTCAGTACCATATGCCTCTATTTGTTGTGCTATGTGTCAGTACTGTGTGCTGCTAGTACTGGCGCTCTGTGCAGTATTGTATTATTATAGTAATGGCAGTCATTAGCAGTACTGAGCACGCCATGTTTGACTCCCTAAGCCTAGCTTAATATGTGATTGAAGATAAATTATGCAGCATATTCTGTGCATGACCTAGCCATTTTGTTTTTGCCAAAACATTTGACAAAAGACATCTAAATTCTGTACAAATACAAAATCTGTACAAATGTAGAGGATCCCATTCAAAATGTAGTCGAATGTTAGCGATTTTAACTTCCATTGAAGAACAAGAATGTCATTTATCTAACACTGTCCTTTCCACCTCCCTGGGGCAGATTTATCTATACTTTGCACAGTGCACCAAACTGGAGCAAAGTCTTGATCAACTACTCTGTGTTACTTTGCGTCACGGCAGCGTTCCATGAGTGTGATATGGGCGATCCCATGCTACCACCCATTGGTTTTGATGCAAAATTGTATGTATATGCAGTGGGAGACAGGACTTTGAGTCAAAAAGTAACACCTGCTCGAGACATGAATTAAAAAACAGGAATGTTTTTATTTCTTCTTACTTTTCCAACATTGCCTGTGTGCTGTATTGTTCAGCACTAACCCAATGTGGGAAAATATTGAAAGTTATTCTAAACATTAGATTTTGTACTGGTGGGTTTGCTTTCCAGTACAAAATCCATAGGGACAAAGAGCGCCAGCGCTAGTGTAGGAGTTTATGTTTATGAGATTTATATAGCGTTCAAATACCCGTGAGTGTCTTGGCGCTAAGGACAGCGGACTGGGACCGAAGAGCAGAGGGACTTATTTTTTAAACAACCAGGTTTTTATAATTTTCCTGAAAGTAGAGACTGGCAGGATCTGATCTTTAAGGGCAGAGTTCCAAAGTTTTGCGGTGGAGACAATCAAGCGCTTGTCGCCCCATGAGGCTGTTCTGGTACGTAGAACCCTGAGCAGGAATGCAGTGGAGGAGCGAATGTACCGAGTCGGGATGTAAGTGGCTAGCTCCTTAATGAGAAACAGAGGCCCGGTGTTACGGGAAGCCCTGTACGCAATACATAGGGCTTTGAACTTTACACGGTTTTTTACCGGGAGCCAGTGACACTCCTGAATGACGTGAGAGATGGGCTTGTATTTGATGTTCCTGAAAGCATTCTGGTGGCTGCGTTCTGGACTGATTGTGATTTGTGAATGACCTTGTTTTGGGTATTCACAAGAAGCCCATTACAGTAGTCAATGGCGGACATGACTAGTGTACTGACCAAAGTTTTACCCGCAGTCAAAGCGAGAAATGGTAGAATCTTTTTTATCATCCGCAGTTTGTAGAATGACGCTGAGACCATCGAATTGACATGGGGAGCAAAGGTCAGCCTGTCATCATAGATGACGCCCAGGTTCCTGACCTTGGTGACTGGGGGTTGAGGGGGCCCAATGATGAGGGCCACCAGGAAGGGGACCAGATGGGGGACAGCTTGCCGAATGTCATAACCTCTGTTTTATCAGAGTTCAACTTAAGGCAATTGCTGGCCATCCAGCTGCTGATGGCCAGCATGCCCTTTTGAAAGTTGGCTGCTACCTTGTCCCCATCATTGTGTATGGTCAGCACCAATTGCGTATCGTCGGCATACGATGTAAGGCCCATCTCGTGTGTCTTAATGACTGGCTAAGTCCGACACGTATATGTTAAAAAGTGTCGGACTTAGGGATGAACCTTGAGACACACCACACGGGAGGGCAAGTTGGGCTGAATGAAAGGTGCCAAAGTTTACTGACTGTGTGCGATTGGTGAGGAAAGAGGTCAGAAGGGCTCCTGCTTTATGTTGATCACCCATTTTAGTGACACGGTTGATCAGAATAGCTTGATCGACCGCGTCAAAAGCTTCTGAAAGATCCAGCAATATGAGAATGGCCGTCCCTCCCTGATCAAGACTGACTCTGATATCTTCGAATAAGCGCGGTCTCGGTTCTGTGGCCCCTGCGGAAGCCAAATTGAGTGTCATCTAGCAAGTAGTGGTCAATCGAGAATTGAATGCTCATCACCTTTTCAAAGACTTTTGCCGGAAAAGGCAAGCTGGCTATTGGCCTGTAATTCTTCGTGTCAGTCGGATCCAGATTAGTTTTTTTAGCAGCAGTTTTATGATAGTTTTCTTCCAGGTAGTGGGATATATGCCTGACGAAAACATAGCGTTACAGATAATTGACAAAACAGGTGCCACCTGTTCAACAACTGGTAATAATACAGCTGGGGGACAAGTGTCTGTGGTGGAGCCAGATTTAACAGAAGAGATTATGTTAGCAATCTGGTCCGGAGTGGTGTTATCGAATTGTAGTAGGGAATATTCAGTGGTACAACTTGTTAGTGGCTGGTGGGCACTGCTGGTCTGGGATGCAAATTTACAATAGATGTCATTTACCTTTTCAAAAAAGTAGTTACTACTACTAGAGCGTCGCACATTAACTGTGACGGGACTGGAGTGCAGGAGGTTGTTTGACCTGATAGTTTGGCGGCTACTTGATAGAGCTGTTTATTGGAATCTTGCGCGGATTCAATCTGTGCAATATAATATTTACTTTTTTCCTGTGCAATCAGTAGTTTGTATTTACTGAGTGCTACTTTATAAAGGAGTTTCTCCTGGCTATTGTAGTATTTACACCATTGCCTTTCGCGGTTTCTACATAGTTTCTTTTGTTCTCTGAGGAGTTCAAAGAACCAAGGGGCTGAAGGAGAATGTGGATTTTTGGAGAAAGTTTTATTAGTAAATTAAGTGTGTTGTGCAACCTGTTGTCATAATTTACTGACGCAAGGTTCGGGTCTGAGGAAACATCTGGTTGGGTCAAAGATAGGTGTGAGTTAAGGAACTGATGATCTATACTCTTCCATGCTCTATTTGCAGCAGACGAATTTATAAAGGTACTGGGAGAGGACTTATTATCAATATAAATATTGAATAAAATCGCATGGTGGTCAGTCCAGACTTAAGGGAGAATACTCTTTAGGTGAATTGCTAGAGAATTGGAGAAGAGGCCCTCCAATGTGTGGCCAGCTACATGCGTGGTGTTTGGCACTCGCTGAGAAAGACCAACTGCTTCAAGGTCTGAAAGAAGTGTGTTAGTGGCTTTATCCAAATGATTTTTTAGGTGAAAATTAAAATCACCCAAGATCGTGAGGGTGGGTTCGGCTGCCATGGGTTCTACCAGGTTGCTTAGTGTAGAGAGAAACTCTGTCCTAGATCCTGGTGGACGATAGAGCAGAATGCCTTTGAAGGTTTGAGAGGGGGTGAGCTGGATAGAGAAATGTATAGCTTCACAAGTCAGGGAAGGTATATGATCAATTTTAGTAGTGAACTTGCTGCAATAAATTATCGCCAGCCCACCGCCTTTTTTGTTAGATATGTCTTGCCTTAAGGCTGTGTAGTCCTCTGGAGTGGCAACAGTAAGATCCGGGCCAGATGAAGGATCTGTCCAGGTTTCTGTTCCAAAAAGAATGTCAATGGTGTGATCTATTAGAAGGTCTGCTATCTCGTGCTTGTGTTTAACTAGGGAACGCGCATTTATGAGTGCTGCCGTAATATTTGGGCTATTCAGATTGGGTGAGTGCGGCTTGGAAACATTCTGATTTTGTTGAATTGGTTTAAAATTACAGTGGGGACAGGCTTTGAAGGGTCCACTAGGGGCGGCTTCTAAAACCAAATGGACGCAAACATTATTGGGTACTGGAAATAATTTTAAAAGTTCCAAACTGGAGTAGCTAAATTTCTTTAAGTCTGGAGAAAAAGGACCAAGGGGAGAGGCCCTGGGCCCGGTCCAGGCGTGGACGGGCGCAGACGGGCTTGCCTTTGGCGCGTCCACTGCGCGCGTCCTCTGCGTGTGCAGATGAGTAGGGTGGGGGCGCCAAAGACTAGTGCGCTGACCCCAACAGGAAGTGATTGCAGCTCCCAGAGAAGCCCTCCGCGCTATGGCACTTGCCGCATCGGACCGGGGCAAAGGAGAGGAGTTAGGTAGGTTCCAGGTCAAAGTGCAAACAAAATACGAGCAGTATTTCAACCATTTTAAAACGATTGTGAGCAAGTGGTTAAAAGCGTTCTATAAGGTTAGCAGCGTACTTGCACTAGTGACTGCCGCGTCATGTCGTACATGAAATATTTGAGCAGTAGCTGACATAACAATGCTTTCTAAGTTAACAAGAGTAGGCCTCGGTTAGACCTGTCAGCCTTTGGGTGGTCTTCCCACGAACTTTGTGCTTTACTCCTCTATTTTTGCTGGTGTTGCTATTGTTGGCCTTAGGGCCCTGTTCACTTTACCACTGCTAACCTTACATCCAATTGGCACCTTTAATTTACTTGTAAGTCCCTAGTAAAGTAGTACTACATGTACACAGAGCCTTTAAATTAAATGCTACTAGTGGGCCTGCAACAGTGATTCTGCCAACCACTTAAGTAGCCCTTTAATGTGTCTCAGGCCTGCCACTGCAGCCTGTGTTTGCAGTTTAAACTGCTATTTCGACCTGGCAAAATAAACCTTTTACCTGACCTAAACCTTTTTTTTAAATACTTATAAGTCATCCTTAGTGTAGGCCCTAAGTAGCCCATTGGGCAGGATGAAGTGTATTTAAAACGTTGGACATGTACTTTAAACGTTTTCTTGTCCTGGTAGTGAAAAACCCCTACATTTATTTTCCACTACTGCAAGGACTGCCTCTCCTATAGGATAACATGGTGTTAATTTATTACATTTAATATGTGGTAACTTCGGAGCAGGTAGGAATATTGAGTTTGGTGTCTAAAGTGTTGTAATTTAAAGCCCTCTTTAATTGTAAAGTCGGAGTTTAAGTCACAATTCTGAAGAAGCCACTCTAAGAAAGTTGGCATTTTCTTGCCCCGAGAATTTAGTTACTGGAGCCTGTATCCTGGATCACATGATTAGGTGTAGCTGGCTGTTGGTCTGTGTGTATTGCCCCCAGACAGTGAGGCAAAGGGCAATAGTTCTTTGTAGGATGGGTCATCTTTGTCTTGATCGGGGGAGGGGAGGGGAGCCTTCAAAAAGGCTCTGCCTGAGCACACTCACAAAGGCACTAGTCTTTTTAACCCCAGTCAAACTAGGGCTATTGCAAGGAGGCAGGAAATTCCAAGTACCTCTAGGGTTGGAAACCTATGAAACCTTCTCCTACACCAAAGCTGGCACCAGGTATAACTATTGGACCCTCAGACCCAACTCTTGACTACAGTTCTGGGCTTGTGAAAGACTCAGAAGGACTGCTGTGCTGCTCTGCATGAAAAACTGCTATTCTGCTGCCTGAGTGAAATGACTGGACTTGAACCCAGGACCATCAGAATGACTCCAAGGCCTAGTTGGCTGGCCTCCTGATCAGAACCTCTGGGACAGAAAAAGTTCCAACCACCTTGAACCCAGCACCTGGACTCTGTCTGCAGTGAGTCTAACCCCAATGTGGTTTTACTCCAGTACTGGCCCCTTGGAGTGGACCTGAAGGTGCTCTGCCAGCCCAGCTGTGATCATGTGAGCAGAAGCGATGCAGCATGACGCATCTCGATGCCGGACTTTGCACCACAGCCTGCCATCTAATCAGAACCACTGCTGCGCGGCGAGTACTCAATGGAGACCTTCACAAGTCCTTCGTTGACTGCTTCTCCTGAACCGCTGGTGCGCAACGCATCGTTGACGCAGGACTTTGCTTTGCAAGCCCATCATCTACAGCATCCTTGCTGACTCAGGACTCGGCCACTCAGCCTCGCTGCCCCCCGGAAATCCCTCAGGCATGAGGCGTCTTTGACGTGGGGTAGTGTACAGCTCAGCAACCAGGAATTAAGTTACTTTGTTTAGCGGGCATAACTTAGTTGCTGTGTCCTACCCATGCTCCATCGTGGTCAACCTGAACTTGTGACTTTGTTCCGGTCCGATGTGACCAGATACCCACAGTTGGTGCTTTAGGCTTCTAAGCACTATTCTCAGATCTTTAAAATTGCATTACTTTGGTTCTACTGAGAGGGTTTTTGTTGTATTGATGTCAAATAATCTATAACATTTTACTCTATTTTAGTAAATTAGTGTGGAATTTTTCTTGTGTTATGTTTTCACTTTATTACGGTTTAAAGTGCTGCATAAATACATTCCACATTGCCTCTATGTTAAGCCTAAATGCTGTTGTGGCAAGCTACCAGAGTTTAAGCACAGGTTCATTTGGTGTTGCTTGAGGCTTCACCCTGACAGAAATTGTGGCTGCTGCTTGAGTAGTGTTTCACCCCACCACCAGTAACCCAATTTCTGACATTCTCAAACCCCCTTGCACTTATTTGTACATGGCAAACATTAAAATCAACATGGTTACTTGTTTCTCCGTCTGTGCAGCTCGAGTTAAAAATGTGTCCTTCAGCATTTTGTAAAAAAAGCCTTAATACAAACAGTTTTATGATCTTGTTTTTATTGCATCTTAAAATGTGTCATTCTATTTGTTCCTAATGTCCTGTAGGAAGACGCAGAGCTCAACTGTTTCTTTACAAGGTCACTTCCTCTGGCTAACAAAGGTTGTGTATGAAATTTCAACTATGCCTTTGTTTTTCTCTCTTGTGGTTCAATACAGGATTATTCATTAGAACTAGAGGAAAGGTCATTTCCCATGTGATATGTTTTCCGTTCTATAATTGGATATTGTAATGCATCATTTGTTTTACACCATGCAGACAGTGCCATTCCTCTGTCTGAAAACCTATATAGCTTGATGTTTTTGGGATATAAGCCAAGATATCCCCATGCTATAATACCAAGCAATCTTTATGTCAGATGGCCATTTACTTCTTTACTTAGATACATTGAAATACTTTTCCTTTCTGTTTTTTGAAGCAGGCTCAATGTTGCCCCTCCTCCTACTGACTTTATACTTAGAATATGTTTGCATTATCTGCCTTGTGCTAGACTGTGTCTGGTTCTGGCTATTTAACTAAAATAGGTCGCAGTCTCTATTACTCTAAGCTATTTCCCATATATTTGCATTTTGAGAATTATTTGGATTTGAACTGATTAACTATATTCGCCTTCTGTAATGATTCTAAATTTTACGTACACCTTTATGGTTTTTACTTTAAACTTGTCTGGTGTAAGTTGATTTGACCTGGTTTATCTCTATTCCGGGGTCATTGTCCTTTGTGACCTAGACAAGGCCCCCAATCCCAAAAATGAGTTATAAGAATAATACTTTAGTGTCAACAGCTTTTGGGAGAACATATTAGCGCCAATACTAGGGAGAGAGCAGCAGTGCTCTGTAAATAAGGCGCTGTACTCCTTTCTCCCTCTCACGCATCGCAATGCAGCAGCTATGGGTTGATGGGGCTGGGTTCCCTTTTTTGTCCATGTTCTCTGGAACCCCCGGTCAATGGACTGTTTGTACCTGCTTTAGAAGTGTAGAGGGGAGAAATAACTTACTTGGTCAGGCTCACAAGCACAAAAGATCATGACTCAGAAGAATCACAAGTTCTAGGTTAGTGGGTTTATTACAAGGCCAAAAATAACTGAACATACCGGCACCTCAAGACGAGACTGTAGAAATACATTGGGATTAATACAAAGCCAACCCTGTGGGCAACATTCAATCCCTGGAGCCTGAGATGAATGATGAATTTCAGAATCAGAACACAGGCAATAAATGCCATCACGTCAAGATCAGACTTCATTGGAGTTTTGTAAGTGAACGCATTAGTCTGTCCCTACTCTACAACGAACGTGACATCCCTACTTATCATTCCCCGGCAAGTTCTGGAAAAGGTGTCAGTGTGTGAAAACTTCCTAAGAAGTGCACTCATATTGTATGGGTCATGTAGCATAAAGCTACAGAGCTCGTTCTAAGATGCTCCTTCCCTCTACATCGATCTCCTCTCCTAACTGAACCCCCGGGGCACTGTCCCTAATTCCAACACCAAAATCATAAGCCACGGCCATTACACATCATGCGATCGCCTCATGCAGCTGGACACCTCCTCGTAGGTGATTTCCCATTTAGTTTCGATAATCCCAGCCTCTGGCTCAATGACCTTGATTCCCAGACCTTCTCCAATGAGAAAGAACACCGTCTCACATTATCAGCACTCCTTGTACAAATGTATCCTCTCCTCCCTGAGACTAACTCCTAAAACAAAAGCGTTATTCTAACTAATAAAGATGAACTTCTTCAACTATCGAATCTAACATGAGAGCTTCCAGGGAAAATGCATTTCAGGTCTGCAGAAACCAGCCAACATAAGAAGCACATAGGCCTTATGAAACCACATATGAATGAACATTTTACTAAGCATTTCTAAATCAACACGTTACATGAGCACATCAAATACATGAAGAATTGTAAGCCTCATATACAAATTCTGCACCAAGTTAATGCTTTCAGCTAAACACGCTTGTATTGCAACATTAATTTCTTCATGTTTATATGGCAAATATCCCTAACACGTTCGTCACCCTTCATATTATTACAGTACACATTCTACTATCACATGGTAATAAAGGCAGGTGCAAACTACTCGTGATTATGATGCACCCCTACAAATGGAAGAGCACAATTGCGCTCTATCAGTATTCTGCGCTACTTTGCATGATATATTTTGCATCTGCCCACCAGAGTGAAATAATTTGTTTGTAACTTGTGCAGGGCTCATATTGGCCCTCAGAATGAGGCAGATGACTGCTGGCATCAAGCCCTGTGACCATTAACAGCTGTGCCAATGAATGACTTTGCGCCGGTCACTTTAGGCTTTTTAGAGCCAGGCGTTTAATTGACTCGGCCCCAACTCAACTGACTCCTCAGAGGCAGCTGCTGAGCATGTCAGGAATGCTCTGACTTTCCCCATTAGCCTGTTGTTCACTCTGGAATTCAGAGACCCCCTCCCTTCGTGTGAAGCACCTGTCACAGTTGTTCTCTCGGTGGGGCCTGTTGAGTGGACCTGCCCGGCAGCGGGACCTCCCTGTGCCCTCATTAGCGTGGCTTGTGCTTTTGTTTTGTGTTGTGTGTTTTTTGTCTAAAGGCAGCTGCCTATGTAGCTCGGAGTGGCCTGGAGAGGTGGTTGTCATCACCGGCTTCCCATCAGACCCTGCGCCAGCTGCTCAAGAACAAAACCGGAAGCAGTTCCTGCTTCAACTATGGAGGCCAGACCTTTAGCGACATGCACGTGCACCCCCAAGAGAGGAGGGGGCGGGGGCTGCTAGCCATTTTCCAAGCAAACAAGCGGAAAGAGGGGTTAGAACTAGATCTTCTGTCTTTCATTATTGTCCATTGATTTCCGTATTAATTTATGTTGTATCTTCTCCCTGAGTCGGTAGAACAAGCGGCACTTAATTTATTGTAAGTTTGGGAAAGGTGTGGGCGGAAGGAGTGTTTGCTACAAAAGACTAGGTGGAGTACAGGGCAGAGGAGGGTGAAAGGAGGAGCAATACATCCTGGGGAGGAAGTATCACAAGATTGGTAGTAGAGGTACATGAAGTTAGGTGTTAGGACTGCAACATCTGAAGGACTAAGAGGGGGAGGAGGTATGCCCAAGTTGGTGGTATGATAGGGGACAGGGGTTAGTCAGGTTGATGTATGTATCATGCTTATGTAATATTTACATCTGTCCCGTAGCTAAATTCCTTAGAGATCTTGGATGTGATTTTTTTTACTCATATGCGTTTGGGTGTCAACCTAGATCCAACCTCAAAATGGACGCCCAGGTAGGTCTCTGTGGTTGTTGCAACACGAGCCATTCATCTGCGGATGCTGAAGCCAATTCTTCCTCCAATGTCTGCAGTCCACAAGAAATCAGAGGGGGGCTAGATTTTTCTAATTCTCTGTATTTAAGTATTTCCAACAAACAACTTTATAGACTTCGAAGCATCCAACCCATGCATGCAGACTGGGATTGTCAGCATCCGCCTTTTCCTCTGCTACCTTCTATATGACCCAACTCCATTAGTTACAATGGTGTAACACAATGTGATGGGGACCCCTGAAATATGTGGTGAGGGGCCCTATGACTCCCATATCTCAGAGATATTAATTAGCCTTGATCTGAAAGCACCCCCCCCAGAATTATTACTGGCACCCCTGAAGGGTTGGAGGCTGCCTGTGTCGCAGGGGCCATCATTACGCCCCTGCTTGGTTAGCTATTCATGTAATAACTCCATTAAAAACCCTGGCCTCGTCGATAAAATCATCCCAGGATACCTCCCGTATTTTCTGAATTATAAACTGATCAGGTACACCCCAGGGTACCCTTCACTCGCCTTCTTTCATTCACTGCTTGCTTTCTGCTTCCAAAAATCTTCTTTTGACAGTAAATCCTTCTCCGCCCTGGCACCAGAACTTTCAAACCGCCTTCCACAAGGGCTCAAATCGATTTCTTCCCAGCTTTCTTTTACGAAAACAAAACAACTTAAAACCCTTTTTTATTCTAACTAATCTTTCCTCAGTATCAGATTTTTAGTGCCTAAAGAGCCCAGGGTGCATATAAGCCCTCTATCAATTCACACAACATGAAATAGTTAGGTTTCAGTCTAGGTTGTATGGTGCGTTGGCAAGGGCTGCAAATACTGTAAGCTCAGACCTGATATATTTTCAGGTATGGTATGGGCAGTGCATGCACTGCTCTGCGAGGCATGCTGTATTCGACTATGGACTTGAAGCTTTGCCCACTCTCCACCCATATTTGTCATTGGCTTGTGTCATTGTCCTTCGTAAATGCTGGCTTCTGATTCGTTAATACACTTGTTAGTCCCGGTAACCTCCCTTGAGGACTGGCCCTTTTACATCAGTTGTTACATGGTACTTCTTATTTAGTCTGCAGGTATTCTTTTGTTAAAGACTTTCTCCTACCGCAGGCATGGCGTGCTTTCCCGAAACATTCAGCGCGCCTGTGCATGCATCTTCATATCTATATGTGCAGTTACCTATATGTCACAGGGTAGTGAAGCTGTATCTTTACATCGCTGAATGGAATGCATGCATTTCTGTGTGTGCTGCGTGTCTGTCTATGTATGTGCATTTACCGACATGTCTCAGGGAAGTGCAGCTGTATCTTTGCATCGCTGCATGGAATGCATGCATTTCTGTGTGTGTGTGCATGTCCGTGTATGTATGTGCATATCTATATGTGCATTTATCTATTTGTCTCAGTGTATGGGAGGCATGCATTTCTGAGTATGCTGCGTGTCTGTCTATGCATGTTCATATCTATATGTGCATTTTCCTATATGTCTCAGGGTAGTGCAGCTGTTTCTTTGCATAGCTGCACAGGAGGCATGCATTTCTGTGTGTGCTGCGCGTCTGCCCTTGTATGTTCATATCTATATGTGTATTCACCTATATCTTACAGTGTACTGCAGTATGTCTGCAGGTAGCAGCATGGGGCATGCATTTCTGTGTGTTCGTATGTGCATGTATCACCATATCTATATAGTTATTCCCCCAGATGTTACAGTGCTGTGCATTTATATCTGCACGTAACAGCATGATGCATGCATTTCTGTGTGTTTGTCTCTGTGGGCATATCTATACGTGTATTTACCTATACCTCACCGTGTAGTACATTTATATCTGCACGTAGGAGCATGGGGCAAGCATTTTTGTGGGTGTGAATGCGCATGTCTATACGTGTATTCACCCGGATGTTACAGAGCTGTGCATTTCTATCTGCACGTAACCGCATGGGGCATGCATTTCTGTGTGTGAATGCGCATATCTATACGTGTATTACTATTTACCTTTATCTCACCGTGTGGTGCATTTCTATCTGCACGTAGCCGCATGGGGCATGCATTTCTGTGTGTGAATGCGCATACCTATAGGTGTATTACTATTTACCTATATCTCACCGTGTGGTGCATTTCTATCTGCACGTAGCCGCATGGGGCATGCATTTCTGTGTGTGAATGCGCATACCTATAGGTGTATTACTATTTACCTATATCTCACCGTGTGGTGCATTTCTATCTGCACGTAGCCGCATGGGGCATGCATTTCTGTGTGTGAATGTGCATATCTATGCGTGTATGTACCTATATCTCCCCGTGTGGAGAAGTGTGGCTCAATGGTGGAGAAGTGTGGCTCAATGGTTAGAGCGGCAGACCCTGATGCAGAGGTCTGGCCCGGGACCAGGGTTCGATTCCCGCCTCGGCGGGTCTTGGGCTCAATTTCCCCGGACCTGATAATTCTCGCCTCGGTGTCTAGTCTAATCATGGGTCCCACTCTGTGACTCTGGGCAATAGCTTTCTTAATCTCCACAACGGCCCCAGCAGCGCTGTGGATGCCTGGCTTCACCTTGGGGGTGCCCAGGAGTGGACATTTCACAGGAAAGCCAGGATGGGTTCCGCAGCGGTATGAATACAGCGCTACGAGGCCTCCGGGTAGAAGTGCGCTATATAAAATACAAACATTTACATTTACATGGTATATTTCCATCTGCCGCCCTGCGCATCCGTGCGTGTTTGCCCGTGCCTGTCTCAGAGCCGCGCATCTGTTTCCTTCCCGTAGGTGCACATTCCGAGCCCCTTTCAAAGCAGAGCCCCGCAGACAGCTCCAGCCTGCATTAGCCAGGACTTAGAAACCTGCTAATTAGGCTCTGAAGTAATGGAGGCCTGTCAGCCGAGCGAGCCCTTGTCAGTCAGGGTTTCTATGCATTCTTCTCCGGGGCACTCGGCGCTCCGAGGAGGCCGCCAGCTGTTCCCGGCCTCCAGTTTAGTGGTCATTAGCTCTGTTCTGAGAGCCTCTTTTACCGCGAGGTCCCAGGCTCTTGCTCGCCTTTGGTCATATCTCAATGAAAGGGTGCGCGTGCCAATCTCTACAGGTCCCCGTGAGAGCAGGCAGCCAATTCTCAACCTCCAGTGCTTAATTTGTGTGTGTGTGTGTGTGTGTGTGTGTATGTGTATGTATATATTTATATATATATATATATATGTATATATATATATATATATATATATGGGCTCTGCAGCTTGCACCACCCATTGCCACTGCCAGCGTTGCCAATGACAGTACCTATGCAACAACCAACCAGCACACTGCTACCAGTGTGACAATTCAGCCTATTCCAGGCCCCCAATGCTATCAAAATAGCCTGGGCGGCAGGGATGAGTTGTTTTTAATGCATACTGAACTCATCGGTATACAAACAGCACCAGCATGTGGCAGCTATCGTAAGTGTCGGTGCCGACAATTAAGTGCCGGTGCCGAGCACCGGAAACCACCGTCTCAAATTAAGCAATGACTCAAGCAAATTTATTATAGGTCCTGGAGTCTTTGATTTCAGCATTAAAATAAGAATATACGTATAAAATGTCTACTAACCTCTCAGAATGGCGGTCTGTCTATTGACGAGGCCTGGCGTAGTTTTTCTCTGGAAATTAGTTATTTCAAAACATAGATTATTTGAGTGTCTGTGTAACTGTCTATCGCCATGTGTCAGTGAGTGTAGGTGGCTGTATGGGTGAATAAGTGGGTGTGTGAGTAGGTGTATGGGTGAGTGAGTGGGTGTGTAAGTGGTCTATGGATGATTTAGTGGGTATGTGAGAGACTGTACAGATGAGTAAGTGATTGAGTGAGTTTTTGTATTATGAGTAATTGGCTGTGTCAGTGACTGTATGAGTAAGTGAGTGGCTGCATGGGTGGGTGGGTGTGTAAGTGTCTGGAAATGATGATTGAGAGAGTGCATGAGTGGCTGCATTGGTAAGTGAGTGGGTGTGTGAGTAGCTGTAAATGGTGAACGAGAGAGTGCATAAGTGGCTATATGGGTGAGTCAGCAGGTGCACCCACTGACAGATCCACTCGGGTACTCAAACAGTCACTCACTTACTCATACACCCACTGAAACAGCCACTCACTCACTTATACACCCACTCACTCATGTATCCAGTCTCCCACATAGCCACTCTCTTCTATATACACCACTTACACCCACTCACTCAGCCATACAGGCACTCCCACAGCCACTTATCTTAGTATTTATGTTTAACACTCATTATCTTTTAGAAAACAGTCACAATCACTGGATGATGTAATGAGTGATGTCATTTGAGATGTGATCAATGATGCCAAAAAGAATAGGCAAGGGGCTAAAGAAGGGAAGAAGGGGCAATATCTCACCATTAAACCAGGTAGGGGAAACTGTGGGCTCCATGGGGTCCCTGGTGAGTTAAGGTGAAAGTATGGTGCTCTTGATGGTACTATTCGGAGTGGAGAAAGGCTATGTCAATGACAAGGAGGATGCTGGTAAGGAAGGTAAGAAAAGTGGGAGTAAAGTGTCTGTTGAGTTTGAAGTACAGGTAAAGCTCACATAGAAGAACAGTATGACTGGCAAGTCGGAGATAATAAGCCTGACATGTCAATGGACAAAAGTGAGGATTCTGTGGAAAAAGGTGCCAAAAACAACAGCTTTCAATTCATGAGCATACCCATTGCGTTAGATGTCCATTTGTTGCATTCCACAAAGTATTTAGGAGGAATATTATTAGAGTGGGGGACAGGGGAAGTTGACATTGAAACAGGGCCGGTTCTAGGTTTTTTGGGGCACTGGGCAGGGAGGGAATATGCGAGGCACCTCTAAATTGCATAGTGACACAATTAGGGCTGTTTGAATCTGAATAGATGTCCCTGCTCCTGAAGCTGCAGCCCCCCCTCTCAGCCACCTACAAGCACCTCTTAACAGCTCATCAAGGGCTGAAGGTGTGAGGGTTGCTTATCTCCAGAGAGGGTTAATACTGGCATGGAGCTAAACAGCTGGGCATTAGTGATTCCACCTTGCCTCTGCGTGGGTGGGGGGTGGAGGCCTAATTGCAGGACAAACCTGAGCAATGTGTCTTCTTCCAACTGGGAATACTCCCCCCTCCCCCTCGGGATCCCCTTGCTACACCATTGCAGTGAGGCCAGGGAGAGGGGGCCCCCTAAGGTTGCGCACTAGCAAGGTGGCACCTTTCATACCGTGGTAGGACTCTGTCGCATTGGTGCGGGGCCTCAAGCTGGGGGGCTGACTATGGGGCCCTGGGCAGCTGCCCACAATGCCCATTGGCCCTGCAGTGAACTTTGGCTGCAATGGACGGCCCTGACTAGGCTGGTGCAGTCATTTCACACTACAAATTGGCTATCAATTCCATAAAGCCCTTTAAAACGTGTCCCACCCAGTATGGGGTGGATAGTTTCGGGATGCAATATATGGGACAATTATCATTTGGGTCACATGGGAATCAGTACCGAGGTAGAAGACAACAGTTTTGGGAAAGGGGGCCTTACTCCAGTCAGGAATGAGGATTTAAGTTATTGGTTGCAATACTAGCCAGGAAAAGTGAAAGCAAAGTTTATATTATGGGATTTTCAAAGGGGTTTCAGAATATGTTATCAGGGCCTAAGAATGAGGAGTTAGGCAAAGATTTTGAAATCGCAGATGTTAGTCCGGATTTGGGTCAGAAGAAAATTGGACCAAGAAGTACAGGCAGGAAGGGTTTTTGGTACATTTGCCTTTTGCACTTTGGAGAATGTAACCATTTCTCCTTTTGGAGTAATTCCAGAAAAACACAACAAGGTGAGTTCAGGTTAACACATCACCAATCTTGCGCTGAGGGGGAATCTTTCAATGATTTAATTGCGAGTGAGGATGCCGGAGTGAAAGAACACATAGGTGGATGATGCTATTGCCTTTTGCCAGGCGTTGTGGCAGAAGTGCAGAAATGGCAAACTCTGTTGGCAAATCAGCTCTTAGGCTATTGCTGGCTCATCCAGAAGATTTTTCACTTTTAGGTTTGCAGTTTGAGGTCATATATTTGAAGATAGAATGTTACGTATGGGTTGTTCAGTGTCTTGTTCACTATTTGAGTTTTTTAGTTGACTTTGCAGAGTTTTTCACTATAAAGTCTGGTGTTCACTGAATTACTCATTATCTGGATGATATTCTTTTCGTTGGTGAAAAGGCTCCTGGTAATTGTGGATTGTTGCAAATATTTCAGGTAGGTGAACTAGGGTCCCCATAAGCACCTGACAAAAAACAGATGGCCGGGTCGCTGTGCTAACTTTTCTGGGCATTGAGTTTGATTCTGACAATATGAGAGGTAAGGGTGCTGCAAGACAAGGTGTGTGCATTGCTGCAATTATTGAAAGAAATCGCCACTTTTAAAAACCTAGAGTTAAGAAAAGTTAAATCTCTGTTTGGTCAGTTGAATTTTGCACGTAGGGTTGTACGAGCTGGGGAGAGCTTTTTGCAAGCAGTTTTGCGACCACAATATCATGAGACTGAGCAGATATTTGGAGAGGATTTGTGATTTTGGATCGCATTTTTGAAGGATTTTAATTGTGAGACTATGTCTAAAAGTTTGTGGCAGATTTGATTTTTTTCCTCATGAATCACGGTTAGCCGGTTTTGGTTTATTTTGTAGCAGGAGATGGGTGGTTGAGTTTTTGACTGATAAGTAGGGAAAGAAGAAGAAAAGCAATGCATTTTTGGATTGTTTTTTTGTAGTTGTAGCAACAGTGTTGTGGAGAAAGGGATAAGACCAGGATGCTGTAAGACCTCTGTTAGCTGGGGAAATTAAGGTATTGGAACTGATTGAAACAACTGTTGCAGCATCAACCAGGAAGGCAAACTGACAGACTTGGCGGGAGTTTGTTGCAGGAAATAATAGGAATTTCTAGCATGATGGAGACATGATGATGCAGTTAGTTTTGTGATGAGGAGGGTTGTCTGCTGTTACTTTTCCAGGGAAATTTGTGGGGATTTGTGTGGGAAATGTTTTTGGGGTTAAAATCCAGTAAGCAGGGTATGTGAGTAGGTGGATTGTGGCTGGGCAAGGGAATATACGGTTATGGTTAGTCAAGTGATAACCTATCTCGGCTGACTCGTCTGATATTTTGAATAGGTTACAGGTTATTTGCTTGTCAGCTTCAGAAGAACTGGGGAGAGCCTGGTGGTCTTTTCATGGCTTTCAGAGTTGTTGGGGGCGAGAGGGAAGAGGTGTGTGTGAGAAGAGAACATTTGGAGACTTCCAAGGATTAAGGTAGTTTGAGACAGGTTAGAGGACACGAGATTGCTTTACATAGCTTGACGGGAGAGTTAAGCTGCTGAGTTAGTGACTGTTTTTTTCTTTTTAGAGGTTTGCAAATAATTTTTCTTGATACATGTTTTTGTCATGAGTGTGGATTGCCTTTGACAAGTATTTAAGACCTTTCGGTTTGGCAGAAGGTGTTCAGTTTGGGGATTGATGCCGATCAGTTTGTTACATATTTATTTAGAATAGGATCTGTGACTGAGGCAAAAATGCTAGGTTTGTTGTCATTGCTCTGCTTGAAGTCAACCATAAAAAGATGTTAAAAAAATATATGCTAGGTTTGTCGGAAGAAAGGCTGAAACAGTTGGGTTGCTGGAGATCTGTGTTGTAGGAAGTATGTGTGTTTGAGCAAGCTATGAGATGAGTAAAACTCATGGATGTCATTTAGGGGTTGCAGCTTGCCCTTTGCTACCCTTAACACTGCCTTTGCCACCCCTGGCTCAGAGGTGGCAAATTTAATGCCAGGAACGCTGGGGCAGCTGGGGCCCCCTCTCTTTATTTACTGTTAATTTTCTTATTTAAAAAATGTATTATTCACTAATAGTGTAATAAAAATGGAGTACAAGGAGCTAGAATATGCTCTTCCATGGCAGCTGAGGTAACAACAAATGCATTTAAATGTATATTGTGTGCGTGCTTGCAGGTGAGAGTGTGTTTATGTGTGAGAGAGTTTATGTGTGTATGTGTAAGTTTTTGTGTGTGTGAAAGTTCCGGTCAAAGGTCTTGTGATGTCACTTCCGCTACTCCTGGCATTCCGGTGAATTGACTGCCATGGTAAAACGTGTATTGTTTAAAGTTCTTTTAACATATGTCAGCTTCTATTGTATCCTAGGTTGCGTTGCAAGACCACGTAGCACTGTTGCTTCAGTATCAATAGTCGGACACACTTTTGTGCATGCACAAAAACATGCAGAGACCAGGCCATTTGCAAGGGAGCTTGGTTTGGACAGCTCTCAGGTAATGCTTTCTTGGTAGGGAAAAGTGGGATGCGCGGGGGGTAGCTTCTTTATGCCTTTGCAGAGTACATGGAGGGCAGGAGTTATCTGGATTACTGGTCATTCACCTAGGAGAGAATGATTTAGTGCAGCTCTCGAGGATCAGTTTACTTAAGAGTATGAAAAAAGACCTTGTGCAAATGAAGGACTTGTGGTTGGGAACTCATATATTGTGCATGGAGTTAGTTTAGGGATGACTTTAAATGAGTACATGGAAGCCAACTGCAATTGTGAAACAGGGAAGGAGGGTAAAAAGGGAAATGAGGGATTTTGTAGAGGCTTGGAAATTTTGAGTCGAAGCATGGAGATATGGTGCAAGAAGACAAGATATTATTCAGTCAGGGTTCACTCGTCATTTTTATGAAACAAGTATTACTTGATGGAACTAAAGTAGAGAATTTGACAGCTTTTGGGAGCCCACATGTGATGTAAGTTGTGGGTTTAAGAAGGGTGAGAGGAAGAAAGGGGGGCTGGAGGCAGGAAAATACTATCTGGGTTGTTCTGGTTGGTGAAGGCCAACATTACAATAGATGTTATGGGGCTTCTCACAGGGTAGGCGACCACAGGCCAGTGATGTTGGGGCTCTGGTTTGGGATTAAGGTTATGGATTGGATGAGGGCGACAGGGGAGGAAGTAGTAATATCATGTATGGACATGAATTCTTGGACAGGTGTGGTGTGTGTGAATGGTAATGGGTTATAGGAAGGGGAGCATGTTAAGATCTTTAAACAGGTGGGATGGTTAGGTATTCTTATTGTATAAGTGAGGGAAAGTTTAGACTGTAATGCTTTTGTTCTATTAAAAGCTGCCTTTTCTCATTAATTTGGGGTGTTTTATTAGTGCCGTCTTGTTCGATGATCTTACATCCTTATTATGCTATCACGCAGCAACATGCCTGCTCTTACAAGAAAGTCAGCCCGGCCCCTCGACTGGGTGCTGGCACAAAAAGAAGCAAGCCACAGTAACGCCATCCGCTACATAGAGGCGCTCTGGCCGAGTTTCCAGTTAGCCTTGCCATTGCTTCACCCAGCTTGTGAACCAATTAAAAATCTATGGTGAAGGATTCTGGAAGATTATGAATAGCATGTGTGCGCACTAGATTAAGGACGCGATTCGTAGAATGAATGTTTGTTACTTTATTGAGAAAAAACTCAAAATACATACAAGGGTTGTTATAATTTTAAGATAAAAAACCACATTTTTGGTTTTGACTAAATACGAATTGGTGAAAAGTTCCAATACTTATGTTTACCATTCAATGGCATCTCTGTTTCCTCTGATATAGATGGAAGACAGTTTTGAACAGCCTTTCTCCTCGAGGTTTCTATTTCTCTTAGACTAGGTGAGGTAGAGCAGTCTTTTTAATTTTTTTTAATTTTTTTAATTGATTTTATTTCAGCAATCAGTTGTATATTGACCAAGATACAAAAAAGAGAGCAAAAGTAAAGAGAACATGTACATCAACATACCCAATTAGAGTGTGCAGTAACATAGATGATGCCAAACAGTGGCAATATTTGACAAAAGCAATAAAACAATACGGAGTCAGATCCATTTTGAAATAAAAGCCCATACATTTTGCCCAAATATTTTCTTTTTTTGTCCTTTGGATCTATAAATCGCCATTTCTAATTGGTATATAGTAAGTAATTTCGATTGCCAGTGATTAAATACTGGTGGCTCAGAATCTAGCCAGTGAGAAGTGATACAAAGACGGTAAATTGACATACAAATAAATAAAAATCCTTCTTCAGCTGCTGACCTTTTTCCGATTTGATTCATTTGAAGACCGAGGATAGTCATTTCGGCAGTCAATTGTACATCAAGCCCCAGACTATTAGTTAGGAAAAATTGAACATCCGTAATGAATTGAGAAAGTTTCGGGCAATTAAAAAACATATGTATAGAATCAGCAGCTAAATAATCACATCGTTTACACTTATCACCGTTTCTAACTTTCCATTTTGCCAACTGAGCGGGAGAATAATATAAATCAAAAATAGCCATAAAGTGTTGGCTGTGTAGCGAGCCATTGAATAGCATGCTAATTGATAATTCAATTGCTCTGGATACATCAACATTATCTAATTCAAGTTTCCTCTGCCATTTGCTCTCAACCAGACACAAATCATCTTCAATTTGATTTATCATCATTTGATATACTACACCAATTTTCTTTACCCTTCTATTAGTTTCCAGAATGTTAATTTTAGTCATTGAGGAATTATCAAGGAGATCCTTAGATTCCAGAAAGCTTTGTACTTGAAGATATTTAAAGAAATCGTTTCTAGGTAGATTATATTCCTGTTGCAAAAAACGGAAAGAAGCAACCTGACTGCCTTGGTAAAGGTCTCCAAGTGACCGGATCCCAGCTGAATGCCATCTACTCATGACTTGATCTTTAAAAATCTCGGTTAGCATACGATTATTCAAAACCGGAGAGTAAAAATTGAAATCACCACATCGAAAAATTTTCTTTTTAATCTGCTTCCAGATTGCCGAAGCCGATATCATAATTTTAAATTTCGTTTTTTTATAGCAGCTGGGCTCTAGTATCTTTACTAAGCATTGATGGGCTTCCTCTCCTAATAACATTTCGTAAATCGATGGGCTAACCGACTCTTCAAATCTAATGTCTGGAAGAATTAGTATGCCCATATATCTAAGTAAGATAGCCCAATAGTATAACCGGAAATTGGGAATCCCCCAACCACCCTTCATTCTTGGGAGAGTGCACCATTTCAGGGCCTTTCTGGATCGATGGTATCCCCAGAGAAACCTGGACGACATTCTATCAATTTTAGAAAAATAAAAAGATGAAAACAGAAGAGGTGTAATGCTAAATAAATACAAAAATTTAGGAAAGATCATCATTTTCAATATATTAGTACGACCATAAAGTGAGAAGTGTAAATTATTTAGCCTTTCTAAAGTTCTATTTGCAGATCTTAACACCGGCTCTATATTAAGACGCACTATATCATCCACTTTGGGAGATATTATGATCCCAAGATAGTGTGCCTCTGGGGCAAAGATTAGGCCGGCCCTTTTCTGAATGAATTAGCTGCGGTTTTGTAATGTTTAACTTATATCCTGAGAGGCCTCCAAATTCATTAGCTAGATCAATTATTTTGGGTAGAGCCCGCCTGATGTCCGAGGTGGTAATGGCGACATCATCAGCGTACGCAAATACTTTAAATTCATTTTGTAGTATAGAAACCGGGATAATATCAGCCTCCTTTTCTAATTTATTAAGGTAAGGTTCTATATACAGAGAAAACAACAAGGGGGAGCAAGGACAACCTTGCCTTGTCCCCCTTGTTATCATAAAATTCTCAGATAATTTGTCTGATAACCGGATAGCGGCCTTCAGGTGAAGATATAGTGCTTTTATTGCCTCAATATATTCCTTAGGAAATCCCTTCCAGACCATTACAGACCACAGGAACCCCCAGGCGACCCTGTCAAATGCTTTTTCAGCATCCAACAGGGCCACTGCAACCTGGGATTCCGTGGCCTGCGCCCAGTCCAGGAGTGTTATAATTTTCTTAACATGGTCTGTAGTATCTCGCTTCAAGATAAATCCATGTTGTCTCGCTGAAACAAGAGTCGGCATAAAATCATTCAGTCTATTTGCGAGGATTTTGGAAAAAATTTTACTATCAGCAGTAATAAGAGAAATGGGTCTGTATGACCCTAACTCATCATCAGCCTTCCCTTTCTTTTTAAAAATAACTATAGTGGCTACCAACCATGAGTCGGGGGGGATTACCTAGAAAAGCTTGCTGGAATACTTTAAGCATTTCAGATTTAAGAATATTCCGAATACACGATAGAATTCTAGGGGCAAATTGTCTGGTCCCATTACCTTCCCAGCTGCCAGACCCAAAATTGCTGCCTCGATTTCCTCCCATGCAATAGGGGCAGACAGTGTCCTTTTCTGATCTTCTGATAATCCAGCCTTATCTATACTTTCCAAATATTGTGAAGTCTTTATTCCTATATCCAGAGCAACGTCAGGCTGATGGTATAAACACTGATAAAACTCACTAAATGCTTCTAGTATCTCCCCTTTAGAAGTCCTGATAATCCCATTTACATCTCAGATTTTTAAAATTTCATTGAATGCTGCCTTTTGCCGTAATCTCTGGGCTAATATTTTACCCGTTTGTTCACTTAATTCGTAACTTTCTGTCTTATATTGTCTGAACTTAGACGCAACCTGATCCGCTATATGGGAGTAGACTATGCTGCGTTTGATAGACAAATCTAGTTGGGCTTCTTCAATATGTCTACTAGATGTAATATTTTCTGCTAATTTTATCTCTGCCTTCAAAACAGTATCACAGTCACTTTTAAATGTATTTCGTTTTTTTGCTGGAAATTTGAGTAATTAAGAGTTTCCCCCCTGATTATGGATTTAAATGTGTCCCAGACGATTGGAACAGAGTCAGTATTGTTATTAATCTGAAATAACTCTTGGATAATTTTGGTCATATACTGCAGATAATCATCCTCAAATAATAAGTTCCTTCGAAACGACCATTTCGTTTTAAAACTTTGTATAACGGAAGATAGTCGAATATCTAATGACAGCGGATTATGGTCTGACAGCAGTTTGGGGAGAATTTCAATCTCTATTTTATCAATGAGATGTTGGGAAACAAAAAAGTAATCAAGACGAACAAATTTCCGATAGCGGGCAGAAAAAAACCTATATCCAGGATCCTCAGGGCATAAGGTATGCCAGACATCCATGAGCCCATTATCAAGCACTAAGTTACAAAGATCTTTGTAAATCCGTGGTTTATACCCCAAATATTCCTTGCTTTGTCTAACATCACATCCGGCTTCAATGTGGATATTTAAATCCCCGCAAAGAATAATAGGCTGACTCCATAAAGCAAGCTCTAGATTCACAAAATTCAGCAGCTCAGAATCATCTAAATTTGGATCGCATATTGTACAAATCGTGAACCTATTTTGAAATATCTGAAGTTCTGCCAATCCCCATCGCTCTGCTAAGGTTTTAAGACATACCCTTAAACCTCGCCGTATAAAAATAGCAACTCCCCTCTTAATTCCTGTTTGTCTGGAGCATATTAACAAATCTAACCCCAGATTTTTTAGCCAGTCCCTTTTTTCCCAGGCAACATGTGTTTCCTGTAAGCAAAGAATGTCTATTTGCAACAATTGTATCATTTTAGCCAAAACGCCTTTTTTTTTGCATCGTTAAGGCCGTTGACATTCAGCGTGCAAACCTTCACTTTCCTATCCATTTTGCAAATCAGAAATAGACAAAAACAGCATTATGATTTTCATTTTCATTTTCATACTGTATCTAGTAGAAGAATTCAAATTCCAAAACAAATTAAGGCCAGCTCCAGCAAGCCCATGCTCAATAACAACTGTTGCTGATTTACACCCTCCCCACCACCACCACCCCCCCACAACCCCCACTTCGCCAACTCCCCACCCCCACTCCTTCCCCTCCTCCCTGCCCAGCCCACCATATGAGGCACAAGGACTATCAGTCCCTGGGAACACAGAGTGCCCCCCCCCTCCTTTCCAAGGTCAGAAAAAAAAGAGTATCTATGACAGTGAACCGTCTTAACCTAACCATCGCTAACAGACTAGTATTGCTGATGATAACGAATGAAACATCTAAGACATAGAGATACAGAAAATAACATCATCTTTTAAATTCATCATTTTTTTTCATAATGTGGATAGGTATTCTTTTGCCGCAATTTCAGGAAAAAAAATTTCGTTTGACCCTTCACAGTGACGTTTAGTTTAGCCGGATTTTGTAGATATACTACAGCACCCTTTTCCTGAAATCCAGGAATCAGCTACCTAAGATGCCACCGTTTAGATACAGTTGCCTGACAGAAATCAGGCCTAACAAAAAAATTACACCCCTTGGCAATTCGCTTCTTGTCTGGTCTTGCCAGACCAAAGACAGCTTCCCTGACCAAAAAATTGCTGAATCTAACCAATATTGCTCTTGGATGATCACCTTCTTTTTGCCTAGCTTTAATGATTGAGAATGGAAAACGATGCGCTCGCTCAATCACTACAGCCCAGTCCCATGATGTAAGTTCTGGGAATGCCTCGGAGAACAGTTCACAGACAAAATTCCGTATATCAGATACCCCTAGATTAGTAATTTCTTGTGTGTCAGTAAAGTCTTGACCAGGGAATTTAATTGTCTTCTCCACGGAGATCGCTCCTGATGTGATAGACACTCCACCCAAGCTTTCATTAATTACACCAGAAAGTACTCCGGGAACTACAGCTCCCAAAATGCCATTTACTATAGATTCGGACTCGGGCTCGGGGTTAGGCGTTTGTACTACTTCAGATGTTACAAGTGGGTTAATCAAAGCCTTTTGAGAGAATTCCTCCTGAATTGTAGTGATCACAGTGCTGTTACCATTAATTATTGAGTCCAGGTCTGTCTCTGAAGCTACAGTTACAGTTTCAACACGCTGAGTCAGCGCGTTTTTAATTGACTGCTTCTCAAACAAAGCTGGTACAGTTTGAGATAACATATTATTTTTATTAACACGCTCACCACCTTTTTTATGGCTCAATGACTGCTGCATTGTAACTGACTCACCAGCTATCTGAATGTCCTGTACGGAACCAGCAGCTTCTGACTCCAAAACACCCTCAGCCATCACCAGGGTCTTCGTTTTTACACTCCTAGTGACGGGCGGTTTCGGAGGATTTGGGGGCTTTGGAGGCATATTACACCAACTGCCTGAAGTAACACCCCTTGAAGATCTAAACCGGAGGAAGGAAAAACGCCAAGCCTGAAGCGGTCCACGTAACGTTACGGAGAATAGCAGTAACAGATGCACCATCAGAAGGCGGGTCCTTGAAACGGCGATACTGAAAACTGAGCAACCGGCACCAGAAAGGACGCGCTCACTCAGCTCGACTCGCGGCAGAAATCCTTCGGTAGTTTAGTGCTCGACAGTAGAAAACATCAGGAATATTCATCCAAGTCATGAATTTTTGGCACAGGGTAAGTCTTTTTTTTTCCCTTCCTTTTCTGACCGGGAGAGGAGGAATCGCGAACTCACACCGCCGACTCGGCGGCCGCCATCTTGCACCTCAGAATCCTAATGAATGACGAGGTAGAGCAGTCTTAAATGCAATTTGGTTAAGGCCAAATTTCTACTCTTTGGGTCCTCATAAGATAATTGGCTTGAGAACTCCTGACCTGCTAGTCTACCTCCGCCCCTCTGCCCTCTGCGCTAGTTAGGAATCTGTGAGTACTATTTGATAATAAGTTATCATTCTGACCTCAAATTCTCTCAGTGGTTAGAACTTACTTTGCCTTACTACAATCACTCAAGACATTTCTTTACCTCCTACCTCCAGAGACTCACAAAAGAGTGGTCCATTTATCGATTACAGCCAGGCTAGACTATGCCAACATTATTTGTTTTGGTTATTCGATTGAACATCTTTAGACAATTCAGAATGGAGCAGCCTGACTAATTTTGAAGCCCACCCCTGCTATGCAGTAGTCGTGCATCAACTTAAATCTCGTTGTTGCCTGAACATGAAATACCTTGAAAATCAAGCAACAAGAGGTGTTTGGCAAAACAGGAACAGTTTGTTTAATTAAACATTGCTGCCAGGAGAACAGTTACAGGCACAGGGTCTGAGGACTAACTCAATTTACATTTTTTTTACAATTTAAAATGTTCTTATATACAGTTCATTATAGGCAATAAAATGCTTCCGGTGATCCTTGCATGTTGAGGTCTCGACCTTTTGTGGACACAATGTGGCCAGTGGGTAACGTGTCCAGGTGTCCGGCATGGGGAGCATGTGATCACTGCATGTGCTGTGTTCTGATTAGCTATATGTTCTTACCTTATGTGGTATCTGACTTTATGTTATTTTAGGACCTTGTTTAACCCCTCCAGCCATGTGTGCTGTATTGGGGCCAATCTCCCTTGACCATTGTGGTATCGCTGTGCCGGTCTGTGGGATTGCTCAAGGGTATCCTGTCTGTGCATTTGTCTGCCGTCCATGTGCCACTCCTCCTGTGACCTATCAATCAATAGCCTAGGTCTCAGTGTTGGCCTGACTATGTATTTGCATGTTGGGGTTGATGTGGAGTTCACAACAGGAAATTTGTTAATAAAGACGCAGTCTCACTTACATAAATGAACGTATCGTTTATAATATCAGCATCAACTTTTTCCACATTACCATCAAATAATCCTTGTTCAAAAAAGGATTATTTTTAAAGCTCTACTATTGACTAGAGCTTTCCACACGTCTGGGTCCAAATGCTTGTCTGATCGTTGTGTATATTATAATCCTTCCAGAATGTTTCATTCTTCCGAGGCTCATCTGGTTCTTAATCCCAGGTTCAGGCATTCTAGGAGACGAGGTTGCTCAATTTCTTTTTTGGCAACCAAGTCTCCTGGCATCTCTGTGTCGTACGTGAAATGAATGGCATTTCAGAAAACGACTTAAAACCTGGTTGTTCTCCAACCTGCTAACTTCAAGGTTGCTGTGTTTTATTGTCCTGGTCTTTGCAGCTCCAGGATGCTCCTTGGAGCAGCTTTTGCACTATAAAAAACACTATCATTCAGTCATGAATTTCCTGCTCATGTTTTTGTTTGAAATCTAAAAATACCAGATCATATTTCACACCTTAACTTCTTAGAACGTTCCGCGCCAGTGCGGAACGTTCTATTAAGCCGGCGGGGCCGCATCGGCCAACGGACGTGCGCAGCACTACGGAGGTAGTGCTTGCAATGGCCGATGGCCAACACCCGCAGCTAATGGGTTATTTGTCTTTCTTTCACCCATTTTCTTCTACAAATAGCAGCCAACTTGGTAACTTGTGCTCTGTCCTGACCAGACGGTGGGGGTAGGTGTTAGCGGCTCCGACCGCACGCTATCCGGGTTCCTGACCTTCACGTGCAGGTCCCACTGGAGCAGTCTGCGGGGCATCTCACGATCTCCCTTAGGGTCACTCATACCAAGCAGGATACTCTTGCCTGCCCCTTTATGACCTCTTGGCATAAGGTTGTATGACTTAAGAATTTTTAACCTTTACACCATTTATATTATTATTTTTCACTGTGTAGTATGTCCCACTAGGGTCCTGATGAAATGCCGCGTAGGCATGAAACATGTTGACCACACCAGGGGGTTGCAGATATCTTGCCTAACATTACTAGTAGCAACTATCTCCCCTCCCACTCTTTTTACTAAGGGCGCCAGCCACTCCAATAAATTTCATTGTGGACTGACCCACCTTTTTTAATCTCACCACACCTTTTACGACTACACCCCTTTCTTCCCCGCACACCCGCATGCACCATATGGCAGGGATTAAAGATCTCCGTTAAAGAGCCCCCTTGAGGGTGCCCGCTGAACATTGCAGCGCCAGTTCAGCGAGGAGCAAACCCATATGATGAAGCATGACATCTAGCTTGCTAGGTGTGTGAGGGTTTTAGTCCCAACTAGGGGAATCCCCCCCTCTTTGGCTTTTCTTTCTTTCTCTCTGTACACACTGCATATCGACATACTCTACCTTCCCTCTACCCTGTCTGGGGAACTTTGTACATTACTTTGTAGCTAATCTATCGGACACGTACACTGGACCCCATTAAACATTGTCCGTCTTGGTTCCCTCCTTTTGTTACACATTGTCCAGAATATAACAGAAGCATCGACTATCCACAAAAGTGTTTCTTTTTGATAGAGGTGTTAAATAAACAGCAGCAGCTCCATATCAGGGGCTTTTTAGTGCAGCCTCCCTGCCTCATGTGTGGTCCCTGTGCATTTTTAAATGTAGCCATGTGCATGAAACCACAAGTTTCATGCTTTCAAGGACACTGCGAGTGTGGAGGTCAGCCCTCTCTGCCTTGCCTCCATGCTCCTGGTGAAGTTCAGGCATTTATAAAGCGCACTACTCACCCAGAGGGTCTCAAGGCGCTAGAGGGAGGGGTTCACTGTTTGTCGAATAGCCATGTTTTCAGTTCTTTTCTGAAGGAGATGTGATTCTGAGTAAGGCGGAGGTGGGTGGGGAGTGAGTTCCAGGTCTTGGCAGCCAGGAAGGAGAAGGATCTGCCACCCATGGTGGTTTTTCGGATGCGCGGGACTGCGGCGAGGGCTTGATTGGATGATCTTAGTTGGCGGGTGGGATAGTAGAAGGACAGTCGGGTGTTGAGGCATTCGGGTCCTAGATGATAAAGGGCCTTGTGTGCGTGGGTAAGAAGGCGGAAAGTAATTCTTTTGTTGACGGGAAGCCAGTGGAGGTTTTTTAAGTGACCGGTGATGTGCTCTTGGCGCGGGATGTCTAATATGAGTCTCGCTGATGCGTTTTGGATGCGTTGGAGCTTTTTCTGCAATTTTGTTGTAATTCCGGCGTAGAGTGTGTTGCCATAGTCCAGTCGACTCGTGACCAGTGCATGGGTGACAGTCTTTCTTGTTTCAAGGGGATCCAGCGGAAGATCTTTTTGAGGATGCGAAGGACGTTGAAGCAGGAGGACGATACGGCGTTGACTTGTCTGGACATCGAGAGAGAGGAGTCTAGAATGAAGCCAAGGTTACGTGCATGGTCTGTGGGTGTGGGTGCTGATCCCAAAGCGGAAGGCCACCAGGAGTCGTCCCAAGCTGAGGGGGAGGATCCTAGGATGAGCACCTCCGTTTTGTCTGAGTTGAGTTTTAAGCGGCTCTGTTTCATCCATTCGGCTACTTCTTTCATACCTTCGTGGAGGTTGTTTTTGGCGGTGTTGGGGTCTTTGGTGAGGGAAAGGATTAGCTGGGTGTCGTCGGCGTAGGAGATGATGTTGAGGTTGTGTTGACGTGCGATGGAGGCGAGGGGACTCATGTAGACGTTGAAGAGGGTGGGACTGAGTGAGGAGCCTTGAGGTACGCCGCAGATGACTTCGGTGGGCTCTGAGTAGAAAGGGGGGAGTCGGACTCTCTGGGTTCTCCCGGCTAGGAACGAGATGATCCAGTCCAAGGCTTTTCCTTGTATGCCGATGTTGTTGAGGCGTTGTATGAGGGTGTTGTGACAGACAGTGTCGAAGGTGGCGGAGAGGTCGAGTAGAATGAGGGCCACTGTTTCACCGTTGTCCAGGAGTGCTCGGATGTCGTCGGTCGCCGCAATGAGGGCGGTTTCGGTGCTGTGTTTGGCTCGAAAGCCGTTCTGTGAGGGATCCAGGGAGTTGTTGGATTCAAGGAAGGCTGCGAGTTGGCTATTGACGGCTTTCTCGATGACTTTGGCCGGGAAAGGGAGGAGGGAAATGGGTCGGTAGTTTTTCAGTTCTGAGGGGTCTGCTGTTGGTTTTTTCAGAAGGGCGCTGAGTTCGGCGTGTTTCCATATTTCTGGAAAGGTGGCGGAGTTGAAGGAGCAGTTGATGACATCGCGGAGTTGGGGAGCGATGATGGAGTCAGCTTTGTTGAAGATGTAGTGGGGACAGGGGTCAGAAGGTGAGCCAGAGTGGATTGAGTTCATGAGGCGAATGGTGTCTTCAATGGTGATTGGGTTCCAGGAGTTGAGGTGGTTAGTTGGAGGGGTGGGATCTGAAGGGGGTGGGGTGAGTTGGTCATTGGGAGTATTCTTGAAGCTGTTGTGGATGTCGGCAATTTTGTTGTAGAAGAAGGAGGATAGCGCATCGCAGAGGTCTTGGGAGTTAGTGATGTCGTTGGATGCTGCGGGAGGGTTGGTGAATTCTTTGACGATATTGAAGAGTTCCTTGCTGTTATGAGAGTTGTTGTCGAGACGGTCCTTAAATGCTGATTTCTTGGCGGATCGAATCAGTTGGTGGTGTTTGCGGGTGGCTGTCTTGAGGGAGGCCATGTTGTCTGAGGTTGGTTCTTTTCTCCAATTCTTCTCCAGGGTGCGGCATGTCTTCTTGGATTTTTTAAGGTCATCATTGAACCAGGGAGCCTTTTTGCTGGATGATTTCAACTGGTGTTTTTTCAGGGGTGCTAGTTCGTCCGCACTGTGGGTAATCCATTGCCTGAGGTTGGTGGCCGCTTGGTCTGGGTCCGTTGCTAGGGGGGGAGTGTTTTGGCTGAGTGATGTGAGGAGTTGGTCGGTGGTGATTTTGTTCCATTTTCTTCGGGGAATGGGTTGTGGACGGTTGTGGGTCAGGGTTGTTTTGTAGCTGAAGTGAACACAGCTGTGATCCGTCCAGTGGAGAGCTGTAGTGTGATCGAAGGAGATGTGCTTGCTGGAGGTGAAGATAGGGTCGAGCGTGTGTCCGGCTGTGTGAGTGGGGGTGTCAACAAGTTGTTTGAGTCCGAGATTGGACAGGTTGTCCAGAAGGGTGGTGGTGTTGTTGTCGAGAATGTTGTCAAGGTGGTAGTTGAGGTCTCCTAGAAGAATGTAGTTCTCGGAGGCGAGGGCGTGCGGGCTGACGAAGTCAGTGATGTCGTCGCTGAATTGAGATCGGGTGCCTGGGGGCCTGTAAATGAGGGTACCTCTGAGTGTGGTCCTAGGGTCGGTGTGGATCTGAAAGTGGAGGTGTTCGGCGGTTGCAAGATTGTCGTCAGAGCTGGTAGTAATTTTGATGGTGTTTCTATGGACGATGGCGATGCCTCCTCCAGTTTGATCGGTGCGGTCTTTTCGAATGATCTTGTAAGTGTCCGGTATGGCTATGGTGATGTCGGGGGCAGACGATGCATTCATCCATGTTTCAGTAAGGAAGGCGTTGTCAGGTGACACAGTGTCGATTAGGTCCCAGAGTTCGGTTGCATGTCTGTGGACCGAGCGAGTGTTCAGTAGGATGCATTTCAAGTCGTTGGGTTCGGAGCTGTGTGTGGAGGAAGTGTGTTTGGTGAGGGTCCTGAAGCAGTTGAACTTACAGGAGAGGCAGGAGAATGGGCCGTGGGTACGTCCTGGGGTAGCTTTGCAGCAAAGTGGGGTGCGTCCGGCGTTGAGGGCGAGGAGAGTAGCGGCATCATAAGTTACTCTGGGGGGTTGGGAGCGGCATAGAGAAGGGGGTGGGCGCTGGGCGCGGTCCAGGCGCGGACGGGCGCAGACGGGCTTACCTTTGGCGCACCTTCGGCGCGGCCGCAGCACGTGGACGCTGCGCGTTGGGACATCTGACATAAATGGAGAGTGGTGGGGGGCGGAGCGTGGGAGGGGCAGCTGGGAGGCGGGATGTGGGAGGTGCCACGGGCTGCCGAGGGTAAACAGAGAGCCACAATGGAGTCCGGACCCTGAACCGAAACTGAGACACAGCCGGAGTGGGCAACACGCTACAAAATACAGAGAAATGCACCCCACACAATCGTCTCTTCCCCTCACCAACTAGCAGTAATGCGCAGCAGGAAAACAATACTGTGCAAGCAGGCAGATACCACCAAGCGCAAAGTGCACTAATGTAATAATAAGTAAATATACTGCAAAACGATACCAAGGGCTGAGTGCGCTTCAATAGCAGGCAGGCAGGCAGGCAGGCGCGAATACAGCCAGCAGTGAGTTCAGCGTCTGGGGGAGGCAGAGGGCGAGGGGAGCGGCCGCACAGGACAGTGTCCACTCGGTCACTATAGGAGATAGGAGGAGGAGGGAGCGGAGGGGGTTGAGACAGGATCCAACTTCAAAATAAAACACTCAGTAGCTGGATGTCTGCATTGTGCATGTCTGAGGGGCATAGTTTAACTACAGTCTCCTCAGACAGGCACAGTATATTTTAGCAGACGTAGTGCGCATGCCTCTGGCTGCACAGTATATTTGCTAAAGTGTGGCCGTCAGGGTGCAGGTCAGTGCATCCCTGAAGCCAATGAAAAGCCACACAGAGCAGCCGGGACAGGATCCCCAGCAGTATCCCAGCTTCCTATAGAGCCGTGCTTCCGGTCCCATCAAGAAGTTTGGAGAGGGATTGAGGCGGGTCTTCCTCTTTTCAATCCTGCCCTTGATGCTCCGTCTGGCTCCTTGTTTGGAATCATGGCTTGCTTGTTCCAATGTTTAGCACCAGATTCCTGCTCTGCTGCTACCATGGAGCCTTCGAGTTGCCAGCTAAAGTATTCAAGGTACGTAAAAAAATACAAATATATGTCTATGCTTGTGTGTATGTGTTTGTGAGTAATTGAAAGTGAGTGGGATTAAGTGAAAGTGTGTGTGTGAGAGTGTTTGAGAGTGACAATGGCGTGGCCTTGAGTGAGAATCTGAGTTTGAGAATGTGTGAATAAGTGAAAGTGAGTATGAGGGAGTGAGTGGCGGAGTCTAAGTGTGTTGGAATGAGTGATTGGGGTTATGAGTCAGTGAGTGTGTGCAAGTGAGAATGAGAACCAGTGAGTATGAGTACATTTCTGTGTGAGTAATAGTGAATGAGAGTGAGTATGGGTGCGTAGGAGCAAAGTGTTAGAATGTGAGTTAGAGGGTCCGATTCACAGAATGAATTTAAGACTCAATCCTAAACTTACTACTATTTTGGTATTCACAGACTGCATTTACTACTTTTGGTATTCACAGAAGTTAGGATTTTGTCTTAAATTTGTCTTAAGACAGACTTAAGACAGACTTAAGTTAGGATTTTGTCTTAAGTCTGACTTAAATCTGTCTTAAATCTGTTTTAAGACAAAATCCTAACTTCTGTGAATGCCAAAAGTAGTAAGTGCATTCTGTGAATAACAAAATAGTAGTAAATTTAGGATTGAGTCTTAAGTTCATTCTGTGAATCGGGCCCAGAGTGAGTGAGAGGGAAAAGTTGAAGGCCCAGATTATCAAAACTTTCACACAGCACAGTATCCAATGTTGCTGCACCACGCTGCATGAGAGGGAAAAATAAGGAAGTGCTGTGTAAGTTCAATGATATGACACGATCTTGCTCTCTCCCTAGTGCTGGTGAACAATTACATGGCCCACTACCACATACACATTCCTTTGTGCCATAGTGCAAAGGTGTCTGCGTGAGTCTAGCATAGATGTTGTACTGGAAGGATACCCTTCCTGGACAAAATACTATGCTTTGACTAACTTTAAAACTTTTCCTAAATCGGATGCGTGCTGCACAGTGCAGCACATATGCAAAGTGGAAAAGGTTAGGAGAAATAAAAGCATTTCTCCTTTTTAACACCTACTTTTAAGTGGCTTTATTTTCTGGTGCAAAACCCATGTCTACTGTTCTTGGTAGATAGGGATTTGCATCAAAAACTATAGGTGATTGCATGAAAACACCCACGTACCAACCATGGACCATGAAACGCCTCTTGACACAGAGTAACACAAAGCAGAGCTTTGCGCTGCTTTACGTAACTTTCAGGCAACTTTCCAGAGCAAAACAAGTTTTGGACTGGAAAGTAAATAAAAAACATTTTGCTAAGGTTTGAATCAAGCACAAAATGCTTGTTAATCTGTGCTTAAATGTGAGAGGGAGCGAGTAAGAGTGAGGCAAATTTCGAACGCCTGTTGGGTATTAAGCCACACCAGTTTCAAAGACCACTAGCCGCCACTGCAAATAGAGACCAGATTTGCTATTTTAAGCATCTTTCTGCCATCTGCTGTGCTAGGGCTCAGCTTTCTTTTTTCTAAAAGGGAGAGGATGAGGCATACTGGCCAGAGCTGCCAACCTTTGAGCTAGGGAACTAGGTGCGACGCTCAGCGTCGGCTCAACATCCTTTGATTGTGGGCATTACACTGATTCTTCCAATGCCTACCAAATATGAATGTATACTACTCCTTGCGTAATGTAACTGGTGCTCATGTAAAGTGCTCCAATACCATCGGGTTGAGTTAATGAAAAATAGAAGTGCTGGTACTCTGTACCAGAGTACCAGCTTGTTTCTGAGAAGTGCCGGTACTCTCCAATTAAAAGTATTATAGGCCGGATTCACAGAATGAACTTAAGAATCAATACTAAACTTACTACTATTTTGGTATTCCCAGAATTCACTTACTACTTTTGGCATTCACAGAAGGAACTTACTACTTTTGGTATTCACAGAAGTTAGGATTTTGTCTTAAAACTGACTTAAGACAGACTTAAGTTAGGATTTTGTCTTAAGTCTGTTCTAAGTCTGTCTTAAGTCTGTTTTAAGACAAATTTAAGACAAACTTGAGACAAAATCCTAACTTCTGTGAATACCAAAAGTAGTAAGTGCATTCTGTGAATACCAAAATAGTAGTAAGTTTAGGATTGAGTTCTAAGTTCATTCTGTGAATCAGGCCCCATGTCACTCTTGAAAAGTGCTGGTACTCTCAAAATCGAAAAGTGCTGGTACTCCGTACCGGACAGTACCGGCCCGTTTAAAGCACTGGTTCGAACTATATGAAACTGCAACAAACAAAAACAAGCGAACATTTTTCTGGGTGTTCAGAGAACCCGTGAAGGCTGATATCTCGCTTTGATCTTTCCCCGCCCTAAGACCCCATGATGCTGCCCGCCCTAAGACCCCATGATGCTGCGGAGGAAGCTTCAAGGCGCACGCAGCCCGCTTTGAAATGAGAGGAGAGCGTGACACAGCAGAAGCCTTCAGTGACAGAGCAATTAATCAGCGGACATCATGTAAACATTTCCATATTTATTCAGAGCGTCCTTCTCGAGTTTAACTCTTACGAGAGTAACCTCGAGCTATCAAAGGTTACGCCAGGCATGCAAGAAACCCTGCCGTTCACAGTGGAGCGAAGACATTACCCACAATGCACTGCGATGCGACCGCTCCAACGAGCTGCATGCCTGCATTCAGTTTAATGAGGGTTGAAAAAGACACCCAAAAATATGGTACGATTCAAAAACAATGAGTACAGAATTGGAAAAGTGAATTAGGCTAAACAAAACTGGACACATTTAGGGACTTAAAGAATTGAGGGCAATCCAGGGGTAAATGTATAGTTCTGTCTATTGGAAGGTAGCACCTAGACACTTCAGGGTATATGCAGCGCTTTATAATGTCTCATCATCATCATTAAATATATATCAACATTTGGGAACAGATAATAGAGAGATTTAGGGTAAAAAATCAGGGAATTTCTTTTCCTCATTAGCCTGCATAATCGGGTGTTTTAAGTGAGAGACGGTAAACTAAAGTTAATTTGACTCTTAAATAAGAAGTCCCCTCCTTTAACCGGGAGTCTCTATGACTAGTACCTTTGTTTCCCCCCTAATGGGCGTCCGTGCTAGCAATGTACATGTAGTGTCCAATATGATGTCATAATAAAGGCCACAAAGTGTCTTCCTAGTTAAACGACTTAAATGTTCATGAAAACAGATGTGTGCATCAGGCCTAGGATCACATAGCCCATGCGCGTCCAACTTTTTAGAAAACAAGTATATACGTTTTAAATGTTACTTTAGAACTTTATTTGGTGCAGAGCAGGCCCAAGTGGGCACCGGAAAGCCTAACACTGATTAAATGAGTCAATGGGACAATTCCAGTCCGGAAGGAGCTCTTTTTATCTTGGTGCAGAAAGTGGGGATGGTGGGAAGCAAGAAGATGACTTTAGGGAAACGGGTGGGGGTGGGATTGTTTTTTTTTTTTTTGGGGGGGGGTCCTCGAAGAGCACATGGGCCGGCTGCCCTTGCGAAACTGCATTGGCTACCCCTGCGACAGAGGATACAATTCAAAGCCCTTTTCCTGGTTTTCAGGGCTCTCCATGGAAACCAGGCAAAGAGCCTGCAATCGAAATTCGTTTGGTACACGACGGCAAGGCTGCTTCGATCTTCAGCAGCTAGGTTGGTGAAGGTACCTAGATTCAGGAAGGCCAGAGCAGGGGGCAGAACCTTCGAGGTGGCCACTGCCAAATTATGGAATCGGCTCCCACTTGAGATCAGGCAAACCACGGAACTCCTCTCGTTTAGGAGAAAGATTAAAACTTGGCTGTTTCCCAAGTAACCTACTGCGTGGTCGTGCCCTGTCTGATACTTGTTTGTCCGTTGAGCCAGTCAGCGCCAGGATGCCTGCAAGGAGATAGTGCGCTTTATAAGTTAAATAAATAAATAATAAATAAATAATCATAAACGTTCTGTGGCAAAGTTGATAAATGTCAACAGTTCATGGAGAGGCGACATTTGTAAATTTCGCACAACTTTATCTATTGATGGGGGTTACAGAAACTAGTCTTTTTCAGAGGCTTTTTCTAACTAAATTTGTTTTTATGGGAGAATTCTCATGCAAAAAGTGAGTGTTGCCGTCTTTTTCTCCAGCAAACCTAGATGTTTTTATACATACTTTTTAGGTCTCGGCTAAGCGTGCGGAAGCGCATTCTCGCCGAGAACCTTTTGTCGCCGTGTCTGCTTTCCAGGAGACAATCCTGGCCGCGCGCATCGCCTTGTAGGAGATTTGAAACTGTCACGCGCACAAGTACGAGCGCTCAATTGACACACACACGATCGCCCATGCACGCACGCACCCACACATACAGAGAACCCACCCCCGCCGTCGCATACACACACACGCGCACACACACACACACACACACACACGTGCACCGAGACCCCCCCGCCCTTTTGCACTTACCGGCTCAATCTCGGGGGACTCCACTCTCAGCACGCGGCAGGGGCAGGCACCGGGCATTTGCCTCATGCCCCCTCCGCAGCGTTCACGCTGCAGCTCTTCAACACTTGCGCAACATCCTACTGGCGGCCCCGGGACTCTCCACCGCTCACAGGAGCCCCGGGCCGCGAGACGCATTTCCTCCGCCTGCCTCCTCTTCCGGTCCGGACGCGGCCCGCCCCCGTCACAGGCGACCTTGCCTGACTTCCGGTGCGGCCGCGGCGGGATTCCGGGGGCAGTAAGAGTTATGTTTTTTTTAATGTGCTCAAGAAGCTTTTTTTGATATTGCACTAAATTCTTCAGCTGGATGTTGACGTTCGTCTAGAGTACAGGCATTGCACTAATTTAGCAATGTTTTCTGTACTATAGTTTTTCAGTTATATGGTCCTTCCAAGCCTATACTTGCTGCTCCATAGTGCTTTTAGTAGCAAGTTTTACTGAGTACTGGTACAGCTAACTCATACCTATTGCTACTATTACCAAATAAAATGTGACCACTCTCTTTACCATCCTTATAAGGGTGGAAGGCTGAGAACCTTGCAACGGTTCGAACTTGTTATGTTATGTTATGTTATTTATTATTTAGTATAGCGCAACGGTTACTCAAAAAGAGAATCCCGGCGCTTTAGGTAAGGTGAAGCTGGTTTCAGAATAACACAACACAGATAAAAACAGTTTAAAAGTCCACAAAAGAAACAGGGCTACTGGCAAACCTATTGAGAGAACAGCCAGGTTTTGAGGCCTTTCCTAAATTCAAGAAGACTGGTCGCCCCCCGCAAGGGGAGCGGTAAAGAATTCCACATCTGTGGGGCCAGAAGACTGAAGGAGCGGCCACCTAGGCGAGCCCTCTTCACACGCGGAACAGCCGCGAGAAGTAAAGATTCCGATCTCAACGCACGAGTAGGGTGGTAGAAAGTGAGTCTCTTTCGAAGATGTTTGGCTCCCACCGCATGGAGAGCTTTATAGGCCAGGGTCAGCGCCTTAAAGGCAATCCGTTTGCGGATGGGTAGCCAGTGTAGTTTCACCAACAACCCAGAGGCGCTGGTACGTCTACTTAGGCCAAAAATGGCCCTGGCCGCCGCGTTCTGTGCCACTTGAAGCCTCTGCAGCAAATACTCTGGTAGGCCCAGGTACAGACTGTTGGCATAATCCAGCCTGGAGCCTATCAGGGCCTGCACCGTCAGCCTCCTGTGATCCTCGGACAGGAGAGGCAGAAACTTCCGCAACATTTTTAGCAAGCCAAAACAAGTGCCAGTTACCCCCAGAATCTGGGCTTTCATCGTCAGCCCCTTGTCCATCTTGACCCCCAGGTTTTTAGCCATGGGAGAGGAGCCGGACGGAGGGAACATGTCGATGGGCCACCAGGCCTGCCAGCTAGGCTCCGAATCGCACCCGAAGAAGAGAACCTCCGATTTATCGGAATTGCACTTGAGGCTGTGCAGTTGGAACCATGCAAACACAGCCCCAAGGCAATTCTGGATACTCTCCCCGTCAAAGTCAGCCCCCCTCTCACATGAGAAGAGGAGCTGAGTGTCGTCGGCATACGACACGATCCGGGCACCAAAAGACTCCGCCACCGCCGCCAAAGGGGTCATATAGATATTAAAAAGGGTCGGGCTCAAAATAGAGCCCTGAGGGACCCCGACTCCCAAAGGCGGCATTACAGCGGTGTCCGATGATGTCCAGATCGTTTGCCGGCGGCCGGCCAGGAAGGAAGAAAACCATTTGAGCACCGTCCCCCGCAGGCCAATCTCAAAGAGTCTTGCGAGCAGGCCCTCATGGGGGACGGTGTCAAAGGCCGCCGACAGGTCCAACAACACCAGCATGACTTTGCCCCCGGAATCCAGCACCCCTTTGATGGTTTCCGAAACCTCAAGGAGCGCGGTCTCGGTGCTGCGGTTTGAGCGGAAGCCTGACTGGGAGTCGTGCAAGATCTCATGAGACTCCAAAAAGTTGGTGAGCACCGACTGAACGTGCTTTTCCAAGATTTTTACAAAAGCCGGCAGCAGCGAAATAGGCCTGTAATTAACAGGGGCTTTCGGATCAAGTCCCGGCTTTTTAAGCAACGGGATCACCATTGCCTGCTTCCAGGATAGCGGCACCTCTCCCGAGCTCAACGAAAGGTTGAGAAGAGGGTGAGCCAGCGGGTTAACCACCTCCGCCAATTTACCCAGAAGCTTAGCTGGGCAAGGGTCAAACGGAGACCCAGATTTTAAATTGCCCATGAGCGCAAGGGAGGCGGAGGCTGGCAGAGATGGAAACTCAGCCAATATGGCGCCCTGCATGACTGGGGGGGGCATACCCTCTGGCCCCGGCAGCGTAACCGGTCCACTCGAAGGAAAGGAGTCCTGGATGAGTTTGATCTTGCCTGTGAAAAAGCACGCCAGATCTGCTGCCCAGGATTCTACAGGGCCCACTTCCAAAGCGGTGGTCCGGGGTGAGATGAATTCGCGAACGATCGTAAAAATCTCCTTACTGGAGTTTGAAGCTGCTTCGATTCTCCCCGCGAAGTAGGCTTTCTTTTCGAGGCGGATGTCGCGGTGGTAAGCTTTCACCGCCGCCTTGTAGGCAGACCTGTCCTTGCTGTCGTAATGTGCCCGCCAGGCCCTTTCGGCTACCTTGCACTGCTGCCGCGTAGCCCACAGAGCCGAGGTAAACCAAGGGGCAGAAACCCGCTTAGATGTCGGGCGGGGGGGCAGAGCAGGGGCCAGGTCGTTCAGCCTCTCCGTCAGCCACTTTTGCAGGGCCTCCAGGTCGCTATCTAGCTCGCCCGACCGAGGGCAAGGGTGAGTCACAGCAGCCTGGGCTAGCATCTCAGGGGTCACCCTGCTAAATGCTCTACAGGCACGTCCACTCTGCTGTGGGACAGGGTTCAACGCCCTAACCTTGCCACTGATTACAAATTTGGCAAGCCAATGATCCGACCACAGGACCGGGAGAATCTCTTTCACTACCAGCGGAGAAGTCGAGAAAACCTGATCTAGGGTGTGCCCCTTCTCATGGGTCGGACCCTGTAGGTATGGGGTCAGTCCCAGCGGCGTCATAGCCTCCAAGAGCTTAATAGCGGCGGGGTCCGATGGATCATCCATCCGGATGTTAAAGTCCCCAGCCACTAAACAATGTTCTGCTCTCAGGGCTAGACCCGCCATCACCAAATCCAGGTCAGCAAAGAACGTCCCAAGCGGACCGGGGGGGCGGTAAACTAGCAGTCCCTTCACTGATTGGTGCGGCGCTAGCGCGATAGAAAAAGCCAGCGATTCAGAGCCGCGGATGTCCTCAGTGGGCAAGATGGTACAAGATGTGCCCTTCTTTACCATCAGTGCAACCCCGCCACCCCTGCCCTTTGCTCTGTCCTTCCTGAAGATGTCATAATCGGGCGGAATGGCCATGGCCACATCAGGATTAGACGCTTCGCCCCACCAAGTCTCCGTCAACATAAGGCAGAGTGGTCTCTCAGTCTCAAGGAGTTCAAAAATGTGTTGCGCATGGCAGCTAGCCGACCTAGTGTTTAACAGCATACAGGCGTACTCCGCACCAGCGATGTCAATAGGCGGAGTAGATGACAAAACCCGGGTAGGATGCCAGCCACAACCCGGACAACGCAACTTACCCTTATGGCGGGCCGGAAAGACAGTGCGGCAGCAGCTCTCCCTGACATGCAAGGAGCGCAGCTCCATGGAGGAGTACCGCATCGAGAAGGCGCCCCGAGAACTCCGTCTCGGTAGCCAGGGCCCCACCCGCCGCCAAAACGCCTCCGGAACGCGGACGGGCGCAGACGGGCAGGACTCTGGCTTGACTCCGGCGCGAGTCAGGCGCGAGTCAGGCGCTACCGCTGCGCGTCACCGCTGCGCGGGTCAGGTGAGCTTTAAATAGGAGCTCACCTGAACTCCTGCAGAGCGCTAGAACGCTCAGGCAAGTGGCACGTGATGGAGAAGTCCCCCCCCAAGATGGCGACCGGCGCCACAAGCAGGCTACCAGAAGGTGAAGTAATCCGTCCAAAACGCGGTGGGGGCACAAATATAGTGCAAGTATAGGGCCAGAGCACAATGGAAGTTAAAAACAAGGTAAGACAAAATAATTCTAACCAAAATGCAAAAACGGGAAATATTTAAAATAATGCTAGCGCAGCGCGCTGTGATACCAGCAGCCACAATGCAGCCAAAGGCACCTTACCAAAGGCAGAGCAGCGGAAATGCTCGCCTTAAATAGGAGCTCACCTGAACTCCTGCAGAGCGCTAGAACGCTCAGGCAAGTGGCACGTGATGGAGAAGTCCCCCCCCAAGATGGCGACCGGCGCCACAAGCAGGCTACCAGAAGGTGAAGTAATCCGTCCAAAACGCGGTGGGGGCACAAATATAGTGCAAGTATAGGGCCAGAGCACAATGGAAGTTAAAAACAAGGTAAGACAAAATAATTCTAACCAAAATGCAAAAACGGGAAATATTTAAAATAATGCTAGCGCAGCGCGCTGTGATACCAGCAGCCACAATGCAGCCAAAGGCACCTTACCAAAGGCAGAGCAGCGGAAATGCTCGCCTTAAATAGGAGCTCACCTGAACTCCTGCAGAGCGCTAGAACGCTCAGGCAAGTGGCACGTGATGGAGAAGTCCCCCCCCAAGATGGCGACCGGCGCCACAAGCAGGCTACCAGAAGGTGAAGTAATCCGTCCAAAACGCGGTGGGGGCACAAATATAGTGCAAGTATAGGGCCAGAGCACAATGGAAGTTAAAAACAAGGTAAGACAAAATAATTCTAACCAAAATGCAAAAACGGGAAATATTTAAAATAATGCTAGCGCAGCGCGCTGTGATACCAGCAGCCACAATGCAGCCAAAGGCACCTTACCAAAGGCAGAGCAGCGGAAATGCTCGCCTTAAATAGGAGCTCACCTGAACTCCTGCAGAGCGCTAGAACGCTCAGGCAAGTGGCACGTGATGGAGAAGTCCCCCCCCAAGATGGCGACCGGCGCCACAAGCAGGCTACCAGAAGGTGAAGTAATCCGTCCAAAACGCGGTGGGGGCACAAATATAGTGCAAGTATAGGGCCAGAGCACAATGGAAGTTAAAAACAAGGTAAGACAAAATAATTCTAACCAAAATGCAAAAACGGGAAATATTTAAAATAATGCTAGCGCAGCGCGCTGTGATACCAGCAGCCACAATGCAGCCAAAGGCACCTTACCAAAGGCAGAGCAGCGGAAATGCTCGCCTTAAATAGGAGCTCACCTGAACTCCTGCAGAGCGCTAGAACGCTCAGGCAAGTGGCACGTGATGGAGAAGTCCCCCCCCAAGATGGCGACCGGCGCCACAAGCAGGCTACCAGAAGGTGAAGTAATCCGTCCAAAACGCGGTGGGGGCACAAATATAGTGCAAGTATAGGGCCAGAGCACAATGGAAGTTAAAAACAAGGTAAGACAAAATAATTCTAACCAAAATGCAAAAACGGGAAATATTTAAAATAATGCTAGCGCAGCGCGCTGTGATACCAGCAGCCACAATGCAGCCAAAGGCACCTTACCAAAGGCAGAGCAGCGGAAATGCTCGCCTTAAATAGGAGCTCACCTGAACTCCTGCAGAGCGCTAGAACGCTCAGGCAAGTGGCACGTGATGGAGAAGTCCCCCCCCAAGATGGCGACCGGCGCCACAAGCAGGCTACCAGAAGGTGAAGTAATCCGTCCAAAACGCGGTGGGGGCACAAATATAGTGCAAGTATAGGGCCAGAGCACAATGGAAGTTAAAAACAAGGTAAGACAAAATAATTCTAACCAAAATGCAAAAACGGGAAATATTTAAAATAATGCTAGCGCAGCGCGCTGTGATACCAGCAGCCACAATGCAGCCAAAGGCACCTTACCAAAGGCAGAGCAGCGGAAATGCTCGCCTTAAATAGGAGCTCACCTGAACTCCTGCAGAGCGCTAGAACGCTCAGGCAAGTGGCACGTGATGGAGAAGTCCCCCCCCAAGATGGCGACCGGCGCCACAAGCAGGCTACCAGAAGGTGAAGTAATCCGTCCAAAACGCGGTGGGGGCACAAATATAGTGCAAGTATAGGGCCAGAGCACAATGGAAGTTAAAAACAAGGTAAGACAAAATAATTCTAACCAAAATGCAAAAACGGGAAATATTTAAAATAATGCTAGCGCAGCGCGCTGTGATACCAGCAGCCACAATGCAGCCAAAGGCACCTTACCAAAAGCTTGTGAGCTTCAGGTCACTGCATACAGAGGCGAGCTGTAGTATTCAAACTGGCCTAACCTCAGCAAGAATGACAACATTGCACATGTTGGAGCCCGTCTGCCCAGGCCATAGCACATCGCAGGAACTTCACATGGTATGATGAGCATGCAGGGAGTACGTTTTATTTTAAAATAGTCAACATGAGTGGGTAGTGAAGTGACTACGGAAGCAGTTGGGCAGAGTCTGACAGCGTTTCAAGCAAGAAGCGAGGTACGGTCAGCTGGCAGCACGGAGCAGAGTGACCTGGCAGCAAGGTGGCTAAGTTTGGGAACCCAGCACAGGTCGGTGGTTTGTTATAATGCTCCCGGGTAGTCCCCCCGCACCCCTCGTAGTCGTGCTCACCGTACTCCCTGCCCTATCGCTGCCTCCAGCCCCGCCCCCCCTCCCCCTCGAGTGTTCGGAGAGGGAGCGGGTGACAAGCTGCCTCTGCTGCGGGGGTAGTAGAGTCCCGTAGGAGCCTTGCAGGATTGCTGGATTGGGGGCCATTTGAGGCTAGTGATAGCGAGAAGGCAGGCATTAGGTTGCGGTCCTCTTGACGGTGGTGAAGAAGTGGCCGGAATCAGCAAGTGCGGTTTGCGCCACATCGAGGGACCAGCGCGCCCATATGCGTGTATTTGCTACTATGCATAGGCTCTCTCACAGTTAACTTCCTAAAAATAAAGGCCACCTATAATTTGGAGCCATGTTTAGGTGAGATACAACCGGCCCTAGCCAGGAAACCCTATGTACAGTTTAGGCACGGTTCTCTCCCTCTGCGTGCATTTTTTATTTTTATTTTGTTGCTGTGCATGTTTAGCCGTACTGACATCTTTTTGTATAACACGGCCTACTTTGCAGGGCTCACATAACGGTGCATAGATGCTTATAGCAGCTACAGGCCGCCCGCTTGTCACACTCTATCCAGTCTCAGCTCTGTCTTTGTGTTTGTACTTGGATTACTTTCCTGTGTCTGTCCGGGTATTTTTCCATCTTGTTATAGCTCACATAACCTATAGCAAAGCATATCCAGTGCATAGAAGGGTGTATTTTGAATGGATTTTTTGTGTGGTGATTACATGTGGAGGGTGTCGATGGGACCCAGGATCTGCACCGGGCTGTCTATAAGATAAAGGATTCACCCTCCCAGAATAAAAAATAACTAGAATAGACCCTTTCAAACCCCTCAGAACACTTTTTTTGGGCCTACAATTTATTGACTTTTGTTGCAATTAGTGTTGCAATACTAAGCAATGCCAAAAGCTCAAACTTAATTACTGCGAGACCTATCGCATTGCAAATCCTTGTTTATAAAATGTTATCAAGGCTGTAAAGTTAATTACGGTTTTTCTTTTTAGAAAAAGAGCTCATGAAGACAACTCAAGCTAATACTGCCAAACTTGCACATCCCGAACTAGAGTATGTGGGGAGAGGGCTATGCTTCAGGTGTAAAGTGAAGAGGTGAGCTTCATTTTGCCTGAGCATGTCGGCCATTTTGTGATTGCATGCATATATATATGGGTCAGGAGTTCCAAATGGCAGGTGCTAGTTCCTGTTCAACCAAAGACATACATTTGTGCAGGAGTAGTACCTTTAAGCAAGATATATTTTATTTGTCAAATGTAGAGTTGGGGAGAGCAGATTAACTGCTCCTGCTGCTAGACACTTGAATTGTCTGCCAACTGGATTAAGAACTGTTTCCTGCCTGAGTAAATTTAGACATTATTTGAAATCCTGGCTAGTTTCCCAGACCTTCTAATCTCTGCAGTCATCTTATGTACTCATCCTGTGAGCTTGAACACTGATATGTCAGTTTTTCTTAGCGCTATGAAACCACTGGAGTGTGTGCACTTTACAAGAAATTATAAAAATATGTAAAATCATCTTTCAAGAGGATTTATTTATTCGCAGAGTGAAATAGCGCTGGCTAGACCCGGAGGTATCAGAGCGTTTTACATGAGGATTAGCGAGTCACAAATTTACGTCAGTTACAGTTAGTATAACATAGAGAAAAAAACAGTGTTACACAGTAACATGAGCTACTAGAGCATAGCTTAAAATATACACACATCCTATAGGGTATAGAAGGAAGAGGGGAAGAGTAAAATGGGGTTGGAATGAAGATCAGGAAAGATCGGCAAGGGGGAAAGTGATTCAGGAGAACCAAAAAGACAAAGTGAAAGTCAAACAAGCCGGCTGATTCGATGGACGGCGGGGGAGGAAGGAGACACGGCAGAGAGACGAAGGAAAGTCTGTCCAATGTCCAGCTGAGTAGGTGACGGCCGAGGGGGTGAACCATAGCCCATCTCCTCTATAGCTACCTGGGTAGTTTCACCGGGCATTGGGCAAAATTGCTAGGATACAGGCTTCTTAGAAGAAAAAGTATCTGACTTACTAGTTTAATGAAATTCTGTGAGTGCCTTTGACAAGGAGGTTACAGGTATTCATAGAGGCCGGAACAAGTGCAGGGAGTTGATTTTTGTGGTCCGATTTACAGTGCTACTACCAATGTCCATTCTCAAGACCACAGACATTTTGACAAAGACTTTGAGGCCTGGGGATGGGAGAGACCAGTCACAGAATTACTGAGATCGACTCCTTGTCATTCTATGATCCCTGACTTTATTTAGCCCCATTTTCTAGGTGCCTTTTGTACAGCCTCGTGGTGCTTTCGGAATCTGGGCGTCCAAAGTTGGGGATATGATCTCTTTTACATATTTATATCCTCTTTTTTAAAGCTTCATAATAACTTGTGACCTAAAAACCTGAAGAGAATTGTTTGTTGTGTATGTAGGAAGGCATGTATTGGTATTTAATTAGCGTTAACTGAGGGTGAAAGCAACGGCGCCCTATATATTACATGTGGCCTTTGTAAGCGATCTACAAAATGGAGTAAATGGAGCGGAGATTACACAAATACATTTTGCACATTATATTTCACATTTCAACTAATTATTGCAACATCCTTTTCTCTGAGCCAAACTTCTTTTTCAATGGACTGTAACTATGAATGTACTTTTATTAGAAATGGTTCAACGTTGACCAAAGCTATTGCTGAGCTTCAGCAGCAAAATCAGTGGAGGTCCACCAACTACTTTATTTTCATTTTCTGATAGATTCTGGTGGAATATGGCATCTGTGTTACCATAACCTCGACCAAGTTTATTGTTTATCACAAAATCATACTCATTAAAAAACAAAGTCCATCTAATCTGTCTGGGAGGTAGTACTTAAGTTGACTCTCATAACTACAGATTTCTGTGAAAATAATCTTCAAAATAATCTCTTAATTGCTAAAAGTGGCTTCCTAGTTAAAGGATTTAAATGCTCATTAAAACAGATGTGTGAATCAAGCCAAGGATAACGTAACCAATGAGCGTTCAGCATCTTAGAAAATCAGTATATACGTTTTAAATGTTACTGTAGAACTTTATTTGGTGTAGGGCAGGCCCCAAGTGGGCACCAGAAGGTTTAACATTGAATAAATCCATATGATTGTGTCATTTAATTCAGCAGAGGAAAACGTTTGGTAGAAGTAGGCTGTCCATGCACTGGATTTGTTTGTTAGCAATCCACAAGGAATCTCTGCTACTCCGATTTGCTTGCTCTGTACCACACTGTGTGCAGGGCCGGACTGGTCGTAGCAGGCTCCGGGCGTTTCCCTGGTGGGCCGCCAGGATGGGGGGCGGTTTTGGACCTCTGAGGCCCGTTTTTGTTTCTGGGGGCCAGTTTTGCAGCATAGCTACAATATCGGCCCCCTGTAACAAAAGCTGCTGTATTTTACACATGCACCCCCCCAACACCCACCCCCTACCGCGGCCGGCAACACTCAATTGCCAGTACCAGTTTGCGTTCCCAGTCCGGCCCTGTGTGTATAAGAAATACTGGACATACTTAGTTGTATTTGGCACAAATTTAGGGAACTTGTTTTCTACCAGCATCAGTTCTGCAAATGGCCGGCCTATAGATTTTGTATTTATGTAAGTGTACAGAATTCCTATAGCACGAACCTACCCTTAAGGCAGTGGAACGCGTGCGCAAAGACAAGCAGTCTCCTCAAGGGTCCCAATATTTGCTTGTTGATATGTTTTTAAACCCTTTTGTTAAAATGTTTAGCTGGTGTGTGTACTCCCATGTTTATGGTCTTTTTTCTGCTGTGACATTTGGGGCTCTGTTTCAGTGTATAATTTGTAAAAGAATACGTATTAGAAGAAGAAGCCAGTGTCCGAAGCTTTGTTCAGAAGCCTGTGGCTGGTGCTATCGAATGTCGGGGTCCCGAATACCAAGGCAGTGTATTCTTGATTCCACCTCATGCCTCTTTAATCCACCACCACACCCTCCCAGTCACTTTATCTTACTCTTCCAGATTCTTTTTCATCCCTGCTCTCTTTCTTTGTCATTGTCTTTCTATCTTTCTCCTGCTCCGGCTTTCCTCCTTTCGCGTTTTTCTCTTTTGCTGAAGCCTAATGTCTAATGAGTTCAAAAACAGTAGTAGTCCCCAAAATGAGTGCTAGGCCCTCACCTGCAGCCACCGGCTCAAATTAAGCCCCGTTGTTGCTCTAGTACCCCGTAGGCTCCATGTCGTGGTGTGTGCTGTGTTCGGTGTGTGGCTTTCAGCTCTCTATGTTCAGCTTTTTCGCATCATTTGCACTTCATTATGCCCCTTGATGGGTGTTTCTTCTTAATTGATTTTATGGATTCGGTCTGGGATTGTATGTTGTAATTGCATTTATGCAATATTTGTTTGAAACATCCGCAGCACGCCCCCCTTAGCAATTTATTTTGACATGCTGAGTTACAGCAAAAAAAAGGAACATTCCCCAGCTAGGTAAAGCTGACAATGAGCAAGTGTGATCATGTCTACAAAGTCATAAGCGAGAGGTAGGTTCTGGCCGACTGTAAATCAAAGAGATTTTCCATGTCCATGCAAGGACTTAGCAGGTATATTGCAGTTCTGCTGAGGGATCATTAGCTATTGTGGTTTGAAAGGGTCTGTATTTTAGCATTTATATTTACTGCCCTGGAAACAAATTTGCTAGAAATGTTGTGCAAAATAGCAGAGCACGGACAGGAGGGTGGTTTTATACAGATAAAATGGTGGCACATGATGATGATGAGTTTTGAAACGAGATTATAATATATTTAGAGCATGTTCACAGAGTATACATATTTTAAGCCAGCAGCATGGCTCAACGAGTTGAACACTCACCTGTAAACAAGCCACAAACTCGAGCTCACAAGCTTTTAATTCCAGCAAGGCTGATGCTGCCTCCATCCTTCCGTAGGCTGGCATGACAGTAACACCCACTATTTGCAGCGCTTAGAATTGAATTGGCAGAAGTGCGGTATCAAGCGCTATATAAAGAACATGTTTTTAGGTCTCGCCTACGCAGCGCACATGCGCTGCATAGGAGGGCCTGTAGCCGTCGCTCTGGTCATTTTTAAACACACACTCGTGCTTGTGGCGGCATCCACCTTGCGGGAGCGAGCAAGGGCGCGTCACAAGCACGAGTGCAGTGCTTGAAAAAGAGCAGACTGCGCTCACATGCGCGCACCACTCCCGGGCTCTCTTTCTCTCTCTCCTCTCGCTTTCTCTCTCTCTCTTTCTCTCTGTCTCTCCAGCTCTCTCTTTCTCGCTCTCACTCTCTCTCCCCCTCTCTCGCTCTCTCTCTCCCCCTCTATCTTTCTCACTCTTTCCCTTTCTCTCTCTCTCTCTTCCTCCCGCCCCCTGCTGGTAACTATACTTTTGTGCTGCCGCTGCTGGTTATTATTCAGACGTCGCTGGTTGCCCTCAGAGTTCACATCTCTTGGTGAGTGCAGAGAGACGTGTTTCCTTATTTTGTCATTATGAATAGATTTTTATTTTTTGATGGAACGGTTTAATTACAGAATGTATTTGAGCTTGGTTAGAATGTGCTTGTTTGTTTGTAAGTCTGGCCCGTTGATGAGCTGCGCGTCAGGTTGCTAACAAGGCATCGCGAGTGCACATAAAATGCGGAGTCTGCATCCTATGGCATAGACCCAGTGGGTACCCGCTTGAATACCACTATCATCAATCAATCAATCAGCAGTTTGTTAAAGCGCGACTAATCACCCGTAAGGGTCTCAAGGCGCTAGGGGTGGGGGGTGCAGGTTCCATTCCATCAAGGAGGGGGTCTGTCGAAGAGCCAAGTTTTGAGGTTTCTTGCGAAGATGGGGAGCAATGTTGTCTGTCTGAGGTGGAGCGGAAGGGCGTTCCATGCTTTGGCCGCGAGGAAGGAGAAGGAGCGGCCTCCCAATCTGGTCTTTCTGGTGCGGGGGACCACGGCGTAGTAGAGCTGGGCTGATCGTAGGGTCCTTTGGTGAGCGTGGAATTTGAGCCGGCTGTTCAGGTATGCTGGTCCGGTGCCGTGGAGGGCCTTGTGTGCGTGGGTGAGGATCTTAAAGGTGATTCTCGCCTCGACGGGGAGCCAGTGGAGTGTGCGCAGGTGCTGGGAGATGTGGCAGTGTTTTAGCAGGTTGAGGACCAGTCTTGCGGCGGCGTTCTGGATGTTCTGTAGCTTGCGGATGAGGTTTTTGTTTATTCCGGCGTAGAGTGCGTTGCCGTAGTCGAGTCTGCTGGTGACCAGGGCGTGAGTGACTGTCTTTCGGTGTTCGAGGGGGATCCATTTGAAGGTCTTACGAAGGAGGCGGAGGGTGTGGAAGCAGGAAGATGAGACGGAGTTGATCTGGCGGTCCATTTTGAGCTCGGAGTCCAGGATGATTCCCAGGTTGCGTGCGTGGTCTGTGGGGGTTGGCGGGTTTCCGAGGGCGGTGGGCCACCAGGTGTCGCTCCAGGCGTCAGGGTTTGGGCCCATGATGAGTACTTCTGTTTTGTTGGTGTTTAGTTGTAGGCAGCTGTTTTTCATCCATTTGGCAACGGCTTCCATGCCTTCTCGAAAGTTGCGTCTGGCGGTGTTGGGCTCGTTGGATAGGGAGAGGATGAGCTGGGTGTCGTCTGCGTATGACATGATGTTGAGTCCGTAGGTTCTGACGATGGGGGCAAGTGGAGCCATGTAGACGTTGAAGAGCGTCGGGCTGAGGGAGGAGCCCTGGGGGACTATCATCGTAGGGGTTATTTCGGTGTCTGACCTTGTAGTCCGTTTAGGTGCACAATGTCTCCGACAGCCATGTGTGTGACGGCGTTGGTTACTATGGCAACGATCGGCCATTTATACCACATGCGCGTGCTCTGCCCAGCCGCTACCAGCTAACAAGCATTAGCATAGCCAATAGGTCTCGCCTTTGGGACCTTATAAGTATTTAGTTATGCAGCACAATATCCTTACTGCAACAACATTAACTGTTGCATGGCTAAACACTTATAAGGTCCCAAAGGCGAGACCTATTGGCTATGCCAATGCTTATTATTTACAGGCGCACATTGAGGAGTGCAATTGATTGCAGAGGATGCCACGAAGGTGGGCAGCTGCCTTTGTTTGTATGATGAAGGTGGTAGGTTATGAGGGAATTTGGACTGCGAAAAGGATTGAGGGTGCAGTCTATTCCATAAGTAGAGCATGCCAAATTCGAAGTGCCAACATCTTGAGTCACACGGTGGTTTGTAAAATCTTGATACACGGGGTGGTTTGTGGATGGTTAGTGGGTCAATTTTGGAAGAGTGTAGTTTTAGAGCATGTTTGAGTTTCAGGTATTGTAAAACCATGCAACTCAAGATGATAATTATTCCTAACTTGAGGGGCTATCAAAAAGCTTATAGGGCTTTTACTAACCATTCTCTAAATCCTGCGTTCGAGCAACATCAGAGATTTATATTTTGCATTCACAAGTGGTCAAAAAGGGCAGCCATATTTAAAAAGTATTTCTGAAGCAAATTAAGGCATTATGAATGGCAGGTCTATACCAGGGCGTCTAATGCACGCATCTGCATACCCCTCAGCCCCACCCATCTGCAGATTCTTCAGCCCCACAACTCAGTGGTCTTCAGCCATTCAGCTCATCATTTATTCGCTTCATCGGTACTCTTGTTTCCTTCATTCCCGTTTGCCCATACCATGAATGCGTCATGCTTCTTCCTGTGTTTAGCCCTCCCCCAGAGCATGGACCAAGTACTTGTGTTAATCCACTGCTCCCATTTTAGGAGCAACGTTTTTCTTTGTCTTTGAGCACTACACACAATTGCTCCTGTTTTTATTCGCTCTGTCTAAAATGTGTATATTTTTTCTTCTACTTGGGCACATGGATGCATTCAGAAATCTAGGCGCTATATACACTGTCTTGGACAGCCACCTTTTTATATTGCATTTCCAACCTAAGTAATCACTGCGAAAAACACAACACAATTCTATCACTTTCTTAAAATGAATTACTCGTTTTTTAAATTAGAATCACATCCCAGAGGGAATTAGTGTACAAAACAAAGATTCAGTGTCCTATACACTCATAGTTTATAAATTAATCATAAAGGATTGATGAGAACTCAGATCTTTACCCTTTTAACATGTCTTACTCTTTTGCGTAATCTAGTACCTTAACACACGTGTGTTTTCTGATCACAGACGGTTTGCATTTCTACACATACAGTAAGACGTGGGAGGCGGATCTCGTGTCTAAAATAGAAGACGTTGTCTCAGTGTGCGTGAGTAGTGTAGGAAGTGATGCTTAAGTAAAGTGGGTGCTTACTTACAGACAGTGGTTTGCCATCATACAATCACCCAGAGCTCCATGTGGCATGCCGCGCACCTTGCACTGGCATGGTGCAGTCAATGTGCCATAGTAAAAAGGGTATGTCCAGATCTGTGTGCCCTCTCTGTACTTTTCAATGCCAACGAGTAACATCACCCTCGGACATCATCCTCACACTCGAACGTTGTTCGTCTTTGTCAAACTATATGCTGTGCCATCCATTTTTTTATTTTCATTTTTACCACTATCCTATTTTCACCTGACTTGCGCTCCAACATATATGTTCACTCCACCATCTACGCCGTATGCATCCTCGCCTTTATTATTATTTGTTTCCTCTTCATTGCCAACTTTCAACAGGAGTCACTTGGTATTACTGCTAAGGGGAGTAAGGAAGTTATTTGGTAGCCATGTCCCTTTCCTCAGTGGAAGCATATATGTGTCTGTTTTTGTGACCGTGTCAATTACTCACATTCATGTGCTTGTTAGGTCTCGGCATCGAGACCTATTGTCGCCGAGTTCGCTCTCAAGGGAAGACAGAGTGGTGCACGAGCCTACCAGGGTCTGTGGACGCGCACACACACACACGCAGGCAGGCATGCGCCAGACACACACACACACACAGACAGACACACGCACGCATGCACACACACACACACACACACACACACACCCTCCCTCTCTGCCCACTCCCTCTCTGCCGCCCCCCCTCTACCGCCCCCCCTCTACTGCCCCCCTCTACCCCCACTCACCGGGCTCTTTCCCTCCGCAGCGGGTCAGTCACGGCAGCAGGCAGACTCAGTGTCTTCTCCGGCGATCTTCAGTTGATGTGCACGCCCACGCTGCGTCTCGTGCGCGCCCACCACGCTGTTTCCCGCCCGTTGATCCTCAGCTTGTGATTACTACTCCTTCTAACCCGGATTCTAAATGACTATTTCTTGGTTCTCTAACTCCACTCTGTTGATTCGTAACAAACTGATATTCAGCACATTTCACAGTCTCGCTTTTGCTTCTCATAAATACAATAAGATTATTTTAAGCAAATGTCTACCCTTCTTTTGGCCTGTGCCTATTATACTTCGGACTATAGAGTTTTAGAAAGTGTGGTGGAAGATTCCATGATATCGGCGGCGCGCACAGTGCGGAACCTGGGTGTCATAGACATAGAAAAAGACTGCCCATGTGCCAACCTGTGTGCTGAGTGCAGAGTATGAGTGCAGAGTGTGAGTGCAGAGTAGTGAGTGCAGAGTGCAGAGTAGTGAGTGCAGAGTACAGAGTAGTGAGTGCAGAGTGCAGAGTAGTGAGTGCAGAGTGCAGAGTAGTGAGTGCAGAGTAGTGAGTGCAGAGTTGTGAGTGCAGAGTTGTGAGTGCAGAGTTGTGAGTGCAGAGTTGTGAGTGAAGAGTAGTGAGTGTGTAGAGTAGTGAGTGCAGAGTGCAGAGTAGTGAGTGCAGAGTGCAGAGTAGTGAGTGCAGAGTGCAGAGTGCAGAGTAGTGAGTGCCGAGTAGTGAGTGCCGAGTAGTGAGTGCAGAGTAGTGAGTGCTGAGTAGTGAGTGCAGAGTGCAGAGTAGTGAATGCAGAGTGCAGAGTAGTGAGTGCAGAGTAGTGAGTGCAGAGTTGTGAGTGCAGAGTGCAGAGTATTGAGTTCAGAGTATTGAGTGCAGAGTAGTGAGTGCAAATTGCAGAGTAGTGAGTGCAGAGTAGTGAGTGCAGAGTGCAGAGTAGTGAGTGCAGAGTGCAGAGTAGTGAGTGCAGAGTAGTGAGTGCAGAGTGCAGAGTAGTGAGTGCAGAGTAGTGAGTGCAGAGTGCAGAGTAGTGAGTGCAGAGTGCAGAGTAGTGAGTGCAGAGTTGTGAGTGCAGAGTGCAGAGTAGTGAGTGCAGAGTGCAGAGTAGTGAGTGCAGAGTGCAGAGTGCAGAGTAGTGAGTGCAGAGTAGTGAGTGCAGAGTAGTGAGTACAGAGTAGTGAGTGCAGAGTGCAGAGTTGTGAGTGCAGAGTGCAGAGTAGTGAGTGCAGAGTACTGAGTAGTGAGTGCAGAGTAGTGAGTGCAGAGTAGTGAGTGCAGAGTAGTGAGTGCAAAGTTGTGAGTGCAGAGTAGTGAGTGCAGAGTGCAGAGTAGTGAGTGCAGAGTAGTGAGTGCAGAGTAGTGAGTGTAGAGTAGTAAGTGCAGAGTAGTGAGTGCAGAGTAGTGAGTAGTGAGTAGTGAGTGCAAAGTAGTGAGTAGTGAGTGCAGAGTAGTGAGTAGTGAGTAGTGAGTGCAGATTAGTGAGTAGTGAGTGCAGAGTAGTGAGTAGTGAGTGCAGAGTAGTGAGTAGTGAGTGCAAAGTAGTGAGTAGTGAGTGCAGAGTAGTGAGTAGTGAATGCAGAGTAGTGAGTGCAGAGTAGTGAGTGCTGAGTAGTGAGTGCTGAGTGCAGAGTAGTGAGTGCAGAGTGCAGAGTAGTGAGTGCAGAGTGCAGAGTATTGCGTGCAGAGTAGTGAGTGCAGAGTAGTGAGTAGTGAGTGCAGAGTAGTGAGTAGTGAGTGCAGAGTGGTGAGTGCAGAGCAGTGAGTGCAGAGTAGTGAGTGCAGAGTAGTGAGTGCAGAGTAGTGAGTGTAGAGTAGTAAGTGCAGAGTAGTGAGTGCAGAGTTGTGAGTGCAGAGTTGTGAGTGCAGAGTAGTGAGTAGTGAGTGCAGAGTAATGAGTAGTGAGTGCAGAGTAGTGAGTGCAGAGTGCAGAGTATTGAGTAGTGAGTGCAGAGTAGTGAGTAGTGAGTGCAGAGTAGAGAGTGCAGAGTAGTGAGTAGTGAGTGCAGAGTAGTGAGTAGTGAGTAGTGAGTGCAGAGTAGTGAGTAGTGAGTGCAGAGTAGTGAGTGCAGAGTAGTGAGTAGTGAGTGCAGAGTAGAGAGTAGTGAGTAGTGAGTGCAGAGTAGTGAGTAGTGAGTGCAGAGTAGTGAGTGCAGAGTAGTGAGTAGTGAGTGCAGAGTAGTGAGTAGTGAGGGCAGAGTAGTGAGTAGAGAGTGCAGAGTAGTGAGTAGTAAGTGCAGAGTAGTGAGTAGTGAGTAGTGAGTGCAGAGTAGTGAGTGCAGAGTAGTGAGTGCAGAGTAGTGAGTAGCGAGTGCAGAGTAGTGAGTAGTGAGTGCAGAGTAGTGAGTAGTGAGTGCAGAGTAGTGAGTAGTGAGTGCAGAGTAGTGAGTAGTGAGTGCAGAGTAGTGAGTGCAGAGTAGTGAGTAGTGAGTAGTGAGTGCAGAGTAGTGAGTGCAGAGTAGTGAGTAGTGAGTGCAGAGTAGTGAGTGCAGAGTAGTGAGTAGTGAGTGCAGAGTAGTGAGTAGTGAGTGCAGAGTAGTGAGTGCAGAGTAGTGAGTAGTGAGTAGTGAGTGCAGAGTAGTGAGTAGTGAGTGCAGAGTAGTGAGTGCAAAGTAGTGAGTAGTGAGTGCAGAGTAGTGAGTAGTGAGTGCAGAGTAGTGAGTAGTGAGTAGTGAGTGCAGAGTAGTGAGTAGTGAGTGCAGAGTAGTGAGTGCAGAGTAGTGAGTGCAGAGAAGTGAGTAGTGAGTAGTGAGTGCAGAGTAGTGAGTAGTGAGTGCAGAGTAGTGAGTAGTGAGTGCAGAGTAGTGAGTAGTGAGTGCAGAGTAGTGAGTAGTGAGTGCAGAGTAGTGAGTGCAGAGTAGTGAGTAGTGAGTGCAGAGTAGTGAGTGCAGAGTAGTGAGTAGTGAGTACAGAGTAGTGAGTGCAGAGTAGTGAGTAGTGAGTGCAGAGTAGTGAGTGCAGAGTAGTGAGTAGTGAGTGCAGAGTAGTGAGTGCAGAGTAGTGAGTAGTGAGTGCAGAGTAGTGAGTAGTGAGTGCAGAGTAGTGAGTGCAGAGTAGTGAGTAGTGAGTGCAGATCAGTGAGTAGTGAGTGCAGAGTAGTGAGTAGTGAGTGCAGAGTAGTGAGTGCAGAGTAGTGACTGCAGAGTAGTGAGTAGTGAATGCAGAGTAGTGAGTGCAGAGTAGTGAGTAGTGAGTGCAGAGTAGTGAGTGCAGAGTAGTGAGTAGTGAGTAGTGAGTGCAGAGTAGTGAGTAGTGAGTAGTGAGTAGTGAGTGCAGAGTAGTGAGTGCAGAGTAGTGAGTAGTGAGTGCAGAGTAGTGAGTAGTGAGTGCAGAGTAGTGAGTGCAGAGTAGTGAGTGCAGAGTAGTGAGTAGTGAGTGCAGAGTAGTGAGTAGTGAGTGCAGAGTAGTGAGTAGTGAGTGCAGAGTAGTGAGTAGTGAGTAGTGAATGCAGAGTAGTGAGTAGTGAGTAGTGAGTGCAGAGTAGTGAGTGCAGAGTAGTGAGTGCAGAGTAGTGAGTAGTGAGTGCAGAGTAGAGAGTAGTGAGTAGTGAGTGCAGAGTAGTGAGTAGTGAGTGCAGAGTAGTGAGTGCAGAGTAGTGAGTAGTGAGTGCAGAGTAGTGAGTAGTGAGTGCAGAGTAGTAAGTGCAGAGTAGTGAGTAGTGAGTAGTGAGTGCAGAGTAGTGAGTAGTGAGTGCAGAGTAGTGAGTGCAGAGTAGTGAGTAGTGAGTGCAGAGTAGTGAGTGCAGAGTAGTGAGTAGTGAGTGCAGAGTAGAGAGTAGTGAGTAGTGAGTGCAGAGTAGTGAGTAGTGAGTGCAGAGTAGTGAGTGCAGAGTAGTGAGTAGTGAGTGCAGAGTAGTGAGTAGTGAGTGCAGAGTAGTGAGTAGTGAGTGCAGAGTAGTGAGTAGTAAGTGCAGAGTAGAAAGTAGTGAGTACTGAGTGCAGAGTAGTGAGTAGTGAGTGCAGAGTAGTGAGTGCAGAGTAGTGAGTAGCGAGTGCAGAGTAGTGAGTAGTGAGTGCAGAGTAGTGAGTAGTGAGTAGTGAGTGCAGAGTAGTGAGTAGTGAGTGCAGAGTAGTGAGTAGTGAGTGCAGAGTAGTGAGTGCAGAGTAGTGAGTAGTGAGTAGTGAGTGCAGAGTAGTGAGTGCAGAGTAGTGAGTAGTGAGTGCAGAGTAGTGAGTGCAGAGTAGTGAGTAGTGAGTGCAGAGTAGTGAGTAGTGAGTGCAGAGTAGTGAGTGCAGAGTAGTGAGTGCAGAGTAGTGAGTAGTGAGTAGTGAGTGCAGAGTAGTGAGTAGTGAGTGCAGAGTAGTGAGTAGTGAGTAGTGAGTGCAGAGTAGTGAGTAGTGAGTGCAGAGTAGTGAGTGCAGAGTAGTGAGTGCAGAGAAGTGAGTAGTGAGTAGTGAGTGCAGAGTAGTGAGTAGTGAGTGCAGAGTAGTGAGTAGTGAGTGCAGAGTAGTGAGTAGTGAGTAGTGAGTGCAGAGTAGTGAGTAGTGAGTGCAGAGTAGTGAGTAGTGAGTGCAGAGTAGTGAGTGCAGAGTAGTGAGTAGTGAGTAGTGAGTACAGAGTAGTGAGTGCAGAGTAGTGAGTAGTGAGTGCAGAGTAGTGAGTGCAGAGTAGTGAGTAGTGAGTAGTGAGTGCAGAGTAGTGAGTGCAGAGTAGTGAGTAGTGAGTGCAGAGTAGTGAGTAGTGAGTGCAGAGTAGTGAGTAGTGAGTGCAGAGTAGTGAGTGCAGAGTAGTGAGTAGTGAGTGCAGATTAGTGAGTAGTGAGTGCAGAGTAGTGAGTAGTGAGTGCAGAGTAGTGACTGCAGAGTAGTGAGTAGTGAATGAAGAGTAGTGAGTGCAGAGTAGTGAGTAGTGAGTGCAGAGTAGTGAGTGCAGAGTAGTGAGTAGTGAGTAGTGAGTGCAGAGTAGTGAGTAGTGAGTGCAGAGTAGTGAGTGCAGAGTAGTGAGTAGTGAGTGCAGAGTAGTGAGTGCAGAGTAGTGAGTAGTGAGTGCAGAGTAGTGAGTAGTGAGTGCAGAGTAGTGAGTGCAGAGTAGTGAGTGCAGAGTAGTGAGTAGTGAGTGCAGAGTAGTGAGTAGTGAGTGCAGAGTAGTGAGTGCAGAGTAGTGAGTAGTGAGTAGTGAATGCAGAGTAGTGAGTAGTGAGTGCAGAGTAGTGAGTAGTGAGTGCAGAGTAGTGAGTGCAGAGTAGTGAGTGAGTCGTGAGTAGTGAGTGCAGAGTAGTGAGTGCAGAGTAGTGAGTGCAGAGTAGTGAGTCGTGAGTAGTGAGTGCAGAGTAGTGAGTAGTGAGTAGTGAGTGCAGAGCAGTGAGTGCAGAGTAGTGAGTGCAGAGTAGTGAGTAGTGAGTGCAGAGTAGTGAGTAGTGAGTGCAGAGTAGTGAGTAGTGAGTAGTGAGTGCAGAGTAGTGAGTGCAGAGTAGTGAGTGCAGAGTAGTGAGTAGTGAGTGCAGAGTAGTGATTAGTGAGTGCAGAGTAGTGAGTAGTGAGTGCAGAGTAGTGATTAGTGAGTGCAGAGTAGTGATTAGTGAGTGCAGAGTAGTGAGTGCAGAGTAGTGAGTAGTGAGTAGTGAGTGCAGAGTAGTGAGTGCAGAGTAGTGAGTGTAGAGTAGTGAGTGCAGAGTAGTGAGTAGTGAGTGCAGAGTAGTGAGTGCAGAGTAGTGAGTGCAGAGTAGTGAGTGCAGAGTAGTGAGTGCAGGGTAGTGAGTAGTGAGGGCAGAGTAGTGAGTAGTGAGTGCAGAGTAGTGAGTAGTGAGTGCAGAGTAGTGAGTGCAGAGTAGTGAGTGCAGAGTAGTGAGTAGTGAGTGCAGTGTAGTGAGTGCAGAGTAGTGAGTAGTGAGTGCAGAGTAGTGAGTAGTGAGTGAAGAGTAGTGAGTGCCGACTAGTGAGTGCCGAATAGTGAGTGCCGAGTAGTGAGTAGTGAGTGCCGAGTAGTGAGTAGTGAGTGCCGAGTAGTGAGTAGTGAGTGCAGAGTAGTGAGTGCAGAGTAGTGAGTGCAGAGTAGTGAGTGCAGAGTAGTGAGTGCAGAGTAGTGAGTAGTGAGTGCAGAGTAGTGAGTGCAGAGTAGTGAGTGCAGAGTTGTGAGTGCAGAATGCAGAGTGAGTGTGCAGAGCAGTGAGTGCAGGTGCAGAGTGGTGTGTGCTGTTGAGTGCAGAGTGATGTGTGCTGTTGAGTGCAGAGTGCTGTGTGCTGTTGAGTGCAGAGTGCTGTGTATTGGCAATGTAAATGACAATGCCATTTATTTATGATTTAAAGAAAAAAAAAGAAATGTCATGAGCAATGCCAATAGCTCTACCTTTAATGATGCCGAGACCATTGCATTGTAAATGCTTGTTTATCTCTTTGGTGCCCTGGACCTTTGAGGACAGGGTAGCTCCCAGCAGCCTAGTGGAGTTTGTGGAAAACCTTGAATAGGCCTTTTTTAGGTTTTGGCTAGACAGCGCATGCCTGTCTGGAAGAGACATGTTGTTTACAATTCAATGGGCTTCAGCACTCCCATAGGCGTACCATTTGTTTCTTCCATCATCGCTCTTGTATCCTTCATTCCCGTTTGTCAATAGCATGAATGTGTCATGCCTATTGAGACATGGTTACACTTTAGTGCGCTTCAGCCCACCCATAGGCTTTACATTTGTTTGCCCCATTATTGCGGATGAAAGTGTAAATATGTGAGTTTAGAATACAGCACACGCTGGGTCATGGCGCTGTTTTGCATGACTTTCAGCCATGCTGAACAGAAGCCATGCTGCTATTCAGCATGGCTGAAAGATATTGACATAGACAACACCAATAGCTCTCAGACTGCTAAGGCCCATGGGATTTTCCAATGCTTGTTTGCGTTAAGCCACTGGTCCAAGACATCATTGCCCTCTATAGGAGAGGCCCGGCGCACATACCAAATGGCAGCATTTTTGGTGTGCCAGTGTTGCCCCTGGAAATAGGAGCAAATGGCGACCCTAATCATTCTCTTGTGGATGGCGACCCTAATCATTCTCTTGTGGATGGCGACCCTAATCATTCTCTTGTGGCTCTGCCAAGGTGCTTGAAGTGAAGCGACTGCAGCTGAGAGGTAGGTCCTGCTGCGGGAAGTGATCATGGCAGACAACATCACCATTTATTTCCCAAAGTGTTTGGATGTTGCTTGAACATCCGTAAGAGCCTGGTTTGTGTTTACAAAACTTCCAAACACATCATTCTCCATTGGGTTTACCACTCACTGTTTTGAAACATCAATTTGAGGGAGATTGTAGAGATTTGTGAATGACTGAGGATTGTGAGGTCAACAGCAGCATCAATAGTATTGTGAACCAATCAGTGAGTCTCCTTGAGTTCAGGCTGCCCTACAGTTGTGGCAGCTATGAACACATGCAGTGAATATACAGCGTTGGGCGCTGAGGCAGCCTGGCCCACTGCTGACAGGACTGGGGTAAAGTCAGTCACATGAGGCATCAACTAGATAGTGACTGACTCTCCCTTAACACTACAACCATTTTAGAGGCTCCATGTCCCTAAAGCCAAGTCCACCTCTTGACGCGCAAGCGGCAAAAGCCCGGCATTAACACAGTCACTGATAGAATGGAGTCATCTATCCAATGCTGCAATGCATGCCGGTATACATGGACCATGTGGGACAGGAGGGTCTCTCTAAGAGACTAACACTACTGCACCGTCTAGTAATGCACAGTTACACCATTTGAGGTCTGTTTTGTTGTCTTCTTGCTTGCTTCAGGCAGGCCTAGATACCCAGAAATGGCTTTATGAGTTGGCCACTGCCACATCTGTAATACAGTGCTGGGGCTCCAATAACAATCTTGGGTTTCTGAGCTTCAGGTTAGTTCCACATACACATGGCCAATGGGTCAAGTACACCATGGTGGACCTATTCTGAGAGTAGACAGAGATTCTCACACCTTCCAGAGTTGGACCCCTTATCAAGCAGCCTTCAAGATTGGTGCGATATGTGAATAAGCAGCCACCCCCTCACATTTCCTCTGTTTCCTCTTTTCTTTGTAGTGTTCTCCCTTTACGGTGTCCCACTCAGTCAGGGTGGCCACCTGTCACTTCCGCGACAGCTGCTAGGGCAGCGGTCCCCACCCAAGGCCTGGCTGGCAGATGCGTCCTCTCAGGCGGGATTTTGGCTGCGAGAATGTGAACTGTGCCTCTGAGAGCTTTCCAAAGCGGCCAGATGTGGCCCATCAGCTTTAAAGTGCCACAGACCAGCGACTGTCGTTCGCACAATACGACATTTCACAATCAGTTCACAAACGTACTTATTGGAAATGCACAGCTTTTTTTGGGAGGTATCAGATTAGAGTATACCTGAACATTCCTCCTCATATCTGCTGGCCAAAGCTTGGAACAACCTTCCCCTACACCTCAGGACCGCCTCATCGCTCCAGCAATTCAGGAAAAGACTCAAGACCTGACTGTTCAAATGATCAGTTCACCATGAAGCAGCTAGCTACTTCAGCATGCTGAGACCCTCACAGGTGATTTGCCGCACTTTACAAATCCCCTGATAGTATGTTTGATTGATGTTAATGTTGGTGTAAATATTGTTGGCTAAGGTGCTTTGACGCCATCACGCACCACTTCAGCTCATTGTTGGGTGCGGGTGCACTAAGCATTACATATGACACACCTTTAACCCCGTCACTGCGGCGGCTATTCCGCTGCAGTGCTAAGGTGGCGGGGCGGATGCGCGGAGGGCGCATGCTGGTGACGGAACCGGTCTGTCACCAGCCGCGGTTGCGCTGTGCTCATGACAGAGCGGTTCCGTCACTGCCCGCCCGCTCAATGGAACGCTCAGCGCAGGCGCGGAATCCGCACCGCGCAGGCGTGCCTAGCGGGCCGTGACGGAACCCCTCCGTCTTCAGCACAGCGCGACCGCAGCTGATGACGGAGTGGTTCCGTCGCCAGCAGGGGAGGGGTTAATGAAATAAATACCTAAAAACGAATCTGTTCAGAATCTACCTTAATGTCTAAATCTGTTTCTCCATCTTCCTGCCCCGCCTCCTGTCGTGGAGGAGGCAGGGCGGGTGCCTGATTCACAAAGGGACTTACAACTAATAAAGATACAAGTGCAAAGTTTTTGTACTCGGGGTTGAGTCTCGGCACTCGTGGCAGAATCTCCACACTCGGAGCGGAATCACCATACGGTGCATTGCAAAGAGTGTGCCGTGCAGAGACTTTGTCACAAGCGCGGAGATTCCTCCACGAGTGCGGAGACTCCGCCCTGAGTACGGAGACTCCGCAATCATACCTTTATGAGTCATAAATCCCTTCGTGAATCGGACCCCTGTATGTATTTCCCCTGTTATATGCAGTGCCACCATTGCCTTTTGGCTGGGTCCCCATTATACAAATACCTTTAATAACTAGCCAACTGACTAAATAAATAAAATAGCACGAGGTACACCTGCTTTTAAGATCTACAGATCTTGAGTCTCACAGTGCCTCAGAAGTAGGGTCGCCACCAGACCTGTTTTCTATCGGCACCACCGGTATTTTATTGTCCCAGCCAGTACAAAAATCACCTAAAGCCAGTATTTTTAACCCTTATCTGTGCATACTTCAAACAGAAAATAGCAATAGAAAACACTTTTAAATGTGTTCTAGAGATGTTCTGATGATTCCTGACTAATAATTAAAGTAAACAAAGGCAGAAAAGCCAAGTTACAAATTAATTCACATGGTTTCACTTTAAGTTCTAATTAGTACCATGCCTGGGCTGTTTCAGACTCTTGACAACTAATAAATGGCTGGTATTTTTCTCTTGGAATGGGGGTAAGCCTTCTCTGAAGTGTGACAGCCTTTCCGGTTCCTAATCATTCTAACTAGTGGACCAATGAACTCCTCTCAGCCTAAGGGACCAGAGTACCAAACAGTAAGAGGCAGTTGCAAGTCAAGCCACAGGAACTGAAATACTAACCCATCAAAGGGCTACAAGGCTCCTAGTTGTGTTACCAGATCTTGAATTATCAAACAACATGAGGGTCTTGTTTCTTTAAGTGTGAATAAATGATTCACACCCTACTAGGCGATACCAACAAGAATTGCCTTCCTACCTGTATGGTCCACCAGCAATGTGCATGGTCAGACCTCATTCCAGGACCCACAGAGCAGACTAGGGCTACTAGGTCCCAATCATGGTGGCTGAGGTCATTTGCCATCTGTGTCCGTCCTAATAATAGGGACATTACTCCCTGCACTTGACGTTTAGGGCAACAACAATGAGCAGTCACAGCTTTGTCAGTGAGTAGTATGGGAGGCAAGAGTTCAGAACTCAACAATCGACCAACAGAGACAATACCTTATTGTCCTGACCAGCGCTCATCTTTTATGTAAAAGAAAGTACTTTAAAATTATTTCACAATAGAACTAAATACAAGATAATTCTTTTAATATATAGTATAGGATTGTACTAACATGCACTTTGTCCATGAGACGCTGCACTTCCCGTTCCTTCCCCGGTAACCGTCTTCCTGGACACGATGGTAAAGGTACTGCTATTACCTTACTATAGTAAGATGTAGGTAAGGATTAGGTACAGGTTCAGAACACTCAAAAGTTCTTACAAGTTAAGTGGGCAACTCAATTCAGTGTCTTTAGGGATGTTTGTACCAAAACGTCTCAAGCAAGAGCATCAGATTTGCCCACTCATGTTAGTTTCTCTCGACCCGAGTGCAGCTAAGCCCCATCATTACCGGTTGGTGATCAGTGGCGGGCGTCGGTAGAGTGCCCGTCATCACGGGGTGAACTATTTTGCAGATAGAGATCCACACAGCAGCTGCTGCAAGCAGGATGATCCTAAACCACACTCTCTAGGACTGACACAGACAAAAGGGTCTAATCACACTACAAATTGCAAAACACAATGTGCTGCCACCACTGGTTTTATGGGACACAGCCAGGCGATAATCCTTTGTCAACTATGACGGCATGCTTGGTATGCCGCTCCACATCACAGGACAGATGCTGGATCTTCAGGGACAGGCTAGGTCTCTGCACTCACAATAGACTAGTGTAACGCCAGGACCAAATAAACGAAAAGCCAGGCTTTCACTTTCACTTTCAGTGCAGTGGAACGTTCCGTACACTATGTTGGGGGGTATGCAGGTCCCAAAGCGTATATTACCAGTCAAGCCACCATAAATATATTGTTCACCCAGGACATTTGTCAGAACAACCCGCGACTGCCATCTTCTCTTACAAGCTCACCAACAAATGAAATCCAACTGACCAATTCACCAATAAATCCCATCCTTCTATCAAACCCAGCAATGCCACCCATCGTAAGTTCAAAGCCCATTAATTACTCCGGATCACTTACCATGATCACCAATGATTTCGATGCCGACTGATGAGACCAGCAATAGCACCATCCTGTCTGTCATCTTACCAAACCCAAACACTGATGTCTAGGAATCTGCCACTCAACTAAATGTGGACTGCTTCCAAACACATAGAATTTTAATGCCATGTCTTTAGTGATCATAGAATAAAATGTTCCTTGTGATACACAACAGACTTTTTATACCTTCACCACTCACTAGTTTATTTTGCACCAACACATCCTAATCTCACTAACCTGCTCCGCAGTAGATCTGGCGTTGTAGCACACCAAGGAGACACTCGGTCCCCTTGATGGAGCCCGATGATGAAGCATGTCATCACCAGGTGGTGAGTGAGGGCTTTCTCTAACGTCCTAAGTGAGGCCGTTCCTCTACCTTCTCTTTGCTCCTATAAGTGGTTTAAGTACAACCATAAGACACTCTTTATTTGTTTATTGATCTTACCAAACCCGCCAACGACCCGAATCTACCTACAGAGCTGACCAGTTACTTCAATCACCCCAACCGAGCTCATCAATCATGTTCACCGTACAGCCCAAATATAAAAATCACATGACTTCCCTCCTGCCCATGAAGTCCTCCACTTACTGCTGTTCAAACAACCAGGGTCACCAAGGAACTCCCCATATCATCAAAGATCACCAGTGATCTCCCCTCCAGTACCTCCATTGGCAGGTACTAGGGTCATCAATGACCTTCACGCTGTTTATGAGGCTCAACGGTGACAAGCATCAGGGTCAAGGCCTGAGACTCTCTTATGTTCCCCAGTCTGAAGTTGGGACTGGTGGAGTGCAAACTGAGCTTCCCACACAGTGATGGAGTGGGTGTTGCTCAAGGTTGCTTGGATTGGCCATAACCTGCTGCCCCAGTTCCTTTGGCTTCACCATAACCTTCCCAAAAACTGGAGAACCCAGACAGATGTCTGAGGCTAAACTGATTCCTTCGCCAGCATGGCGGGCACAGGCCCCCACTGCCAGTTGCCTCTTGGCTTTCCCTGGCATGGGACCGGGAGAGATCCTGGTGTCTGACACCAATCAGAGCAGAAGATGGTCTGGGGAATGCACATTATCAGATGCAACAGTCAGGAGCACATCACTCCCCTACCCTGAAAAGTAAGTCTCAACTCTGCGCATTGTATACAGATGTCTCATGAGAACCAATCTAAGGAATGGGAAAGGCTGAACAGAAAAAACCCACTAAACCACAATACCTAAACCAGTAACACCTAGACCACAGGATACAAAATGGAAAAGGCTACTATAAGTGTATGTGACAGATTGGAAGGAGAAAGATATATGTATGTGTATGTGAGTGTGGGTGTATGTGTGTGAATATATATATATATATATATATATATATATATATATATATATATATATATATATATATATATATATATATATTCACTGAAAAAACCATAGGTTATAGACCATATATAGTTAGGAATTAGCATTTACAAAACCTTGAAAATTCACTGAAAAAACCATAGGTTATAGACCATATATAGTTAGGAATTAGCATTTACAAAACCTTGAAAATTCACTGAAAAAACCATAGGTTAGAGACCATATATAGTTAGCTGGACATTTTATTGACATAAAACCAATGAAATTCCATATATAGTTAGTTGCACTAACTATATATCGCGCACCCGCAATCCACTGCTGATGATGTCACATATTACATCATTCATGACATGGTCAGTGACATCACTGATGACATCACTGATGACATCTCAAATGACATCACTGATGACATCACTGATGACATCACTGATGACATCTCAAATGACATCACTGATGACATCACTGATGACATCTCAAATGACATCACTGATGACTACATCCAGTGACTGTATAAGTCTGTAAAGTTAAAATATGTCTTACATATTGAAGAATTAGTGGATGTATAAGTGTCTGGACGAAGGATTTAGTAGGTGCATGACTGAATGTATGAGTGAGTGATTAAATGTGTCTCACTGAGTGCATGGGTTAGTGACTAAACTGTCTTAATTTGTGCATCATTATGTCTGTTGTTCTGTAAACTGCTACATGTGTTGATCAGTAGCTATATGAGTAACTATATGGGTTATTGATTGATTGCCCAAGTATTTGTATGGGAGACTGAGTGTGTGTGTGGCTAGCTGGGAGGTGTGTGACTCTGTGCAGATCAATCTGTACTTGTATCAATGATTGTATAAGAAACTAAGTATGTGTTAGTACATGTTTGAAAATGTAAGGTGCTCTATGTTTAACTGTATAGACAAGAAAATGGAAGTCTCATTGATTCTTTACAGGACTGACTAGGTGTGTAAGTAACTCCATGGATGAGTGGCAGACTGTGAGTGTCTGTATAGGTGTATGAGTGCATATGATAGTGTTGTAAAGATGAGTGATTGTATGTATGAATGATTGTATGGGTGAATGAGTGAAGGTGTGTGTAGACGTAGCAATCAGTGAGTGCGTATGTAGTAACTAGTATTGGTGTGTCAATGGTTTCAAAAATTATACTCTTTTTAACACTGGGTGAAACAGAGGTTATATTAAAATGTGAGGAGATGCATTGTATTGTCACATGAATGATATCATCAGTGATGTGGTCATTGATGTCAAATGAGATGTCATCAGTGATGTCATCAGTGATGTCATTTGAGATGTCATCAGTGATGTCATCAGTGATGTCACTGACCATGTCATGAATGATGTAATATGTGACATCATCAGCAGTGGATTGCGGGTGCGCGATATATAGTTAGTGCAACTAACTATATATGGAATTTCATTGGTTTTATGTCAATAAAATGTCCAGCTAACTATATATGGTCTCTAACCTATGGTTTTTTCAGTGAATTTTCAAGGTTTTGTAAATGCTAATTCCTAACTATATATGGTCTATAACCTATGGTTTTTTCAGTGAATTTTCAAGGTTTTGTAAATGCTAATTCCTAACTATATATGGTCTATAACCTATGGTTTTTTCAGTGAATTTCAATGGTTTTTTAATAGCAAATATCATAAGCTGTCGAATGTCAAGTACGTGGTAAGTAAAAACATTTTCGTGTTTATGCACACTGATCTGCTTTGAATGCTGCCCCCCATCCCTCATTTCTATTAGGAGTACTCTCTCTTTGCAGATAGTGAAGGGTAGTTAACGCAGCCCTTTGCCCCCTTTGTAATCCGTCGTGCCTGCTTCTCTCTCCATTTGATTGATTGTTCTCTTTGGTTCATTCTCTATTTACAAACAAGCACAGAGTCGCAATACTCTGTTTAGTCTTTGCAGATAGCGAAAAACCGTGTAAAAAAACAAAAGGAATCGAGCAAAATCAGTAGGCCACTAATGGGATCTCTTTTTGACCTCGCTAAAATAGAAACATTAGGAACAACCTGTTGAAAATAGCAATGCGTATGTACATAAGCGGCGTTCATTTGTGTTCACAGTACCCCTTGTTGATTGTTTGAATCGAGCATTGAATTGTTCGAAGTTGGTTCTCTTAAGGATCTTCTCTGCCTGCAAACGAGGAAGAATAGGAATATTCTCTCTCCCTTTGCAGATAGTGAAGGGTAGGTAACGCAAGCCTTTAACACGTCGTACCTATTTCATTCCTCATTGATTGATTGATTGTCCGAACATTGACTGTTTGGGAATTAGTTCTTTTTGGAGGTATTCCCTGTTTGCAAATAAACGTAGGAAAATCTTTGCAAGTAGTGAAAGGGTACGTAATGCGGACCTTTCTCCCCCGTTGTAATCTGTCATGCCTATCTACTCCCCACTGATTGATGCACCTGTTTCACCCGGACCATTTACTAGACATACGTCATCTGGCCCGACCAGAGAGCACCCCTAGTGAAAAGGACATATGCAATAATAACGAAGTGATCACTGTATCCTGTTAACAGAAACTTTAGCATGAAACAACCTGGAAAGAAAAGAATAGGAAAACGAAAATCAGTAGGCCACTGATGAACATGAACTTTTATTAAACAACGAACAAAGAAACGATAACATAATGTAATGATAAAACCTGTTAATGTCCTAGAAACAAGAAAACGTTAAAATATGCCATTGGTGAGAGACCAGAAAAACAGTAAGAGAAACCAAATCACCCCTCGCTGTCCCACCGCCTGCCACGCCAAAAAAATCGATAGACTAGGGAAAATGCAAGTCAGTAGAACATCCGCCCCCACTCTGGAAACTTCCAAGGTGGAGCAGGGTTCCGGCTACGCCCAGCCGGGAGCAGCCCATATAAGGCAGGTCCTGCTGCCACGCCTCGGCCAGGAGATCCTAACGTAGGGTGTAGCCGGAGGAGAGGCCGAGACCAGCGGGACCCGGCCAGGGGATTGCCTTTACAACGCTGAACAGTTGCAGGGGGGGGGGAATGTCTCCTCGACCCTCCCCTCTCTCTCCCAGTCCGGCCGCGGTGGCCCTTGAGAGTTGCAGGTAGTCCCGCCACATGCTCTTCCGGTCCGGCCACCAACGGTCGGGGGGCCGAGGCCGACGGGATCCGGCTGCAGCCGATAAACCAAGAAACCCGTTCATGGGGCCAGAGCCAGGGGCGTCCGGCCGACATCTACCGGAAGCCCGGCCCGAAGACGGACGGGACACTTCTTCTTTCTTGTATAATTGCAGCAACAACCCTGGGGGGGGATGTCTTGCACATGCCTCCGACCCCCCCCCTCGTCCTCATCGCCTGGTCCGGCCATAACAAATATCAAGCGAGACGCCGTGGGGTGCACTGGGAGGGAGAGACGGTGCGAACAGGCCTCTCCCGCCTCCCCAGTGGAGGCTTCCCAGCTGCACCCTCAGTGCTCCAGGCGCCCGGAAAAGAGTTCTTCCACTGTGGCCATGCTGCAACGTCTCGCCCGGCAGGGTGGAGCCCGTCCGCTCATTTGACCCCGCGATCGCCAGTAGCTACCGAACTCTCAAAATGGCGGTCGACCTGGCAAGAGCGGACCCAGCATAAAGAAATGGCCCGGTCACTGGTTGACTCCACCACCGTAGTCCTCCACGACCTTGAAGATTCTAGAGGAGCCGCGGGAGTCTCCGACCCCCGATGGGGAATGACTGCCATGATCACCCGTGGAGTGACGAAACTGTATTCGCGGGACGTCGGCGCCAGCCTCACTTTGAATTACTAGAATCCTGCAGACCTCACTTCCGGTAAAAGCACAGTGTGACCCGGTAGGAAAAATTGTTGCACCCCCTCCCCTTTTTGACTGATAGTTCAAACCACCGATCCTTTCCTTTGCCCTTTTAACGGAACTTTGGACTGCCTCCCCCTCTTTTACATTTTCTAGAGAAAACAAAACATTAACCACTACATTAGCATAGCAGTTGACACCAGAACTGTTTTCAAATTGAAAACCAACAACATCTTCAACAGAATCCTTTTTGTTTCTGCTGTGACCCTGCTACAGCACAGGCATTGTCCCCAGCAGTAATTCTGCAATGCCGGTAAGAATAGCTGTGGTGCCTACTGGACTCACTCACCCCCGCGGCGCCCCACGCCGTTATGTGCTGGGCGGCAACTTGCTAGACATCACTTTAGTGCCATCTAGATTTCAGCGCGTTCTGCTGCCTTGGAACTATTCGCACAACAGACCGCTACTGACAAGAATATTTCATTATTGGTGCTGTCAATTTCAATAAATCTATTGGATAATTCAAAAGAAATTGCCACGGTCTCTTCGTTGTTTAAATGTTTTTACTGTTTTTGTTTTGTTGTATATATTTATATGTTATTAAAGTTTTATATTCCTACTACTTTGTTGGAGTGCTATATATTTTTAATGTGAGACATAATTGTAAAAACTTTGATGTACAAAGAGTCATTCCTGGAATCTTCCGCTTCAGGCTCGATCCCCTCCCCAATCACAATACAGGATAGTTTTCAGATAGTAGGAACACGTGTGGTGTGACGGATCTCATCGGGTGTGGGCCTTGATCTACTATAACTCCTTTGAAGAGGGGTGATTCTTTACAGCTGAGGCCATAAACTACATCTGCAGGGCTAGCTGATAGCCTGGACAATCGGACACAGAGGAAGAGGAGTGTCAGAGGGTGCGGTAGTGAATAGGGCGAAAGGGAGGTGTCGGGCGGGCACAGAGTGTGATTCTCAGGGAAGAGCAGCGCAGATGGGGGGAGGTTTATTGCCCATGCATAAGACAGAGAGCGGGGGTGACCAGTGCCTGGGGAAGATGCTTGCGAGGGTGAGGAGCCATGCTACGAATCGACAGCGTGCAGAGAGTGGGTCTGGTCAAGACATCTAAAATGGCTGCCGTGCACGACAAAAGTGTGGCATTTCAAAAAAGGCAAGATGACGCAGACAATGTTTTTCAACACTTCCTCATTTCCTTCGAATCGAACGTTAACAGACGTTGGGGCATATTACCAAAGTTAAGCGATATTTATCGCTAACGATGCTTACCAACGAATTTTTTACCGCTAAGCATCGTCAGAAATTATCAAAGATAAACCTTGCTATTATCAAGGTTTATCACAAATGCGATAATAAACGGCCGCAATGCATGAATATCGCTAAAAACTCAGCGATATTCATACATTACCGAGCTAATGCTCTTAGCCATGTTATCCACCTCCCATTGGATAACATGGCTAAGAACTGCTCAGGGCAGGTGTTACTTTTTGGAGATATTCGCGCTTAGCGCGAATATCTCCAAAAGTTGGTAATAGGAGATAGATATCTTGCATGTTGTAATGCAAGTTATTGTGGTATATGGAACTCATACCATAATCTCTCAGGAAAGCAGAAACTGATCCTTTTGGGACCGCCTAAAAAGGCCTAGGGGGTGAGGAGTACTCTACTTTGCCCCCTTTTCACGTTCCGAACTATTTTATTTTACTCTCTTCTGTAATTACACAAAATAGCACCGATAAGATGCATCGGAGACACACAGTGAGAGAAAGGAGGCCGGAGATGAAGAAGAGATGTCAAATACACATTGGAGATAATATAGTGGCAGAAGGGAAGTAAATATGAGTAAACTTACCATGTAACATAAAAATGTTGCACTCTATACTATAAGTCTCATTTTATACTACAATCACTTCGCTACAACCTCATAAATTAAAAATAAAAATGAATAATGTCTCAAACAATTTTTGATTTCTAAATATAAATTTATTCTTCAGAATTTTCTAAATTTGAAAGAACTAGTAACATGTCCTCATCAGCAATGTCCTCATGAAAAGTCTGCAATAATGATTCTTGTAACTCTATCGTCTCCAAACACTCGATAAATTCGCCATCAAGAGATTGATCAAAAAAATCATTCAAGTCATCTCCTCCTTCTGACAATATTTCATTATTGGTGCTGTCAATTTCAATCAATGTAGTGGAATCATTCAAGTCATCTCCTCGTGACAATATTTCATTATTGGTGCTCTCAATTTCAATCAATGTAGTGGAATCATTCAAGTCATCTCCTCCTTGTGACAATATTTCATTATTGGTGCTGTCCATTTCAATCAATCTAATGGAATCATACAAGTCATCTCCTCCTTGTGACAATATTTCATTATTGCTGCTCTCAATTTCAATCAACGTAGTGGAATCATTCAAGTCATCTCCTTGTGACAATATTTCATTCTTGGTGCTGTCCATTTCAATCAATCTAATGGAATCATACAAGTCATGTCCTCCTTGTGACAATGTTTCATTATTGGTGCTCTCAATTTCAATCAATGTAGTGGACAATTCAAAAGAAATTGCCACGGTCTCTTCATTGTGAGCCATTTTATTTTGAAATTGCTTGCTGTAAATTGCAGAAAAAAATAATCACTTTCATTTATCGTTTTTAGTAATACATAATATAAAACTAACTTTATCAAGTATTTAGTATAACAGAAGGACTGCAAATAAATAACAGAAAACATTTTTCAAATTATCTTCAAGTGTACAACATAGTTCCCCTTACAAATTAACAACTCACCTTTTCAAAAGTAGGAAAAGTGTTAGTACTGTGTAAATCAAACACCAGAAATTCACCACCAAAAATTCCTCACAAATGTACCTCAGACAGTAGTATCACAAAATGGCTGTGGTTTCCTCTCATTTGACATATATACATAACCAATTAACTTTCATCACACACAAATACAAAACCAAAGTAACATTTTAATTGGTTCTAAATTTCAACACTTTCAAATGTGTTTTCCCCATGCAATTTTCCATAGGACATTTACATACGTCTACAGCCTGAATGGCTGAACGGAATTACACCAAACTTGGCAAAATGGTACATCAAACCTAAGAGGTCAGGAAGGATCTACTATGCCCCCTTATGGTCATTTCCCCCTTCGCTTTGGCCTCCTCTTGTCTCTCAATCCTACAGAGAGACAAGATGGCGGCCGCTACGGACTGTTTGGAATGTTGACAGACGCCGGAGAACCAATCAGCTTCGCAAAGCTCCGTAACGCGAAAAGTACGCGAAGCGGAGCGCTGTTACAGATATATATCTTTTTTTGAACGTTAATTTCTCAAAATCCACTGGAGCACATATATTGAGACCTAGCAAAGGCACATCGGGCTACCAGTCCCTAATATTTTACCAAGTTTCGTGCAAATCCATTCAGCCGTTCGATTATTATTATTATTTTTTTTTTTTGCCCCGCGGGGCCCTTTTAAAACCTCCACATCAAACCTAGGGGGTCAGCGAGGATCTACTATTCCCCCTTATGGTCATTTGCCCCTTCGCTTTCGCCTCCTCTTGTCTCTCGATCCTACCGAGAGACAAGATGGCGGCCGCTACGGACTATTTGGAATGTTGACAGACGCCGGAGAACCAATCAGCTTCGCTTCACAAAGCTCCGTTGCGCGAAAAGTCCGCGTCCTGGGCCGCTGCCCAGTCCGCTGTTACAGATATATATCTTTTTTTAAACGTTAATTTCTCAAAATCCACTGCAGCACATATATTGAGACCTACAAAAGGCACATCGGGCTACCAGTCCCTACAATTTTGCCAAGTTTCGTGCAAATCCATTCAGCCGTTCGGGCTAAAAGTGAGGCCAACCGCCCTATGGAAATTAACATGGGAAAAACGCGTTTTGGGACCCCCCTTTTTTCTCGGCCCCCCCTTGACAAACCCCCCCAAAATTTTCAGGGGCTGCTCAGAAACAAAATGTGCCATTTTCCTGAAAATTGCAGCCAATTCCGTCCACAAACGCCAAAGTTATTAGACATAGAATTTTCAAAAAACCCATAGAGAAAAAATCCTAACTATATATACCTACTGGCGACCGCCAGTAGGTAATATATATATATATATATATATGTGTGTGTGTGATAAAGGAGTTGGCCCCATGTTTAGGTGATTAGAGATTACGGGGGAACCTTCTGAATTTATAGAAAAAAAATACGTAGACGGGCTCTGTATCAGCCCTTTTAATCCATTGTTCTGTTAAACTGTCATTCACACTTTGCTTCTACCCAAAGAGTAGGCAGCATGGGGCGGGCACTAGCATAGCCACTTCAGTCACTGGCTCTCTTGCACTGTGAGCGATCTTCCTTTTCCCATGTGCACATCCACCTAAAAAGCAGCGCACTTCAGTGCCAGGACTGGGAGGGCAATACTTTAAACTAACACCACTTTTTTCGTTCATTCTTCAGCCTTTTTATTAATTTGTTTTTGTCATCCGGGTACATTTAAAGTATGTCTTTCAGGTTATAATAATTCAAATATAAAATACCAAGAGTAACTGTGGGTCTATAAGTCCTGTCTGCCGTACTGTGACCATTTAAATCATAGTAGTTATTTGTTACCACCTACTATATTTCCGCACTGGTTTTTAACTTTGGAAACTCAGGAGATACTGAAATAAAAATTCTTTCCTCTCCTAGCTCTCCAATGTTATATTTTCACATCACTTTTTGCACGCACTGCTTTTTTCAGTCATCAGTCTCTTGAAATAAAGAAAGCTTCACGAAAATAAGCGATTGATTTCCGTCTTTTCTGCGACTCCAACCCTCCCCGGGATCGGGGAAAACTTGTTGTAAATTGTTAGCGGTCGGCTCAACCGCAGGAGCAACGCGACCAAGGAAAAGTAGCACCTAACGAAGAGAAAGGGAGCCAGGTGGTAGATGTTGTTTACTCTTCGAGGTGCTCACCGGCATTCGATCACAAAACCATTGTGACTCACTCAACCACGAACGATCGACGGAAGGAAACAGCCATTCACCTACCGCGGAGGGAAGACAGTTGGGTGTATCTGTTGAATGAACTTACAAACGGAGAAGACACAACAGTGTGCTGGCCGGTTGCTTGGAATTCTAAATCCGCTGAACTGTGATTAAGCGCACGCCATAACTAAACTGCTACACAAATCCGACTGAGGGATTTAGCAAAACGGGAGAATTCAAGTGCACAATCAAACAGATACAGTGGGAGAGAATAAAACGGATTCGCTTGTTTAAAAACGCAATAAAACCATTATATATCCAGTATAGGGGGATCAAACAAAAGAGAGAAATATTATGGATAGGCGGGATGCTAAAAGGAAGGAATTTATTGTTACTATGTATAACAAGAGTGATACGAACAAACCCATGGAAAAAGACACAGAATCAGGAAAAAACGACACGAAGGACAAACTCCGCCTTTGGGAAAAACTAAACAAAAAAGAGATAAACAAATCTTGGGAATTAATTTCCTTGCAAAAATACCTAGAAGTGGAAAGGGTGCCTCGTGGTTTACGAATACTAATAATGCCAAGTCAACCAGATGTTACAAACGAATTGCTCCAGGAGTGGGGTGAATACACAATAAATTCTTCTTTGGGATTGTTAAAAATATTGGTGAAACATATCGAGATAGCGCTTGAAAAAATAAAGGACCAACTACGGACATTGGAAAATGAGCTTGACAACTTAAAACTCAATACTGAAATGACAAAATTCAAGGAGGACTTAAATAAACAAATTGAAAAACATGAAGAGGAAGTAAGAATGAGAAAACAAACCAAATTTGAGAGGGACGCCAATGATTATGCGCAAGGACGCATATTCACTTTTGCCCGGAAGTACGACCCCTTCAGGCCGCCTAAAGCTAACATAACTAGCTCATCATCAAGCATGGCATCCTTGACATCAGCAGATCTAAGTGAGGATGATGCCAATTTGGACTTACAACAAAAAGTTTTTTTAGGGGATATGCGCCTGGTTCTATCACAACAAAAATGGGAACAAAATCACGGGGCGCAAAGAAATACACGTGGTCGAGCAAGGGGAAGGGGGAGATCTTGGCAACCAAGGTTCGCAAAGTCCATACAAGGAGGAGCCGAAGGCGAAACAACTACAAACGAAAAAGTTGGAACGGAGACCAGAGCAATGAAACAAAGAAGAGGGAAGTGAATGAAGAACTCCAGATAATCAACCTTTCAGGGAAGGAAATTTCCGAAGCGGAAACCTCGCTACTAAAGAAAGGGATCAACTTTTGCCCAACAGCTCACATCGATATGGCACAAACACGAATTGATTTATATCTATACATTCGAAAAATCAAGCTTGCAAAATTCTTTGCTGAGAGAAAGAACAAGCCCAAAATATCAAAATGCCAATCTAAACCTACATCCACCCTATCAGCAAAAGACTCGGAAGCATACCTAACGGTATTAAATCTCAATGCACAGGAGGGACAGGAAATTAATTTAGAAACAGCTATACCACAATTGGGAGCAGGAACCAGTGGCTTGAAAGCAAAATCTAAATTCTATCCCCAGCTAGCACCTGGAAATAAAATAGATATGTTCCAAGAGGCGGTCATCCATGACCTATACAAAATCAACATCAAAACTAACACCAATGATAACCTTTCCAAAGTTGAAAGACTAGCCCTGATTTCATTACAAAACAATGAAAGCTTTGAAATTAAGATAGCCGACAAAGGCGGAAACATAGTACTATGGGACCGAAAATTATATGCGGCAGAAGCTATGGACCAACTGAGTAACCCATACTACTATGAAAAACTTGAAAATAACCCAATGGACAATATAAAAAGAGAACTGGACAGGAAAATACTTCAATGGGAAAAAGATGAACTTTTGGATTTTGACGAGAAAAAATATTTAACAGTGGATTTCCCCAAAACAGCTACTGTGTATTTTCTACCAAAAATCCATAAAAGTGCTACTAAACCACCAGGGAGACCGATCGTGTTGGCTAATGGCTCTTTGCTGGAACCACTATCAAACTTCATTGATTTTTACCTAAGTCCACACGTAAAGCTTTTGAAATCATACATAAAGGATACCACTAATTTTCTGTGTAATCTGAAGCAAATTGAATGGCAACCTAATTTCATCATGATCACAATGGATGTGATCTCATTATATACAAACATTGACAATGAGATGGGTCTTAATGCATGTAAACATGTGTTTAAAGAACGGAACATTCACTACCAAAACCACAACAACATGCTATCAGAAATGATCAACTACCTATTATGTAACAACATTTTCATGTTCGGTGACATGCTATACAAACAAAAAAATGGAGCCGCCATGGGCTTTTCCTTTAGCCCCAACTATGCCTGCACTGCCATGGGATGGTGGGAGGAAACAACGGCATGGCATGAAAATCTTCATACATTCACACAGCACATCATAATCTGGAAAAGATTTATAGATGATTTATTCATAGTGTGGAATGGCGGAGAGGAGAAATTCTTGGAATATTTCCAAATATTAAACAGCAGCACACCGGGCATAAAATTTACCCACAATATCAGTCATGAAAAAGCGGTCTTTTTAGATACGGAAGTGTATATCAAAAACAACCAAGTGGAAACGACCCTCCATCGCAAAAACACTGCAACTAATGCAACATTGGAAGCCACAAGCTTCCATCAGCAATCACTTATATCAAGCATCCCCTATGGGGAATTTTTGCGCTTACGAAGAATCTGCAGTGAAGAACAGGAGTGGCAAAAACAGAGCCAGAGTGCTATACAGCGATTTCAAAAAAGACAATACAACCAACTGCTTTTTTCAGTCATCAGTCTCTTGCGTATCTGCCACATACCTCAATACACACTGAGGCATCTACTTTCACAGATTTAAAGTAGTAACAGGATTGTTGTCCTCTGTGTGAGGAGGCCCAAATGATGTAAAGGGCGGAACAGACCGTTGACTGATGGGTATTTTCACAAATGTGGAGTTATCCTGTGGTACTTGAGTTACTTTGGTTTATTATTATTTTTTCTTCTTGTAAGAGTTGAATACGAGACACAGTACGGCAGACAGGACTTGTAGACCCACAATTACTCTTGGTATTATATATGGTTTTTATGGGGTATGTGACGGTGCTGGTCTTTAAACTCGCCCTTGGACCCTTCTTCTAACTGTAGTGCTATATACTATATAATAATTCAAAGCCAATAGCAATTTTTATTTCAACCTAATAAGAATCCCATTTCCTGATACTATGCAATAAGCTAATTATAAAGCTTCCATACCTGTTCAATGTAAAATAGCCTGCTAGTGAGCACCTAGTTCTATTAAAATAATATGCAATAGTACATTTTTAAAATTAAAATATGTATTTCTAGTATATGGCTGCATATTAAGGTGTCAGGATGTTTTCCTTTTACTTTTGAGGCATATGCTTGCGATAAAAATAAATAAATAATAATAATCATTGCGCCAACGCTAGAAGACCAGACTTGTTGGCTTTAATTTGTGGCATCGGGATTGCTATAAGATGTTTCTCAGTGTAGGTACTCTATCAATTGATGATGAAGGAACTGCCTCCGGTCAGGGCAGAAAAACCACCAACCGGGTACATGTGTACATAACCAAGAGAAACCTATTCTGGGCACTTGAGAGGATGTGACATGTCTATATACACCTCCCAATTTAACATACATTTTTATTTATTGGTCATTTTGTCTGTATTTGTTCACATTTTCTTCTCAATTTATCTGTATTTACATCCAGACTTAGGGGGCCGATTACAATGTCTTCCAGAAAGCATTCTGACCAAATCGGTCCCGGAATGGTTTCCGACCGAATCGGATTCACAGAGTCTGACCGACTGATTATGATGGTTCCAGATACCATTCGGTCGGACTCCCATTGGCTTACAAGGGAGCCTGTGTTCTGACTGAATACACAGGCACCCATTGAAGAAAGGAGTGGCTGGGGAAAATCGATCGTGCACCCTGTGGCAGGCACCTCTTGGTGCCTGCCACACTGTGCATGGCCTGAAAGGGGGGTCCCTTGGGTACCCCCATGGACCCCATTCGGAAGGCTCCAGGTGAAGGTGGGCCTGCAATGGGCCCCCAAAGTAAGATTACAACAGACAATCTGAGTCAGAACAACCGACTCGGAAAGGCTGGCCGAATCTGACATTGTAATCACTCAGTCGGAAACGCGGTCCGTAGACCTGTACAAGTTGGTTCCGAACAACTCGGTTCCTCTGAATGCCATCCGGAACCGAGTCGGAAAGTCCAAATGCTTTCCAAACATCGTAATCGGTCGTTCGGAAAGCTTTCCGATTCGGTCGGTAAGACGGGTTCCGAATCCGATTCGGAAGACACAAATCAGATTCAGAGCCTTTCCGGACGACATCGTAATTGCCCCCTAGATCTTTGTTGTGTGAAAAACTGAAATCGCAGTGAGTACACGCCATTTATTTAACACGTATATGGAAACACATGCCAAGGACGTATGCAGGCTTTTAGTGCAGTGCATAAGCAGCCATTTGTAATACCGCAATTCTCAGCTGAAATCATCACTACACTGCAAACAGTTGTACACTGCTTCAATTTTTAAGCTGCACCGTAGAGTCTTGGCATTTTGTCCCTCTTAACACACTATGCAGGCCTTTTGTCTGGAAACCATGACTAACAGGACTGAGAGCCACTAGACGATGATATAGTTTCCTTTTTCTGTTTTTAAATATAAAAACAGAGATAAGCCATCTGTTCTTATTGGTTAAACTCAACTAAGACAGTAAACTGGGGCTTTAGGCCCATATGTACTACCGTTTTTTGCGGTCGCAAAAGGGAAATCAACCCGTTTGCGACCGCAAAAAATGGTTGTGGTAATTACAAACGCTATTTTGTGAGTCACTGACTCGCAAAATAACGTTTGTGACTCGATATTAGGAAGGGGCGTGCCAAGGGTGTCCCTTCCTAATAGCAATTCTAACACCAATGTACTATTGTTTGCGACCGCAATAGCGTTGCAAAACACTTGCAGTTTACCACCTACTTCAAGCAGCTGGTAAACCACTCACAAACAGGAAGGGGTCCGAGGAGGACTCCTTCCCCTTTGTGAATGGGTGCGTAAATATTTTTTAAGAGCATGCAGTGGGAATTGCTGTTGTACATTCAGTTTAGCAAGTCACAAATTACGAGTTGCAATTCTGCGCAATTTGCGACTCGCTAAACTAAATGGTCGTACATCTGGCCCCAAGTGCTCTACAAAGCAAGCAGCATAGAAAGGCCAAAAGACAGCAATAGTAACTAAAGTTCTTGTAGGTACGGATATCATCTTCATCCATTTAAGATTATAGTGGGATGAGTCAGTCCAGGCAGCAGCAGAATCATTAATAGTCAGACAGCTGTGTAACTGTGATGTGGTCTGTCTCTTGCCCCTTTTTGTGTGGGTTGGTTTCACTGCTTCTGCCATAGGATGTACGTCTGTGTGTGTATTGGGGTGGGTGTTTTCCGCAGCCAGCTGAGATGGGCAGAGAGAAACTCAGAATGGAGGTCAGCAAAGCGAGGGGCATTCCATGAAACCAGATCACACTGCATCCAGACACTGCAGCATGCCTTCAGTCATCAGTTAGAGGGTGCTATACTTGATGTAACTGTCAGATCCCGTCGCGCCTCATGGTGATGATGGGTTCGGAATGAAAAGACTACATATTCCAAGATGCTCAGCGGCTAGGAGGCGGGGTATAAGTAGAATCCATTTCCTGCAGCTGTTGTCGGATATTTTGGCTTGTTGTTCCTGGCGTTCCAGACGACCGTGCGGAGTGGTGTTTTCTGCGCTCCTGTGTTTCCCTGCATTGCGGACTCTGTCTAGTGCGTTGTTTCCGACTTTGTTGTTTCAGTTCTGTCCTCCGTTGGAGAGCCTTGTCACCGGCTATTGCGGAGGACGGTCTTCCTTGTGCCGAGTTATCGGTTCCTGTGCATCCGTTGGTGAGTCTACTTTCCTCGGCTTCTGCGGAGGACACGTTCGCAGGTTTTGTCGTTTCCTCCGTTGGCGAGCCTTCTTGCACCGGCTATTGCGGAGGAAACAGTTGTTTGTTTGTGCATCATTCATCGCCATAAATCCTCTGTTGGAAAGCCTTCTTGCACCGGCTATTGCAGAGGATTTAATTTGATAAGTCCCAGGGTGGACGAAGTGTCTATTCCTGCACCTGATAACAACTTCCCTCAGGTAACCTTGTTCTCATTACTTTTGGGTGACGTAACCCTTATTTTGTTTACGGGAGGTACTGTGTACTTACGCTGCATTTCTTAGAACCCTGTCTACATTTCCTTCAGGGCGCTAATGGAAAAAGATTAGGGTATGTGGCATCAATACTTACCAGTATAGTTTTTTCCACTGCATGGGTCTTACGGGTGGTTTCAATAGTAAGTTTTGCGTTTACAGGGGAAGGCAATCACAGGCGATAGTTATGTACTCTCCATGGAAGAGAAGCATCTCCTGAGTTCGTACCGTTCGCCTTCCCGATACAGGTATAGCACAGTTTAGCTTAATCAGTAGCATTCGTATTAAGAAAACGTTACTGAGAATTGATATCCACCAATTATTGGTTTCTTTTCTGTCTTCACAGCTCTCCCTCCCTGCAGTCCCCTTCCTTTCCTCCCTTTTTGTTTATTATTTTGCCCTCACCTGATCCTTCTATAGCCCACGGCTTTAACAGCATTCGGGGCTTGGATAGATCTGGAGGTGGCCTACTTGTACTACAAGCTGATCCTGAGGACGGAGAGGATAACAGTAACACAGCCTTACCTGTACAATATGGAAACCACTAGATTATGCAGCAGTCCTTACCTGACTACTTTGGAGCCATTCCTCATGACGTTCATATCCACCATACATCCGCCATTGACGTACGATGCGAGATTCAGCTCTGAGAACTCTGCCTAGAGGAAAATAGACAAAGGAGACCCGAGAGTTATGGAACAGTGAAGGGCACAAGAGATATCACTGTTGAATGTGAGGGGTAAGAAAGACTGAAATTCTTAGATAAATGCACCAAAATTGTTTCCTGCTTAGTTTTTTAAATCCGACTTAACAGTAAAATAAGATTTTAGATAACATAAGCAGAAAAGTAACTTTTCAAAAATGTACAGGTGGACATTTTGCCCTATCTGCAGAGTCATCCCAATTTGTTTTGCCTTTTTTGCTAAACCCTAATTTTGCTGCCTGTAGAACTCTTTTCACTCTACCCTTACTACCCAGTCATGAAGTGCTTGTGTTCCTCTTTTCAACATGATTACATTGGCATACACCTAATTGGCATATTTAACTTACCTATAAGTCTTTAGGATATGGTGCCCAACGTGCACCCTGAGCCTGTAAGTTAAATGTCACCAGAGGGCAGCAGAATTCGTTGTGCCGCCCGCAGGAGTGACAATGCAAACATAACTGCAGGCCCGCCACTAGTTGCTTAACTGTGCAGGGTAAACCAGCAAATTCAACCTCACAAAGTAACCCATTTTGACAGGTCTAAAACTCTCCTTTTAAATATTTATGTCACACCTAAGAATGCCTTACTTCACTTTAAGGCAAGGGGCAAGGTATTTAAAACTAGGCAATGTAAAGGGTAATATTAAATATCCTTACAGTGACTAGCCCCTCAATTTTTTTTCCAATGTAGCAGGGTTGGCTGTTTCATAGGAAAGCAGTTTAATCAATGGTATCACTGGCTAGGAAACGGTTACAAATTGGATTCTTGTACTTTTAAAAATATTTATTACAAGCCCAAGTCACTTTTTAAGTCAGATGTGTAATACATATTTTGGAAAGATTACTTTTAAAAAGCCACCTTTGCCATGCCTGAAGTCCCTGGGAGATGCATCCATGTTTTGCTCTCTCCCTTCCGCCAGCTAGTAATTAGTATTTCAATGGATGTGAATGAGGTGCGAACTTGCTCCCAGGACAGGGAAAAAAGGCCTTGGGAATAGGGAGGTTTCATTGTGCTTTTGGCAGGATGGTTTGAGGGTTGACTGGATTAAATTAAAAAAGCTCTACCCTATCAAAGGCAGATGTAGCTGACATCCAGGCCTTTGTATTATCCCACTAGTCAGACCAGTGTATATATAGAATGGGCCTTTTGTTGAAATCACAGTGTCAGATCCTGCATGTAGTGTTTAGACCCGCTTGACAGGTCTGCTGGGGTTTTTCATATGACATTTGAAGCATACTTTAAATGAGGGAAAAAATATGCAAAAACAATTTGTGTATATCCACTGTCTGCCTGCTGAAAGCTTCAGCTTTGCCCTGGCAGACTCCATACTCCTGCCTCTGAGTTTTTGGGGGTATAGAGACTGCCTAAAACTGGATTTAAGTGTTATATGTGGGAGAGCATTAGGATTAACATAGCACACTCCTCACACACACCCCCAGTACTCAGAGCCCAAGTTTATTGAGTACAAAGTTTGTGGTCATCTTGAAGTTTTCCAGAGGAGTTGGCCTAACGGCTAGGGCTGTCACCCTCGAATATGGGGAACTGGGTTCGGGTCTCGGCAATGACTGCTGAACATCCCGTGATTCAGGGCAAAACACTTAATCTCCTCGTGCCTAACAAAAATGAATATGTCCTCATGTAATGCAACTGGTGCTATGTAAAATGCTCTGAAACCCAATTCGGGTCAAGTTGGAGCTATTTAAAACTCTGTAAAAAAAATCAATTAAAAAAAAGGGTACGTTTAGCCCCAGGAACCTTTACCCACTGGTTAGGGCATCCCCAGGGGTCATTCCCACCGACTAGCACGTGCTAGGCATAAATGTGGCTGCAGGCACCTATTTCAGTTCGTAAAAAACAAGGACCCCCTGAGTAGTAGTATAACCAACTCCTAGGACAGGAAAAAAAAATGTATGAGTATAACTTCCTAGGCAGTTGCAAATGGAAACAAGTAAAAGGAAACAAAGCAAGAAGGAAACAAAACTTATATAAAAACATCATAATTTTAATAAGCGAAGTTAAAAATCATGTAGTATGCTAGATAGCATATACTACCTGACATCAAGCATACAAAATTAAAAAACAATAATTTTCAAGACTTCAAATACAATTTAAAAAGTTAGACACACAGCTATTTTCAATGGTATCTAACTGAACAGTGGCAATAGAGTTCGACGCGCGTTTCGGCGTAGACAACGCCTTCTTCAGGAGCCACACAAATATATAATAAAGAATCCCATTTAACCATTCATTACAGTCCCAGCTTATTTTTCGCTTTCCGTAGGCAGAAATGGATATATTTCAGACTCTTATAATATTGCATCTACAATTTCATAACGTGGCCACGAATGGATTCCAAACAGAGATGATGGCCGTGAATGTTTCCTGAGGCAATTTTCCTCGCAATATGGATTTTTAATGGCCGTGCTGCTTGGTACGAAAGGTATTAAAAGGGGATTAGCTGTACGTGCCCAAAAGATTGCAAGGTCTTTCTGAAATCGGACACAATGTAGCTGTAAATACGGGCAAAGACGGCCGCTGGCGTCTTACGTCAGATAGCGACGCACCTATTTCAGAACACTCTTGGACCTGTGGACGATCAGAGGAGGACTAATCCTGCAGTTTGAGAACTGGGAAGAGCCTAGAGGACTGGACCTGATCTCCCTCTTGTACCGAGGGCAAAGACGTGGACTACAAGATTCATAAGACTGACCTCCTGTTAAAGGTACAGGACCAACTGGACGGGGGGGACTGGACCCAATGGTTGGCCTCTGTCTTACACAATATGAATCTCTAAATGCCTCCTGTGAGGTCCTAGTAGACTTTTGGAAGTGTACTCCTGTGGGGGATTGGGACTAAAGTCAGAAGGTAAAATCTTTGATGAACCTAGTTAGCATATCTGCCCCGTACTCCATCATGGTCAATGTCAAATTCTGCCTTGGTCCTGTTCTACTGTTACCATTGACTATCACTGGCACTTTGTGCTTCTTAACTCTATTTCTACTTAACAGTTTAATAATGCATATCTCGGGTTCTCCCTATTGGATTTTTAATATTTTGTTTTTAATATTTTGGTTTCATTTTCTTTTTTTATCTTTACTCTATTTTTCTCATTTATTTTGGGATTTCTATTGTTTTGTATCTCAATTTTATGATTGTTTTAGCACTGCATAAATACTTTAGACATTGACTCTAAGGTAATCCTGTTTGCTCTGTGCCATACCTACCAGGGAATTGAGCTCAAGTTTATTTAGTGATCTTAGTGGTTCATCCATGATTATTACTTGAGGTGGCACTTACCCCCTCACATATTTTCCCAATTTCTTACATGTACTATATGCTGCCTGAGTCAGAAATGGCTCGGGCCACTTGCGACTCTCATCACACCTCCAGATCTGAAATACAAATCCTTGGCTCAGACCATTAATGACCCTAGCTTAGAGCACCACGGGCTGCCTTGGAACGCAGGAAAGGCCGTACAAGCAGGCGGTAACTGCTGACCACTTAGCAGGGATTAACTGTGTAGGAGTTGACAGGAGCACTTGGCAGAACAAAGGTCAGATATGGTACTTCCAAATTTGACTTAGATTTCCCAGGATGCGTTCTCCTAGTCAGTCACACAAGCTCAAAATAAAGCCCAAAGTTAGGTTAGAGATACTTTGCTGGCCCCTAAAGCTAAATCTAAGCTGGGTAGGATATATAATTTTCTTACAAATTTTACTAATGATAACAGAGAAGTAGGTAAGACTATAACTAGGTATTGGAATGTTCTTTGTGCTGATTTAGAACTACACAGCTGCATTAGCACTAAGCCTAGCATAACATATGGAAATGTGAATTCAATGGGTGATATCATTAAAAGTGACTTTACACCTAACAAAAGAAAGAAACAATTATTGAATCTGGGCAATGCTGGTTTTTATACTTGTGGAAACTGTGTGATTTGGGAATGAATAATTAAACAGGTTGAAAACGTTTATTGAAATAATTTAATTCAGTAATTGCCTCAAATATTTTACAGTGTATACTCTAATTTGTCTTTGTGATATGGTATATGTGGGTAGAAGTGTAAGAATAATGAATTGACAGGTTTGGGAACATTTATAAGCCTTGAAATATGTTGACAAATCTTGTCCAGTGGGTATACATTATGATGAGAAACATGGCAGTGACTGTAATACAATATGTGTGATTGGATTATATGAGGAGGCAAAATGGGTTGAGAGGAGGTGACACGGATTTATGCCTTCGATGCATGGAAGCACACATTAAGTGTTTGTACAGATTCCATACAGAGATTGAACTTCATTTTCTATATTCTATTTCTATATTTTGTATAGTCATTTCTATTTATTGATTCAGCCAGTATGCAAGTATTTTTCTGAGTTTGATGGGATATTCAGAAAACCAGGCCAGGTTTCGTAAATGGCCAACATGCTCTACTGTGGAGTTGATGTTAAATTTGAATCTAAAATGTTCTATGATCACATGAATTTATTTTTAAATGTGATCTTCTCCAATAAGGTGGATTGTGATTTCCATTGAGAAAGGCTGGGAAGCAGACTGAAATGCATAAGTCACATTTCTCACCTTTGGCACTATGCACTTTCTCACTTTTTTCTTCTGGGCTAAATGAAACTTTTTCATTCTATAATTTTTCTGGAGCTTCATTTAATTTAATTCTAGAATATGGACAATGGCCTGATTCCTTGCTAAAGTAATATATTTGTGGAGAACAACATGTATTATTGTTGGTGTTCAACGGTGGCTGCTTGAAGGATCGTAGCTTTCCTTATATATTACAGTGTCAATCACAATTATATAGTAATAGTTGGGCCAGAGTTTCCATAGACAAGAGATTATTTTGTATCTTTAATAACATTGGTGTGTTGATAAATCTGCATGAAACTTTCCACTAAAGAGTTTGTCTACTTTGGTTTCTTCATGTAAGAGCTGAACGGAATTACACCAAATTTGGCAAACAGGTTGAACTTTACACAGAAAGTGTGCTTTTTGTTATTTGGTGTACACCTGTTCTGCCACTTCGTAGAAATTATCATTTAAAAAGATGCTCGGTTTGGCACAAACGTGTTAACACTAACAAAAAGGTTAGAGATGTCTGGACTGCTGGAATCCATGTTTGTTCGGGTATAGCCTGGTTCCAGTAGCACAGTGAGACCTGGACCCACATCTGGGCATACTAATTACTCAGGCCGCATCCTAGTCGTTATTTTGCACATCATGTCACTTCAGTTTGAACCCAACCATATGCAAATTGGTCTTAACCTTGCTACACTTGGAACAGTCCAGACTAAATTGCCAGGCCAGGTCCTTCCTGAACCAGAACATAAGCAACCCAAGACTGGTTTTGCCCTAATTGGATCTCTTCAGTCGTTTGTAACTTGGTTCCAGTCGCAGAGCGACCATGGGACCCATGTCTGGGCAAACCCGTCACACTTAATGTCCCATAGTGAAATATACAAAAAAGTGATGGGCGGAATGCTTGAATTAATCTCAACTATAGGTAGTTACTCGGGAGCCATATCCTAGTCCATTGTTATTTTGCACACAATGCCATTAAGTTCGATCCCAGTCGTATGCAAATCGGTCTTGACCCTGCTCCACTCGGAACAGGCCAGGCCAAATTAACAGACCAGGTCCTCCCTGAACCACTACACAAGCATTCCACAACAGGTTTTGCCCAGATTGGGTCTCTTCAGTCGTGTGTAGTTTGGTTCCAGTAGCACAGTGTGCACAGGACCCTCATTTGGGCATACCCGTCCCACTTAGAACGTCACTGTTAGAAGGTGGTTCTGACCATCTGGACCGCCCGGATGTTTCGCTTTTTGAACACCTATTTGTTTAGCTTTTATTGTGGGAGAGCCTCATAAGTTGGGGCTCACCCACAGTGAACTCATTATGAAAGAGACTGCATATGTATTTTACCGGTGTCCCGCTGGCGCGAGTAGGCTGCTGCACTGCAGCCAGAGTAAGGGGCACTGGGCTGGTTACATGCAGACACATGTGTCCATGCATGGGCACAAGCGTAAGGGCTGCGCAGGGGAGATTACTGGCTTGTGCAGCCCAGGAGTGGCTACAAATTGAATGGTGTGGCAGGACGTATGCAGAACGGGGTGGTGACATGGAATAGGCTTTCAACAATGGGATGAAACATTTGAGGGAAAGTCAGTGTGCTTAAATGTTTTCACTCCATTACTCTCCTATGAGGATGGGGAGCCCCTGGGCTGGTTTCGCTTTCCTAGGGCCTACACATTCCAGACACGCACTAAAGTCCACTGTAACTTATGTGAGAAGAAGTATTCTGCGGAGTCCAAAGTCAAATTTGTATTGCTTTTGGGTCTTCCAGAAATGTCATATTTCTCTGAGTCAGCTCATAACCAGGGCCTGGCTGAGGCTGACCCTACCAGGCTGAATTAATGACCTTCCTCCCAAAGAATTAGCATCAGATGCCCAGCCCTGCACAACAAGCATTCCAAGGGCGAAGGCCTCCACTCCAACAAGAGAAGATGGGTGGAGCTACAGGTTCATCCATCAGCAGCTGACACCTGGTGCCAGGCACCAGGCTGCTCTGGAGAGAAGGCAGCGAGGGGGAAAGGGCTCTCAGAGACCATGTGGCATGAGACCCCTGGATGACGACATTTTGAACGCAGAGGCCTGGGCAGGAAGGAGGGAGCAGGGGCAGGGAAGTGATGTGTCACTGTTTGATAGGGCAAACAGAGACTTTCTGCCAGCCCCTCCCCATTCTTTAAAAGAGTTTGCACAGGAAGAGGAGCTCTCTCCGGGGGGTGGTCTGTGGAGGATGACTGGTGCTGGAGCCACAAGGGGAGACCAGGCAAGTGACCAGAAGCCTGGGTCTCTGCGCAAGGAGAAGAGAGGCCCAGGGAGAGAGCCAGGCAACAGGCTGGTGCAGGGTGCCAGTGAAGACCGCTCCCTGCTGCATTCACCCTCCTGGAGATCAAAAGGGTGAAGGAGAGTGCTCCCGATGGCTGGGGAGTGCCACAAGGAGCAAGAAGAGGCCAAGATCAGGAAGATTGGTCCTCTGGGGCTGAGACATGACTCCCAGAAGGTAGATGACCTTTGGCCAACTGACGACGAGGCACGTGGGGCTCCACCTCCAGTCCAGAAAATACCCCTGGGGTGGGTGAGGTCCCGGGGGCTGGCTGCCCCCAGCAGAAGATAAGTCAGGGAGCGCCGTCGTGATCCACGTGAAAAGGCCTTGTGGGGTCCCAGGATCCCACCCTGGCCCCCGCCAAAAATGGGGACAGGAGAGCTCAGTTGTGCCCCCTGTGAAGGGTGTGAGGGGCTACGAATCCCAACTCCGGGCCTTGCTGAATGCAGGGAGCGCAGTCACACCTCCCTGCGAAAGTGGAAGTCGGGGAGCGCCGTCGCACTAACCGGGAAGAACCCCAGGGGGGGCCAGGAGCTCACCCTGGGACTCGATGAAGAGAAAGATGGGGAGTGCTGTTGCGCTCCCCGTGAAGACTTTCTTGGGGCCCGGGACCCCCAACTCCGTAGCCTTATGTGCCTCCGAGGGAGGGGGAGTGCCGCCGCACTCCCCCGAGGTCCGGTCGGACCAGTGGGGTGCTGGCAAGACGGGGAGCCAGCGGGAGCTACCGGGGGTGGGCTACTTGAGTGGCTCTCCAATGAGCCTGCGGTGCGGGGTTCCCAGGTGGGACCGGGACCAGGACCCCGAAAAAAAGCAGGAACAGCCGGGGGTGGGCTCCCTGGGCTGTATCACTCACCTTGGGGTCTGGGTGGGACCGGACTCTCCAACGAAGCAAAGACGCAACCAGAGGCCCACAGAGCTGACCTCCCAGCGCAGCGGGGGAGCCGCTGCTACGATATTCACAGGGCTGGAAGAGGCTGGAGGAAGTGCCCCATAATGCTTTGCAGGCCCGAGTCGGCCTGCGGGGAAACGCCTGCTTTTCTGCGAGTGGTGGCCCCAGGAGGACGGGGTCGCCACGACATGTGTGCCAAGGTGCAGGGGGAGCTGCAGGAGCAATGCAGTTTTCCCCAGCATGAAGATATGAAGTCTCTCCCTAAGTCTCATGGGGACTTGAAAGAAACAACCCCTCAAGGGCTCCGCCAGCAATTAACTTTCCTCTGGGCTGGAACTTTTGTTCTACATCTGGGGGGTGCCTTAAGGATTGCCTCAATGTGTGGAAGTCTGAGCTGGGCATGTCTGGAGAAGGGCATCACCTGGAGGTGGAGAGGTGCAACCGTACGAGAAGTCCATTTACCAATGTTATTTATTTTAGAGGAACTGTAAGTCACACGTGTAATGTGGGGGTATGTGGGGGTATGTGCCTGACATTTCTGCTAGGGTGTCTGGCTGTATCTGCTTAATCCTGTGATTTTAACTATGATGCCTTTTAGGGGCTTTAATTGCAATGCATTACAACTTTTATCAGCTATGATAAGTATCTCATTTAAAGTGATGCCTAAACATGTATTCTTGCTATTGCATAAGTGGAGGAACAACCCAGACTGTTAGCTACAAGATGTAGAGGTGCATACTGTATGGTCAGTATGAACTGCTCAGTCAGGGTTACGTGTCCCCAGGGCAGGTGTATATAATTTTAATGCTTGTTAAGATGATGGTGTGGGTTGCCACTGGCATGGTGCCAGTTGGCAAGGCCCTCACTCCAGGTTGTGTCAACCCATTGCATTAGGGGGCAAGATGATGTGCATACATGGGAGTGGTGGTACTAAACCCCACACCCCTGCGGGAGGGGTGGAGATGTTATGCTATGTCACAAAGTAATTCCAACAGCTTATGTATATTTGTAAATTGGTGCATACTATTAAGTAGTGTGTGTGTTTAATAAATGCACTCTTACTTTTATAAAGCAAAGTACAGACTGGACAATCAATTATTGAGTGTTATTTCTGCGCACCTGTAATGGTGATAACTTGCCCACACCACCTCCCTTGAGTAAGCCTTAGACTGCTCTGCAACGCTACCCTCTGAGAGTCAAGAGCTACAATAGTGTGTTTGGTTCCCAGTGAAGGACAAATTGTGACATGTTATTTTTGCAGGCCTCACAGATACTGCCTTGTTTTCCAACAGTCACACTAAAGTATACAAAAAGTGATGGGTGGAATACTTGAAAGGTGTTCTGGCTACATGCTCATTCAGTCCTTAGCCACTTTTCACAGAAAGTACACAGCTACGGAACAATTGCAGTGCCAAAAGAAAAGAAACCACAGCATTTATGAGTGGGGGATGGTGAAGTAGAGAAAATGAAAGTAAATACACTCAGAAGGACAGAGTGGAAAAAGAGTGATGATAAGGACTGAGATGAAGTGTGAATAATCCAGATGGAGAAACTCTGGAAGTCACACTCAACGAAATTTATCAGGGAAATTCTTGGGGAATGCATGCATGTGGATTTTGGTCCAGAAAGCTCCAAACGTTGCAAGTATTCTTCATTTTGAAAGGAGAATCTCATATACAGCGCAACCTGTAAATACTAAACCCCATGGCTTCAGGTTTTACCATGTGCGATAGAGAATAAGTAATTAGGACCCAACACGCCTTCCACAACCTTCAAATAGAAGATTGATTAAGACGAGCACTCGCACTTCTTTGCCATGTTGACCCCACCTACTATTTCCTGAGATGGAGTCAGCTCTGCTGACGTATTCAGCATGTCGGCCATTTTGAGACAGTGGGCTGAACTTTCCTTGTGTGTCTCTATGTAAACTGTTTTTCGACATCATCAGCTAGCAGACATGCTAAGCAAGGAGGGTGCACTCACAATGCCAGTGGCGGCTCTTCTGCTAAGGCGGAGGAGCGTCGCCCCACTGCTCAAAAGGAAAAATAAAATCATAATAACGTATCGCTATTATCATTTTTTTTTCATATTGAATCAGTGGCTCTCGGGGCGGGGCTAGCCAGATCAAGGAGATGAGTGGTTATGGGAAACTTGGGAGCTTGGGGGCTTCCTGTTGCCGGTGGAGACAGGAAGAAGAGGACAGAGGAAGGAGACAGCGGCCAGCCGGTCCAGGTAAGTGTTTTTTTTTCATTCCACCATACCCCCCACTCCCACCCGGTAGCAGCCTCCACTACACAATGAAGGCAGTTTGCCTGCAAATCTGCCAACCTTGAACATGTCAGCAAAAGATCACAGAAAAGCAAATTTCACAGTGGAGGAACGCATTTGGGAGAGCTTTGCACGCACAGACAGGATCGAAACAGAAACAACACACCAGACCGTGCAGCTACAGCCATACCCAGTGTCTGGCATCTCCAGAGTACTCTGGAATGTGCTCCATAAAGCCAATATTATTGTAGGGCGTGGACAGAATTTGAGTGGCTCACAGCTTTGGCTCAGGGGTGCTGAGCCTTCCTGAGCGAGGAAATATTGTTATCTTCCATTGGCCACTCGGTGACCTATTGCATAACTCTGCATAAGTGCTGAGCTGTGCACTCTGCTTTCTTGTTTTTAGCAAAGGATCAGACCTCAAGGGCCGCGAAAAGGTTACAATGGAGCCCTCTGAATTGAAATAACAGACCTGCTCGAATGTTAGACTGAAGTGCACTTGAATAGAGAAATGCTTTGGAAAATCACAGAAAAACAGACTTTTGCCAATGCTCAATGAGGGCTTAATCATGGTTGAACGATTCAAACAGCCTGATCACGCAGCGAGGATACCCACCAAGAGGCTTAGAGGAGTGCAGTCCCCATTTCATTATAGCAGCTCAATCTCAATGTGCAAATAAATGGGTGTAATGTCTGATATTTATGTTTCCTTCATCCTCATTGCATGGTTTTGCTCGCTAGAAAGTGTCACTCATAGTTGTTGAAATGTCACTTATATTTGCACTGAAATTATGAAAATGTCACTCAAAGGAATCTGAAACCTTGGCAGCTATGTTACCTGTGGAGCCTGCTGGTTGCCAACCATGGGACGAAAGCCATATTGCTCTTTCCTGGAAGTGCCTGATGCAAAAAGCCATGTCTCGTAACCTATTAGGTCCCCAAGGAAATTGATGTCAGGTGTTGGTGTATGAAATTGTCGCACCTGTGGCAAAGTGATGATTAGAAGTTGTGTTGGTACTGTCATTAGCAGTGCTGTCAGGGGCAATGGATGGTGCAAGCTGAAGTGGCTTCTTGACGAGGGCCCTGGCACATATTTATTTCACAAATTAAGTACTGACTAACTACATATGAGTCCACTTAAGATTATGGGCCATCTAGTATGGGAACACAATGACCAGGCCAATAAAAGACTCATTTAGTTGCTTTAATGGTGACCTGTCAGAAAAACAATAGTCAATTTGCAAGTGTGGGGGGGGGGAAGGATTTGATAAGGTTTTAAAGGTTATTTTAGGAGGACTCTTCTGCATTTCAATTTATTATTGTTATACTTTTATACTCTTTTTATTGAACTGTTTAATTGCAATGGTTTTAATTAACTAAGCAATAAAGATTCATTTACTGTGTCAAGGATCTGACTCTTAATGACATGCATCCATGTGACCCAAGAATTCTGGCCTCGTACATACATAACTGGCTATTGGATTGTGTTCAATCTATTAACTGGTGCAACACAACACTGGTTTCCAAGATGGTTATTAAAGATAAAGACCTACGCTTCTACCATAATTGCCAACAAGGGCAATACATTCTAAACTTAAAGAAGAGCTTTTCAAATATACGAATGTGCATTTCTGTATTTGCTAATGTTATATTTATGCATTATAATATAGATATTGGCCAAGGGTGTTGTGCGTGTGCTAGTTACAATTAAGATTTGTTGCCGCAGTTACAATTAAAGCAGCACAGTGATAAGTTAGACGTGCAGTGGTGGTGCTGTTAACACTTTGGGTGCTCATGACGAGCTCAGCTCGTCATGAGGCACAGTGGCGCTGTGCTCTGCCGTGGAACGCCCACGCGGGGATAATTCCCCTCCTGTGCGGGGCGTTCCATTGAGTGGGCGGAGTCATGACGAGCTCAGCACGTCATGAGCACAGCGCCACCGTGCTGCATGACGAGCCGAGCTCGTCACAAGCACCGCAGCACCACGCGCGGCCCCCCCCACGTGGCAGGGGAATTAGCCCCGCGGTGAAGGGGTTAAAATATATACAGAATATATCCCATCCTTGTCATCCATTTCTAACATCCAGTTGACGGCTACACAGGTGATTCACAATGCTACATTAATAGTGTGTAGATTTACTCGTGTAAACTTAGTACTGGATCTAGAAGTAACTTCCACTTTTTTGCTATTCATTTCTGAGTATAAATTTACTACAAGGTGCATGTCGCTGCCACCTCAAAACTGGGGATGGATCCTACCAGAACAGGATTTACAAGTGAAAAGTTATTACTCGTTAGTATCTTTTCACACACAGGTGGAGGTCTTCACCACTGGGACAGAGGTCTCCATTTGGCAAATGTTGAACAATTATTTAATTTGTTTCTAAATATTTTAATATAAAGTAAAAATATAAATTAGTTTCAAATATTGTTTCTCAACCTAGAATTACAAAATAAATGTTGCAGCACCTTTCCCCACCAAATTAAATGTTTAATACTTAATTAAAGATATAGAACACCTCAGTTTTCTTTGTAATTATTATTTATTATATTTTTTAGAAATCTCACCCTTGCTGTCATTTTTAAATGTAACAAATATTTAGAACAATTTATTAAAACATATTTGTTGACTTAACTTTTTTTTTTTGATAATCAAGTTCATTGGATTTTTAGGAAGAAAAAATACATTGGTAGCAAATTAGACACATTATTCAGATACAGTACAAACACGAGAACATTACTTTTTTTTCAGTTGCATTAAATTATTTTCAACAAACTTTTAAATAAAAATGTATTTAATTCGAAATAATATTAGGATGAATATAACTTTTAACAAAAATGGGATACCCGATCAGGTAGCTTTGCGCTATCTAAAAACAAATGAATTGAACAGTAAATTATGTAATTTAAACATCGAAATAATTTCCTGCGGGTCTTATTGTAAGTCTCTGCCTCCATTATTTTCCATGGGAGCGTGTTGCAGTACATGTGAGTGGCCAAGTGCTGTGCTGGATTTGCTCTAACGCTGAGCTGAAGGACATTTACTACTGTTTTGGGAGATTTTTGGTTGCAGTAACTTTAGAAGCATAGTTTGTTAATAGTAATGGGGTTACTCTTTTGTGTGGGGTGGTTTACATGTCCCTGTAAACCCGCCCTTAATCCTCCCTGAGCCCACCCTCACCCCTCCCTCATAGCCCTGGAAAGGCGGGATTTTACCTCTAGAGTCTGCTTACCATTCTCCAAAATCCCGTCACAGGTCGACTAGACCTTTTTACCTGTCATAGAGTGAATTAGGCAATCTTTTCATTTGGAAATTAAACGATTTTAGAAATCCCAATTACTTCCCCCAAGAACCACTGACCAAACTAAGTTTGAAAGGTTTATTACATAACCAAAAATAACTGCAGGTACAAACACCTCAGCAAGAGGTTCAAAAGGTAAACAGGCACTAATACAAACATAATCCTACAGAAAAGTCTTAGGCGACTGATGAACAATACCAGGATCAATTCCAGAACCATCAGACTGAACAGAATAGCTATAACCTGAGTTCTGGTACTCATCGAACTAATAGACATAAATCCAGGTTAATCTGTCCCTACACTACTCTAAGTGACATCCCTACTCAACAATAGCCAGATCTAACCAAAAGGTGTCAGCTGTGGTGACTTCCCAAAGAAGTTCGCCCACATTCTCTCTTAACTAGAGACTCCTTCCTCACAGCTAAGCTCCTTGACCATCCAACCGCTCTCTCTAGCTCCTCAGCCCATCTGCTCTGCCTCCAACCTCGGGGTGCTGTCCCTAATACGAAATCCCAAAATGTTAACGACACGCCCTCAGGTACACCCTCTCGAAGGTGTCGATTACATGAAGTTTTCCGCTATGGCATTCTTCCATCTTTGTCCATTAAACGTCCTTGGGTCTCAGACTCTCTGTCGCTTCCAGTTGTATCTTCAAATTCCTGGTCTACTCCTCCATGTCTGAGTCTAGCATTTCTAACTCTCATACACAATGGGCCCTTCTACTCTATAATCTACTTGGTGATGCACCTGCAAAGGAATACACGCAAATAGCTTCACAGTCTAATAATGTTGCAACATTTTCTAACAGCTTCTTTTATAAATCATTCCCATATCTAAATGCTAAGCAAAACTTTCAACGGCCTGCATCAATTCTATGAACTAGGCCTCTGCTTGAGTTACAGGCCCAACAGTTTACATTAGCATTCTCTTGTTTCACTAGGCCTTCAACCTTAACAGCAAATGCATTTTCTAGTTTAAGCTAATTGTCAAATATAAAGGCACAGTTCATTTCAATAAGCAGATCTAAATGCACAATATTGCTCTTTTAAACGCACTTCTCATTAGCGAAAGATTTCATTTTAACGACATTTCTAGGTTATACAGCAAGTGTGGATATAATTCATAACCTTGGCTTTTCAGATCTTCTAATACCAGTTTCTCTAGTTCTTCATCCCACTTTGCATTTCAACATTGATTAAAGTCCTTTATATATACGGGTGCAGACTACTTGTACATATGATGCACCCCTACAAATTTCACTGTAAATGGCGCTCTCTCAGTTCCCCCTTTTGATGACCCGTGTCATCACCACCCTCACACCATCTTCAGGGTAAGAATCAACTAAACTGAGCTTGTAGCCATTTTCCCTCGCTTGAACTGTTCCAACGCTCTCAAGCTGCGGTATTGACTGTCCTGCAGCCGCTCCATTCGTATCTCTTGCGCTCTCATTGATCTTGCCAATCTATTGGTCTTGTACCACTTGTACAATCTAACCAACCCCCACAATCCAATCACACATGCCACTACTATGATAAGGGGCTTCAGTACGAATCCAAGGAAACTCTTTCCCAAATTGGCAAACCAGCTTCCAACCTTCCCAAATCTTTTGCCAACTGTCTCCCACGCATTCTCTTGTGTCAAGTCCTCAATTTCATAATGGATTGCAGTAATGTTGCTTATATATTTCTCCAGATCCTTAGAGTTGTCTGGTATATAAGTGCAACATTCTTGGACCTTCAAACGTTTACAGACCCCGCCCTCTTTCGCTAGAATGACGTCTAGGGCAAGACGGTTCTGTAAAACCATTGTCCTGATCGACAACATCTCACCCTCAACCAGCACTAATGACTTAGCTGTATTCATCGACAATTCATCCACTACAGTTGCCAACCGCCGTATCTTTATGTCATTCAAAATGACACCCAACATAGGTATCGCTGCTCCAAACACATCCCCCACGATTGCTCCAGCACTTTCCCCTCTCTTTACCCTCCTATGAGGCCCTCCCTCTAAGAGTGCAAAATCTTCCGTATGATAAATCTTGGGAAAGATGATTGCTAAGTAGCAAGTTCCATACCACTTCTCTGGCAACCTCACATACGCATTCCTTCCACAAACAAAATACACAGTAGGAATCACCTGGACCACGCTCTTCAAGAAGTCCTTTGTGTAGTATTCTAATGTGAAGGTGTGGTCACACGTAGTCTGACCCACATACACATTTTCATAATACGTCTGTGGTCTGTGAAGACACAAGTTCCCTGTCTGTACTTCATCTAGAACTATTGGGCCATAACTCCCTCTTGACTTATGCTGCTTCTCTTCTTCGGTCCAATCTACCTTGCCTTGCCCTGAATCTCGCAACTTTTTCTGTTTCGTGTATCTATCTTCTACTTGTTCAATGAACTTCTTTTCTGTATCAGATAACAAACATGTCAGGTTGTGTCGGTGTGCATACGGGGTATCTAGCCCTTGAGTGGGAATGAAAAAATATCCAAGTCTGTCCTCTGACTTATAATAATCCCACTTGTTCAAATGCTTGTAATTCGGGACTTCTGGTAACACAGCATCATAATTCGAAAAGAAATATTCAAAGTGATTTCGCCCATAAAGGATACTAATCAGCAAACTACAAGATATTCCATATGTCAAAGGAAGGTGATGGTATCTAATACCCTCATCTACTGAAGCTGGCAGTTGCATACACACAACAGTCCTTCGCATCCATCGCCTCAATGTATTCATACAACAGCTTTGCATACGCATTCTGCCCAAAATTTCCTTTAGACAGATCAGTGTGTAGCCTACGGCTTTCTGCAGCCAGTATGGCTTTCTCTCTTCGCTCTCTGTCTTCTTTCTGCTAGGGGTGGCAGGTGTCGGTGTCCCCACAGCCTTCTCTACTTGTTCGTGTGGTGCAAAATAAGAAACTAAAACTACTATAGCTATAAGGAGTATTACTCCTCCTAAAAGAGTGCCTACTATGCACTTGGCTCTACGATTCGGGTTTCCAGACGCCATGGTCTCAGTACAAAGTAGCTCGTTCTCGGAAAGCACCCAAAAGTCTCTTTCTGTGCTATTTGAGTCTCTCGAACCACCTTGGAAGGCGGAAAGTCCCATTTCAGTTCTTCTTTTGTTTCATCATAGACAACCTTAACCCTTCTCCGTCCTCTGTGGAAAGTCCCTAAATTGATTCTTCTTCCACTCGGCTCTAGGTTAAGTTCAACAGTTATTTACAAAGTCTTTTCAAAAGTCTTTCAAAGCAAATTCAAAGTTCAAAGTTCTCAATAGTCTATGATTATACTCGATCCGATTGCCTGCAACACATAATCTAAAAGTTCCATGCGGAGTACAACTTTATCATATGCTGGCATGTCGGGAACAAATGTAGGAAAAATCAGTCTATCCAGGAGTAAATCACATATCTTGCTCAGGAGAGGGGGATTTGGAATGGTGAGTGTCAGTTTACCTTCGATTTCAAGTCCAGGAACCAACAGTATCACTTCCAGCTTAACATTTGGGATTGTACTGGTCACTGCTACTGACCTCACCCTCCAGGACCTCAGTACTCCTGGCATTTGTAAAAGGGTAGGTCCACTCTGGAGTGGCGTATCTTTGGCAAGGTACTCTCACCCTCCTTGACCTTCTCGGACCCCCTTGCTCAGATCTTCGTTCTCCCTCTTCCGGATCGGATTCTTCGGACACAGGGGCAAGATCTATTTCGGAAGCCAATCTCACATTCATTCGCCTCCGTCTCTCGGGCCAATGATCCTCTGCACTTCTTGCCCGCCTGTTTCTCGTTCGCACACCCTGTTCGTCTCCACTGTCGACCTCTTCTGCGCTCAAATCGCCTTCTCCGCCACTTCCTCCCTCTGAGGCAGATTCCGTGTCACTTTCGTCTTGGCCGTTTCCTGCTTGATCAGGGGAGTCCCCAAGTTCTACAGGCACCCCCACGGCTTGACTTGCTCCCTCTGATGAATCCTCTTCTTCGTTATTATTTTCATCTACGAGAGCAGCTGTTCTCTCCGCGGGTGCTGGGACTCGGCGGGTGTGAGAAGCATGGACCCAATTTGGCAATCCACCGCACTTCACAGCAGTAGTAGTGTCTAGAATCACCTGGAAAGGCCCTCTCCAACGTACATCCAGGCAGCTCTTCCTGACGTGCTTCCGCACCAGGACCCAGTCACCAGGGCACAGGTCGTGACAAAGGTCGCTAGAAGCCGGAATTTCAGCAGCCTGCACCTGAAGAGACACAGAACGCATGACATCAGAAAGTCCTCTGCAATAGTCAAGAATCACATCATCTGTGATATTTATCAAGGCAGTTGTAGGAATAGATGGCAGTCTCATAGCCCTCCCCATCAGTACTTCGTGAGGTGAGAGCCCTGTCCTTCTGTCTGGGGTACTACGCATGCTCATTAGTACCAATGGCAAGGCGTCGGGCCACTTCAGGGACGTGGATGAGCACACTTTTGCCATTCGAGCTTTCAGGGTCCCATTGATTTGCTCCACTATGCCAGAAGCCTCTGGTCGATAGCTGCAATGCAATCTCTGGTCAATGTTCAGGGCAGAGCAAAGCATCTTCACAACTTCGCTATTAAAGTGTTTTTCTCTGTCCGATTCCAAAGAGGTCGGAACCCCGAATCGTGGCACTAGCTCCCTCAACAATAGTTTTGCTACCGTGAGTGTATCACACCTACGAGTGGGATATGCCTCAACCCATCTAGAGAACACACACACGACCACCAAGACATACCTGAGGCGATTGCACCTCGGCATCTCGATGAAATCTATCTGCATCCTATAGAAAGGTCCGCCGGACCTCCCAATGTGACTCAATGTAACAGGTGTTCTTTTCCCAACATTCAGTTGTTGACAGGTTACACATCTCTGACAAACTGCTTCTGCAGCCTGTCTAAATTTTGGATTGTACCACGTTTGCCTGAATACACGCACCATCGCATCCCTACCCAAATGCACAGGACCATGTATCTGTCGTGCCATTGCACTCACCAACTCATTTGGTAACACAGCTCTTCCATCAGCTGAAACCCACATGTCCAAATCTCCTTTGACACAGCCAGCCGATTCCCACACTCTTTTTTCATAATCAGATGTCTGTCCTTGCATGTCTCTCAACTCTTCCCATGTGTCTGCCACCTCAAGCATCATGCTTAGTTCGGTTCTTTCCCTTGGTCCCTCAATTGTTTGTTCCGTAAAGGAGTATCCCTGCTCTGCACAATAGCGTGCAACTTCATCAGCATAACGGTTCCCTTGTGTCACAAAATCCATTCCCTTGGTGTGTGCTGTGCATTTTACCACAGCTATTTCTGCAGGTCTTTGCAAGGCCTCCAGCAATAACCTGATAAACTCACCATTTCTGATTGGGGAGCCCGATGATGTCATGTAACCCCTCTGAGACCACAACTGGCCGAAGTCATGAACCACCCCAAATCCGTACTGGCTGTCCGTGAATATGGTGATCTTAATGCCGTTGGCTGCCAAACAGGCGCGTGTCAATGCAATTATCTCAGCCACCTGCGCAGAGTGTACTCCTTCCAGGCAGGCTGCTTCAATTATTCCAGAAATAGTGCAGACAGCAAAGGCTGCTCTCAACTGACCAGTATTGTCTCTTACACATGAGCCATCCACAAAATAAATTTCATCAGGGTCGGTTAATGGCACATCAACAATATCCGGTCTAGGTTTGGTGCATAGTTCAGTTACATCAAGACAATCATGGTCTTCCCAATCCTCTTCTATATCATTGGGTAATGGTAACAAAGTAGCAGGGATCAAGACATAGCACCTCCTAAGGGTCACATTCTCCGCAGCAAGTATAACCTGGTCGTAGCGTGTGAGCCTGTTGTTTGTCAAGTGCTGCGTCTTGGTCCTGGTCATCAACAATTCCACAGAATGAGGTACATGCACTGTCAGTGGATATCCCATCACGATACTTTCACACCTTTCAATGCTGACACCTGTTGCAGCAACGGATTTGAGACATCCGGGCAACGCTGCGGCTACTGGATCTAAGGTAGCCGAAAAGTATGCAACTGGTCTACGGACTCCTCCATGATCTTGCACTAAGACTGCCAATGCACATCCCTCCCTCTCGCAGCAGAACAATGCAAATGATTTGGTGTAATCGGGCATTCCCAGAGCTGGAGCGCGACACAGGTCTTCTCGCAGCTCGAGAAAGGCCATCATACAATCTGTGTCCCATGGTACCGGATCACTCACGTCATTGTGCGTCAGTTTCTGCAGTGGTTTCGCCTTCAGAGAAAAGTTAGCAATCCACTGTCGGCAGTAGCCAACCATGCCTAAGAACATCCTGACCTCTCTTTGAGTCGAGGGCACACTCATTCTCATGATAGTCTCAATCCTGTTAGGTGACACTTTTCTCTTTCCCTTCTCTATTCTGTGTCCCAGATACTGCACTTCTTGCAGGCAGTGCTGTAATTTACTGGGAGACACCTTGTGTCCATTCTCTCCCAGATGGTTCAACAAGGCAATTGTATCAATCCTACAAGCATCTTCTGTGTCTGACGCAAGAAGGAGGTCGTCTATGTACTGCACAAGAACAGAGTTCTGCGGCAGTACTAGACTCTCAAGATTCCTCTTCAGCAACTGATTAAAGATCGATGGGCTCTCTGTATACCCTTGGGGGATACGACACCACGTTAAAACGCGACTCTCTATTTTAAATGCGAAAAGAAATTGGCTCTCCTCGTGCAATGGGATAGAAAAGAAAGCCTGACACAAATCAATCACAGAAAACCATTCAGCTTGGAACGGTATCTGAAACAGTATCACTGATGGATTCGGTACCACTGGACAGCATGGAACAACTATGTTGTTAACTTTTCGTAAATCCTGCACAATCCTGAACTTCCCACTTGGTTTCTGCAACCCCATTATCGGAGAATTACAGGGACTTCCCATAACCTCCTTCAGAATTCCCTGTCTGATCATGGACTCAATCACAGGTTTTATACCGTCAAGTGTTTCTGGGGTCAGCTTATACTGGGGAGTTCGAGGGAATTCAACATTCTGTCTCACCTGAATTCTAACTGGCTCTACCCCTTTGATCAGTCCAATCTCCTCTCCTGTGAAGTCCCAGACTTCTGGGGAGACCGACTCTCTCAAGTCCCAAGGGAGTTCCTCCACAGTTATAGCAGGGTACAACTCAATGCACACATGCGTATTTGCAACTTTAAAGTCATCATCATCATCGTTAGTCTGTAATTCCACTCCCTTTGGGGTACAGTAAATGGTGCAATTAAGTTTACATAAAAGATCCCTTCCTAACAGGCACATGGGACTAGAGTCACACACTACAAACTGGTGTCTATCCCTGAAACTTCCGATCTTCACAGGGACTGGCTCAGTCAGGGGGTTTGTCATTCTTCTGTTTGCAACTCCTACTACTTGGATAGTCTGTCCTGAAAGGGGTAGGTTGGGGACTACCGCAGACCGCACAGTGGAGCGAGAGGCACCAGTGTCAACCAGAAATGTGGTGGGATGACCATCTACATCTGCCTCTACAAAGGGTCCTCTCTGATCTACCTCCAGTACAGCTCCTAGAGTACAGCCCTCCTCCCCATCCACGTACCGTCCTGTCACTGGATCAAATTGGTAACACTCGTCCCCTTCCACTATGAAAGGCATCTGCTGGTATACCTTGTTCCCTGTTGAAATCTTCGGTGCCTGGGGAACTGGAGCCCTAGGGGCTGACGTCCCCCCTTTCGTCGAGTGGAATTTGGTCACTGTCACCTTCCGTACCGGAGGGGCTTGTACTTCCTCCTCCTCCTCCTCCTCCTGTACCTGATTGTCAGGGTTATGGGGACACTCGAGTCTCCAATGCCCTACCTCATGACATTGGTGGCACTTGGTCGTCTTCTTCAGGGTCGCTATATCTATCCTAGGTCTCGGACCTTCCTCATTGTCCCTCTTTTGTCCTCCTGTTTTCCTTCCCAGTGTGCCATTAGCGGACTGACCCTGTCCTCCTGCTTGCATCTGTACTAACATCAATTTGTCGTTAAGCTTCTTTGTCTTCGAATCTATCTCGTCACTGCAATACCTCGCGTACCTCAAAATCTCATCAAGGGGTTTATTTTGCCAACAGATCAAATGTTGCTGTATCATAAGGCAAATATCAGGCCTTAGTCCTAGAACAAACTTGGATACGAACTGTCCCATATCCTTTGGGTCCATCACATCTAACCCACTGTACTGCTTAAAGATCTGCAATAACCTCTCGTAGTATTCATGCACTGTCTCTTTTGGTTCCTGTCTAGTCCGATCTATTTTCACCCAGTCTATGTCCTGTGGTGGTACCTTAGTCTTCAGCCACGTGATCGCCTGTTCATACTTTGCCATCACCCTGGGTGACGGCCCATTCGTGGCCGAATCTCGTTCTGGCTCCGCGGTGGGCCATTCAACACTAACCTTGCACGCTATCCACAAGTCGCTTGGGACCACGATGTCAAACAGTGTGTTCAAATCAATCCACAGCACCTTCGAGATTTTAACAAACCTCTCCACCTGTTTGTACCATTCCACTGGACTCTCCCTCAACTTTGGAAATGTGTTTGTAAAGGCAGCCAGATCTCCCCTACTCCAGGGTACATGTACATAACCTCCATGAGCCACCTCCCGCAGGGGGTATGCTTCTGTATGCATCAACCCTCCTCCCGGAGATGTCTCCAGAACGCTCCTTCTAACACTCTTTCTCTTTGACCACCTTTCCTCCCATTTCTCTAGAGGGGACCATGTTCTTATTCCCACAACCAGCTCCCTGATGTGAGTTTTTAATCCGATCAACCTGTTTTCTTCTAAATCCTGATCTGAATACTGTAACTGGTGGCCACTCTGCAGTGCTTTTTTTTTGTCAGATCTACACTATACTTATTCGCTAATTCAGAGAGTTTCTCATGAGCTGTCCTAACCCTCGGTGTAACATCCTTCGCTACAAACAATAGCTCATCTGGTTCGTATAGTTTGATCCTTTCTAGTGGCAATGTACCTTCCACTATCTCCTCCACTTCTGTTTTCAGTCTCAGCACATCTATCTTTCTTGCTTTTATCGCAGCCCTCAATGTACCTTGGCTAGTAGTTCCATTAGAGTCCCTCCCGCCACAGTCCTGACTCTCTCTCCTGTTTTCCTCAGGTGTATTGGGGGGAACCCTTCAGTTCACCCAGCCTTCTGGAACCCACTCCCGTCTACTGTCGCCAGAGGTGTGGTGGGACGCCCCCCTATTCCCCACCCCTTCTCATTCCCATTCTTGTCGATTTTCACTAGGCGCGCAGTGAGACACCATACTATTTTCTTGTTTCCCAGACCCCAAGACATTCCTGGATCTATCACTCTGAGCGTCCACAATTGTTTCCCAAGTTCTCAAATCTGGCCTTAATTCTCTCATCGACCTCGGCCTTGGTCCCCTCAGATCCATCAGTCCCCTCCAACCCATCTGCTCTTCCGAGGAGTCTGCCGATGCCACCAAAGGAGTGCTTCTGTCTACAGGCGTTGGCAACTGCCTCCACCCTTCTGTTCCGTTACTCCTGTCCTCGCTGGCGCATCTCTCACTCCCCCTTAGCAATGGACTCTCGTCTTGTTTCTGCTCTGGGTTGTACACTGATACTATGGGACCTATGGTAACAGGTACCGTAAGGGCATCTGGCAATTTCTGGGAGTGGACACCCTCTTCCACCCGAACCTTCTGTACTGTATATCGCCCCACTACTCTCGTCACTGGGGAAGGTGGAGGTGCCTTTTCTCCCTTCACTGGATAAAATATCTCCTCTGAGGTGCTCTTATCACTCACCATTTTGACCCCACCATCCCCATCAGAAGGTTCCCCCGTCTTGGCTGACATTGGCATGACCCCCAACTCGGGATTGTATGGAGGTGGTCTCTCTGAAGGATGTATGACGTTACAACGCATACTTTTACAACGCCTACCTTTACATCGCAACTTTTACAACGCATACCATTACAACGCATAATGCTTTTAGGCGCTGGATAGTGAATAGTTTAATTTACTATTCCAACTCCAGTCCCCGTGGATAGTAGGGAAGGTTATTGGATAGTAAATTAACCTATTCCCTATCCTAGACCGCCCCCCCAGAGCAATGCGTTGTAATAGTTTGCGTTGTAAAAATTGCGTTGTAATGGTAGTTCGTTGTAAAAGTTTCATTGTAAAGGTTGTTTCCCCTCTCTGACAACATCCTCTCTATCAGGCCATCGTCTGTCTCACTGTCCTCATCGTCTGTATTTCTCCTTTGGGCGTCCAGTAACGGGTACAACCTATCCCCTTCAATGGTCTGTACCCTCCATCTCTTCTCCATGGCTTCCCATCTCGCATCTTGGACCGCCTTAACTGATCGTTTCACTCTTTCTTGTCGCCTATCTCTGCCCCTATCATGGGCTGCCCTGATCCATGCATTTAGCGCTTCAAACTGTGTTGGTCTGGGCAAAGGTCGCAACGCAGCCATAATCGCTTTCAGCTGATACAACACTTCTAGTCTAAACGTCCCGTATTTAGGGAAGGTCAATTCTTCATTGAAGTCTGTCATCTTACACCAATTATCAAGCCACAATATGGTATGCAACCCAACATTCGTAGCCATGTAATGAGCTGGAGTATCCTCGGGTGGAGCCTCCTCCCCACCCCGAGGTTCTATCTTGTTTTCGCCCTTGAAACATTTCCGCAACACTTTAAAACATTTCATGATGAAACCCCAAAACGTTTCCTTGTTCCACAGCGCTTGTTTACTTCCTGATGACAATCCACCAATCCCAGCGCGGCTTCTCACTAACCTCCCTATCTCAGCGCGGCTCTTCCTGACGTCACTCGCCTCCGTTTCGCAGCAGTTCCCCATCTCTCTCCGTACTTCTCGCGGTCTCGCATGTGTCCCAATCATACACTGAAAATGATTACTTCCGACCAAGCAACCACTTCCCTGACTGTACGGCCACAGTCTAACTGTAATTGTCACCTGAACTGGCAAATGTCTGTCCGCGAACGACCGGACAATCGCCTCACTGATAGGTTACAAACTCACGGCAACTTCCGACCAGCGTCCGTTACCCACACACTCGCACATCCGTTCCCCCTATCTCGGTCCCGCGGGCGATCAATGGTACCTCATGACCCCCTTAACAATGGTCGACAATTACTATGGGTGTGCGATACACCCGGACCACTTGGACTCTCCTTGAGCCCAAGATTTTCACCTGTTGCGCGCGCTCACAACCTGTTCCTCTTTCACACTACAGGCATTCAACTCCGCAAGACAATACAACACACTCTACAACATAACACCGCAATCTAGCAACGCATGACCCTTTTCATACTTACTCTCCTTCGACCTGCTGCTTTTTGCCGCACTGTCACTCTCCGTCAGTTTCCGTGGAACGCCGTCCTCCTTCCGCGATTCTCTGGACACTCATCCTTGATGTCTATGGGCCTCGGGGAAATCTCAACCTACTTCTGGATTACCCTCACTCTATAAGGTAAACCATCCTACTCTGCTACCAACTGGAAAGGCGGGATTTTACCTCTAGAGTCTGCTTACCATTCTCCAAAATCCCGTCACAGGTCGACTAGACCTTTTTACCTGTCATAGAGTGAATTAGGCAATCTTTTCATTTGGAAATTAAACGATTTTAGAAATCCCAATTACTTCCCCCAAGAACCACTGACCAAACTAAGTTTGAAAGGTTTATTACATAACCAAAAATAACTGCAGGTACAAACACCTCAGCAAGAGGTTCAAAAGGTAAACAGGCACTAATACAAACATAATCCTACGGAAAAGTCTTAGGCGACTGATGAACAATACCAGGATCAATTCCAGAACCATCAGACTGAACAGAATAGCTATAACCTGAGTTCTGGTACTCATCGAACTAATAGACATAAATCCAGGTTAATCTGTCCCTACACTACTCTAAGTGACATCCCTACTCAACAATAGCCAGATCTTACCAAAAGGTGTCAGCTGTGGTGACTTCCCAAAGAAGTTCGCCCACATTCTCTCTTAACTAGAGACGCCTTCCTCACAGCTAAGCTCCTTGACCATCCAACCGCTCTCTCTACCTCCTCAGCCCATCTGCTCTGCCTCCACCCTCGGGGTGCTGTCCCTAATACGAAACCCCAAAATGTGAACGGCACGCCCTCAGGTACACCCTCTCGAAGGTGTCGATTACATGAAGTTTTCCGCTATGGCATTCTTCCATCTTTGTCCGTTAAACGTCCTTGGGTCTCAGACTCTCTGTCGCTTCCAGTTGTATCTTCAAATTCCTGGTCTACTCCTCCATGTCTGAGTCTAGCATTTCTAACTCTCATACACAATGGGCCCTTCTACTCTATAATCTACTTGGTGATGCACCTGCAAAGGAATACACGCAAATAGCTTCACAGTCTAATAATGTTGCAACATTTTCTAAAAGCTTCTTTTATAAATCATTCCCATATCTAAATGCTAAGCAAAACTTTCAACGGCCTGCATCAATTCTATGAACTAGGCCTCTGCTTGAGTTACAGGCCCAACAGTTTACATTAGCATTCTCTTGTTTCACTAGGCCTTCAACCTTAACAGCAAATGCATTTTCTAGTTTAAGCTAATTGTCAAATATAAAGGTACAGTTAATTTCAATAAGCAGATCTAAATGCACAATATTGCTCTTTTAAACGCACTTCTCATTAGCGAAAGATTTCATTTTAACGACATTTCTAGGTTATACAGCAAGTGTGGATATAATTCATAACCTTGGCTTTTCAGATCTTCTAATACCAGTTTCTCTAGTTCTTCATCCCACTTTGCATTTCAACATTGATTAAAGTCCTTTATATATACGGGTGCTGACTACTTGTACATATGATGCACCCCTACAAATTTCACTGTAAATGGTGCTCTCTCAGCCCCACTCATTCAATATTCAGCATTCACCATTGTCCCCATTTTCCAGGCAGTCTCCCATGTTGCGCTCACATTTACTCCTACAAGTGTGGAGTTTTCTGCACATGTATCAGAGCCCTCACATTTTAAAGATGCGTGAGGTGGGTGCCTCCTCACGCAGGTTTGTGAATAGCATTTTGTAGTATGTGAGTAGTACTACTAAACTTACTTAAAAGTACAGTTCCTGAACTGGCCGCTATGTCTTCAAGATTCCATTTATTGCAGCTCTGGTCACACATACAAGTACTGTCCACGTGTAGCACCAACCCATGGAATGTTGGGTACATCACACGCTCCCACCGAACATGGAATCAGAACCTCTTACCCAGACTCCATTGAAGCAACAGACAGTGCAGGACAGTGCTGCAACAACTAAAACACAGGAAGTACAATAGGCCAAAAAGCTGATTACTGACAATGACACTGAGGGATGAAAGAGGGCAACTATACCTGTACCTTGCAATGCTGTCTACCGCAGCTCTCGTGCACAGCAACCACCCCAACCCCGCTGTCTGTTTAAGAAACATCACTTAGAATGGGTTAGATAGCTCGGTGGGCAAACATACCTACCAAAGAGAAAGGTGTGCAGCCAGTGCAACAGAGGTCTGAAGACTGGTGGGCTGACCTAATTCCAACATCAGTAAAGTGACTGCCAGAGAATGGGGTGGTAGTGACATCTGTGTTAGTGCTTTAAGATTACGGGCATTAGAACTCTAAATAATATTAATGATGGTTGTAATTTTGAGAGTCTGCCCTCTTTACACCCAGCCCAGCCGTTCATGGCTCTGAAGCCACCTTCAGGGACAGCATCTGAGAGGTGGGTGACGTCACAGGGATCTTCTCCAAGTGTCTGGTATGTGGCACCTTTTCAGCTGCTTATCTTCCCTGCCTGGGTCCACTTCTTCGCATCAGCAGCACCTCCGGGATTGGGCCAAGGGAGAGGGGATGGACAAGGCTGAGGGATTAGCAGCTCCACAGCTCAAGGTGTCTTCCTACCAGGAGAAGATACTTGGACCCCCCTGATAGTCTGTGTGCAGAATGACTGATAAGGCAATCTCCATCCATTTGAATATTTTTATTTGGCATTTTTAACCATAAAAAATACCACTTTACAAACAATTAAAACATGATTTATCCCAAAGGTTTTATCCTAAAACAGTATACTACACAGTAAAAAAACCTGCTAAAATAGACAATAAAGGACCCACATATAATATCTCTTAGTTCTTCACCAAGGCAAGGGGTTGCTTATACATTAGCTAGATAAGGCAATCTGTCGCCTCAGGGCCCTGACTGTAACCAACCCCTCCACCACCGAAAAGGGTGACTTCCCCATTAAAAGCTTCCTATCCCACTCAGATGCCCAGCATTCATACCTGCTAACTTGAAGATCTACCTCACAGTGTGAGGAGGGGGTGGGGCCTTGAAGGGGGCGGGCCTTGTGCCGAGAAGTACCTACAAGGCACTTTTGAACCCCGCCCTCAAGTCCCCTCCTCCCCCAAAAAAGAAAAGCTCGCTGAGGCTGGTGCTGACATCCTGGGTTGTTTTCACGCCCCTTACTGGACATCGGCAGTTCAAAGCCTCTGAAAACTAGCTGGAACACCACTATTTACAGGGGTTTCAGCTCGTTTCCCCTGCCACCGTGTTATATCGGCTCATCTCCGGGGGACAGTGTGAGGGAAGCCAAATCGTGTGTCACACGGTGGCACCACTATGTGAGTTGGCAGGTATGGGCATTGCTCTGGCGAGGTGCAATATTGCAACAATGTTTCTGGATTACATGTATTGCATCAGTGTAATATTTTAGCCATTATTTTCGACATATATAGAGTACTATGGTGTTGTGCAATATTTACTGGAGTACACAGATTGCACCAGTGTAGTATCATAGCCATTATTTTCGAAATATATATACTACTATGGTGCTGTGCAATATTTACTGGATTACACAGATTGCACCATTGTAATATTGTAGCCGTTATTTTCGGATTATATAGGTTGTGCTAGTGATAGTGCATTGACATTTCCAGGAGACATTTGTGTCGGTGTGATAAAACACTCATATTTTCAGAATACACTGGTGCAGGAGTGATATGGCACTCATATTTACAGAATACATTGGTGTGATAAAACACTCATATTTTCAGAATACACTGGTGCAGGAGTGATAAAACACTCATGTTTCCAGACTGTATAGATTGCACAAGTGCATGTGAAAAGTACAATGCTTGTATTACACATCTCATGCTGGCGCAATATTAAATAAATGTGACTCATTCATATTTCATTAATTTGTGCCAGGCAAGATAACACAGGCTGCATGGGTGAAGGTCCAATTTCAGATTACACAGACTGCATGGGTGACGGTCCACTTTCAGATTACACAGACTGCGTGGGTGAAGGTCCAAATTCAGATTACACAGGCTGCATGGGTAAAGGTCCAATTTCAGATTACACAGACTGCATGGGCGAAGGTCCACTTTCAGATTACAAAGGCTGCATGGGTGAAGGTCCAATTTCAGATTACACAGACTGCATGGGCGAATGTCCACTTTCAGATTACAAAGGCTGCATGGGTGAAGGTCCAATTTCAGATTACACAGACTGCATGGGTGAAGGTCCACTTTCAGATTACACAGACTGCGTGGGTGAAGGTCCAAATTCAGATTACACAGGCTGCATGGGTAAAGGTCCAATTTCAGATTACACAGACTGCATGGGCGAAGGTCCACTTTCAGATTACAAAGGCTGCATGGGTGAAGGTCCAGTTTCAGATTACTCAAACTGCATGGGTGAAAGTCCAATTTCAGATTACATAGGCTGCATGGGTGAAGGTCCAATTTCAGATTACAAAGGCTGCATGGGTGAAGGTCCAATTTCAGATTACAAAGGCTGCATGGGTGAAGGTCCAATTTCAGATTACACAGGCTGCGTGAGTGAAGGTCCAAATTCAGATTACACAGGCTGCGTGAGTGAAGGTCCACTTTCAGATTACACAGACTGCGTGAGTGAAGGTCCAAATTCAGATTACACAGGCTGCATGGGTAAAGGTCCAATTTCAGATTACACAGGCTGCATGGGTGAAGGTCCATTTTCAGATTACACAGACTGCGTGGGTGAAGGTCCAAATTCAGATTACACAGGCTGCATGGGTAAAGGTCCAATTTCAGATTACACAGACTGCATGGGCGAAGGTCCACTTTCAGATTACACAGGCTGCATGGGTGAAGGTCCAATTTCAGATTACACAGGCTGCATGGGTGAAGGTCCACTTTCAGATTACACAGACTGCGTGGGTGAAGGTCCAAATTCAGATTACACAGGCTGCATGGGTAAAGGTCCAATTTCAGATTACACAGGCTGCATGGGCGAAGGTCCAATTTCAGATTACACAGGCTGCATGGGTGAAGGTCCAATTTCAGATTACACAGGCTGCCTGGGTGAAGGTCCAGTTTCAGATTACTCAAACTGCATGGGTGAAAGTCCAATTTCAGATTACATAGGCTGCATGGGCGAAGGTACAAATTCATATTACACAGGCAGCATGGGTGAAGGTCCAGTTTCAGATTACACAGGCTGCATGGGCGAAGGTCCAATTTCAGATTACACAGGCTGCATGGGCGAAGGTCCAAGTTCAGATTACACAGGCTGCATGGGTGAAGGTCAAATTTCAGATTACACAGGCTGTCTGGGTGAAGGTCCAGTTTCAGATTACTCAAACTGCATGGGTGAAAGTCCAATTTCAGATTACATAGGCTGCATGGGCGAAGGATCAATTTCAGATTACACAGACTGCATGGGCGAAGGTACAATTTCAGATTACACAGACTGCATGGGCAAAGGTCCAAGTTCAGATTAAGGTCCAATTTCAGATTACACAGACTGCATGGGTGAAGGTCCAATTTCAGATTACACAGGCTGCATGGGTGAAGGCCCAGTTTCAGATTACACAGGCTGCTGGTGCGGGGAAGGAAAAAATTCCTTTTCTATATATAACCCTCACACACATCATCGGGTTCACCCTGACTCCTTAAGGTCAGGGTGGGCTCGACTGTGTTTCAGGGAGCATTTAAGGATAGAGGGTGGCCATGGGGCCTAAGTAGAGATTAAAAATCCCTCACCTTCTCCAAGGTATCCCTTTATTCGTGGAGATGGTGGGGCAAGCTAAAAAAAGGTAAGGGCCTAAAACCCTATGTTTTGTTAACCAACATGTTTCAGCCCTACTCTAAGGCCTAAAGAATTTTGGGGCTTTCATCAGGGTATCAAATAAACATCTCCCTGGTAAAACGATTGCATAGTAATGTCATGAACTTTTGTATGGGCAGTGTTAATACTTGCCCATGCTTTTATTTACTTTTCTGTTGGATCACCTGTAAAACAAGATTCATGGCAGACATTATATAGTGGTTTGAATCAGTGTTTACATAGGTGACAGTATATACCACAATTGTGAGTAAAAAAGGGGGGTGTTATGTTATGTTATCTGGTATTTATAAAGCGCGCGGCTACTCCCAAGAGTGTCCCGGTGCTAGAAGAAAAGAAGACCACATAACAGCAAACAGAACATCACCCCACAGCAGAAATCAGTCAGATCCTAGTGTTGGGAAAGCCATGTTTTTAGTTTCCTCCTGAAACTAAGGAGGTCCGGTGCCTGTCTAAGAGGGAGAGTGTAGGAGAGTAGGGTCTGCTTTCATATGGTCACCCCACTTTTTGCTTCACTGGTTTTTGACTTAGATGTGGCTGTGGGCCTGCTAATCAGACCCACAGCCCTGCTGTTCTCTCTCTAAATTCACACCATGTACTTTAGGTACATCACCAATTGGGAATTGGGTCACACTTATGAGTCCCTGTACAGTGTACCATAGGTACCCAGGGCATAGGTGCACCCAAGGCCTACCAGGGGCTGCAGCACATCTTTTGCCACCCCTGGCTGGCCATCCAAACTGACACAACTGGCTGATCACTCAGCTGGGGCAAGGTCGTGTAATCACCCCTTGCTTAGGTATAGTATTCCTATATCGAACCTTATATTTAGACACATATGCACCTATAAGTCACTCCTATGGCAGGCCTTAACAATCCTGATGGCAAAGTGCTTGGTTTTATGTGAGATGAGCCTCTAGCATGAGCTGAGCCTGTCTGCAGCTTTCGGAACCATGTCCTTATAGCTGTTCTAGGATATAGCCATACCATATACTCTTAAGTGCATTATAATCCTCGCGGTTGAATGCTAACTTTGGTTTGGCTTTATCAAAACATGTCGTGTAAGGTGTCATACGCTTTGGAATACTACCCCCTCGCCAGTTCTGGCGACGGGGTAGCATTCCACCCTTCTAGAGGGAGAAGACATGTTGTTCTTACTAATCCCGGTTAAAGTTAACCAGAGCCTCAGCATCACAAAATGGATGCTGCTGCCACAGACACAAGTCTGACCTCCTGCTGCTGGGAGTCCTTCCAGCGAGGGAGGCTTGGACAATAGGTTTCCTGTCTTGGGAGGTGCTAGCACCACCCCAGACAGGCCATAGTGTATTGGAGCAGGGAGGGCTGAATGAAATGAGACACTACCTGGGGCACACAAGGTGTCCCATGCATAGTCCAGTTCAAACCGGTGCTGGGGCACTCCAGCCCCGGCTCTGGCGCGAAACTGGACAAAGGGAAAGGGGTGTAACCATCCCCTTCCTGGGTCCCACCCATAGGAGGGACCCAGCAGGTAATCCAGCCCCTAAATTTGGTATATAGGTAGGAGCTGAGTCCCAAGACTCTAGATTTATCCTGACTGAAACTTGAAATGAAACTCTGGACCTTCGACATTCTACTCAACATAGAAGACTGAAGAATCTCCCTTGTGGTCAAGGAGTGACCACCCTGTGCAAGCAGGCACCATCAAGCGATCAACAGTTTGCTTTGTCAATGCTCCCGCTGGAGCCCGAGCACAGAGCCTGACAAGACCCGGACTTCCAGACTTCCAACAGCCCGATCCACAGTCACAGCAGAGCTGAGACCCGTGGAGGCGACAAGAGACGTGGGACCGGCCATCTTGGAAAACCAGCGAATTGCTTTCCATGCAACTTTTGAGGCACCCTCGAAGTTGTGCATTGGGGATTGAGAAGCCCCAGCCCCGATCACCAACTGCACCGAAGATCAGCCCTCCACACTCCACGAGTTCTGCGTGGGGCCCTTCTGCATTTTCCTGCTCGACGCGTCTGTCCGGTCACTTGCCCGTTGGTTAGTGGCCTCTGTGATGACAAACCTTTTGATTTACACCACTGGTCTGGTTGCTCCAGACTGGCCCCTGCTTCCCTGAAAAGGAGAAGCTCATCAGACCTTGCTGGTCTGATCCGTAAGCCATCTTTGATTCCTGCCTGGGTTGCCTTTGCCAAGGCTTGTTGACTCCAATCCGGAAGACGACAGTCCGTATCCAGCTCCTGGTTGTTGTCGACACCTCCTGGTTTGCGTGGCTGCAGAGACAAGCTTCACAACATCACCTGATTGCTTCGCGACATCACCTGGTTCCTTCCTGGTTCCTTCCTGGCCACTGGCTAGTGACCCAGACTCTGTCCCCTCTGCTTTCAGGTACTCTTCATCCTCGATCCGCCCTTGTATCCACCCGGAAACTTCCCTCCTGGTCGTCTGCAGCATCTTTCTCCAAGGCTCCATAGGATTCTGCGACGACACCCGACACACTTTGACACCTATGCACCCGCTTCCTGTGGGTGAGGTAACGCGAGTACTTCGGTGCTCCTGTGGGTATTTACTATCCTAGTATCTAACTTTCAAGTACCTTTCTCCTTGTCCATCCGGAAGTGACCTAAAAGAACTAGTTTTCATTTCTTTTGTTCCCATTATAACTCTATGGTAACTCGCGTGTGTGTAAAGACACTGCACACGCATCCCGTGGGCCTCCTGCTCCCTATCCTTTGGTAGTACAGCGTAGCCCCAGTGATTCTCCAGGCCCTAGGCCTATCCTTTGTTCGTGACGTGGTTCATATACCACTATTTTAGTATATGGTTTGAAGTGCCCCCAGGGCATTACTGTATTTTGTGCAACTTATTGTATGTTTATTAAGTATCTTGTTATGTGCGTGTGCCTCTGATCTCATAAAGAGTTCAGAGGATTCATTTAGTAATAAATACATATATATGTTATATATATAACCTGTGTGGTGTCCTTTCATTTGGTATTAAAGGGGTTACATATGGTAAAACAGCTGGCTGCACATGCCCTCTTGAGTTTAGCCTAAGACTGCTTTGTCCATGCTACCACTAGGATAGCTGGTCTATAAGGTTGACTTTACAACCATCACCATAAGGGTTGCTTGGACTGATACAAGGTGCCCACTCGAATAGTGGACATCACATATCAGGCCAACTTCTCACATTGGTGTGCAGCGGTTGGGATTTGAGCTTGCTGTTGTTTTACCAATTGTAATCTTTGAGATATCATTTGAAAGATCACATTAGGTACCATAGGTACATATAACAAAACTTAGAATACTTAAGTTCTACTGAACTTAGTTGTTGTAGACCAAAGGGCCTAGCACACCCTGACTACAACTCCTAGAGAGGTTCAGTAGATAACACTTAGTGTAGGTAGGTGCACACACCACACCTCACTAGACAATGTCAGCCACAGGTGAACCTAGTGTATCTCTACCTGTGGGAGGTGACCCTCCAAGGGCACCCTCCAAGTTTGACATACTCAACTTCAGAGAGCTGAGACACTTGTGTACCACAAGGAAGTTGAAACAGGGTTCCAACCCTACCCTTCAGCACCTGATAGAACTCTTAGAAGAATCTGAGGTTCTCAAGGCCTCTAGCACAGGTCCTACAGGAAATGCAGAAGGACTGCCCTCCACAGAAGATGATGTCCTTGACCCTACTGTCAGAGATGAAGATGAGGTAGTAGAGGAGGATGATTCTGAGGATGAGGTAGGCAGCCAGGGCCAGGTTGAAGTTAGGAGACTGAGCCAGGCTAACCTAAGCTTACATGGGGCTGTAGAGGGGCTAGCCCCATACAGACCTGTCAGTAGACTTAACCAGAGGTATAGGAGGGAAAGATCTCACTCAGGTGAATCTCTCCACTCTAATGCCTCTAGAGGTTCTCAGAGGGGAATGACTTCCCCTCAGAGGAGAGAACACCAGGCTAGGATGAGGGAAGTCCAAATCAGAATAGAGAGGGAAGAACTTGCCCTAGCCCAAGCAAAACTTGCTTTAGCAAGGGAGAAAATGTTAAGAGGATTAGATTCCACTGGTGGCAGCAATATCCCTAAGGATAAAGACAGGTCCTATGACAATAGACACCTGAGTAAGATTGTGCCCCCTTACAAAGTTGGGGATGATATCCACAAATGGATAACTGCTTTGAGAGGGCCTGCAAAGTACAGCAGGTACCCCAAAGTCAGTGGGCAGCAATCTTGTGGCTCTCCTTTTCAGAAAAAGGAAGAGACAAGCTCCTCACAGTTAGTGAGGATGATGCTAACAATTACACTGTCCTGAAGAGTGCTCTGATTGATGGGGTTGGCCTAACCACTGAACAGTATAGGTTGATGTTCAGAGATACCCAGAAGACACAGACTCAGGACTGGACTGATTTTGTTGACTGCGCCACTAAGGCTCTGGAAGGCTGGTTGCTGGGAAGTAAAGTTAAGGACTATACAGGATTGTATAATTTGATCATGAGAGAGCAAATACTTAACAATTGTCAGAACCAGTTGTTGCACCAACACCTGATTGACTCGGATCTGACCTCTCCCCAAGAATTGGGAAATAAGGCAGACAAATGGGTCAGAACCAGGGTTAAGCAGAAAGACCAGGTCCAAGGTGATGATCAGAAAAAGGCAGACCAAAAAGGTGGGGATCAGAAACCAAAAGACCAGAAGTATTCATCAGGCCCCCAAAATTCTAATGAAGGGGGGACCCAAACTTCCAAGAAGAAGAAGAAAGAATGTCCAAAGAAACCTTGGTGTAATTATTGTAAAACTGCCTCTCACTGGTTTAGTGAGTGCACCAAGAAAGGTACAGCCCCTACCACTGTAGCCCCTAAGGCATCTGCCCCCCTAATACAGTTAACAGTGGTAGTTCCCAACCCAAGGCTATAGTGGGGTTAACCATGGGTACTGAGGTGGATTCTGGCTTAGTCAGGATACCAACCCAGGCTGTTCTTGTCTGTAATGTGGACATGGCTATGTCCTCAACTGTGATTCCCAGTACTCTGGGCAAGTACAGGCAAACACCTTTAATCAATGACAAAGTGGCTCAGGCCTACAGGGACACATGTGCCAGTGTCACTATGGTGACACCTAACTTTGTGGACCCTGGACAGATTGTACTGGGTGATCATTTATCCTGACTGAAACTTGAAACAAAACTCTGGACCTTCGACATTCTACTTGACTAGAATAGTGGACATCACATATCAGGCCAACTTCTCACAGAGAGGTAGGCTTTTCCATAGCCGAGAGGCCACCACTTGGAAGTATCTTCCCCCTACCTGGGAGAGCAGGACCTTCGGAGTAGAGGTCAGGAGCTGAGCAGAGGACCTCAAGGTACGTTGAGGTATATAGGGTTGGAATCTTTCCCTAAGGTAGGCGGGCTCCAATCTTATGAAAAGCTCTGAAGACCAAGACTAATGCTTTGAAATGGATTCTTTTCTGCACCGGAAGCTAATGTAGGGAAGACAGAAGATGGGTCTTGTGATTCCTGGGTACTGTTAAAAATATGGCCCAGGCCTCCACATTCTGGATCACCAGCAGTCAACCGAGTAAGTAATCAGGGAGACCAAGTAAAAGGAGTTCACATAGTCCAGTCTCGACACTGTGGAAAATGACAATGTATATGTACATAAGCGGCGTTCATTTGTGTTCACCCTCGCCACTGTTGAAGGTAAAGCGAAAGTCACGGCACAGTGGCCCCGCCATCTTGTCCCCTTTTAGGCCCCATCACGAACATAGATAGTAGCCATTTTGTGTGTCATGACCTCTCTGCCCACTGCCAATAGCCTGCATCTCTCTCTCTCTCTCTCTCTCTCTCCCCCCAGCCTCGCAAGTATTCCCCCCCCCCGCGCCCCGACAGCCCCCGGTCTCTCCTGTTCGGGCCATAAACGCACCACTAAACACGACCCTGTCTCCGTGCTGAACCCCTGCCCCCTCGCTCTTTCATCCTACCCATAGAACAGGCCCTTTTGGTAACCTCTTCCTCCCTGCCCGATTGCCCGGCCTGATCCCAGGCCATCACCTAGTCCAACAGATGCAGTTTATTGCTCCCTACAGTAGGACCTCGCCTCACATCAGAGGAGCGGTGATTAATAAAGGCCTTCACACCCCTAGATCTGACCAACACCCCTGCATTCCTCCCAGGAACACCCTTCCTCTCTTCTGATGACCCCCCCCGGCTACACCTGGCCTCTCGACCCAGTCCCATATCATAAAACTAGGTCTCGTGGATGTACCTCCTCTGGCCCCGCATAGCGAAACGTGATCTTATCGCCTGCCCAACCTTAGATCTGACCACCCCCTCTTGCCCTCGTGTCCTGTTGGGACGTCCGGCTGCAGATTACAATCACATGTTACATTTGGGAGGGGAAAACAACATCAGAGCGACCGGTATGGGAATAGGCCTGAAGCTGGGATTCCAAACATGCCTTTTCGTACTTCAAAGTGTCTTTATTACAATAAGGAATGTTTGTACATCATAAACCTGTGTATAAAAGACGGAGCCGTAGAGAAACTTTTTAGAGCACCTCGAGAAGATACCCTGTTGTCTGATTTGACGTGTTCTGTTCCGTCGGAAATAAACTCCTGTTTCCTGCCTTACAGTCTCCAGCGCCTGCCTCTTTATTTGGTAATCGTGAGTTGGGTGAGAAGCGGCTAACGCCGGGCAAACCTAGAAAAGGGGTAAAACGACCTGATCTGCCTGAACCCTTTTTCATCAATTGGCGCCCAACGTCGGGCCCATCAGCGACACGTGGATCCAGTGAGAGAGGTCCCAACGACAGAGTGAACGACTGCAACGATCGGGAAGAGCTCCTGCCCAATAGACCCTTGTCTGGCAGCCGATCATCCGAACTTCACTGGTTCCGAACAGACCTCTCTCGAGTGATCTACGGTCCTGACTGGGAACCATCAGGAGTGCCACAGCAATTACGGAGAATAGAGGACGATCGGGCGCTGGAAACGGAAGACGAGAAACTGTCCATACGGTCCGGGTAAGGTCGTGTAAACACGACAAATTGCGAATTGATTGTTTGATTGTCATTGGAAAATACTAGTATTACGCATTTGATTGTTTTGTCCTGAGAGATTCTCTGTCTACAAACGGGGAAGGATAGGAGTATTCTCCCTTTGCAGATAGTGAAGGGTGGGTAGCGCAGGCTTTTGCCCCCGTTGTAACCCGTCGCGCCTACTTCCCTCTCCATTTGATTGATTGTTATCCAAGCATTTATTGTTTTGGAATTGGTTCTCTTTGGATCATTCTCTATTTGCAAACAAGCACAGAGTTGCCATACTCTGTTTAGTCTTTGCAGATAGTGAAGGATAGGTAACGCAGGCCTTTGCCCCCGTTGTAATCCGTCGTGCCTATTTTTATCCCCCACTGATTGATTGTTTGACCGAACATTGATCGTTCGGAATTGGTTCTCGGAAAGGATCTTCTCTGCCTACAAACAGAGAGGAACAGGAAGATCTCTCTCTTTGCAGATAGTGAAGGGTAGGTAGCGCAGGCTTTTGCCCCCGTTGTAACCCGTCGCGCCTATTTTATTCCTCATTTGATTGATTGATTGTTTGTCCGAACTTGACTGTTTGGAATTGGTTCTCTCTTTGGGTATTCCCTATTTGCGAATACTGTAGAATAGAAATATTCTACCTAGTCTCCGCAAAGTAGTGAAGGATAGGTAGTGCTGACTTTTGTCCCCGTTGTAACCCGTCATGCCTATCTCCCCCCCCATTGCGCAGTAGTTGGTTCAGCCCGGACCATTTATTAGAGGTAGACCATCTGGCGCCACCGGAGGACACCCCTAATAAAAAGGACATATATAAAGAAAATGCGGATTAGCCACTGTATCGTGCTAGCAAATAAAAGAACATAAAAATCGTTAGGAAAAACAAAAGGAATCGAGTAAAATCAGTAGGCCACTGATGAGATCTCTTTTCAACCTCACTGAAATGGAAGCATTAGGAACAACCGCTCAGGAAATATGAAACTAGTGAGGAAAGCCGAACTCAACGCCATGATGACTGCGAGACAGCTCGGCTCCACCGACCACCCCACCCAATTAACGACAAACCCTAGGCCAATATTAGAAATATACAACACTATAGCAAAGTAACAGGTTAAAACGTTTTTATTTGAACAAAAATATATTAAACAACTATTTACATGGCAAACGGCTGCAACAACAAACCCACAATGCATTTCGCCGTCTGCTTGACGCCGTTCCTGTCCCTCCTTCCCCAAAGTAGCAATGTCGGGCTACTTTGGGCTACTTTCTAGTAGGTTTTTGGGCGTCAGAAAGTCTACAAAAGCCGTCGGCGGTGGCCTGGGGTGGAGAACCATTACGCGAGTAGTCCGGAGGCGACACCACGCACCAAGGCCTGTCCCGAGGATGAACCAAGGGACCCGTTCCTGGGGCCGTGGCAAAGAGCGGCCGTCCGCCATCGGCCGGAGAAGGCATGGGCCCGACCCGAGATGTACTGGTCCTCCCATTCCCTTCTTCTCCCGGCGCCTTGCAGGCCACGGGGGGGGGGGAATGTCTTGCATATGCCTCCGACCCCCCCTCTTCTTCATCGCCTGGTCCGGCCATAACAAATGTCAGCGAGACGCCGTGGGGTGCACTGGGAGGGAGAGGCGGCGCGGACGAGCCTCTCCCGCCTCCCCAGGTGGAGGCCCCTCAGCTGCACCCCCAACGCTCCACGCACCCGGCAAAGGGTTCGTCCACTCTTGCGGTGCAGCGACGCTCCACGCACCCGGCAAAGGGTTCGTCCACTCTTGCGGTATAGCGACGCTCCACTCACCCAACAGGGTCTCGTCCACTGTGGCGGTGCTACGACACCTCGCCCAGCAGGCTGGAGTCTGTCTGCTCATTTGACCCAGTGACTGCCGGTAGCTGCAGAACTCCTAAAAATGGCGGTCGACTTTGCAGGAATAGGCCTGGCGTGAAAAGTTGGCCTGGTCGCCTGTCAACCAGAAAATGGGCCCCTGTCCAGAAGGCGTTCTCCTCAGCTTTGAAGATTCTACGAGAGCTGCGGAGGGCCCTCGACCTCCGCGGGCCCCCGACCGCCCCCCGATGGGAAATGACTGCCATGATTGCCCGCAGAACGACCAAGACGTAGCCACGAGACGTTGGCGCTCTCATGCTGACGCCAGCCTCAGTTTGAATGACCAAAAATCCTGCAGACTACTGATTTGATCAGTTCCGGTGGAACACCAGTATGACCCAGTAGGAAAGATTGTTGCCCCCTCCCTTTTCTTTGATTAATGGTTCATGTCACCGGTCCCTTCTGTTGCCCCTTAGCGGAACTTCTGGACTGCCGAAAGAGATTCTGGTCCAACCCCGAGTTGGTGGAGACACTTTGACTATACTTGGACCCGCCTGACCCCACCCAAAATGGCGCCGGTACAAACGAAACTCGCAATTCCCCGTTGTGTTCCTGATGCTCAGACTTGATATCATGAGATATGTATGCAGTTTTTGAAGCACATGGCGGGAGGGGATGAGTATTGCTTGAACATTCGGACAATGAATTGATATTAAGTTCTGACGCATCATTGATTACAGTATTATTGAAAGTTCGAATTTTTTTGACACTGATGGTACTTGCCCACAATGAATTTTCGATATGATTTTATTGCACTTATCGTACCTTGATGAAATAAAACGACCACCGACTCAGTTATGTTTTCCTCAGATAAATATGCCCTCATGTACAGTTCCAGTCTGCTCCGTGGCTGGCCCACGTGGTTGTAGACCTGCATTTGTACGTCACCAGTTTTTAAATAAAGATTTTGTGAAAAACAAATATAGTCGTAGCTCTTGGATTGGTAAGTTCGAATACATAGCCATTGTTTCCGATCTACGTAAAATACAGGCGAAATAAAGCAAGTCAATTACTAAAAGGTTAAAAAGCAAAGTGCCCAGGAATATTGAAAATGTGAATGGTCCAAGTTTGTTGCATGTGTGTTTTTTTCTTTTGTGCAACATAAGGCAATCGATAAAGGTCCCGGTGTTCTGTTTTACTTTGTATGCCACATATCTCAGGGAAATTGTTTCAGATGCCCCTAAACCAGACCCGGTACCACTGTAGACCACCCCGCCTCCTCGAAGGAGAACACGAATTCACCCCCACTTTACACTGACTGCCCTTTTGTTTTGACCCCCCCCCACACAAGATTCGCAATACCACACGTGGGCGATCTATGCAATGTGCAGTCCATCAATGATTATGCCTCCCGCACTACCAGTCCCTCTGGGCTTAAAACGGCGAGATGGAAGGGACTGCACCCCGCGGAGATAGGTCGAATACGTGGTAAGTAAAAGCCTTTTGGGTTTATGCGCGCGGATGTGTCTTAAAACGCTGCCCCCACCCCTTCTTTTTCCCCTTCTTTCTGCAGGTCACATCGGAACATCGACTAAAGTATGGAGAAGACCTAAGCAACGCGCCATGGTTCCGCGGGGACAAATGATACATTATCCATGGGGACTGCCCCTGAGGACATGACGACTTTGGGTGATATGAATGCACGCGTGTATGACCGGATGTGTATAACTCGACTGGATATACGTTGCACGCGTTGACTTGATAAGAGAGATGTTTTTGTACGACTTGAGTGATGATCGAACGACCGATGGAATGGGGAAAAAGGTGGTCTGAGCATGGTGCCTATACACGACGAGCAAACATAGATATAACACACCCTTACTTAGAAACGACCATCTCCCTCTCTCTGAACTCAACGACTGGAAGGGGGGGGCCGAAACAGAAACTTGACGGGTTATTGCAGTATGACAAAAATATGACTCCAACCGGCCCCTGAATAATGCAACCAAGAATGACGTGCACCTACGAGTAGGTTCATACGATAACTAAGTAGGGGAAGGTTCAGGGCTATTCCAGGGTGAGGTTTACCCAAGTACCCTCCTCCTGGAAGACTAAGAATATTGTCAATGTTTAAGATTTACCACCTCCTTCTTGCACCCTCATGGACATGAAACTCGAAGCTGCCCATTGTTCCCCCGACTGACACCCTCCGTTGCCTCAGCCTGGATACCCATTCGCTAATAACGATTCAAAGATCCCACCATAAGTACTAGCCCGACCAGGTTAGTTCCCGAACAATTGACGAAAGTGTAAGTATTTGCAACAGAGGCCAACAGCAAAAGACAGCCAAGCGAATTAAATAGGATACTAAGGATGCGCAGCATGCAGGAGGAAATATCTTTGGCCAAGTACTGTTCTATGTGTTGTCTTGAGTTCTGTATAAAATACATGTACCCCCCCGCCTGAATTCATGTGTACGTAGTATATGGATTTACGTTGTCCCTCAGTCTGTGTTTCTATATAACATGACCCCTACTGTTTTGTGTTGTGTGCGCATTAAATGGCCTATTATTGTACACGTTTCTCTCTCTCTTTTTCTCTCTCTTCATGTTGTACGTGTACCGAATAGTTCATTTAAAATGCGGACGACTCTCCCTCCGAGGGTCCCCCCCCCCCCCCCCCCCCTGCTCCCTCTTCCTTTGTGTGGTAACGTTGTGCCCCGCCGGCACGAGCCTAATTGATTTTCGAACACAAAGGTGTTCGGCAAATTGACAGAAACTAAAACAATTGTAATTTGCCATATTACTACCTCTCCTTTCTGTAAAATGATGGAACTTGAATTGGCTATGAAGGAAAGGACAGGTTAGACGACTGAAGTCCCCTAATCTGGCCTTCTTACAGGAGGACTATATGTCAGTGGCTTTCTGTTCTCAGCTCGCTAGAAACAATGCTCAGATTGCCCCACCCCTCTGCACCTAAGTACGGATGTCCAAAACGTCCCCGTTTTCTCCCGATTGGCCCCAGCTCCATAACACGAAGTATAACCGATGACCCCGATTAACTGTTGCCCCCCCCCCCGAGAAAAGAATGTTTAGCCACTATCCCTCTCTCTCACGTTGATAGTGGGTGCCCTTCAGATATTATTCCGGCACGGATCATGTCACTTCTGAGTGACGATCTGGGTGTTGGAATTCAGCAGGTTGTTAATCTATCCTTGAGTACAGGGGAAGTTCCCCTTGACTGGAAGCATGCTCTGGTGAGGCCTCTACGGAAGAACAACTCCATTCCGTGGACCGACCTGACAAACTTGAGACCCATTTCTCTCCTCCCTTTCTTAGGGAAGCTTACTGAGAAGTTTGTAAATCAGCATCTATCCAAATATATTGAAAGTACGGGGGGACTAGATCCCTCTGAATCGGGGTTTAGGCCAAGGCACAGCACTGAGACCGCCTTGCTGTCCGTCGCTGACGATCTTCATATGCTACAGGATAAGGGTTATTCCGTTATCCTGGTGCTTTTAGATCTGTCAGCGGCGTTTGATACTGTGTCACATAAGATCATGACATCCAGACTAGTTGACATCGGTCTGGGAGGCAAGGCGCTGGCCTGGTTAAGGAGTTTTTTCACCACACGTACTCAAAGAGTCATACTGGGTCCCTACCAGTCAGAGGAGGTGGAGATCTCAAAGGGGGTGCCACAGGGCTCCTGCTTGAGCCCAACGTTATTTAACATCTACGTGGCACCCCTAGCTAACATCATGAGATCCCACGGGTTCATTCCCGTATCGTATGCAGACGATACCCAACTCCTTTTTCCGTTTAAAACCATGACTCCTGAAGTACGTATCTCCTTTGCCCAAGGGATGAAAGAAGTGGCACACTGGATGGCAGCAAACTTCCTTCAGTGCAACGTCTCTAAGACTGAGGTGATGCTCTTTGGGGAAGCCAAACGCCTGTGGACTCCTGACTGGTGGCCTCAAGACCTAGGCCCAGTCCCCGAGCCCAAAGTGGTTGTGAAAGATCTAGGAGTTAAATTGGATCAGGAGCTCACCCTTAAACATCATGCTAATCAAGTGGTGAGCTCCTGTTTCCATGTTATTGGGCTTCTCCGACGGGTATTCCCCCTGCTACCTGATACCACCAGGAAAACACTAGTTCAGTCGCTCGTGTTGAGTAGGCTGGATTATTGTAATGGTTTGCTGCTAGCCGCAAATGAGGGGATTACTGCCAGATTACAAGTGGTGCAGAACCCGGCTGCTCGCCTTGTCCTTAATGCCCCGGCCCGTACTCCCTCAAAACCACTACTGAACAAACTTCACTGGCTCACAGTGAAACAGAGGGTGTCGTTTAAAACTTGTTGCATCATCCACAAGTGCCTCACTGGGAATGGCCCTCATTACCTAACAAAAAAATGTACTCCATACATCCCCTTAAGATCTCTGAGATCTGGTGATCGTGAATTGTTAGTTGTCCCCAGGTTCTGGAAGACAAGACAAGGGGGAAGGGCTTTATCAGTAGCAGGCCCGAAGTTTTGGAATGAACTTCCTTACGAAATTAGATCATGTAAGGAACTTTTTTCCTTTAGGAAAAAGTTAAAAACCTTCCTGTTTAATTACTAGCTCTGGTTGGACAATTAAAAATATTAGATAGGGCCTTTTGCTCTCAGATGCTGCCAAAGGCGCGGAGATACTCCTTAGGGAGTCGATTCCCAGTGCGGTACAAGTGTGCAAATAAAATAAAATAAATAAATAAAATAGAAGACTGCCAGGGCTAGGGTCGGAAAGCCACATACGTCATGAATGAACGCCAAATAGACTTAGTACAAACTCAGTAGACATGCCTGTATACATGCTCCACAGTGATAACTCCTGACCGTGACCGATGAAACGTACCCCCAACTACCTAGATCTGGGACGGAATTGAAATGTATAAATGCCTTCTCTTGCCAGTTCGCTAAAACCTGTTTTGTACCCATTCAAGGATACACAGTCACCGGAGGAGAGGGGCTGGACGTGACGCACAGCCTGGCCACAGATCATGAGGCGCGTGTGACCTCGACCTGAGATGGAGCCGCAGAGCAACGGGACGCGGGATGATGCACCACTCTCAAACGCAGAAAACGAAGGAATGGAGGGCTGCCTTGAAGCCCTCTACTTGTTGACCCACGCGTTGCAGAAGTCCCCGCCCCTTTGAGCCCGATTGATGGACCTGCCTGCGCATCACCCTTTTGCTCCCTTGGTCCGTCTCAAAGATCCGGTCCCACTCCGCCCTCTCCTCCCTCGATTATCCGACAAAACCCCTTCTATCCTTTCCACGTGGATTTTGACCCCGAGAAAGAAATGCAGGTGCCCAGCATGAGGCACCCTTAAGAGAGATTAGTTAGGAAACAGGACTGTGGCCTAACGGCAAAGGACAGATCACACCCTGCGACGTGTAAAGAAGGACCCGAGCTGGACCTATAGCTCCACCGCCGGTGCTCAACAGCGCCAACGGAAGAAAACGAACTACCAGAGCCTACCAGTGATGGCTCGCTACAAAAAAAAAAAAAAAGGACACCGTAACGAAGACCCCCTTGACTAATTGCTTGTATTGGACTAAATTCCTCCCTCAACCACTTTTTGCCTGTAAAATGTTTCATCTGTCACTTTTTAAATACGACAAATGTAAATTTATATGTATTCCACCTCGTATGTCGCATCAACTGCACACGGTTATATGCAAATCCACCAGTATTGACAAACGCTATTCCATTGACAACACACGACTATATGTACACCCCGTCAGCTATGATAAACACGCAAATGACCTAACTTATGTTAAAAAGTGGCGACTGTGGAAAATGACAATGTATATGTACATAAGCGGCGTTCATTTGTGTTCACCCTCGCCACTGTTGAAGGTAAAGCGAAAGTCACGGCACAGTGGCCCCGCCATCTTGTCCCCTTTTAGGCCCCATCACGAACATAGATAGTAGCCATTTTGTGTGTCATGACCTCTCTGCCCACTGCCAATAGCCTGCATCTCTCTCTCTCTCTCTCCCCCCAGCCTCGCAAGTATTCCCCCCTCCTCCCCCCGCGCCCCGACAGCCCCCGGTCTCTCCTGTTCGGGCCATAAACGCACCACTAAACACGACCCTGTCTCCGTGCTGAACCCCTGCCCCCTCGCTCTTTCATCCTACCCATAGAACAGGCCCTTTTGGTAACCTCTTCCTCCCTGCCCGATTGCCCGGCCTGATCCCAGGCCATCACCTAGTCCAACAGATGCATTTTATTGTTCCCTATAGTAGGACCTCGCCTCACATCAGAGGAGCGGTGATTAATCAAGGCCTTCACACCCCTAGATCTGACCAACACCCCTGCATTCCTCCCAGGAACACCCTTCCTCTCTTCTGATGACCCCCCCCGGCTACACCTGGCCTCTCGACCCAGTCCCATATCATAAAACTAGGTCTCGTGGATGTACCCCCTCCGGCCCCGCATAGCTAAACGTGATCTTATCGCCTGCCCAACCTTAGATCTGACCACCCCCTCTTGCCCTCGTGTCCTGTTGGGACGTCCGGCTGCAGATTACAATCACATGTTACATTTGGGAGGGGAAAACAACATCAGAGCGACCGGTATGGGAATAGGCCTGAAGCTGGGATTCCAAACATGCCTTTTCGTACTTCAAAGTGTCTTTATTACAATAAGGAATGTTTGTACATCATAAACCTGTGTATAAAAGACGGAGCCGTAGAGAAACTTTTTAGAGCACCTCGAGAAGATACCCTGTTGTCTGATTTGACGTGTTCTGTTCCGTCGGAAATAAACTCCTGTTTCCTGCCTTCCAGTCTCCAGCGCCTGCCTCTTTATTTGGTAATCGTGAGTTGGGTGAGAAGCGGCTAACGCCGGGCAAACCTAGAAAAGGGGTAAAACGACCTGATCTGCCTGAACCCTTTTTCATCAACACCACCAGGGCCTGGACCACTGTTTTCCTGTAAGATAATGGGTGTAATGCCTACAATGGTGGTGTTGCTTGCCAGGCATCACAATAGACATTAAGATGTTCCTTTCCACCAGCCCTTTCAATGGCAGTGAACCTGCCATGAAATGTCAGGTGGAAAAAGACTTTGTGGCTCACAGTGGGCCCTCCTTTCCCCCTTGCCTCAAGCTGTAGGTTGTGGGGGGCACCTATGGTACCCCCATACATATCCCTGCACGATGCAGCAGACAGTGCATGTTGCCTGCCGCTTAGTGCAGGAATATGCCAGGTGTCCCCATTTTGCATTGTGGAGGGTTCCTAAGCCAGCAACGCCTGCCGCAATGCAAAAAATAGGCATTCTGACCCCCATCATAGTCGTGATCGTGTTGTAATGCCTATGTCAGAGCCACCGACAGCATGTCGATGGTCCCGTTTCCGATAGGGTCCCCATCCTAATCATCCCCTAAGTCACCAACCATGGGCAACTGAAGTATGAGTTGGAATAGTGGGAGCCCACTTCCGCTGTCCTCACCCTAAAGCTGCACTCAACGACTATGGAAAGAAAGGAGTGCTTTTTCCAACCAGAATCAAATCCAAAAAGGGGTTCCAACATTTCTTACAATTAAGACACGTCTCAACAGTAACACACAGTGGCATGAGGTAGGGAAGTAGAAGCCCAGTCAGTGTGATGGTGAAGGTCTGGAACCAATGCCCTGATGAGTGAAAGAGCTCCTTAGTGTTACATTTAGGCAGAAATATGACAAACATTTTTAGGGGCAGAGGAAGATATCCCACCCCAGTATGGTGGGTTTTAATCCTACCTACTGGGGATCCTAATAAAGAAGAAGGTAATGCTAATTTTACTTTACACCTGGTCCCCTTTTTGTTTTCAATTCAGAAGTTGAGATTTGTTTTTTAGTATTGCTCATCAGAGTAAGGCATTCTGGTTGAGGAGCCCTCTGTGTCATACAAGATCAACACAGGTGAAGAGTGGCCCAAGATGAACATTTCAGGTTTGTGGGGGCACAAAGTCTTTCTAAGTGAAGAATCCTTTTAATTTACACTCACAACAAGACAACCCTGGTGGCAAGAGATTGTTTTTGTCCTACTAGGGTCCTTCAAAGTAGCCTATGTAATGCTACAATTTCTATAGAGTATATACTGTGTATGTTTCTTTTCTTCTCACTCCTCATTTATTTTGTTTATTTTATTTTGTATGTTAGATATCCACGTGTAAATGTGTAACTATGCCAAGGTGTAATAGAATTTGTGGCCCTATTTTAAAAAAAAAATCAATGTGCACCTACAAATTTCCTTTTTTATTTGGGTGCAAATTTACTACTTTTTAGAATTCACCTACTCCTCAAGGAATGCATGTGGAATCTTGTGGCTGGCACAGGTTTCCATGTGGATTCCTTGGCAACTCACATGATTTCCAAATTGGGAATCCATTCCCTCTGTACGGAGTGCTTCATAGTAGAGAACTCCTTATGGGGGAATGGATATCTTTGAGCAAATACGCATTTCTTTTTTCCACAGTGTAGAAATATTTTCTCTCTGAAGAAACCCCTTCACCTATATCCGCACCAAATTTGGAGACGATCTGTTATCTTTCCCGATATACAACCATTTACAGGGTAGGAAGGGGTTTGATCGGAGTTTGGGAATGCCGACAAGCGTCCATGTTTGTGGCTACTCACAAACTTTCAAGGCAACCTATGCCTTGAAACATCCACTTCCTACTTCTTGAGTGGGATTGGCACCTGAATTAAGATGCCAGGAGGCAGTTGCCTTAGGGCACAAAGAGATGAGGCCAGAAGAGGGCGCCAGATTACGCCAACATGGCCACATTGTTAGGGTGACCAAAATTTTAAAGCCAAAAGCTGGTACATTTCACAAACATAGAAGGACTACAATTTTACTTCAACCAAATGCACTGAAAATACAACGTTCCTCACCAGAGAATTACAGAAGAGGCTATAAGAACATAAATACAATGCAATTTATAAAGCCAGTAGCATGTCTGTTAATTCATTTGCTTTCTTATAACAGTTGCTAACTATCTCAGCTTTGGAAAACATAAAAAGGAACCTCCTGCCGTTTTCAGTCGACCCTCTCTAAAAACCGGGACATGATCCACATTTTTCAAAATCTGCTGGGACAGCTGGTGAAAATCCGGGACTGTCCGGGAAAATCCGGGATGTCTGAGCATCCTACCTATTGTTGTACATGGACGAGGATTCATTGTGTCTTGAACAAGAGTTCTGTTTCTTTATATCAATTGAATACAGAATATGGACTCTTGGACCACAAACACATCAGTATGTTCAAACTGTAAACAATAATCCCACGAGTATGCCTAATTAATGCAGTTTCCACCCTTTGCTCTGCCCATGCCTCCCAGCAGTAAGCAGGAGGCTTCTGAGAGGCAGAGGGTGAGACAAGCGACCAACCCTGGGATGTCAAGGGTCAAAGGGTGCATGTACTCACTGCTACTGCTCCTGGCATTTGATTATTTGACGTATATGTTTTTGGGCTGTGTCCTTTCTATTTAGGTCGATCATTCGATACCTCTTGTATATACTTTTGTAAATACTTATAGTATATACTTATATGTGTATGTACTTGGTGGGCTCTAGAGATCAGCCCTAGGACTTGTCTGCTTCCGCTTAGGGACTTTTTTTCTGATCAACTGCGTCTATTTAACTGTCTTGATAGAAAACGACCAGCAGAGGTCAGTAAAATACCAGATTTGCTTTCTGTTTAGGGACTTTTTAATTTTTTTTATTTCTGGCAACTGCCTCTATTAAACTTTCTTGATAGAAAACGACCAGCAGAGGCGAGTAAAAATACCAGAATCATTTAGCATTCTCTAGATTCTAGTCCATAGAAATTGTCTTCCATGAGAACCCGTAGACAATAATATTTTCAAATCTTTTATTTTCAGTGATATGACCACCGAAGGCCCTGATTTTATATTGAAAACAGAGTTTTGGACTATACCATTTCCAGTTGAAAGGCAATATTTCTCTCCATGTGTTCCCATACCTGGCGTGTCACGCAGTTTGGTGCTTATTTTACCTCCATGTTTAAGAACTGGAGATGTTTCAGCACCCAGGCTAATGTGCTGCATAGCTAAATACATATAAGGTCTCAAAGGCGAGACCGATTGCATTGCAAATACTTGTTTTTTTAGCTCTGGTTGCTCCATTTTTTCATACTAAAAAAGTACTGGGATTACCTCGGTGCAAACATTGTCCTTCTGTCCCGACAGCCTGCACATAGACGCCTCCTAATTGAGAGTATGTCTCGTGCTGATGCTTTTTTCCTTGAGCCACTTTGATCCTTTTTTTGAGACCGGAAGTTCTGTTACCAGCTCATTTCCGGGCCCTGATTGAGGAGAACGCAGGTCATGGTCTGCGGCGGTGATTAAAGGGACTTCTTATCCACACCCAGTTTTGTGGTCATGTTATGGTCAGTTCTGGTCTATTTCTGAAGAAGTGCCCTGGCACTGTTTTTTAGCATTTTAAATTAAGTAGACTTAGAACACTGCACTTCAATTGGTTTACGATGGGCTTGTAATACGACTGATGTACTAATGAGTCGCATAACAAAATACAGATTCTCAGAACTTTGCAAAACCCCTAATTAATGAATATTAATTAGGCTGAAAGTATTCTGCAAACCCCTGCGAATGCTGCAAATTCAGGGACAGAGGCAGGCCTCGATCCCTAACTAAACAGTTCTTTATAACAAACCCAAGTTACTTAAAGGAACATAGCCTGCTTTACAAAACAATTCACTTGCAAGAAATGCCATCAGACAGGTCATGCATTCCCAAACGCGAGGCTTCTTCTTTACGATTCATTTACCATCTCAACTCGGCAGCTGGTAACAGATCAGTGACTTGCAACCACAGTTGTCGCCACAAACCATTGATACATAAGTTTGCAAATAGCAAAAGGGGAGGGTGAGGGCACCTGTTTTCATGAATCCTCCTATTTGCGATTTGGATAGGGTTGCAAAACCTATTTTAGCAAGTCGGAAATAAATCCCCAACTCAAAAAAGAAGTTTTGTACATTTCAAAAACTGATTTTGCAGTTGGAAATTGAGTCTTGGTGACTAACAGGCTTTGCCACCATAGAATACTTTTGTACTTTGGGACCTCACTGTCTTCATGTTGCGATTCTGGATTTTCTTGCTTCCCTTTGCCTCTGCTTACCTATTCTCTCTACACCCCAAGAAAATACAAAGGCCTATTAAGGCATTTCTTTTTGTATTATTTATCTAAAATATATGATTTTATGTATTTTTGAGGCAAGAAAATGTACAAAGTCCTCCAGAGACATTTTGATAGTATGCGTTGGAACCGGTAATGTCTTCTTGGCTGAAGGGATGCCCCCAGCCAGGCAGAACATAACGCTCCCGTCAAGGGCAGGTGATTACACTCACTGTCCAGCCTGTACTCACCCCTGGGTTAGCTTAGCACTGAGCAATCATGCCTACAATCATACCTATATCAGAGGCAATGCGTGAAGCAAAGGCACAGCAGTCACTCACAATAAATACACTGAGTGTCACAAAAGAGACTTCACACCGGATGTATGTAAAGTTTTTTATATTCTACACACATATTTAGTCATTATAACTTGAAGTTCCTATACTTTTTGGACATAAAACACATTTGGAAATTTTACTAGCAGTACTAGACCCACTCTTATTGTTATGATATCAATAGTATGCACACTGTGAGCAATTCTTAATCCAGCCCCTCAGCCAAATTAGAGAGAGCACCCTTATGCAATGCACAATATCAAAAATATGTTCATACACTAAAGTAGAACACTTTTCAGTAGGAGTGTGGTCCGGAGTCTCGCGGGTTAACCCAATGTCAAATGTATTGTACTTTTGGCATATAATCAACATATGAAGCAGCACTGCCAGCCAGTGTTGTGAATCACAGGCAGTCCGCACACGATCACTCCTACTCACACACACACACTCTGCACCACTATGCAGTGTGGCAGGTATCAGCCAGTCCGTATGGAATGCTCTTGCACACAAACTCACTGAGCAACCTAATAGGGTGACACTGGTACCCAGCAGATGAATGGTTTACACTCTGCAGACTTTATGGCCCAAGTCTCACTTCACCCTCTAGTTCACCCTAATTGCCCTATACCCCTGGATGGAAGATAACCAACACCGCCTCCTGGACACTGAGCTGCAAGCCGCCAAAGTCACACTTAGTCTGCGCCCTCGGGAAGCAGGTGGGAATATGTAGCAGTTTTAATTAGAAGGTAGATGTAAGCAAGAGTCGTTTAGAAGCCATTTGGGAAGTTCGCCCACAGGTCTCAAAACACAAAGGAGTCACGCAGTCTTTTGCCCCATCTCCGGACTGTCTCAAAAGAATTTCTTCAACCCAAGTCAATCTCTCTTGCTACTAACTTGCACCGACATGTCTTCAGGAAGGGTCAGGTGTTGGGAGTGCAGTTGGTCCACCATGATGAGGGTTAAAAGGGAACAATCGATAAATGGGGACTAACACAGGGGAGCCTCTCAATAGAAGGAGGCAGCCAGATCATTACAATGATCTGGGTCATGCCCAGGCAGTATGGGCACAGCGTCTGGTGAGCTATGGTCTGAGTAGCACCAGGCACTTCAGATTTCAAACACAATGAGCTGCAAAATCTGTACCTCCCTGGAAAAGAGGAACAATGACCGGTGCACTTTGAGATGGGTTGCACCAGGAAATTCTGGTCACACACACAGCAAAGAGTTGCAATTCCGTACCTCCCTAGAAATCAGGCACAATGTCTAGTGCATGATAATACAGGTTGCACCAGACCAGTCTGGTCGCACACACACACACAAGCACAAGTTCTGCAGAGCCACATGAGGTCGAATGAGTCACTACTATGGGTACATCCCCACCTCCAAGGGTTACACCCTGGGAATCGGACACCGCACACAGTGAGCATCCAGTCAGTGTGTTGTACGAGAGAGATGCAGCACAAACGACGAAACGGGCCAGACAGGGTCCTGCAAGCGGTGAATACGGTCACCACCAATGAGACGTTTACCAGTGTCAGGGTCCCTGCAGTACCAGAACCACATGCCTTAAATGGGGGCAACATTTCTGGGGCTCCGCAGTAGACAATCCAGTCTCCAGACACAAGTCTTAGTTCCGTGCTCACACCACGCTACCAGCTGGGATTCAGTAACCAATGTTGGCACTTGAGAGGGCCCGCTCTCCAGATGTCACAGGTAGATGGTGTAGGAGCCTCGTGGGAGATCTTTGATATCCCTGAGATTTCTGGGAGAATAGGAGGCCCCTGGTCGAATCCTTGGAGAGCACACTTCAGGGCGCCACACTTCAGCAGATCCTCTGCAAAGGCCACCCACTATTCGGATGTTCATCCTCTATGTGCACGACATAGCCCTCAGGCAATGTGCACCACGTGGTCCAGGTTATCCCGTCTCACGTCCCCACAAGCATATCTGACCCTTTGCTGAAGGATGGCACTGGTTATTATACTGTTGTGTGTTTTTGAAGTAAGGGGTGGTTTAAGGGGTTTCTATTTGAACCACAGATGTCTCCTCTAAATTGTAGGCCTGTCTATTGCAGACATTAATCTGTAGTGGGGCCATGATATGTTCCCTTCAGGCTTAGTGTCAACAACTCTGTCCAATCTATTCCATTCGGCCCTAAAATGGCAGAGGTCTGCCGTTCTCGTGGGAAGCCCATGGTTTGGGGCTATCGCTTGGGGAATGCACAGATGTGCTCCCTTGACCCCTGGTGTCCAGTTGAGGCAGGCATTATGGTCCACAAGACTCTTGGAGCATAGAAATGTAAATATTTTATAAGTGGCATTTCTAAGCAGGTTATGCCAAAACCTTCTTTACCAATGGGAAGGGTTTGGCATGGTGAATCAATTGATAGCAAACATCATGAGGCTGCTCCACTGCAATCCACTACTGCAGCCCAAAGTAATGTCAACCACTTCCTCATGTTAACCTATGGGAAGAGCAGGCCTCATAGATAGTGAAAAAAATCATAGGTATTCCTCACTACACGGGCACATGGGTTATATTGCGCACATAGACATGAGTTAGCAAGTTGGACACATAGTCCCCAGCACCAGGGGTGAAAGCGCATTCACCCAATTCCGCACAGCAGACTGGACACAGGTTTAACTAATCTGTGTGTCTGTGCACACGCACAAACCTGCACTGGCAGGCGATCCACACAATGAAGGGCACCATAGGTGCGAGTGTAAACATACAGTGATCTACAATTGCAAGCTGCTCATGAGTTTAATCACAACAGATGCCAGTGTTTCAGAGCATGGAATCAGCTCCACTTCCCAAAACAGGTATAAAGGGCATGCACGCTTTTGCACTGTATTTACAATGGAAAAGTGCCCAGAGCTCGGAAGCCACATGAGAAAATCAGCAAAACCCAGGTAGAAAAATTGAAAAAGTTCAGGGAACTTTACCTGACAGGTAGCAAGTCCAACACTATGCAGAAAATAAAAAAATCCAACATACCAATACACAGCACTGCACAAATCAAGTGTTGACACCACCGCCTTCGTCCTCATTCCAGAAAGTGTTGTAATCAAATTGAAAATGTATTTCCAGCAGGGAGAGTTGGAGCCAGGACACTGCATCAAGGTGAAAGACTTGAAATCACTGCCCTACCAGGACAATCATCACTTCCTGGGTAAGGAGGGGAAGAAGAGGTGGTCGAGGAGGGAATGGACACTTAGGATCAGGACAGCAATAAGGGTGAGTGAGAGAAGGCTAGATAACCCTTTATAGAGAAACACATTGTAAGAGTGGGATATTTGAAATAAAAGAGCACCAGCTCAGTTGCCTGCGTCCTGTGATGTTTTGCTGAGCCTTTATTCTCAATATCAACCCTATACAAAAGGAGGGACTAGGAGCGGTTAAGAAAAGAAGGTCGGAGGAGGAGCTTCACGCGATTCCAAGATGGACGCGTGAGCTAAGGGCTCCCGAGACCTTTTCCGCCTCCCGCGATTATCCTGCGAATGATCCTGATTATGACGACGGGTACTTTTTATTGATGCCCTGCTGATGTCCATGTCTTTTTCCAGATTCGATTTGGCCGCCGGATAACGGACTTACTGCACTCTGGAATTCGAGGCCTGCATCGTATGCCAGCCGGGGGCTTGAGTCCCCGAGGTACCCAGGTGGCAATCGAACAACAACGGCTGATGAGCCACGCCCTCTGCCCCTGGTGTGCTTTCGGTTTCGTTTTTGGTCGCTGTTGTGAACGCCCAGTCGTCGATCGGCACTCCAGCTCTGTTCTCGCTGCCAACTTTCGGCCATCGCTGTGTCCCTACCCTCTCACCGTTTCGAGCTCGCCGAGACGGAGATTGTTTTGGCTAAATCCTACGGACCCAGTCGGAGCTCATTGCCCGTCGTGGCGGGCAGGGCGGTCGTCGAGAGGCGCGCCGCTAGAGGCCCGTCCCGAGCGGGGGTCACCCAATCTCAGACCATCAATCACTTTACTCGACCTCGGGGCTCCCGGGCGGGTCGAGTGGTGCCCTAGAGGAAGCCGTTGATGGCACTCCTGAAAACGAGGAGCCAACTCTGAAGGACATTATGGGCGCTATTGCGAGTGTCCAATCCACCATGGGCCAGCAATATGAAACCTTGGCGGCCAAGATAGATACGGTGGCGATCGATGTCACCCTCATTAGAGCCGACCTGGGGAAAACCAACGAGCGTGTCAAATCCCTTGATATCAAGACTGCTAGTTTGACCACGGACGTCTCGGATCTCCAGACCACTGTCCGCAATCTTCGGACTACTTGTGATCTGTTCGCCAATCGGCTGGAAGATTTCGAGGGCCGGGCCAGACGCAATAACGTCCGCATCGTGGGTGTCCCGGAGAACTCTGCTGATTTGCCTGTTTATATCCTGGTGGAGGACCTCGTGCTGAAACATTTGGCACCAAAAGGCCTAAGTAAGTTCTTTGCAGTGGAGCGAGCTCATCGTGTCCCGGGTGGTAAGCCGAAGTTGGGTGCCGCTCCGCGGCCCATAATTGCCAGGCTTTTCAGTTTCCGTGACAGAGACGCTATCCTGCAAGCTTCACGAACGACCGGTCCCACTAAATTTGACAATGTATCGATCAGTTTTTACCCGGACTTCACCCAGGCAGTCCAGAAACAACGTATGGGCTTCACAGGTGTGAAGAGGCATCTCAGAGAACTGGGGCTGAAATATGCTATGCTTTTCCCGGCCCGCTTGAGAATTGAGCATGAAGAGCGTGCGTTCTTCTTCGACCGCCCGAGGTGGTTAGTGACTGGTTGGACACTTTACCGACGCGCCAAGAGGGCCCGGAGAACTCGAGAGGCGCTGAAGGAGGTTTGGAGGACCAGGAGCAGTGAGTCTACATCGGCAAGCCTGATTCCATGGCAGTGGCTCAGAGACTATGTTCTGTTATGGTGTGCGTGCCCGGGGGTGGGGGGGGTTTGGGGGATCTTCCTCCTCTGGGGATTTCTCTCTCTTTTGTGTAGGTTAGTTTAATGGGGCGACAGGCACACTGCAAGTTGGGGTGGCTCTTAGGTCTACCGCAGGGGTGCAGGGAGGGGGGTTTGCGTTTGATGGGTTCACTGGGGGTGGTGGGGGGGTTCCTTTTTCTTTGTTTGTTTCTAGGCTGTGCTTTGTTTTACATTTGCTATCATGTGGCTGTTTCGAGGTGGGGTGAGCGGTCCGCTTTCTTCGGGGATGGGGGTGAGGGACTTAGGGTGTTGAGCTGGAATGTTAATGGTCTTGGGGACAAGATAAAACGTGGGATTGTACTACAATATTTGAAGAGATGTTCCCCGGATGTGGTCTTGCTCCAGGAGACCCACTTGGTGGGCAACACATGTCATGCACTGAACAGACGAGGTTACCGTTTGGAGGCTCATTCCGGCTTCACCTCTGGATCGAGGGGGGTTGGTATCCTGGTTAGGAACTCCCTCCCCCTGGGGATAGATGGCACGGTGTTGGACGATAGAGGCCGATACGCAGCTGTTATTGGGAGATGGGAAGGGAAGTTGATTTCCATACTGTCTATTTATGTTCCGCCTGGCCTGCAGTCTACTACCTTCACCGATTTGGGTGAGGTGATTCTGGGCCTGCCCGATGGCTTGCTTGTGGTGGGTGGAGGCTTTAATTCTGTGGTGAATGGTGAGAGTGATCGTAGCCCTCCCAGGCTCCTCCCTACATCGCAGCTATGGCTGGGTAAATTCTTGGACGCCTTTGGGTTGGCAGACTGTTGGAGACAACTGCACCCTGGCCGGCTTCAGTATACTTTCCACTCGGGAGCCCATGGAAGTCTCTCAAGACTAGATTATATCCTTGTGCCGGTGGTGCAGTTGGTCTCGGTGCGTGAAATCAAGCATTTGGCTAGAGGAATTTCGGATCACTCCCCACTATGGCTTTACATCGATATACATCTGGGGGTTGGGGGCCGGATTGCCCCGATCAATCCATGGCATTTTCACAACCCCAGAATCAGATCTGAGGTGGTCAAGTGTATGAACTTTTATTTTACTGAAAATGAGGGGTCGGTGTCCTCCCCGGTCTCCCTATGGGAGGCTTATAAAACTGTGATCTGTGGTCAGACCCTGTCTTTGGTTGCTGGTGAGAGGAGGCGCAAAAATGAGGTGGTGAACTTGGAGTCTGAGATTGCTGTGCTGGAGGAACGGTTGGAAACAGGGGTTACACCTGAAAAATTGCATGTCTTGGCCCTTAAGCAATCTGATTATAGGGCCTTGGTGACTGACTCGGCTGAGGCAATGAATCGTGTGCAGCAGGGGCGTCTGTATGATGTGGGTGATAAAGCGGGGAAGTTGATTGCTTGGCTTGATAAGCGAGACAGGATGAATCGTGTTGTGCCTGTAGTTGAGAAAGTCGATGGAACGCGAGTCGTGGACCCGGTTGAGATAGTTGAGGTGTTTGCCCAGCACTTTCGGGTTGTATACGCGCCGGTTTCGGGCTTGCCGGAGGAGGACTCGCGCTTGCTGCTTCGTGATCTTGAGTTGCCTGGTCTCTCGGAGTCGGACGGAGTGTTAATGGAGGCTGATTTTTCCATTGACGAGGTTACGCTCGCTATACGCTCCCTTCGCTCGGGGAAGGCCTCTGGTCCCAACGGTATACTGGTTGAGCTATACAAGCTATGCCCGGATAAGATGGCGCCGTATCTGCTTCGTATGTTTGCGGCATCGCGAGACCTTGGATCCCTTCCCAGGGACCAGAGGCTGGCCTCTATTGTGGTTGTCCCTATGGATGGTAAACCCCGCGAGCGCTGTTCATCGTACCGCCCGATCTCACTTTTGAATGCTGAACCCAAAATATTGGCGAAACTTTTGGCTAACCGACTGGTTACGGTGATTAGCGAGTTGGTTCACCCTGATCAGTCGGGTTTTATCCCCCAACGCAATACTGCGCTCAATCTCCGTCGTCTTCACGGCGTCATCGCGAGGGCGGGGACTCTCAGCGAGCCGGCCATCTTGGTTTCTCTCGATGCCTCGATGGCCTTTGATACGGTTGAGTGGCCATATTTGTGGGCTACTCTTGCTAAGTTCGGGGTTTGGTCCGAAGTTTATTGCATGGGTCAAACTACTGTATGAGCAGCCGTTGGCGCAGGTTGTGGTTAACGGTAGAGTCTTTGCCGATGATATTTTACTGTACCTGACGTCCCCCCCGTAAGTCACTAGGAGTCCTCTTTGATGTATTGAGTTCCTTTGGACGTAACTCCGGGTTGGTTATCAATTGGTCCAAGTCGTGTATCTTCCCGCTGACCCGTGATCCTCTTTCTCTGCCCCGAGTATGCCCGATCCCGGTCTCTAGTGTTGGCTTTAAGTATTTAGGGATCTATATCTCACTTGACCCTGTGATACACTATGAGCGTAATTTGTTGCCTCCACTCGCCCGGCTTCGGTCGGACGTCGCTGCATGGTGTGGTCTACCCTTGTCCCCCCTGGGACGGGCGGCCCTGTTCAAAATGATGTCTCTCCCCCGTTTTTTGTATGCCGTACAAAACACACTTGATTTAGTGCCGGCTGGTTACTTTTGTGAAATCGAATGCCTCCAGAGAAAGCTAGTTTGGGCTGGCCGACCCCGTATTGCGTTGGCTAAGCTTACGTTGCCCTGGTACGATGGGGGCATAGCGTTACCTGATATACGAATATACTACTGGGCATCTCAGCTGAGTGCTGTGAACCATGCCATGTACGGACCAGTCTCGAATCCTGCATTCGGGATGGACCGGTGGCTGTTACCCGGGGGAGATTACTACAGGGCTCTCTACTCTCGGGGCGCTAGGAAAAACTTGACGGGACCCACTGAAGTGGCTGTGCGGGTGTGGGGCAGCGCGACCGCGGCTACTGGATGGGTAGATAAGCTGTCCAGGGCGACCCCTCTGTTTGCCGCGGAGAGGCTTGGTGAATTGTGGACGTCCAAGGGTTTTGATAGGTGGGACTTCATCGGTATTAGCAAGATAGGTGACCTCTGGGTTAAGAATAGAGTTAAGACCTTTGCTGAATTGAAACAGGAATACAGTTTAAATGACTCGGAATATTTTCGATACCTCCAGGTTCGTCATGCCATTGGGTCTGTTTTTCCAACCGATTCTGATATTCCGGAGAGCTCCCCCCTGGAGGACAGGGTGCTGGACGGACATATTCCAGACAGCACTATTTCCCTTATTTATAAAAAACTTATCAATACTCGATCAGACTTGCTTGTTCAGCTTCGTAGTACCTGGACTAAAGATGGGCTGGAATTGGATGATGAGGATTGGCAGGCTGCGATATCCTCTCCTAAAGAGGTTGCGATTCCGGCGCGTCTGCGACTCGTCCAGCTGAAGATTTTGCACCGAGTATATGTCACGGGTCCGCGACTGATGCATATGGGTTTTTCTGAGGATGGACTGTGTCGACGTGGCTGTGGTATGATTGCTACCTTCCATCACATCATATGGGAATGTCCGGCAGTTGTGTCTTTTTGGTCTGGAGTGCATGCGGTCATGAGTGAGGTGACGACTGTTGAGTTGCTACCTGAAGTCAGGCGCTGTCTGTTGAACATATGGGAACCGAACGATTGCACTGTGGCTCAAACTCGGTGGGTTACACTGGGAAACATGGTTGCGAAGAGGGACATTGCACAATTGTGGGGCTCTCAGAGGGCACCATCAGTTTCCAAATGGGAGGAAAATGTGGACTGGTGCATGTTCAGAGAGAAGACTGTTTATATCTCCCGTGGCAGGCCCAAAAAATGGGGTAGGATATGGGGCCAATGGAACTCATACCGTGGGGAGATATGTGATCCCCTCTTCCTTGATCCCCCTGACACTCCTTGATTATGCGTTTCGGCTCCCCCCTGTGTCACATTATTGATATGTTTCTGGCTCTGGGTCCCCCTTTCCCCACACCCTTCTTTTTCTCCTGGAGGTTCTCCTGCTTTCCATATTGTCTTTGATTGCCTCTCCCCGTATCGTATGGAACAGACACGACACTTTAGACTGCAGCCTCTTTTTCTTTTTTCTTCGATGTTTTTGTTTGCTTGGTTTAAAAATGAAACCTTTCCATATCTTATAATTATAGATTTGACCAACATCGTGCACCATTGCTGCCGGACCCTTGGTTGTCGGCTGATGAGCTGTGTAATACTATACTGTTTTTCAGATATGTAACTGGCCGGCCCAGAGGCTAGTAGGCCTGTAATTGTTTTCTCTTTCATGCTAAATAAAGGTTTAAAAAAAAAAAAAAAGAAAAGAAGGCCCTGTACCTATGCTCTTACAGAGGTCATCTACAACAGTACGGTAACAGTTCCCAAAGAGAAGAAAGAAAACAGCAACCAATTATGGTTGTAAATCAGTGGGTTAGTCTCCAAAAGTGGTTTGAGTATGCTTGCTGTGGAGGTAAAACTCCTATCTGTTCTTGCGCCCTCATACACCCGTGCGAGTGTTGAGCATCATCATAGGGCTATCCTCCTTGTGGGGGTGGCACTGCAGTCCCTCACGGGCCCCACAAGAGGGCTCTTTGATGGAGATCTTTTAGGAGTTGTCGCACTTGTGCATGTGTGTGGGCCCAGTGGATAAGTGAATGTGAGTTCAAATTACCTATTAGTACTTAAGCAAATTTAATAAGGGGTCCTTTAGGTAAACTAAAATGTAACCAGTTTGGAGACTTTCCTTAAACAAATAAAGGGAGGGTCTGGTGTACTCCCGCTGCTCTCCACCCGTGAGAAAATGTTTGTGATACTCAAGAGTGTGTGGTGGTCGATATGTTTCAAGCAACCAGTGGGTCCCTAATGGATCTTTACTCTCCCCTGAGACAGTGTCCAGAGGAACTTGACCCAGCAGTTATATACTGCCTATTACAGAGGGATAGATTACCGCCACGGGTTAAAATTCTCACTCCTCCCACATTCCCATTTGTGGTAGTTCTATTTCCATCAGCTTTCTGTACAAAAATGCTAGTATTTACCCCTTAAAATTAGATCAGTTCAGAAGTGATCTTTAATCCAGTCAAATGAAAAGTAGCTGATTCTGTCTTAAGGGTATGTTAGGTATGGCCAGTAAAAACTTAAATAAAGACAGAGTGATTCTTGATAAATGGGTTCCATCACTGTCCTTACAAATCATACTTGTGTTTCAGCAGATATTCATTTTTACAGCTCATCATACATTTTTACGCCTGTTGGTATTTTCTTGGCTGCTGAAATCCATGAGATCTTGTGTTCCATCAATTGTATTTTTGCTGCTGGCAGAAAATATATTAATTCAATACCACTAAGTTTATCGTCCCTCTGACTAGTACCATCTACCAGTGCAAATGGAATACTGTGGCGTTTCATTGGAAATAAGGTCCCATCTCATTTGGAGGTCGACTTCTATTATTGATGGATTCTTGGTGCTAAGTTCGGCTCAGCTTACGACCCTATATCCTATGACAAAGCCAGGTTGGCGCTTAATCTAAGGCTCTTAATTTACCTGCATTACGATTTTAAAATATAAAACTCTTATCTTTAAAAGTTGAACGATGCCCCACTTTATAGACATAGACTCATAGTGCCATTGCCAACTAAGATGCCAAGAATGGTGGACCCTGGGCAGACAATATACAATCCGCATTATTGAACCATGACAGGCAAGAGAACAAAGAGGGAAGGGGGCATAGCAATCTTGTACAAAGACTATTTGAAGGTCCAGGGGGAAGTTGCGGTGGGCCTTCAGGCTGAAGCCATACGTTTTTGCATTAGGCTTAACCTTTTCGATGCTGATGACGGAACCGCTCAGTCATGAGCCTCGGTGGCGCTGTGCTGATGACGGAGCGGTTCCGTCATGGCCCGCCCGACGCGCCTGCGCGGCGCTAATTTCGCGCCTGCGCGACGCGTTCTATTGAGCGGGCGGGGCCATGGAGGAACCGCTCTGTCATCAGCACAGCTCAACCGAGGCTGGTGACGGAGCGGTTCCGTCACCAGCATGGGCACGCCGCATGGCCCCCTGCCCCCTTAGCGCTGCGGCGGAATAGACGCCAGCGAAGGTGTTAACGACTATTTCAAGTTTCATGGTCTACTGGTGTACAGGCCGCCAGGCCCCAGAGCTGCCTTCTCACCGGCCCTCTTATCCTATATGGAATTATGCATTGACACCTAATTATTTTCAATATTTGGTGATTTTAATTATCATCTGGAGCTCAGCACAAACTCTGAGACAGCCAGACTCGTAGACAATATGGCAGCAAATGGCCTTAGCCAGCTAGTGTCAGAGCCCACTCATCGGGCGGGACACACTTTAGATCGGCTTATTTCTAGCAACCCTGACATCATACTGGCCAGGGTGGAGTCACTCCCCTGGACTGATCACAAGGCAGTTTTCTTTGAGGCCACGGTGAGGGCTCCTAAACACCTCCCCCCGTTCAAAACAACTAAGGTCATGTTCCGACGTTGGAACAAGGTAAAGGGCAGGAGTCTAGAAGACGCTCTTAATCACTCCCCCCAACTCTAGACAAGGATCATGAGGTAGCAACCTCACAGGTTAATGAGTGGATTCAGAGAGTAGCCGACTGCGTTGCACCAGAACAAGCAGGAATGTCCAAAAGGAGCCCGCTGGCAACGACCTGGTATGGCCCTAAACTTAAAGGACTAACAGCTAGATTCATCATTGTAAAATCGGCTCGCAAAGGGCCAGATTCTCAGAATCTGGCCCTTTGCGAGCACAATTTTTGCATTTGGGATTCATCATCCCAAATGCAAAAATCGCAAAATGCGAAATCGCTATATTGCGAGGAATTGCATTTAAGGAATCTCTATTTGAGATTCCTTAAATGCAAATCATGAACCATTTTGGAATTGCGAATTCGCAGTTTTTGGCCGCTATTTACGGCAAAGTCTGACTTCGTGGTAAATAGCGAAAACTTAGAAAAATGCACTTTAGTGCATTTTTCTAAGTTGTATGTTACACACACACATGTCCTTTGGACATAACATCAGTCTACATTTTCATTTCAGGGGTGGTAAAGGGTGTCCTTTGGACACCCCTGGCACCCTTGAAATCGCATCCTTATTTGCGATTAGCAAATTGCTAATCGCAAATAAAGAATAGTTATTCCTTATTTGCGATTAGCAATTTGCTAATCGCAAATAAGGAAGCTGTAGGAATCGCAAATAATATTACGATTCCTACATGAATGCCGTTTTGCGAGTCATTAATAGCGATTCCTTAATAATCGCTATTAAGGGCTCGCAAAACATTACAATGATGAATCTGGGGGTAAAAGTGGAGTGTAGAAGGTTTGAGCACCTCTGGAGAATAGATTATACCAATCTGAGAAAACAGGCATACAACAGGGCCCTGAAACTGTATAAGGAGGCCATTCTTGAAGCAAAACTGGCCTATTTTACGGAAAAGATCCAAGAAGCAGAAAATTCGACCAGAGAACTTTTTAAATCTGTTACTTTTCTAGCCCAGCCACAGCAGGTAAATATGTTTAAACCTGACCAGGATTTTTGTAATCAACTCGCCACCTTTTTTCAGAATATGGTGCAGGTGATATACAATGATCTGGCCAATTCATCAAACCTCATGGCAGATAATAACCCATCTTCCTCAGGGATGGAGAAAGTGCAATCTAATCTAACTGGGTTTAAACCACTTCTGGCAGACGAAGTAAACAATCTTATGCAGCCAATAAAATCAGGCTCACCCAATGACCCTCCCCCCGCTATTATGCACCTAGCCGCTGGGAAGATCAGTGAGATAGTTACCCCCCTGATCAACCAAGTTCTGGCATCTGGGATCTACCCTGTGGCCTGGAAGACAGCGTGTATCAGGCCAATCCTGAAGAAGATAAGAGCTGACTCCACAGAGTACAAAAACTACCGTCCTATCTTGGGTCTACCTTTTGCAGCCAAAGTCCTTGAAAAGTCGGCCAATAAGAGGCTGACCAGCTATTTAGACATCAGTAGGCTACGGGATTCTACGCAACATAGGTTTCGACCAAGACACTCTACGGAGTCGGCTTTGATTGCGGCTTCAGTGGGGATCCGGAAGGTGGTAGACAGGGGATGCAGGCTGATTCTCGTTCTCCTTGATCTGTTTGCCGCATTCAACACCGTGAATCACACGTTGTTGGTGCGGCGACTGCGAGAGATGGGAATTGGCGGGACTGTGCTGGCCCTCCTTTCCTCCTTTATGGAGGACAGAAAACAGAACCTAAATTGGGAAGGTCTACAATCAGACAGCTTCAACTTGCCCTGTGGTTTCCCACAGGGATCAGCCCTGTCCCCAACATTGTTTAATGTCTATGTGACACCACTGGCCAGACTCGTCAGGAAGCATGGCTTCACATTTGTGTCCAACGCTGACGATTCACAATTGATGATATCCCTATCAGACAACCTGGAGAGCAATTCCTGGTGGCCGTCGGAGGTGGGTGAGTGTCCCTGACCCGTCGGGAAGGTCAGGAATCTTGGAGCTTAATATGTCAGCGCAGGTTAATAGTCTAACGTCGTCCAGTTTCTTTCTGTTAAAGACTCTTCGTAAGATCTTTCCCTTTAACCCTCTTAATTTACAGAAGACAGTAATGGCTGCCCTTTTTTGTCCAAATTGGATTATTTTAATGCGATATTCTTGGGTGTGGATAAAACTCAGATAAAGAAATTGCAATCGCTACAGAATGCCGCGGTACGACTACTCTTAAACCTTCCCAAGGGCCATCCTACGTCTCAGGGAATAAAGGCATTACACTAGCTTCCTATTCAGCAGAGAATAGAATTCAAGGCGCTCTGTTTGGTGCATAAGGCACATTATGGAGGTGGCTCAGATGACAGCCAGGAAATGTTTAGGCTCTACACCCCTGTGCGAACCCGTCGATCCACTAGTCTTGGCTTGGTTTGTATTCCAAAGTTTCGAAGAGCCAGATAGGTCCTTGTCATACTGTGCAGCAAAACTGGAATAAACTGCCAGTGGCCCTGAGAATGCAATCTGATTTGTTGCTTTTCAGGAAAGCCTTGAAAACGCGGCTGTTTATACCGTAGTAGTTCAGCGTGTCTCAGTACCTTGTATACACATACCAGCGCCAAGACGTCTCGGCATTCGAGCGCTTAATAAGCAACATTTCATCATCATCATCATCATCATCCATGAAACTGTCCTGAGTCATAATCTGTGTAGAGCTCCATTTCGAGTTGTTCCACACAGTATCACAGGGACATAAAGCTCCAGCCAAACAAGAGTGGTCCACTGTTTGTGGAACTGCACAGCATTCCCGGGGCACAAGGCTCCAACCAAGAGTGGTCCGCTGTTTCTGGAACTGCACAGTATCTCCGGGGTGGGAAACATCCTTTACAACGCAACTTTTACCACGCAGTGCCTTTATGACGCAACTTTTACAACGCAAACCATTACAACGCATTGCGCTGGGGGGCGCTCTAGGATAGGGAATAGATTTAATTTACTATCCAACACCTTCCCTACTATCCACGGGGACTGAAGTTGGAATAGTAAATTAAACTATTCACTATCCAGCACTCCAAAGCGCTATGCGTTGTAAAGGCATGCGTTGTAAATACCGCGTTGTAAAGGCATGCGTGGTAAAAGCATGCGTTGTAATGTCATACATCCCTCCGGGGTATAGGGCTCCAGCACACTAACAGTAAGTGAGATAAATGATTCAGGTCTGGCTCCTGTATATGCCCAGAAGAGGCCCGTGAAGGCCAGGGTCTATGTTTTCAGAGCAGTGAGTGACGCCAGTGCTTCAGGCCCGGCACATGTACATGCACCAAAGAGGCTGGAGAGGGCCTGGGTCTATCTATGTTTTCAGATCAGTGAGTGACACCAATGCTATAGGCGTGACACATGTACACGCACTGAAGACGCTGGAGAGGGCCTGGGTCTGTCTATGTTTTCAGAGCAGTGAGTGATGCCAGTGCTTCAGGCGTGACACATGAACACGCACTGAAGATGCTGGAGAGGGCCTGGGCCTGTCTATGTTTTCAGAGCAGTGAGTGACGCCAGTGCTTCAGGCGTGACACATGTACACGCACTGAAGAGGCTGGAGAGGGCCTGGGTCTGTCTATGTTTTCAGAGCAGTGAGTGAGGCCAGTGCTTCAGGCATGACACATGAACACGCACTGAAGAGGCTGGAGAGGGTCTGGGTCTATCCATGTTTTCAGAGCAGTGAGTGAGACCAATGCTTCAGGCGTGACACATGTACACGCACTGAAGACGCTGTAGAGGGCCTGGGTCTGTCTATGTTTTCAGAGCAGTGAGTGACCCAGTACTTCAGGCGTGACACATGAAAACGCACTGAAGAGGCTGGAGAGGGCCTGGGTCTATCCATGTTTTCAGAGCAGTGACTGACACCAATGCTTCAGGCGTGACACATGAACACACACTGAAGAGGCTGGAGAGGGCCTGGGTCTATCCATGTTTTCAGAGCAGTGAGTGACACCAATGCTTCAGGCGTGACACATGTACACGCAGTGAAGAGGCTGGAGAGGGCCTCGGTCTATCCATGTTTTCAGAGCAGTGAGTGACACCAATGCTTTAGGCGTGACACATGTACACGCACTGAAGACGCTGGAGAGGGCCTGGGTCTGTCTATGTTTTCAGAGCAGTGAGTGACACCAATGCTTTAGGCGTGACACATGTACACGCACTGAAGACGCTGGAGAGGGCCTGGGTCTGTCTATGTTTTCAGAGCAGTGAGTGATGCCAGTGCTTCAGGCGTGACACATGAACACGCACTGAAGAGGCTGGAGAGGGCCTGGGTCTGTCTATGTTTTCAGAGCAGTGAGTGACACCAATGCTTCAGGCGTGACACATGTACACGCACTGAAGACGCTGGAGAGGGCCTGGGTCTGTCTATGTTTTCAGAGCAGTGAGTGACACCAATGCTTTAGGCGTGACACATGTACACGCACTGAAGACGCTGGAGAGGGCCTGGGTCTGTCTATGTTTTCAGAGCAGTGAGTGACCCAGTACTTCAGGCGTGACACATGAACACGCACTGAAGAGGCTGGAGAGGGCCTGGGTCTATCCATGTTTTCAGAGCAGTGAGTGACACCAATGCTTCAGGCGTGACACATGAACACACACTGAAGAGGCTGGAGAGGGCCTGGGTCTATCCATGTTTTCAGAGCAGTGAGTGACACCAATGCTTCAGGCGTGACACATGTACACGCAGTGAAGAGGCTGGAGAGGGCCTGGGTCTATCCATGTTTTCAGAGCAGTGAGTGACACCAATGCTTTAGGCGTGACACATGTACACGCACTGAAAACGCTGGAGAGGGCCTGGGTCTGTCTATGTTTTCAGAGCAGTGAGTGACGCCAGTGCTTCAGGCGTCACACATGAACACGCACTGAAGAGGCTGAAGAGGGCCTGGGTCTATCCATGTTTTCAGAGCAGTGAGTAACGCCAATGCTTTAGGCGTGACACATGTACACGCACTGAAGACGCTGGAGAGGGCCTGGGTCTGTCTATGTTTTCAGAACAGTGAGTGACGCCAGAGCTTCAGGCGTGACACATGAACACGCACTGAAGAGGCTGGAGAGGGCCTGGGTCTATCCATGTTTTCAGAGCAGTGAGTGACGCCAGTGGTTCAGGCATGACACATGTACACGCACTGAAGAGGCTGGAGAGGGTCTGGGTCTATTTATGTTTTCAGAGCAGTGAGTGACACCAATGCTTCACACTAGGCACATGTACATGCACTAAGAGGCAGGAGAGGCCCTGCTCACATTTATGTTTTAGAATAGTGAGTGGGATGTTGTATATTTCATCATTAGTTAGCTTTCTTATGGCCAAAGCTTATTCACAATGTTTGTTGTCAGTGGAGTTGGAAGGCTCTGTGTTCCATCTCTGGTCTGGACTGAGGTGTCCTTCTGGCAGAGCTCTCCCAGATGACACCTGGAGCAGGTAGTTTTCCTTTTTCCACCTCCTCGGCCTATTTGCTTTTCTTCAAGAATAAATATCTTGAATTCATTTTAGTAAGTCATCTTGCCAGTTATGCCACTGACACAACATGGGACTAATGCTTCAGACCTGGCACCTGTATATGCCACAAAGAGGCTGGAGAGGGCCTGGGTCTATCCATGTTTTCAGAGCAGTGAGTGACACCAATGCTTCAGGCGTGACACATGTACACGCAGTGAAGAGGCTGGAGTGGGCATGTGTCTATCCATGTTTTCAGAGCAGTGAGTAACACCAATGCTTTAGGCGTGACACATGTACACGCACTGAAGACGCTGGAGAGGGCCTGGGTCTGTCTATGTTTTCAGAGCAGTGAGTGACGCCAGTGCTTCAGGCGTGACACATGAACACGCACTGAAGAGGCTGGAAAGGGCCTGGGTCTATTTATGTTTTCAGAGCAGTGAGTGACAACCATGCTTCACACCTGACACATGTACATGCACCAAAGAGGCTGGAGAGGGCCTGGGTCTATCTATGTTTTCAGAGCAGTGAGAGACACCAATGCTTCAGGCGTGACACATGTACACACAGTGAAGAGGCTGGAGAGGGCATGTGTCTATCCATGTTTTCAGAGCAGTGAGTGACACCAATGCTTTAGGCGTGACACATGTACACGCACTGAAGATGCTGGAGAGGGCCTGGGTCTGTCTATGTTTTCAGAGCAGTGAGTGACGCCAGTGCTTCAGGCGTGACACATGAACACGCACTGAAGAGGCTGGAGAGGGCCTGGGTCTATCCATGTTTTCAGAGCAGTGAGTGACGCCAGTGCTTCAGGCATGACACATGTACACGCACTGAAGAGGCTGGAGAGGGCCTGGGTCTATTTATGTTTTCAGAGCAGTGAGTGACACCAATGCTTCACACTAGGCACACGTACATGCACTAAGAGGCTGGAGAGGCCCTGCTCACATTTATGTTTTAGAATAGTGAGTGGGATGTTGTATATTTCATCATTAGTTAGCTTTCTTATGGCCAAAGCTTATTCACAATGTGTGTTCTCAGTGTAGTTGGAAGGCTCTGTGTTCCATCTCTGGTCTGGACTGAGGTGTCCTTCTGGCAGAGCTCTCCCAGATGACACCTGGAGCAGGTAGTTTTCCTTTTTCCACCTCCTCGGCCTATTTGCTTTTCTTCAAGAATAAATATCTTGAATTCATGTTATTAAGTCAACCTGCCAGTTATGCCACTGACACAACATGGGACTAATGCTTCAGACCTGGCACCTGTATATGCCACAAAGAGGCTGGAGAGGGCCTGGGTCTATCCATGTTTTCAGAGCAGTGAGTGACACCAATGCTTCAGGCGTGACACATGAACACGCACTGAAGACGCTGGAGAGGGCCTGGCTCTGTCTATGTTTTCAGAGCAGTGAGTGACACCAATGCTTCAGGCGTGACACATGAACACGCACTGAAGAGGCTGGAGAGGGCCTGGGTCTGTCTATGTTTTCAGAGCAGTGAGTGACGCCAGTGCTTCAGGCGTGACACATGAACACGCACTGAAGAGGCTGGAAAGGGCCTGGGTCTATCCATGTTTTCAGAGCAGTGAGTGACACCAATGCTTCAGGCGTGACACATGAACACGCACTGAAGACGCTGGAGAGGGCCTGGCTCTGTCTATGTTTTCAGAGCAGTGAGTGACACCAATGCTTCAGGCGTGACACATGAACACGCACTGAAGAGGCTGGAGAGGGCCTGGGTCTCTCTATGTTTTCAGAGCAGTGAGTGACGCCAGTGCTTCAGGCGTGACACATGAACACGCACTGAAGAGGCTGGAGAGGGCTTGGGTCTATCCATGTTTTCAGAGCAGTGAGTGACACCAATGCTTCAGGCGTGACACATGAACACGCACTGAAGAGGCTGGAGATGGCCTGGGTCTATCCATGTTTTCAGAGCAGTGAGTGACACCAATGCTTCAGGCGTGACACATGTACACGCAGTGAAGAGGCTGGAGAGGGCATGTGTCTATCCATGTTTTCAGAGCAGTGAGTGACACCAATGCTTTAGGCGTGACACATGTACACGCACTGAAGACGCTGGAGAGGGCCTGGGTCTGTCTATGTTTTCAGAGCAGTGAGTGACGCCAGTGCTTGAGGCGTGACACATGAACACACACTGAAGAGGCTGGAGAGGGCCTGGGTCTATCCATGTTTTCAGAGCAGTGAGTGACGCCAGTGCTTCAGGCCTGACACATGAACACGCACTGAAGAGGCTGGAAAGGGCCTGGGTCTATTTATGTTTTCGGAGCAGTAAGTGACACCCATGCTTCACACTAGGCACATGTACATGCACTAAGAGGCAGGAGAGGCCCTGCTCACATTTATGTTTTAGAATAGTGAGTGGGATGTTGTATATTTCATCATTAGTTAGCTTTCTTATGGCCAAAGCTTATTCATAATGTTTGTTGTCAGTGGAGTTGGAAGGCTCTGTGTTCCATCTCTGGTCTGGACTGAGGTGTCCTTCTGGCAGAGCTCTCCCAGATGACACCTGGAGCAGGTAGTTTTCCTTTTTCCACCTCCTCGGCCTATTTGCTTTTCTTCAAGAATAAATATCTTGAATTCATGTTATTAAGTCATCTTGCCAGTTAAGCCACTGACACAACATGGGACTAATGCTTCAGACCTGGCACCTGTATATGCCACAAAGTGGCTGGAGAGGGCCTGGGTCTGTCCATGTTTTCAGAGCAGTGAGTAACACCAATGCTTCAGGCGTGACACATGTGCACGCACTGAAGACGCTGGAGAGGGCCTGGCTCTGTCTATGTTTTCAGAGCAGTGAGTGACACCAATGCTTCAGGCGTGACACATGTACACGCACTGAAGACGCTAGAGAGGGCATGGGTCTGTCTATGTTTTCAGAGCAGTGAGTGACACCAGTGCTTCAGGCGTGACACATGAACACGCACTGAAGAGGCTGGAGAGGGCCTGGGTCTATCCATGTTTTCAGAGCAGTGAGTGACACCAATGCTTCAGGCGTGACACATGAACACGCACTGAAGAGGCTGGAGAGGGCTTGGGTCTATCCATGTTTTCAGAGCAGTGAGTGACACCAATGCTTCAGGCGTGACACATGAACACGCACTGAAGAGGCTGGAGATGGCCTGGGTCTATCCATGTTTTCAGAGCAGTGAGTGACACCAATGCTTCAGGCGTGACACATGTACACGCAGTGAAGAGGCTGGAGAGGGCATGTGTCTATCCGTGTTTTCAGAGCAGTGAGTGACACCAATGCTTTAGGCGTGACACATGTACACGCACTGAAGATGCTGGAGAGGGCCTGGGTCTGTCTATGTTTTCAGAGCAGTGAGTGACGCCAGTGCTTGAGGCGTGACACATGAACACACACTGAAGAGGCTGGAAAGGGCCTGGGTCTGTCTATGTTTTCAGAGCAGTGAGTGACGCCAGTGGTTCAGGCATGACACATGTACACGCACTGAAGAGGCTGGAAAGGGCCTGGGTCTATTTATGTTTTCGGAGCAGTGAGTGACACCAATGCTTCACACTAGGCACACGTACACGCACTAAGAGACTGGAGAGGCCCTGCTCACATTTATGTTTTAGAATAGTGAGTGGGATGTTGTATATTTCATCATTAGTTAGCTTTCTTATGGCCAAAGCTTATTCATAATGTTTGTTGTCAGTGGAGTTGGAAGGCTCTGTGTTCCATCTCTGGTCTGGACTGAGGTGTCCTTCTGGCAGAGCTCTCCCAGATGACACCTGGAGCAGGTAGTTTTCCTTTTTCCACCTCCTCGGCCTATTTGCTTTTCTTCAAGAATAAATATCTTGAATTCATGTTATTAAGTCATCCTGCCAGTTAAGCCACTGACACAACATGGGACTAATGCTTCAGACCTGGCACCTGTATATGCCACAAAGTGGCTGGAGAGGGCCTGGGTCTGTCCATGTTTTCAGAGCAGTGAGTAACACCAATGCTTCAGGCGTGACACATGTGCACGCACTGAAGACGCTGGAGTGGGCCTGGCTCTGTCTATGTTTTCAGAGCAGTGAGTGACACCAATGCTTCAGGCGTGACACATGTACACGCAGTGAAGAGGCTGGAGAGGGCATGTGTCTATCCATGTTTTCAGAGCAGTGAGTGACACCAATGCTTTAGGCGTGACACATGTACACGCACTGAAGACGCTGGAGAGGGCCTGGGTCTGTCTATGTTTTCAGAGCAGTGAGTGACGCCAGTGCTTGAGGCGTGACACATGAACACACACTGAAGAGGCTGGAAAGGGCCTGGGTCTATTTATGTTTTCAGAGCAGTGAGTGACACCAATGCTTCAGGCGTGACACATGTACACGCACTGAAGACGCTGGAGAGGGCCTGGGTCTGTCTATGTTTTCAGAGCAGTGAGTGACCCAGTACTTCAGGCGTGACACATGAACACGCACTGAAGAGGCTGGAGAGGGCCTGGGTCTATCCATGTTTTCAGAGCAGTGAGTGACACCAATGCTTCAGGCGTGACACATTAACACGCACTGAATTGGCTGGAAAGGGCCTGGGTCTATCCATGTTTTCAGAGCAGTGAGTGACGCCAGTGCTTCAGGCGTGACACATGTACACGCACTGAAGAAGCTGGACAGGGCCTGGGTCTGTCTATGTTTTCAGAGCAGTGAGTGACACCAATGCTTTAGGAGTGACACATGTACACTCACTATAGACGCTGGAGAGGGCCTGGGTCTATCCATGTTTTCAGAGCAGTGAGTGACGCCAGTGCTTCAGGCGTGACACATGAACACGCACTGAAGAGGCTGGAAAGGGCCTGGGTCTATTTATGTTTTCAGAGCAGTGAGTGACACCAATGCTTCAGGCGTGACACATGTACACGCACTGAAGACGCTGGAGAGGGCCTGGGTCTGTCTATGTTTTCAGAGCAGTGAGTGACGCCAGTGCTTCAGGCGTGACACATGTACACGCACTGAAGAGGCTGGAGAGGGCCTGGGTCTATTTATGTTTTCAGAGCAGTGAGTGACACCAATGCTTCACACTAGGCACATGTACATGCACTAAGAGGCAGGAGAGGCCCTGCTCACATTTATGTTTTAGAATAGTGAGTGGGATGTTGTATATTTCATCATTAGTTAGCTTTCTTATGGCCAAAGCTTATTCACAATGTTTGTTCTCAGTGTAGTTGGAAGGCTCTGTGTTCCATCTCTGGTCTGGACTGAGGTGTCCTTCTGGCAGAGCTCTCCCAGATGACACCTGGAGCAGGTAGTTTTCCTTTTTCCACCTCATCGGCCTATTTGCTTTTCTTCAATAATAAATATCTTGAATTAATTTTAGTAAGCCATCTTGCCAGTTATGCCACTGACACAACATGGGACTAATGCTTCTGGCCTGGCACCTGTACATGCCACAAAGAGGCTGGAGAAGGCCTGGGTCTATTTATGTTTTCAGAGCAGTGAGTGACACTAATGACTCAGGTGTGGCACATGTACACACACTGAAGAGGCCGGAGAGGGCCTGGGTCTATCCATGTTTAATTTAGAGCAGTGAGTGACACTAATGCTTCACACCTGACACATGTACACAACCACTGAAGATTCTGGAGAGGTTCTGGGTCTATCCATGTTTAATTTAGAGCAGTGAGTGACACTAATTCTACAGGCCTGGCACATGTACACACACTGAAGAGGCTGGAGAGGGCCTGGGTTTATCCATGTTTTCAGAGCCGTGAGTGACACTAATGCTTCACACCTGACACATGTACACAACCATTGAAGATTCTGGAGAGGTTCTGGGTCTATCCATGTTTTTAGAGCAGAGAGTGACACTAATGCCTCAGTGTGGGACATGTACATGCACTCTAGAGGCTTAAGAGGGGCAGGTTCTAGTCATGGCATGAGAACTGTGTGTGGGACGAATGACTGGTGCCAAGGAAGAAACAAAGGTTGTGCTTCTGACTAGTAAGTGGAGGTATCATACTTAGAACCTCAGTGGTGCAATGGGGGTTGGGCCCGCTTTTTGCACCCCAGGGCATATTGACAGGGCAGCAGAAGCTTTCTACATTAAGGATCACACCAGGGCATATCTTCGCCAGTGTGATCACATGGGGGCATTTTCTTATTTGCATGAAGAGGCGGGCCAATGCAAATGAAGGGAATACATTGCCTTTGGGGCCATACCTCAGACACACGCGTAGGGGCAAAGAAGGCGTCATGAGAGACATTGATTGTGTGCCAAGCATCATGTCACACACAGTGGGTCTTTCTTCTCAAGAATGCCCCTTTCAAGGTGGCATGAGGGCCCTATTCATTCACAGCAGGTGAGTTCATCACACACTGGATCCCCCAGTGGCCTGCGTCCTACTCACTGTCCCCAGTGAAGGACAGGCGGGTGCAAACAGTTAATGCGCTGTTCAGAGTTTGGGATCTATTTTACCCTGCACTGTGACTAGCATATTTTTTATGTAAAATGTCAATGTGCAGTTCCTAATTGTAAAGGAGGATTCGGGTCTGTTATAGAGTGCCCCCACACAACCCGGACGATGTCATGCTTCATCATTGGGCCAGCTCTTCGTCGGGCTCTTTAGCGGTGATCTTTTTTTGATGAAGGCGTTTGGTGTGTGAGGGTATGCGGGCAAGGTAGTGTGGTGAGTGTGACGTGTAGTTTTAAATAGGTCCTTGTCATTATCTTTATTCTGGGGGTGCACTAACCTAACTAAAAACTGTGAGCCCTGCCTGGAAACAACGATCCTGCAGGGTCTATCTGGTGCAAGTGGTCGACATGTTTCTTGCCTAAAAAAGCCCCTAGCGGGTCTGATGGTAACTCATCAGGACCGTGGCAAAAAGGAGAACGAGATCTCGACTCTTACACTACCGCAAAGCTGGTTCTGGACTTCGCGATCTAACCACCTTTGCTGATTTTCACCCGTTTGATTGGCCTGGAGTTCTGAGACCCCTGTGCTCTGTGGTCGGTGATGACAGGGCTGTGTCAGCAGAGCACTTCTTTGCGCGTACCGTAGGGTGGCGTGGCAACTAGCTTATGTATTACCCTTGACACTGCTAGTTGTAGTGATAATATTAATGATGCCAAAGAAGGTGTCATCAATGATGTAATATGGGGAGTAATTAGCTGTGCATGGTGATGCAGCGCACGTTATAGTTACCTTAGCGCGCGTGTTATAGTTACTTGAGTTAATCATAAATATAACTGCTGAATTTCTATGGTTTAGTGCAAGTAAATTCAGAACCTAAGTCTAAGGTCCCTGTAACCTTTGTTTTTTTTCAATTTCTATGTTTTTTAGGCACGCATGTTAATATAACCAGCACCAGTCAATCAGGGCCTGGCCTTTGGCCGTGTGCAGCATGGGGTTGGATGCAATGCTTTTTTCTCTCAATTTTTCTCGAAATCCACAGTCAGACATCTGTAAGGGATCACTCTGTGTGTCCTATGGGGTCTGGATGCCTGTATCCTGACTCCTTTTCTGTTTTTGCACTCTTCTTTTCCCACTCCCCCAGCTGATGCGACAAACAAAATAACGGCCGCAAGTTTTCTTTCAGGTTGCGACCAGTCAATCAGGGCCTAGATATCTTTTTTTTTAGTCTTTAATATCTCTCAAACTACTGGATGGATTTACACCAAATAACTGAAAGCGTGATCTGCGTAACCAAATTTAGTATTCCGCAAAATTTGGTGTAATTCTGTTTAGCATTTCGGGCTGCAGTTGTATTCAAAGAATGCTAAATCCCAATAGACATTACATGAGGAAAAAGCATTTTGCCCCCACCCCTTTTTTCTCAGCCCCATGCTTGACGGATCACGACGAAACTTTCAACACAGCAGCGGAACGGACTAAAGTATAAGGTTTGAAAATGTTGTGAAGATTTGTTAAGTGGTGCCAAAGTTATTGGCAAATCAAAAAATGCTCTTCCTATGGAAACTTTGGAGTCGATTAGGATGGCGGATGGATTGCCCCCGCCGGGCTGGCGGTAGCCACCGCCAGCCCAGCGGGGCAATCCGTCCGCCATCCTCAGTGAAATGACCCCCGCCACAGTAAGATGGCTGGGGACTCCGCGACGGACAAGAAGACTGTCCGCCGCTTTTCCGCCGCGGTCGCCTTGCGACCGTGGCGGAAAAGGTCTAATATGGTGGCGGTGTCTATCAGACACCGCCAGCCATATTAGGATGGGCCTTGGCCACGGAAAGGCATACGGTCTTTGCTTTGGGGGGCCCGTTGCGGGCCCCCAGGGTGAATGGGGGTGTGGGGGGTGCACATGGGGGGGTACCTATAGTACCCCCCTGCGTTTCCAAGTACAACATGGTAGGCATCGCGCGGTGCCTGTCATGTTGTGCTTTGAAATGCACAACATGCATTTTTTCAGCACCACCCGCCGCAATGTTAAAAATGCGGGATGCACCCGCCACTGTGGCGGGTGCATCCTAATATGACGCACAGGACCTCCGCCATTATGGCGGACGGTCCCTTGCCACAACAGGATGGCGGACGGACAAAGCCCGTCCGCCATCCTAAATCGACCCCTTAGTTTCTAACTGTGACTACATAGTGGCTATTGTCAGTTGTGTGTGTATGTATATATATATATGTGAACAAGCCTCTGAGGAGGCGAAACGTTATGGCGGTTTGCAACTAAATAAAGAAACCTGCACAGAAACTTTGGTCCGTGTCTGCGTTGCCACGGTGGGAGATTGGATTCCCTCGTCGTTGCTGTGGAAGTGGTGAGATATAGATATATATATATATATATATATATATATATATATATATATAATTCGTAGGCCGGTGGGAGGAGCAGGTGGCCTTAGCTGGGGCAAATACCAGGTGGGCCAATAATGTGGTCATATGGCGTCGATATATCGACGATCTCTTCCTGATCTGGAGGGGCTCCTCCTGAGAAGCAGAGGAATTTATCAATGACTTAAATCAGAATTCATTGAACTTACAATTCACATATGAGATGAGTACCACTGCGGTCAATTACTTGGATCTCAAAGTATCTGTCAAGGAGGGGGTTTTGAGTACAGAACTCTATAGGAAGCCCACGGCTGGGAATTCTACCCTTCATGCACATAGTAGTCACCCATCGAATCTGATTAAAAGCATCCCTTACGGAGAGCTTCTCCGACTTAAACGCAATTGCACCCATGATGTGGATTTCCAGAAAGCAGCAACTGAGTGCCAAGTGAGATTTAAGATCAGGGGATACAACCAAGGGTTACTACAGTCTGCCTATCAAAAGGTGCAAGCGAAATCACGGGAAGAACTGTTGATGAATAAGTCAGATGCTGAAACAGGAGGTACATCCGAAATTGGACATAAGGCACAATTTCAGATGATTACCGGTTATTCGAGAGATGCACAGAATGTGAGACATATCCTGAGACGTAATTGGCACATCCTACAAACTGATCCTATTATAGGTATGGATGTCCCCAAGTCAACATTGATGACCTTTCGTAAATCGAAATCTTTGAGAGACATACTAGTACAGAGTCATCTAGCACCACCAGTACCACGAACAGGAACACTCTAGGATATGAGGGGCTTTTTCCCCTGTGGGAAATGTAAGGCCTGCGCCACGAGTAGGAAAGTGCTAAATTATACGATCCCTGGATGTGGGAAATCCAGACAGATCAGTAAATTCATCACCTGTCTCACTCCCTATCTAGTGTACTGTTTGGTGTGTCCCTGTGGACTTAAATACATAGGGAGTACTGTTCACAATGTGAAGGTCAGAATTTTAGAACATCAACGTGCCATAGTTAACAAGGACGAAAACTACCCTGTAGCACGGCACTTTGCCTTAAAACATCAAAGCAATAGGGAGTTACTTCAATACTATGGCATTGATCACGTTCCAGTGCATCCCAGAGGGTGTAACAGATTACAGCGTTTGAGAAGGCTTGAATCGCGCTACATTATAGACCTACAAACTAAAACACCTAAAGGTCTTAATAGTAGCGAGGAATTGACAGTACATTTGGGTTAACTACATATGTTATTTTTTTAATTAAATCTGGATCTCGATAACACAATTGGATTTATGAAATGTGATTGCTTCATTGTATGTACATTTTTGTTGTGCAATCTATATTCTTTGGGGATTATATAATGGTATCCATGAACGATTTGTTGTTTATGCCGATCCATGGCTATATCATGTTGTCCACTCTGGGGTTGTATGGGGAACTAATATCATAGCAAGATTTGTTCATCATGAAGTCAATTTCACTGCTTCCCCAACCCATTCATATGTAGACCAATGCCGTTCCACGGCAAGATTTTGTATTTTGCATTTCGGTTCATGAATGCTTTATTGACTGGCTTTTGACAACGTATAATTTACATATATGTATGGATACGATGAATTTGTCCCCTATAGTTTAAGATTCACAAAACTGGAATTTTGACTAGGCTAAGATGGCGGACATAACGGGAATGGTCCTGTTTCACTAACCCGTCTTTGCTGTTGTTTGCTCAGTGACGCGGGAATATTTAAAACGGATGTGAAATTGGAAACCTTGTAACACTGACGAAGGAGTATATCCGAAACGCGTCTGTTCCGTATACCATCTGCTGAATAAACGAACTGATGGTGGCTTGCTGTGTGCCTGAGCTTTCTGTTAGAAATTGACAGAGTTGGTAGCGCAATATATATATATATATATATATATATATATATATATATATATATATATATATATATATATATATATATATATATATATACAGAGAGAGAGAGAGAGAGAGACAGAGACAGAGAGACAGAGACAGAGAGACAGAGAGCAAATAATAGAGAGGGGGAGAACAAGGAATGGAGAAAAAGAAAGAGCAAAGAAACGGATAAAGAATGAAAGAGAAGTAGGAATACTGATTGATGTGTGAGAAGAGGAAGAGATATAAACAAGCAAAGGGGTAGAGAGCGATAGCAACTAGTGAGGTGGAAAAGAGGAGGTAAGAAGAGGAAAGAGAAATGGGAAGAAGGCAATAGATACCGAGAGAGAGAGAGAGAGAGAGAGAGAGAGAGAGAGAGAGAGAGAGAGAGAGAGAGAGAGAGAGAGAGAGAGAGAGAGAGAGAGAGAGAAAGAAGTGAGGGGCAAAGGAAAGGATGTCAGAAAGGAGCTCATCTGGAGGAGAGTGGTTGGTGAAATGGGCACAAAGAGATGAAATGAAGGAGACAGCTGGCGGGAGAAGGAGAGAAGGGATGAAGTGTGGGGGCAGAGCGAGAGGCAGATATGAAGAGAGGAGTTAAGGCAACGAGTTATAAAAGGAAAGACAAACGTAGGGGGAAGGAACAAAGAGTGGGGGTATGCATGAAGGCAACAAGGGAGAAATAGAGAGTAAAAGTGAAAAGAGGAAGGGAGGGGAAAGGCTTGAGAGGAGCATCAGGAAAGAAAAGAAGGCACAAGAAGAGAAACGTTAGGGCTGAGGAGGGAAAGAAGGGAAGAAATACGAAAGCAGGGGGAGGGGTGAACAACAGGCAAACACGTGAAAGAGAGAGAGAGAGAGAGAGACAGACACAGAAGGAGGCCCCGGGTCTCGCGCTCCCCACTCTCCTAATCTGCTCTTCAGAATTCATCCGGAGTGTCCTGTGATGAATAAAGCTCTGTCTCTTCATCGCTCGGGGCTAAATTTAGCTCAGTAGGCCGTAGGGAAGGGTGGGTGAGGGGGCTTCACTTCCACAGTAAACAACCTGTCAATGTGACCCACTGGCGGACGCCGCTGCCAAGGCAAGCATCTGAGGGGGGCTGGCAGAGAGTTCAAGGCAGCAGGGACTCTAGGCCCTGGTGAGAGGGTAAGGGGGCACGGGGGCAGAACGACCCGTCAGCTGCCAACACTGATACCCCTTATAGAGCCGCCCCTCTGAAGGCCTGGCCAAGAAAAAGCGCGGGATCGGGCCTGCTCTGGAGGGCACAGCCCACTGTACACCAGAAAGACTTCTATTTTTTTTTTAAGTGCTGCACGAGAGGGCATGTGTTTTCCAGATTTCACCCTTGCATACTTCTCTCTCTCTTGCCTGTGTGCGTCTCACCCTACATTCCATGATTCGGACCTGTGTGCTTTTCCATGACTTGAGGCAAAATGCAAAGGCTGGGCACTGCCAAGGGTACCCTGCCCCGGCGGGTGACACAGTCACAAGCAGGCTCAGGGCGAGGGCTGGTGTGAAGACCTCAAAGCCGCGTAGTGTGGACGGGAAGAGGCTTTTAATTAGTAGGACGCGGGCGGTGGGGGCTCTCCAGCTCTGAACAGGGGGCTTTTCATGGAGCTGTGTGTGGTGCATTGATATTGGAAAAGCAGAGGGCGCCCCCCGGTGTGAGTGGCACTGCTGCAACAGTGCGTGTGTGGTCCTGGTGTGTCAAAACAACCGAAGAGAACAGCCGGTCATTTGTAAAACCGCGTTATGGCACGCCCTTATGCCAGGGTTCTACAAAGTCGGTCCTGTAGATAACTGCCTTTATCAAAATAGAGATATGCAAAAAATCTGGCCTGGATCCAGCCCTCCTGGACCGACTTTGGAGAACCCTGCCTTATACCATAGACCATTATTTAAAGTTGAGAACCGCAAAAGGTGCTATACAAGCGCCCTTGGTAATCCCAGTGTTCTTACTCTTAAGGCCATTTCATGTGCAACTTGTGTTATACGATATCCTTTAACCCTATGCAAGACGTATAGTTAGCTTACAGTAGGTTTAGTGAGCCCATTGCTTACTACTGGCTGGCTTCACTGCCACTCACAATTGCTCGTAGGCTTTCCCTCCTCTTCTTGTGTTTGTCCCTCCCCTGGAGCATTGATGTATTACTTGTGTGCTTCCACAGCTCATTGTTCAGGCACTACTTTTCAAGGGAGTAGCCAGAAAATTAAAATACCCCTGCACTTTGAAATAAAGCCAAGCGAGCGAAGCAGGTGAGCCCAACCCTCTCTAGAAGAGATTCCTTGTCTCTTCAGTCCAAGCATCTATCCATTCATCCTTTCACCCTCCCATCCATCCACTGAAATCCACCATCTCACATTTACATTCTGTCACCCATTCATTCTTCGATCCATGGGTCAATTTTTCCACATCCCATCCATCCACTCTGCCATTAATCCATCTATCCATCCTTCCTACCATCCATCCATCTTATGTGCCATCCATCCACTCTGTCATCCATCCACTTTGCCATCCATCCATCCATCCACTCTACCATCCACTCACCCATTCAGCCATGCATCAATTCATCCACTGTGTCATCTATCCATACATCTATTCACTCTGCCATCCATGCTTCCATCCATTCATCCAGCCATCCTGTTAAAAGTTAGGCTGAAAACCGTCAACATTATCGGCGCCCTCTTGCTCTCCTTAAACCTTTTGTGCGCGTAAAACAGCCGCCATTTTGGACACCATGGCTTCCCCGCTCTCGCCGAGAGCCAGCGCGTCTCTCTCTCTCTCTCCTAACTTCGCTGGCAACCCCCCCCCTGCTTGCACCTGCCTTGAGTCATAAACCCCTCTTCGGCACTGCTCTACCCCAGGCTCTCATCCTGTTCCCAGCGCGACATCTCCCTGCTTCCCCGTCATGACCTCCGGCCCTTTTGATGCAAACCCCTTTTTCCCCGTGTGCCCGTCTGTCTTCCCCGTTCCCAGGCCGACACCTAGCTCTGCCGATACCATTCTCTTGCCCCTCCCCATACAATAGGAAGCTTCCCTCCTCAAAGGACCCCCGAGATGATCAAAGCCCCCCCCATCCCACGAGATCCGATCGAAACCCGCACACTCCGTGAATCGGCGGAATACCCAGCTGCGCAATGATCATCACCTGTTGTGAACGGGGCGGGGACTTCCACTGTAGCCTTGCATGGGAACGGGCTGGGAAGGGGGGATTCTGAGGATGTCTTTCCGTACATCAAAGTATCGACGAGAATGTGTTACATGTAATAAAGAGATAAACTCGTGTATAAGAGGCCAGGCCTCCGGGATGCAGTTAGAGCACCTCAGAACGATACCTTCTGTCCGTTTTCGTTGTGTTCTCCTCCGGAGCGAATAAAAACCTTGTTTCCTGCCTTCCAGTCTCCAGCGCCTGCCTCTTCAATAGTTTAACTTCTTTGTGGGTTCAAGAGGCGACATCGCCGGGCAATAATTAAGGATCTTATATTCTGGTTGGTAGTGCCCCCCAGTTTGTATTTTTCCACAATTGGCGTCCCAAGCGTGGGGCCCATCAGCGACCCATGGATCCAGTGGGAGAGGTCCTGACGACAAAGTGAACGACTGCAACGATCGGGAACGCGTCTGTCCGATAGACCCTCGTCTGACAGCCGATCATCCGAACTTCACTGGTTCCGAACAGACCTCTCTCGAGTGATCTACGGTCCTGACTGGGAACCATCAGGAGTGCCGCGAGGATAACGAAGAAGAGAGGACGATCGGGCGCTGGATTCGGAAGTCAGGAAACTGTCCATGCGGTCCGGGTAAGGTCGTGTTACCACGACAAATTGCGAAAAAATTGCTTGATTGTTAAATACTAGTATTGCTCTTTTTTGTTTAATTGGAGATTCACTGTCTGCAAACGGAGAAACAACAGGCTCTCTCTTTGCAAGCAGTGGAGGATAGGTAGGGCAGACAACCGTGCTTATTTTTCTCCCCCACTCAATAGTCACCTGAAACTGAGCTGTTGTTCACAAACTATTGTTTCCTGGAGATTCCCTGTCTGCAAACAGGGAAGAGACCACCCTTTTTGCAGATAGTGAAAAAGGTAGGTAACGCAAATCTTTGCGGACCTACTCACTCTCCCCATTGCTATTTGTCGGTCTTTTGTTATCTTGATCCATGAGGGATTCACTGTCTGCAAACGGAGAAACAAAGGTCTCTCTCTTTGCAAGCAGTGGAGGATAGGTAGGGTAGCAGCCGTGCTTATTTTTTTCTCCCTCACCCTATAATTGCTTGAAACTGAACTGTTGTTCGCAAAATTATTGTTTCCTGGAGATTCCCTGTCTGCAAACAGGGAAGAGACCACCCTTTTTGCAGATAGTGAAAAAGGTAGGTAACGCAGATCTTTGCGGACCTACTCATTCTCCCCATTGTTATTTGTTGGTCTTTGGTTATTGTGATCCATGAGGTATTCACTGCCTGCAAACAACGTAGAATAGAAATATTCTGTCTAGTCTTTGCACCTAGTGATAAGATAGGCAGTGCTGACTTTTTAGTCCCTCGTTACGAGCCGTCATGTCTGTCTTCTCCCCATTGATTGGTAGCCTGTTTAGCCCGGACCGCTTATTAGAGATGGACCATCCAGCCCCACTGGAAGGCACCCCTAATAAGGACATGTTCATGAAGCATGGATTGACCGCTATTGCCTATAGTAAACTATGGCATAAATATACAAAACAAGGTCAAGAAAGTCAATGGCCCCTGATAGGATCCTTCGATGATGACAAAATAAAAACGCTAGAAACTGCCCTAGGTAAAAACAAGACAACACCTACTATGCTTGATAGCTTCGGCATGTGGCGAAAAGAAACTGAACAGCGTAAAAAGAAAACTGAGAGTAGGTTGGAAAAAGAGCTGCAAAAAGCAGCCCACCTAGCTGCTCAGAAGCTAAAAAAGGAGATAGAGGAAAGAGAGAAAGCTAAACAGAAACTAGAAAGGGAAACGCCAAGCCAGTGTCCGGTTAGAACCCCCTCCATGCTCTACCCTGATTTACCCTCGAAACGACAAGCCAATGAGGACCTGCTGTTAGGTCCCCCTATCATCTACATGCCCCCTCCATATGCCCCTTCTCGACCATTGGCGCAGCACGCGCCACCCCCAGGTACAAGCGAAGGTACCGCCGCAGCGTCGGCCCCAATGGCCTCTGTGCCAGCCGAACCCCTGGTATTAAAACCCGCATCAACGGCAACGTTAGACGAGCATGAGACTCGAGGGGCCGGCCTTGCAAGAACAAACAGACTAGACAAAGATGAGCGAGCGGGGATCGACAAAATAGCAAGGACACTGGTAGAAAGGAAGGATGATGAAGAGTACATCACAGATATGTTCAGCTCGTACACAGGGAGTCACAGACGACATTTTACCGTACGACTGTGTTATCATGTCTTGAATGCATACGAGGACCGATATCGAGACAAAGGTCCCGAGAGCCTAAGGACTCTGTACCGGAAGGTCGATATCGGGGATGAGGGCGAGTGTGATGTGTCGGACCTCCTTACGCGTACGCTTGAGGTTTTCCGCCACCTCACTGAACGAAAGCCGGAAGCTAAATCCACGGCCCCCGTAGTGACCGAACCACCAACCGAGCAATCTAACACCATGATGCCGATACGTGAGGCTGCCCCTTACTGGGTTCCCCCTCGAGGTACAGGGACTCACGATGATGCAAACAACCAAGATGCGAAGGGAAGGGTAGTATACAACTGGGTCTACCAGCCATGGGACCGGCAAGAGATACTGACATTCCGGAAATCTCTACCCGACCTACGTAAAAACCCCACTGCCTTCTATACTGAATTGGGTACAGCCCTGGGTTCAACTATCATGACCCTGGCTGACATCGACTTGTTCTTCGGGTTATGTCTACCAGCTGATGTGTGGAAGCAAATCCGGAAAGTCGACCACCTTGAGCTGTTCGGACATACCTGGCCACAACTCGATGACTTGGATAAACAACGGGGACCAGGACAAAAGCCATTGAAATCCATTCTAGACCTCCCAGATAAAATTGTAGAGAAATTAAAAACCCTGATCCCAGAAAAGAAAGTGGACTGGTCGATAGTAACAGCCTGTCGCCAAAAACCCCAGGAGGATGTATCGGAATACTTCTCCCGGTTTGAAACGGTGTTCTCCGATTACAGCGGCCAGGACATGACCACTGCAACCGGACACCATCTGTTTGTCCAGAATTATGTTAAGGGCCTATCATTGGACATCTCCCAGAAACTACAGGCCAGCGAGAGTAGTTGGGCAGCCTCCAAACCTACCGCGATTCTTCAAATGGCCCAATATTATGAGCATCAGAAAATTGAAAACGATAGGGCGACAGAGAAAAAGAAGAAAGACTTAAAAGAGAGGGTGATGATTGCCAAACTGCAAGGGGTGACTATAGGACGAGACCAATACCGGGGAAACTACCAGACAAACGCCCCTAAGACTGCATTTCCCCAGGACCGCACTCTGACTCCCTACAGTGGACGCACAGACCTTAGAGATGACCAGTGCGCTTTCTGCAAAGGGACTGGCCATTGGAAATCCCAGTGCCCAGTTCTCCTGGAAATGATCAGGAACAGAGACCCCAGGGATGTAGCAAACGGACCGAGACCTAAGGGAACACAACGAGGGCCCCCAAATGACGCGACTAATGACAGATCAAGCAGACCGAATACGTTCGATCGACCCAGACAGAACCAATATCAACAATCTGACTATGACGACACTCACACCTTTGCATAGGACAGCCAAGGGCGAGGGAGGGATCCAGTCGAGCTCTATGTTGACCAGCAGGGCCCTTATGTCACTGCTAAGGTCCTGGGTACCAAGTCTCCATTTCTGGTAGACACTGGCGCAACACGTAGTGCGTTATCTAAACGACTGATTCCAAGGGCACCCTTGTCTGGCTCACTCATAACATCGACAGGTTTCGATGGAACGCCCTCCACCAACCCTTTGTCTGCCCTGATTCTCTTTGACGTAGAAAACAACACCACCGACACCACGTTCTTGCTTTCCTCCAATAGCCCTGACGCCATTATGGGACTTGACTTACTTAAACACTTCCGAGCGACGATTAGGTGTTCTCAAGATGGAGTTCGAGTGTTTCTTTACGACAACCCCGTTCTGCTTAAACATTGTTCCCCCCGACACATGTTTTCCATCACCGACGTCGACGCGTCCCTGCTTGACACCCTACCTCCGTATCTGTGGGCCAAAGCGGATTCGGACGTAGGGCGTATGTTAATTGACCCAGTGCACATTACTGTCCGACCAGACGCAACACTCCCAAAACTCCCCCAATATCGGATATCGCCAGAAGGCGAGAAGGCATTGGTAATGATTATCCAGTCACTGATAGACGCAGGAGTGGTAGAGGAAGTGGTTAGCAACGTTTGCAACAGCCCTATCTTGCCCATTATCAAGAAGCAGGGAGAGGGAGATGAGAAAGCATACCGTTTCATCATCGACCTCCGAGAGATCAACAAAGTGGTAGTACCCCAGTACCCTGTGGTCTCAGACATCACCACCATCCTGACCTTGATTCCATCCACTGCAACCACCTTTTCCGTCATCGACCTCAAGAACGCATTCTTCTCCATCCCCATCCACCCAGACAGCCGATATCTCTTCGGCTTTACCCTAAAATCCCGCTCATATAGGTTTTGCCGAGCCCCTCAAGGCTACACGGAGAGCCCTAGCATCTACAGCCAGGCCCTCAAAAGGCAACTAGACCAAGTCCGGTTACCCGACGGGGTGGTGTTGGTACAATATGTCGATGACATCCTTTTGGCAGCCGACACCACCCCTCTAGCGGTTACCGCCACCATTCAACTCTTGCACTTCCTTGCGGAAAATGGCCACAAGGTCTCCAAGAAGAAGTTGCAATTCTGCCTACCCCAGGTCACTTACCTAGGCCACCTTCTGTCCAAAGATGGAAGGAAACTCACCCCTGATCGAATCCAGACCATTCTAGACACCCCTGTCCCTAAAACCCAGAAGCAGGTTCGCTCCCTATTAGGCCTCACCTCCTTCTGCCGACAATGGTTGCCAAACTTCAGCCTCGTTGTAAAACCACTGCTCTCTCTCCTAAACAAAGACGTCCCTTTCCCACTCCCTTGGACTCCTGAGTGTCAAACCTCCTTCACAGAACTACGAGATGCCCTTTGCTCAGCCCCTGTCCTGGGTACCCCTGATTACAGGAAGCCCTTCTCCCTTTACACTCACGAAAGGGAGGGGTGCGCTTTATCTGTCCTGACCCAGGCCATCGGTCCTAAGCAACGACCGTGCGCTTACTTCTCTGCCACTCTTGACCCTGTCGCCAGAGCCTTGCCTGCCTGCCTTCGAGCTGTAGCTGCTGCTGCAGTCTCTATCCGACAGAGTGAGGGGATTGTACTCTCGAATTCCCTCACGGTACTGGTACCCCATGCAGTCGACACCCTCCTGAACCAAACCAAGACGCAACATCTGACGAGTGCACGACTGACTGGATACGAACTAACCTTGCTTGCCCCCCATATCACCCTGAAAAGATGCACCACACTGAACCCAGCAACTCTGTTACCCCTGCCAGAGAACGACCCCAATGTGCACCCCGTACATGACTGCGTGACTCTTACGGACGAACAGACCAGGAGTAGGGTCGATCTCAGAGACACAGCTTTCCCTGACCCCGACGGGGAGTTGTGGGTGGACGGTTCTTGCATCAAACTCTCCGATGGTACCACTTCCGCTGCCTATGCAGTCACCACGGCTCGAACTGTAGTAGAAACAGCCCGCATCACCCAGCGATCTGCCCAGGCAGCGGAACTGATTGCTTTGACGAGAGCCTGCATCCTGGCAACAGGAACCACGGCGAACGTTTACACCGACAGCCAGTATGCCTTCGGGGTGGTTCACCATTTTGGGCTCCTCTGGAGGGAGAGAGGATACTTGACCTCACACGGCACACCCATTCTGCACGGGGATTTAGTCTCCGCCTTAATCGAAGCTGTCCTCCTCCCCAACAAACTTGCCGTTATCAAATGCCAGGCACACAAGAAGGTGACAGACATTATTGGACAGGGAAATGCACTAGCCGACATCACCGCCCGAACGACAGCAGAAAATAGAACGACAACACGTATGTACGTGACCAGGTCACAAGCAGAAAACTGGACTGACGCCAAGGACACAATTAGAGACATACAAATGGCTAGCACACAACACGAATTGACTGAATGGGCACGGGTGGGATTGAAAGACGATGAAGGCTGCTGGCGGACAAAAGACACGAACAGATGGTTGCTACCTGATTCATACTTGATTCCCATATTAACCATGGCACACTCCCCAGCCCACATAGGATCAGCCCCCATGATCGAACTTGTCTCCAGGGTTTGGCACAATGACAAGATCCCAGATTCCGCCAAACGCCTGGTCCAACAATGCTTAATATGCCTGCAACACAACCCCGGGAAGGGAACTGTAGTACCCCGGGGGGGATTTGGGGTCCCAAACCACCCATTTGAAGTCCTGCAGATGGACTACATCCAGCTAGACAGATGCCAAGGCCTGAAATATGTACTTGTCGTGGTATGCGCATTTAGCAAATGGGTGGAAGCATATCCAACCCGCGACAACACCGCTATGGCCACTGCAAAGGCCCTGTTAAAGGAGTTTTTCCCCCGTTATGGCCTCTGTCGTGTTTTATGGAGTGATAATGGCCCCCACTTCGTAGCCAACGTTATCCAGCTCATCCTAAATGGGCTGGGTATCAGACAGAAATTCCACGCAGTCTTCCACCCTCAATCTGCTGGGCTTGTCGAACGACACAACGCCACACTAAAGCTTAAACTGGCCAAAATAGTGGCTACGACGGGCCTGAAATGGCCAGACGCCCTCCCATTGGCATTGCTATCGATGCGCTCTACCCCCACCCGACATCACTTAACCCCTTATGAAGTTGTCTTCGGTCGACCCATGAGCGTCTGGTCTGCCCCGAAACCAACGTCCATTCATGACGTTCCGGATGTCCTAATGTCTGATTATCTGTACAAATTGACTGAAACTTTGTCTGTCCTTCATCAGCAGGTGCGGCAGGCCATCCCCGATGCTTCCAGGGGTCCGGGTCACGCCATCCAGCCGGGGGACTTCGTGCTGATCCGAAACTTTCAGCGATCAAAGAGTTTGGAACCCCGGTGGACGGGCCCCTGGCAAGTGCTGATCACCACTCGGACCGCACTTCGAGTGGAGGGGAAGAAACACTGGCTGCACGCTCATCACTGCAAAAAGGTCTCTCCAGCCCTGGCCACGACAGACACCGTCAACACCCAAGAAGAGCTCCTGAACCGGGACCGACCATCGTTGAGCTGCTACCCTGATACAGAGACACTTGAACTTTCAAAACATCCTGACCCCACTGTGCCATCTCGAGAAGGGTATTTCCTGCGTCGAAAGGAGGGAGCTTCGGCTAAGTAGGCCACGGACTAAGCTTAAGAATCTCAGAACGGTGACCCAAACTACCAAGGGTTACCTGGAGAGAAGCTAAAACTGAGTCTGTGGTCCTGCCCACTACCGAGCACCTTGAAGACGAAGATGATGGAAGCGCCAGATAAGAAGATGATGGAAGCGCCAAACAAGAAGCCGACTGAGACAACAGGAAATACCCACTACAGAAATCCGAGAACAGACAGACTCCATAGCTCAAAGACAATTGCACTCTTCATCGTAATCCTCCTCTGTTTTCTCCTCATGACTACGCTCTGGATTATGGAAGAACACGCACCTGCTCACGAAACATTCCTAACCACTGCTCAGCCTACCACCACGAAGGAACATTATCTAATTTCGCTCTCTCCTCAACTAAGAGAGAGGCGAAAGGAGTTTTGGAACAACTCTTTCGTGCAGCTACTTCACCAGCACAATCTTGCCACCAACGCCACCAACTGCTGGATCTGTGGGTTGCTACCCCATGCCACTGGACATTCAATACCATTCATCCCTTCGCCCTTCTCCGTCCACGGCTCCTGCCTTGCCTGGCTGATCCTCCTGCAAGAGAGCTATACGGAAAATGCCACCTCCAGCAGAGCTGCAGCACATTCTTCTCATGGGGCCGGGCGAAACAAGACAAAGACACACTTCTGCCCGCTGACCCCCAGCGACTCAATCCAAATGGACATTCCGGCCAAAGAACGAATCGAAATGCAGGTGTTCCACAATCCAACCAGACCCACCTTCTCCCATCTGCGGAAACGAACGGCTGCCACTCTGACTGTAGCCCTGACGGTCATCAACGTCACAGGCCACATGTGTGTAGAAGGACTTGGGACACAGCTGGTGGGTCACAGCGCTTGCCGCTTTACCAGAACTTTGGACTCCACGGATCCACCTTCCTTTGTGTCATCCCCAAACATGTATTTCATCTGTGGCACTAAGGCCTACACCTGGCTCCCCAAAGGCTGGGGGGGCACTTGCTACATCTCCTTCGTCCTTCCTCCAACTTATGTGGCCCCAGCGAATCACCACAGGCAAAAACGAGCAAAAGACGTTGAGCAAGCCGACTCAACAGGAGCACAGTTCCTCGATGCTATGAAAGGACTCGTCCCCCTCTGGGGCCCGATGGCAAACAGCCGTGCCATCCGACATTTGACTCAGGCAGTCGAGACAACCATGAACATCACAGCGGGCATCTTTGCCAACAACACTGCCGAGCTCCAAGCGGTCCGTTTGGTGGCTCTTCAGAACCGCCTCGTTCTAGATGTGGTTCTGGCGGACCGTGGAGGAGCATGCCGCATTATTGGGGCCAGCTGTTGTACATACATACCGGACAACTCACCCTCAGTGTACAAAGCCATCGAACATCTTCACAGACTCTCCTCGGAAGTTCACCAAGAGCAAGAAGAATGGTCGCTTGGTGGTTGGTTCTGGGACACCATCAAAAGTTGGGGCTGGAGACTGCTCACCATTATCCTGATTCCCGTAGTTGTAATATGTGGCCTATGCTTAGGGATTCAATGTTTGCCACCTATGTGTTCTTTATGTGCGAGTTGTATTTTTCCCAAAACTGTGGACATTGGAAGCGAACACATGAGGGCATTATATGATGCCGAAGTTAGGAATTTGATGAAAATTGACATTGAGTAAGCAAGTTGGCTAGATATGTTGAAAAGGGAGGACTGTTAAAAGTTAGGCTGAAAACCGTCAACATTATCGGCGCCCTCTTGCTCTCCTTAAACCTTTTGTGCGCGTAAAACAGCCGCCATTTTGGACACCATGGCTTCCCCGCTCTCGCCGAGAGCCAGCGCGTCTCTCTCTCTCTCTCCTAACTTCGCTGGCAACCCCCCCCTGCTTGCACCTGCCTTGAGTCATAAACCCCTCTTCGGCACTGCTCTACCCCAGGCTCTCATCCTGTTCCCAGCGCGACATCTCCCTGCTTCCCCGTCATGACCTCCGGCCCTTTTGATGCAAACCCCTTTTTCCCCGTGTGCCCGTCTGTCTTCCCCGTTCCCAGGCCGACACCTAGCTCTGCCGATACCATTCTCTTGCCCCTCCCCATACAATAGGAAGCTTCCCTCCTCAAAGGACCCCCGAGATGATCAAAGCCCCCCCCATCCCACGAGATCCGATCGAAACCCGCACACTCCGTGAATCGGCGGAATACCCAGCTGCGCAATGATCATCACCTGTTGTGAACGGGGCGGGGACTTCCACTGTAGCCTTGCATGGGAACGGGCTGGGAAGGGGGGATTCTGAGGATGTCTTTCCGTACATCAAAGTATCGACGAGAATGTGTTACATGTAATAAAGAGATAAACTCGTGTATAAGAGGCCAGGCCTCCGGGATGCAGTTAGAGCACCTCAGAACGATACCTTCTGTCCGTTTTCGTTGTGTTCTCCTCCGGAGCGAATAAAAACCTTGTTTCCTGCCTTCCAGTCTCCAGCGCCTGCCTCTTCAATAGTTTAACTTCTTTGTGGGTTCAAGAGGCGACATCGCCGGGCAATAATTAAGGATCTTATATTCTGGTTGGTAGTGCCCCCCAGTTTGTATTTTTCCACAATCCATTCTGCCATCCATCATCCATACCTTACTCTGCCATCCTTTCACCTGCCCTTGCACCTATCCATCCATTTACTCTGTGATAATTTAATGTGTCCGTCCATTCACCTATCAATCCATCCCTTTCTTCTGCCCCCCTTTCTCATGTCCATCCAATCTATTCATGCACTCGCCCTTTCAGCCTCTCCCCCATCTATCAACTCATTCATGCTCCCATCCGACTTTCCTTCCCTTGACCCTTCCTCTCATTCAGTATTCCTCTCCCCTTTTCCATGTCCATTTACCCATCTTTCATTCTTCCGTGAGCCTGCTTGTTCTTCAGTTGGTGCTTAATTACTTTCTAGCATTACTTATAAGATTTTGGGCCAGATGTAGGTCAGTCGGTAACGGCCGAAAATCAGTATTTTCGGCCGTTACCGACCGGTAAGTAAGAATTGGTATGTAGGGGCATATTTTTACAGAATCTGTAAATTTAACGATTCGGTAAATTTACCGATTCTGTAAAATACCGAATCGGTATTTTTTACCGATTCGGTATATCCAAATGTAGGTGGCACTCCTGAGAGTGCCACAGGCCTTACAGATTCGGTATTTTACCACACAATCCAATTGTGTGGTAAAATACCGAATCCAGGTGTGCATGCACATGTGTGCATGCACACCCTAGCCATGTGACAGACAGACATGCCCTTAGGGCATGTATGTGTGCCACATGGCTCACATGCCTGTCTTTGGGGTGCTAGAGGGTGTCAAAGTGACACCCCCTGCACCCTTGCTAAAATCGGTATTTACCGATTCGGTAATTACAGAATCGGTATTGCCCCTTGATTCCTATGGGCTTCAAGGCCCATAGGAATCAATGGGCAATACCGATTCGGTATTTACAGAATCGGTAAATACCGAATCTTAAAGATTCGGTATTTACAGATTCTGTAATACCTACATCTCCCCCCTTCATATACACCGACTCTTGAATACCGAATCGGTAAAATTCGGTATTTAAGAGTCGGTAAATATGAATTACCTACATCTGGCCCTTTGTCTGTGAGTTGCAGACAGGAGAGGTCTTTAAAGAATCTCACCCACTGCAGTAGCTGTTTATGGGAGGAGGGTGCGGGGTAGGAGGGGTTCACAACGCCCCTGGTATTTTATTTTTTTAAAGCACTCCACAAGAGGGCATGTGTTTTCCAGATTTCACCCTTGCATACTTCTCTCTCTCTTGCCTGTGTGCGTCTCACCCTACATTCCTTTCACACCTGTGTGCTTTTCCATACCAGCTCCACATTGTTCTTTTCTGCCCGAATTCTTACCCTCCCTAGCGCTCCACTTTGCTCTCCTCCCTACACCATTTGGCTTTGGTTCCCCCATAGCTTCCACACCCGTCTTGCTCCTCCCACACTTAAAAAAACGCTTTCACGCTTTTCTATCTTTTTAGTTACCACCCTAACTTGGGTTTTAACTAAAAAGAGAAATGCTTTACAACAGATACAATGCAGAGATTCACAGCAAACAGATAAAAGCAAGAACACATTAACATTTCAGGACGCTGTTTGGGATATGTATACCTTTTTAGGGCTCGGGCCTACGTCCCACTGCGTCAGCAGTGGGCGTGGCCTAAGAGTCCTTTTCTCAGGGCTTCGAAAAACGTTCCTGCGAATTCCAGGCTGCTCGTGCATTTTTGTGTTTTTTTTTGCTATCTGCAATGCAATAGGTCTTCGCGTGCGTGTGCCTTAGAAACAGAACACACAATAGGCCGTAGGTGGTCGAGTAGCTCCGCCTATGCCCCATTGGTGTCTGTTACGCGCACCAGAAGGCCATATATCTTCAATTATCTCGGCCGTGACGGCGGAGATAATTGAAGACATATGCTGGCAGTGGCGTGCGTGCGTGCACCACTCGCTGGCGTTTTTTTTTTAAACAATTGCGATCGCGAAAGTGATCGCTTTCTGTGCTGCTTGTTTTTCGTATGTAATCTTGTTCTTCTACGAACTCGATGGTAGCGGAGTCTCCCATCCTCACCCTCTAGGTCACTTCATTAATTTTCAACGAGTCCGCCGTTTCTGGTGGCGTCTGTGCCCTACTCTTTGTGTCTGTAGAACATTCCCCTGGGTGAGAGTGCAGCGAAAGGGCTGCATTTGTGTTCCAATTGCGGCGGATATCTCTGCCCGCCCGTGATGCTGTCTGCTGCCCGAGGGGTGTTCACCATGTTTTACCACTGCTTCTAGTCGGAGGCTGCCCCCGGCCCATCGTCCTCGCGTGGCTGAGGGTGATGCGCAGGGAAGTCATGGAGAGGTCAGAACATGGGCGGGGGGAGGAGATATAAATAGATAGTATCTGCCTGTTACATAATGTCGGCCTTTGAAGAGCCATGCTCCTGCCACGCAGTATCTGCAGAGCGGACCAGTTGTGCTTTCAAAGGAACACGTTATCTCCCAACTGCTGGCCTCTGGAGGCGGAGAGGCCAGGCCACCGTCTCCCAGCTTTCTGGGCCTCCTAGCCCACTTCTGTTCTCACAATAGCAAGTAGAGCAAACAGTAATGTCCGGTGTACGCAAATGCACACGATTCTGTAATAAAAGACCTGTCCCGAGTGTGTGAATCATCACTTCAGATGAGTGAAGATGACGGAGTTTACCCAATGGAAAAAAACCCGGTTGGTAAACTAAATTAAGCAATAATTCAATGCGTAAAATGAAGAAAATAAAACGAGAAAGTAGCAATCTTTGAGTGCACCGCTTCACCCTACTGTGCAGCTGGGACATCAAATCGGAACCGCCGGTAAGGTGCAGGACACAGGCAGTTTGGTCGTTTCTGAAACAAAACGTGCCGGCGTATCGACCCTCAAAACAGCCGTGAGGGAGCAGTGCACAAAGTTGTTACTGCCACGTTTTTCATGCCGAGAAAATATCCTCAGTACTGTGCCAGCCTCGGAAGTGCAAAGAATATTATATTTTTTCATTGCATTAGGAAAGTTGTTCTGTGAAATGGAGTGTTTTTTTTTTTTAAGGCTTATCTGATGACAGTCAACAACCTGTTCCACAAGAAATTCTTGTGGTGAAGGTCTGGCTTATCTTAGGTCGGGTCAGCGTGGAGATGGAATGTAAACATTTTTATAGACATGCTTAAGCTCCCATTCTACTTCAACTTAATCTTGGAATCGGGATGAGAAAAGCATTTTTGGTCTTGCCTACTAGACTACATGCGTTGTAAAATGTATTCTTGGTTTACAGAGTGCTTCGAGTCCTCCCATTGCCTATGCTTACGGTTGTCTTCATTGTCATTTGATTGCTTGCTTATTCGTTAGCAGCTGCGGGCTTTCCTTCCTTTTCTTGTGTTTCTGCCTTCCCAGGAGCATAGATGCATTACTTGTGGCCTTCCACTGCTCAATTTTCAGGCACTATTTTTATCTTTTTGTTTATGCACTCCACAAAAGTGCATGTGTTTCCCTGAAGTTTCCCTAGTGTGCTTCATCCCCTCCGTTCGTGTTTCGCTCTCTTGCCCATGTGATTTATCCCATGCTGTCTCCTGTTGCTCTCGTTTCTACTCCACCCTCCACAGTGCTCCCTCCTACTTGGTTTGCATCCTTCTCCATTTCCTCCATGGTGCTTCCCCACCACATCCCCCTCATCTCCTGTGTTGCTCCCTCACTGCCCTCCTGTTGCTTCCACAACCCATTGCTTTCCACCCGCCATCTGTATTGCTTCTGATCCCCGCCACACAGCTCTCTCTCCGTTACCTCGCTTCCCTCTCTGTGTTCTTAGTGTGACTGCTCACCCACCCCTGTCCCTATCCTCAGTGATTCTGCCTCTTTCCCTCTGTATTGCTTCCACCCTCCCCCATGGTCCATGTTGCTGCCTCTCACCTGTGTTTCTCCATTTGTGCTTGAATCCCTAAGAAGCTGAGGGTATTTGGATCTGTTGCACCAGGGATCAAATGGCCTGCACAGCTTTAGGATCCGCTACTGCAGCTCTACTTCTTAGGGGCGTGGTGGCACCTAGATCACTGCCTGGGATGTCATAGTAGAGGAGATCAAGCCCTCGGCTTACTTTCAATAAAGTGCAACCCCATCCCACCCTAATGCATAACACCAGCTATGCTTCTGGCCTCCCAGAGATTCTTCCTCCCAGAGATGCCCTCCACGTGTCAACTTTTAGCTGTCTGTTGACAAATGCCTAAAGTGAACCTTAGGGCCTTAAGTTAATGAAAAAGGTGGAGTGGGGGGCCTCTAAAAGTTGCATGGCTTCAGTAATTAAGAGCACGGCTTAAAACATGTCGACTACAGCTGTGCCTTATAAAGCATGCTATCTGACCAGGATTTAGCCCCTTTTTTGTAAGTTTTCTCCCATTGTATCCAGACATATCACACAACAACAAACATATGCTTAAAACAAGCCAGACCTGTTGTTTTGGGAATACTTGTTAGCAGCTTGAAATAAATAAGTGATAATAGTTTTGTTGTAAATAATGTTACACATTTGCCAATCACTATTTTGGCACTAGAGCAAGACCAAGGAGTGGAGGATTGGTTGATCTTGTAATGTGAGCACTGTTATGGCTCACTGACTAGCGCTGCCTTCGGCTCCAGAGCCCTCACTAATGGTCCATTACTACCACCTTTCCAGAACCAGAACATACCCGGACACCTAAATGCATATCCACTCACTTGGACCATACAAGCAGTGGAAAACTCAATAGCTCAGCCTTTTACAGCAGAGACTGCTTGGCTTTACTAGTCGTTAGTAAGTTTCAATAAAAATACAAAATTGCACTAAAGCAAAGAGGCTTTACCAATGATAACAAATTCAAAGTCTTTAATTGAGTAAAATATGCAATGTATATACGGAAACCTGCTGCTGATACCATTGGCAAAGCCAATAGCTCCCAAAGGTGAGATCTGTTTTCTTTGTCGATGCTCATTAAAGACTAGACGCTTGCGTAACTCATGGCAAACGTATTTATTCATGGCAAACATTGTATTTTTATAGAAAGCTTCCTGCGAGCAATAAACTGTACGATTACAACACAGGCCAAAGGGCAGAGCTAGGTCTTTTCGCATTACGTAGGGTGAGCAGTGTGTGAGTGTGTCGGGTGAGCAGTGTGTGAGTGTGTAGGGTGAGCAGTGTTTGAGCATGCAGGGTGAGCATGCAGGGCTAACAGTGTGTGAGCGTGCAGGGTGAACATTGTGTGAGTGTGTATGGTGAGCAGTGTATGTGTGCAGGGTGAACATTGTGTGAGTGTGTAGGGTGAGCAGTGTGTGTGTGCAGGGTGAACATTGAGTGAGTGTGTAGGGTGAGCAGTGTGTGAGCGTGTAGGGTGAGCAGTGTGTGAGTGTGTAGGGTGAGCAGTGTGAGAGTGTGTAGGGTGAGCAGTGTGTGTGTGTGTGTAGGGTGAACAGTGTGTGAGTGTGCAGGGTGAACATTGTGTAAGTGTGCAGGGTGAACAGTGTGTGTGTGTAGGGTGAACAGTGTGTGAGTGTGCACGGGGAACATTGTGTAAGTGTGCAGGGTGAACAGTGTGTGTGAAGTAGGGTGAGCAGTGTGTGAGTGTGCAGGGTGAACATTGTGTGAGTGTGTAGGGTGAGCAGTGTGTGTGTGTGTAGTGGCAGTGTGTGAGTGTGCAGGGTACGAAAACTCGAACTAAGTCCACCACACAGACACACACATAACAAAACACACATAACACCACACACATAACACCACACACAACACACACACACACACACCACCACACACTCACCACCACACACTCACCACCACACACGCAACCACCCACACAACCACACACAACCACACCGTCAGTGCACGCTTTTGCCGGGCACAAATACCACCAGCCGTAAGTGCACGCTTTCACTGGGCACAAACACCACCAGACGTCAGTGCACGCTTTCACCAGGCACACACACCACCAGCCGTCTGTGCACGCTTTTACCAGGCACACACACCACCAGCCGTCAGTGGATGCTTCCACCAGGCACACACACCTCCAGCCGGCAGTGCATGCTTCCACCAGGCACACACACCACCAGCCATCAGTGCACTATTTCTACAGGCACACACACCACCAGCCATAAGTGCACACATCAATTGTTAACGCATCCACAATTAACTATTGTAGCAATCGCAGTATGGTGCACTTTACTTTTAAACATATTCATCTAAAGTGCAGCATGCCACCATTGCTACAATTCCAATCCAACCCACATAATTCCACTACACACCACATGCATACACTCCATAAAACATGGCTAAAAGACATTGCCATTTACAATGCCATTAGCTCTAACTCAAATAAATCCGAGACCTATTGCATTTCCAATGCTTGTTATTATGTAGTTATGCATCTATATATTTATTACTGTACTTCCACTGTAGAAAAAAACCTTAAACTCTCTAAAATTCACTACCTTATGTCTCATCCTTTTTCAATATATTGTTTACCTCCACTCTCTGACTCATCCCAAACCTCATTTTACTGCTATGGTTTCCCAAACAAAACTTTCTAGACTATTCTCACCTCTATCTCCCTTTTATCCTATTCAATCCAATTAACAGACTCACATAGCCACCACTTCAATCAACAATTTATATTTCCCTATACTAATCTGCCAATAATCTACTTTGGGTTCCGGAGTAGCGTGAAATGCACTGAAAGAGCTTCAATGCCGCGTCAGGTAAGTGCTATATAAATACAATTACAATATTTAGGCAAAAAAGAATTGGAATCTTCAGGGACAGTCATAAGGCGGCCAAGGACATGATGAAGAGTAATGCCAAGTTAGTGAATTGAATTCAGTCTGTGGTCTGCAAAACCGACATATTAGTTTTTACAAATTTCGCTTCCAAAGAACTTGACAACGAAAAACAAGCATTGTCAAACCGAGTAGTTTGGCTTTTTGTTAGGGGAAGTGTGTGGTAATATTTGGGTAACGTTGTGTTTGTTGCCCTGAAGCTGTTCTAAAGACAAGATTTTCATCATATCGCATGATGTTAGACTGCAACAGTACAGAAACTGGATGTAGGGTCCACTTCTTGAACAGTGTACCCTTAAAGAAGAGCATTTTGAAAAGGAGTATGAAGATAATGTTTGACCAACTTGAAAGTCATACAAAGCAAAAATTTGCCTGGTACGTACTTTTGACCAAGAGCTAGTATTTTCTTTGAGAAAGCCTATATGCAAGCTTGTCTTTACTTCTTGAATAAAAAAATATACATCCAAAAACATATTATGACAGCAAAGTAAAACAAATTAGCATGCAGTGCTGATTATTAGAAAACACTATGGCCCTCATAAAGAGCAGACTGTAAACGGTGTGATATTTATCACATTTGATCAAATCCGACTGCGCAGACACCGAATGAATTTATACGGTAGGATAAATATCACCTGATTACAAGTTTTTGGGGAATAACATGCAGATTCTGGTCCTTACAGCAGCACCAAATCCACATGTAGTGGTCAATCCCAGACATTTTTTCCTGATAAATGTCAGCAGGTTTGACCTGTCAGAATTTATCAGGAGAAAGCTACTCGGGTATGATAATTATATCACAACGCAAAGTTCCGATCCCTGTGCAAACATGGGTTAGCAATGGGATCGCAATTTAACACCTTACTCGTAATGATGGCCTATGTCTTACAGACCAATGCATCCAAACAACAAGCATTTCATAAATATAAACATCGTGAAGCTATTAATATTAAATACATAACAAATTCACACTGATCTAGTCTAACAAAAGGACTAGTTCATCCCCAGCACCAAAGCCTAATGTGAACATCAATGTGACAATGTAACCATTACAAAATACCAAAGCCTTTAACTACTTCGGCGCTGATGACGAGCTCAGCTCGTCATCAGTTGCGCTGCTCGCACGCTGATGACGAGCTGAGCTCGTCATATTACGCGCATTTTTAAAAAACGCCGCGTACCGCGGGAAAAGCAGCAGCGCGCATGCGGTTAAGGACATCCCATCCAAGCAATGACAAACCATAAAAACACATGAAAGGCCACAGTTCAAGGGCGCTGATTCAAAGCCAACACTCTCTCTGCTTCTTATTGTACATTTTAAAAATGTGATTGCATAAAGTCATTTAGACAAATAAGCTAAAGTTCTTTGGGGCAGATTTATGTTGCCTGACGCATCTCTGCAAATCAGCAGAGATGCGCCAAGACAAATGCGGCACGCAAGTTTATCCTTGCGCAACCCAGGATGCGCCGCATTTACAATGCGGCGCACCATGGCGCAGAAATAAACAAATGCGTGTCGTATCTAGGGCGTGAAGTTGTGTTGCGTGCGGCACGCAACTCCAGCACTTTTCCAACTTTGCCCTATCTGTAACGTGGTGCGTCAAGCCTTACGCATGCTTCAAGCAGTCGCAGGGTTTTGATGCATCAGCGTTGGTAAAGTGACTCCGTGAAATCTTGTAGATTTCACAGAGTCACTTTTCTGGGGCGTTCCTGCGACGGAACGCCCCCCCCCCCTGCGTGGAAACGCCCACATGAAACCTGACGCAGGTTTCATGTGGCGCAGGACCTGACACCGTGACGCATCTCCGTAGATGCGTCACGGTGTAAGTATGTCGCAATGTGGTGCCGGGTTTACGCCGCTGCTGCGTCACAGATGTGACGCAACAGCGGCGCAAAAGTGGCGCAAGTCCAACATTAATCTGCCCCTGTGTACCCAGGCCTAACGAACAAATACTGGGCTGTTGGTGACATATTCAATCATGCTATGGATTTCTACACCTACTAGAATTAGGTATGGGCATATCATTACAGCATGTGAATTAGACATGAATTAGAGCTTGAATTCTGTGTAGAAGACATGACAGTATAAGTCTTGAATTATGATAAAAGGGAAATTGTTTGGATAATTTAATATACATGATATACAAACAAGTGTTGAGTGTGATAATAAAGGTAAGCTGCTTGGATTATCCAATATATATGATACCTAAATTAACTGAGAGTCTCTCAGTGTTTATATTTTAATTCATTCATTACTTTAATTCTGGGTGAGTTTTACTTTCCAATATAAAATTTCACATGTCTATACAAATAATTGATTACAAGACCAAGATACAGAAAATAGTAATCCTCAAATGCTTATGAACATAATGAAATTTATATAAGTTCAAATTCAGTAGATGTCAATTAAATGACAAATTTGAACTTGTCTAAATGTATTTGTGTTTTATGTTGAATATATTTTTATCGCTGATATGCAAAACATTGTAGTCTTGAAAAAGTTAAAGTTAGGAACGAAATGCATTGTCTGGGCTGAAGTCTGTGTCTTCTATGATGGACACAAAAATAATAAAGAATAAATACAATTAAATAATTATTAAACGTCAGGTAATTATCATTTTCTCTTTTAATTTGAACCATCAAAAACAACTGAACGGAATTAAACCAAATTTGGTACAGAGGTAGAACTTTACTCAAAGAAGTGTCTTTGCTTGGTTTCGTTTGGCATAGTTTTAGAGAAATTTGCATTTAAAAAGGTGCTCGTAGATTGGCATGAAGGAGTTAAACTTCTAGATATATCTGGACTGGTGGCTCCTCCGAGGATATACGGATACAAAAATGAAAAGTTTAAAGAAATCCTATTGCCAGAGTGAGATTTTACTATCATCATCCACTTGGGATGTGCAGAACCTTAAAGAATTTGCATATCTGAAAAAGATTGCTTGGCCACAATACTAGAAGAAAATGGTGCGACTGATTCCCTGAGTCCTGACAACTCAAAAGAGAGGGCACATAAAGAGGCAGGGACGGTGTAAGATGGGGGATTTGTTACATAAGATCTCTGGTGGTGGCACGTCTTGACTACTATAGTGTGACTTACATCGGGCTTCCCAAAGAAATTAAAACTTAAAAGAAGACACCAGTATCAGCCAAACTGTCCTTGAATCTCCACTAGCATGACCATCTAACGCAACACTGAATATACTATATTGGCTGTAAAAGGTCTGGAATATGTTTAACATTCTCTGTTGCACCCATAAAGCATACTGGAAATTAATGCTGGAGTGTATAGAATACTCTGCTTTTCTACGATATTTTAATCCGGGATCGCCTGTCGGTAAGATAGCTCTATATTACTCAATATACTCTGAATGGAATAAACCAGGCAGACAGATTCCTAGGAATGTAGTGCCCAAAGCTCTGAAATTCCATGAAACTGACCTGTAGAAGAGGACCCTACCAAATTGGCTTTATAAAACTCTGCCAATCGAGTTATTCAGACTGACGTTTGACCAAGGTCAAGTCTTTATGATTGAGATACCGGCGAGGGGCGATGTATAGCATTTGTTTTGGCAACTATTGACCACCAATCCCTTGTCAATCCTCTCCACCGTAACATGTATACTAGTGTTAAGTAACTAAAGGCGACACACAGTACTGTGTAATGCTCCAACAAATAAATAACCAATATGAGTTTTATAGTAGTATTTTGCGTGGAAGGATACAGATATGTTACATGTTATACATTGTATTTTATTGGACCGCTGCCGTTTGTCTTTCTAGATTGGCAGACTACTCATCAGTCGCCAGCCTTCGCAGAAAGGGAGTATATGTTAATTGCGTCATCTTCGGCTAGTATTTCCCCTGGTAGGTATTGACCGGCAAAATAAGCAATACAATGTTGTGCTTCTTTCTGATTAACAATCATTAATTTATTTTAGTTTTACGTGAGCTTTTTGAAAGTGCTACTAACCATCTTTTCATAGCTGCAGAGTGCCTTGGATAAAATGAGGGACTAGCGATATGCAATATAGTCCACTTGCAAAAACCCGGTGGTGCAGAAAACAGTTGATCATTTGGCAAAGATTGGCAGTCCCATATATCAGTCAATTAATGCCATCAAAATGATGGCAAAGACTTGAGAAAGAAAAAGTTCATAGAGCCTGGTAGAAGATAGTCTTAGGTGTTTGACTCGACAGGACACACAGTCCAACTGGAGGGGGCTGACCTGAGATAACATCATTTTGCATTTGCCAGGGAGAAGAGGTGAGTCTTTCAGGATCTGTGAAATTGATATTTTTGATTTCTCAATTGAAGAGAGAGGGATTTCTACAAGGAGGAGCCCTGGAAATGTAGTTGTTCAGGGGAAAACAGTAGCGACCGGTGGTGGGAGTGCTGCGAGGGGTTGGGGCGGTGGTTGGAGTAGGGTGGGGGATAGTAAACTATGGCATACGGCCGCCCGCAGCACTACCACCACCCGCCGCTACTGGGTACAAAAGGTGCTCAATGGTGCTTGGGAGAGTAGCCACGGAGCATCCAGTGGGCGAGGAAAAGTGTTTTCAAAGCAGCTCTTTCTTCTATTGGTATCCATGTAGGGGCTGTTTGGTTGGCTGATGAGGTCACATTCTTTCAAAGTAAACAACAGATGACCCGCATCTCTTTGAAATCTTTGGGATTATGAGGCGAAATGCTGGGGTGGACAGTATATACTTTGTTGTGTTGATACAAATGTGACATGACCACAGGGTGCATCAGGGTGAATTTCTGAGAGCAGCCAAGGAGTTCCCCTGGCCAGGGTTGAGGTAGGGTCGCTGGACCAAGGGACCAGAGTAGGATTACATTTTATGACATTTAGGAACAGATTTTTGATTTGCATCTCCCAATGAGCCTGTGAAAGGCTATGAGACAAGTTTAGTAAGTTGCCAAACTCATCATCAATCATGTGGTGGAACTGTGTGCCACCTGCCTACATGTCATAACGAATCTCAAAGGAGTTAAAATGCCACCAGGAAGGCCATCTGGGTGTTGCAAGACAGATCAGAGCCCTGTGATACTCTGAAAGGCATTGTGGCTGCTTTGGGGAGGATTGTACCTAATTTGACTTGATGGGTGCAGATCTGCAGGAAAAAAGCAAAGAATAGCGTTCTTTGGCTAATTCTGGCAATGTAGACAATCTTTTGCTTACCACCTGGTAGTCAGTGGTGTCAAAGGTGGCAGAGAAGTCTAATAGGGTCAGTGAACTTATATATCTCCTTCCATGCTAATGCTTTCCTAATGTATGTACATCTGTGAATAGCTGCCAAATAGGCCTCACATCATACATAGGACAGATTCTAAGGGCCTTATTATGACTTTGGTGGTGTGGCAGCAGGCCGCTACGCCAGTGCTCTGCTCCCACACCACCAAGCCATAATGAGACCGCCCGCCGGACTCCAACTGAAACCCAGGTCAAGCGATCCTAGGGTGGCTGGCTCACGGCGGTGCAGTGCTAAAAGTTCATATGTGAGCCTTAGCAAGGCACTGCAATGGGAACCCCATTGCATGTTCCTGCAGGGCATGGACTGTAAAGTCCATGCCCTGTAGGAACTGGGGCGCATGCATACAGAGGGGAACACTAGGTGCCCCCCTGCATGCATCCCCAGCCACAGAGGCAACAGGGGGCCGGTAGAGCCCCCTTTGTTTCCTCACCACCACACTTTTGATAGTGGGCTCACAGCCATGAAAACTGTGGCGTGAGGAAACTCCTAATATGCTTGGTGGTGCCTTAGTGGCTCCGCCAACATATTAGGGGTCTCAGACGAGCAAGGCTGCCAGGGATCGCAGATCCCTAGCGGCAGCAGCGGCCCAATGGCAGTCCAACCGCCCAACTTGTGATAGGGCAGTTGGACCACCACTGCAGCAGTAGCCGCACCGCCACAGTGGGTATGGCGATCCATCGGCCCGCAAACTCAAAATAAAGCCCTAAAACATAAGACAACACATTATCTTTACAGATACTTTTCAGTACATGTGCCGCAAGTCCAAAAAGTCAGAAACCAGCCTTTTCTCAAACTAGGACCGGAATAAAGTAAAATGTATCACAAGTGTATTATCTACACCTTGGATGTTAACCATCACACATGCTAGCCAAACTTCTTGAGTTAGGAGTCCATGGTGCTTGTACACTCACCTGCTCCACTCGGATCTCATAGTCCTGGTTCACCTTCTTTGTCCGGAAGTACTTGGCCCTGTGGGAAAGAGAAGAAAACCTTAAAAGAGAAATTCTTGGACGTTCCATGATAGTCCTGCACTGTGAACACTCAAAAGTCAGTCAATGCACCATGTCCTTGGTCTGTGACAATCCTCCCACTATTGTATTCTAAGGACCAGGAGTAGACTTGTTTGACTCGATTGACCAAGTCAAGGTGCCCCTTGTAAAACATTCATAATGTTTACATTTAATGATGCTGAGAAGGAACAATGCGCCTCGAAAGGTCCTGCTGCTTTGACTTAGGCACCTGGAACCAACGGCATATAATCTCAAGAATAACAGAAGGATCCATGTGGTGTGCTCAATTAAAATATGAAAGTTAATAAATATGTAATTATTCAATCCACAAGAAATGTCAAGATTCCAAAATATCAATAAATATATTCTACAACGTAATAAAAGGTGTTCTGTGCTCCAGTGGTCACGCAGTGAGTGAACAACAGTGTGTATAATACAAGAAAACAATAGAACAATGATGCTTTTTGTATTTTTTGTGCCCCAGCATTACAGGTACCACAACAGTTCAAACAAATCAGTTCCCGTTATAAATATTAATATCAATCCATAAATATTATTTATTCTGTTGTTTTTCTTTTCCCACATTTAGACTGACTGCTCCTACTTCTAAGTCGTTGTTCTTGTCCTGATGATGACCCTTCATTCGCTACGGGTCGAAACGCTGTCAACGACTACAACAATAAGAACTGATTTGTTTTGGACTACTGTAGGAACTACAGTAGTCCAAACAGGCCGATGGACCGCCAAACCCACTGTGGCGGTGCGGCTACTGCTGCAGTGGTGGTCCAACTGCCCTATCACAAGTTGGGCGGTTGGACTGCCATGGGGCCGCTGCTGCCGCTAGGGATCTGCGATCCCTGGCAGCCTTGCTCGTCTGAGACCCCTAATATGTTGGCGGAGCCACTAAGGCACCGACAAGCATATTAGGAGTTTCCTCACCGCCACAGAACAGAAACATTTTCCAACATGGTGATGTGATACACAAACTGAGACATTATTCCAATTGCAATCCAAATAATGCAATATAAGCAATTTCGTGTCCCTGTGACTAGATTTACATTGGACAAATCACCCAAAAAGTAAAGATCCAACTTTGTCATAAGACGCAATGTCATGACGGCCCTCTTGGGACCACACTGTAGGGAAATGAATCACACGGACAATGATATACGCTGGCAGGTGATTGCGGTTGTCAAGAGACTGCTGTGAGGATGGGACTTTCAACTTCTTTTAAACAAAGCTGAGTGGAGCGAGTGGATCCTCAACAGCGACAGCATTCTGAATGGACTGAAATCAATGGAGGAGTGTAAATCAGTGATATATACTTAACATCTCCTAATACTGATCTTTATTGTTATGTTCTGGATTTGTCATCGTTATCACATTGACTCATTGAGTAAGCGACATTTTGTTCCGTCAAGGGTTGATATGTTTTGCATACTGTTGTTTAAACCACTTTATTTGTGCTATGATTCCCCCAGTTATTGTATCACAATTTGTGCTCCCATGGACAACTGTTAAACATTGGTGTGCGAATCCACCCACTATTTCACTTCCCATGGACAACTGTGCCACATTTTATGTATACCATTATATTTTTGATGTGTACTATATCCTTTTGAGGTGATACAGAGCTGCATGGCTTCACCAATTAATGCATCTCCATTATTATCTCACATTATGGAGTTGGCCTTACGGCTACGGCGGTCGACCTCGAATCAGGGGAACTGTGTTCGAGTCTTGGCAATGACGCTGAACATCCTGTGATTCTGGGCAAATCACTTAATCTCCCAGTGCCTTACATGAAATGAATGTGTCCTCAAGTGCTATGTAAAGCGATCCAATACCTGAGTCAAGTTTGAGCTATATAAAACTCTGTAAAATAAAAAAATAAAAATTATGACCTAAGTGGTATCTGGATGTCCCTTTCTATTACAGTTATGCCTTTCATACAAATCATATCTAGTTCATGTGTTATCTCAACAACCAGGGTTGGATTGGGATTAGAAAAAGAGGCCCGGGTACGCAAAAAAAAAGTGGCCCACATTTGCATATTGCCTTTCCGCAAAAAATTGCTCCGGCAAAATGTTATTTAAAAAACGGGGGGGGGGGGGGGGGCTTAACAAACAATGCATCGATTAGTTCACACTTTTAAAACACACCTGTAAACAGATGAGGCCACTTCTGCTCAGACCCCCTGCCCCCGCTCACCATGCATACATTAATGGGCCAGCCAGCGAGAGCAGGGAGCGGCACCTCTGCCCGTTGATAAAAGGGAGGTAATGGATGTCCTTCTACCTCCAGAAACGCCACTCAGACACCCATTGGGCCACTGGCGCCATCTGAATAATGCAGAAACCACTGTAATTGCCCCCCCCTGACTGCTCAAAAAAACAGCCCACAGCTGGAACTGGAAACCGGCCCCTCGGCCATTCCCCGAGTGCCCGCGTTACCAATCCAACCCTGTCAACAATCGATTGCCTATCAGAACAACTTTCCACAAATCAGCCCCTGTGGATAAGATATATATAATGAGACAAATATATATATATTTTTTGTTGTTGTTTTTTTAAATAATCACTGAGGAGCTTATTTTTCTGTCTCCATTTTTAAAGGCAGGTTTTCTTCTATTTTTCACACTGATCTGTTGTCTACTAACCCCTCATCCCCCCCTCTCTGTGAGTATTTTTTCTCTGTTTATGCCTGATGCCATGCAGGTGACCATTTTGCATACTAACGATGCTTCTACACATGCGTGCAACCTATCTCCTGCAGTTGCATAGGGACACCAACTAGCACCCTTGTTCCCACTTGAATCTGACCCTCCAGCAGCCGTGGACGCAAACACAGAAGCGAACACTTGCTGCATTGGAACCCAGCACAGAGTTTTTATGGATTTACAGTTCTTGCAATGTTTTGCTTAGGTGATCCTGTCATTTATAACCAGGCAACCTCTCTAGATGAGATGATTTCTTGTCTATCTCGGCCCGATTTTTACTTCACTTATCTTATCATTTTCCAGTAAGTCCCTCCTCAGATTGACAATTCCTATGGAGGTTCACATCTATATTTCTACACTCGGCTGTGGTTACCTCGGTTTCTGGTAAAAAACATAATTTTGCTTTTTGATTTTTTCAGAATGGTCATCTCACCAAATTTTCACCACGAGTAACACCAGCATAACTATTATGGCCCATACAATTTATTCGGAAGGAATTATATCTTTATTGATTTATTCTGTTGATGTTTTCTCTTTTCCTACATGAAGACTGACTGGTCTTTCTTGTAAGTACATGTTCTTGTCCTGATGACGACCCTTCACTCACTACATTTCCTTCCTGCTGCACAACCGCTGCTGCTATGTACATGCCACATAATTGTGCCCCTTAATGGCACCCCAGTGTAAAACATTCTTTCCCAGCTGCGCAAAAGCTGCTATAATGTACTTCACATCATTGTGCCCCAGTCTAAAACATCCTCTTCCTGCCGCACAACTGCTACTAGAATATACATCTCACAGATGGTACCCAGGTGTAAAACATCCTGTACCTGCTGCAGCCACTGATGCGTTAACAGAGGCGCCTCGCAGGTCTTCCAGCGTGACACCGCTATATCAGTGGTACCCTAAAAGGTGCCCTAATGATGCACACCCTCAACTGCTGCCCTTCCCCGTGCTTTAATAGAGGTGCCCTCACCGGTCGTTAATGTCAATCCCCTCTCACCTGCTGCACCACCTTCTCTAATAGAGGGGCCTCAGTGAGCTATCCCAATGTAAAGGAGCTTTCACCGGCCACACCACCTGCTCCTCCAATGGAGGGGCCTCAGTGAGCTATATGTTAAGTCCTCTTCAATGTATAGACTCCACAGACTTCAGTTAAAGATACTTTAATGATGATATAGCTTAACAGGAACCACCAGCCACCTCGCAGCTCCTTACGGCAGTAACTGACGAGATTAGAACCTGCACAACCCTCCTATGCTATGTTTGAACACATCACCAGGCACATAGGGGCAGATTTATGAAGGCCTTGCGCCGCCGGTGCGTCACTTTTAACATGGGAAAAAGTGACGCATCCGTGGCGCAAGGCCTTCATAAATCTGCCCCATAGTTTCTATGTAAGACTTAACACTATCCCAATGTGAAGCACCACCAACCTGCTGCGCCTACTCCTGCTTTAACAAAGGCAGTGCTTCATTTGAGCCGGTGGTTTGCCGTGCTCGGCACCGGCACTTAATTGTCAATACCGGTGCTTGGGACAGTCTGCCACAAGGTGGCAATGTCTAGCTAATTTAAAGTAGAGCCCAACAACAGGTCATTATTGATTCAATATATATTAAAATTACTATTACCTGCAGTCCCAACAATTCTTATAGCTTTGGAGGCCTGAAATAATCCGAATTGTCACACTTGTATGAGTGTGTTCGTTAGTAGTTGTGTTGTTACTATCATTGGCAGCACTGGCAGGGGTAATGTGTGGTGCAAGTTGCAATGGCCTCCTGACGAGGGCCCTAGCACTTATTTTTTTTTTTTTCAAACTAAGCACTGGCGCCACCTCCAGGTTGTACCTCACTCCTGGCCTAGCCCAGGCTCCTGATATTTCAGTGCTAGGATGTCACCCACAGCTATGGCAGCCCCACACCCCCTTACCCTCTGCACCTTCTGCTGTGTTAATAGAGATGCCACTGGCATGTCTGTCAATGTAACTCAATGCTAACCCGCTGTCCCCTGCTGTTTGAAGAGCTGGGGTGTCATGTCAGGCACAGCTATGTCACTGCACTTCATCCCTCTGTAGCTCCAGCTCTGTGACAACATAGCGCTCTGCCAAACCATCTCATAAACTGGGACCCGCAGTAATGCTGCTAGTCAAGGACTGCACAGCAGTAAACTCCCTTCTGATGAACAGGGCTCTATCTCATTCTCTGAGTGTAGAATGTAGGACTCACCAAGTTTCTCTATTATCCTTTTTTGCACATATCTGAAAGACTGACACCACGTGTGACCTTTGGCAGAATGGGAGGCTCAAAGCCTGAAAGCCAACAAGGCAGCAGTGGTGAGTGAACATCTTTACTGTGTGACCCGTGCATAGAGTGTCAGTCAGCACCTGCTTGGATAAACGTCTGACTTGCACAAGAGCACACATGGCTGAAGTGGACAGGGGAAGTGGTTGGGCACCCTGTGATCCCAGGGAGGGGAAGGCTGGTAGTTCACCTATGAAGGCTAGACTTCAGATGTGTCACAAGCACATGCAGTGGCTTCAGTTAACAATGTTATACGATTACAAGCACCAATAGAGTAAAGAAAAGGTAGAATTCTACCACGGTGCTAAAACAGTAAATATATGCAGGCATATAGATACATGACAGTAATCATGTATACTTCTAAGATGCAAACTCCAGCTAAGTGTACCTAAGTGAACCTAGCATGTATGGAGGTGGAAAGCCAAGAATCCTCTTAGGATCCAACCCCATTACCTGATGGGAGAGAACGAAGGAACCCGTCTTGGTCTGGAGTTAGACACCCCGCAAGGGATGTCAGCCCACTGCGTACAATTCAAGTAGATAAAACCTTGGCCAGTACTCGGCCTGTCATTAGGGGTGTACCTCAGGGCTCTATCCTCAGCCCCTCGCTTTTTAATGTTTACATGGCCCCCCCTGGCCAAAGTGATCAGAGCATTTGGTTTTGACGTGTTATCGTACGCCGATGACACGTAAATACTGGTCACACTTGGCCCCGATGTAAGTGAGACAAAAGGGCGTTTTAGAAACTGTATGGTAGAGGTAAAAAAATGGATGGGCCAAAACCACCTTCAGCTAAACGGCAGTAAGTCCGAGGTTATGCTGTTTGGTAAAGCGAGTGACCACTGAACCCAGGACTGGTGGCCATCAGAACTGGGGGAGTGTCCCGCCCCTAAGGAATCTGTCCGCAATTTAGGTTTCCGCATGGATAACAAGTTATCCATGAAGGACCAAGTTAACCATACTGTGGGTACCTGTTTCGGAATTATGCGTAGTTTACGCAGGGTCTTTAAATGGATACCAGCTGAAGCACGTAAAACTCTGGTTCAGGGCCTGATTGTAAATAGACTAGATTATGGCAATTCACTACTCCCTGCCATATTAGGAAACTGCAGGTCTTGCAGAATACGGCTGCTCGTCTGGTCTTAGGCCTTCCCCGAAGATCTTCTTCATTGCCGTGTTTGAAAACCTTACACTGGCTCCCTGTAAAAAACAAGCATTTACAATGCAATAGGTCTCGCAGCATTAAAGTTTGAGCTATTGGCATTGTATATTACAATGTGTTGCATTAATTTGTTATCAAACTCTGAATTGTTTTATAAAGATTGATTGCAAACTGTCAAATGTTGCTGAATAGTAAGCAACGTTGTGAATAATATTGTTTGCTAGTCATCCTTGGGTACCAGAGTACTTCACTTGAGGCAAAGGTATTATCTTTAGACTACAGGTGCCGGTGCCGCTTGAGCTAGAAACAGGGCCAGCCACTCACTACTCTGCACTCACTACTCACCACTCACTACTCACTACTCTGCACTCACTACTCACTACTCTACTCACTACTCACTACTCACCACTCACTACTCACCACTCACTACTCACTACTCACTACTCACTACTCTGCACTCACTACTCTGCACTCACTACTCTGCACTCACTACTCTGCACTCACTACTCTGCACTGATTACTCACTACTCTGCACTCACTACTCACTACTCTGCACTCACTACTCACTACTCTGCACTCACTACTCACTACTCTACTCACTACTTTACTCACTACTCTACTCACTACTCTGTACTCACTACTCTGCACTCATTACTCACTACTCTACTCACTACTTTACTCACTACTCACTACTCTACTCACTACTCACTACTCTGCACTCATTACTCACTACTCACTACTCTGCACTCACTACTCACTACTCTACTCACTACTCTGCACTCATTACTCACTACTCACTACTCTGCACTCACTACTCACTACTCTGCTCACTACTCTGCACTCTCTACTCACTACTCTGCACTCACTACTCTGCACACTCACTCTGCACTCACTACTCTGCACTCACTACTCTCCACTCACTACTCTGCACTCACTACTCTGCACTCACTACCCTGCACACTCACTCTGCACTCACTACTCTGCACACTCACTCTGCACTCACTACTCTGCACTCACTACTCTGCACTCACTACTCACTACTCTGCACACTCACTCTGCACTCACTACTCTGCACACTCACTCTGCACTCACTACTCTGCACTCACTACTCTGCACTCACTACTCACTACTCTGCACTCACTACTCTGCACACTCACTCTGCACTCACTACTCTGCACTCACTACTCTGCACTCACTACTCACTCGGCACTCACTACTCTGCACACTCACTCTGCACTCACTACTCTGCACACTCACTCTGCACTCACTACTCTGCACACTCACTCTGCACACTCACTCTGCACTCACTACTCTGCACACTCACTCTGCACTCACTACTCTGCACTCACTACTCTGCACTCACTACTCACTACTCTGCACTCACTACTCTGCACTCACTACTCTGCACTCACTACTCTGCACTCACTACTCTGCACTCACTACTCTGCACTCACTACTCTGCACTCACTGCTCACTCGGCACTCACTACTCTGCACACTCACTCTGCACTCACTACTCTGCACACTCACTCTGCACTCACTACTCTGCACACTCACTCTGCACACTCACTCTGCACTCACTACTCTGCACACTCACTCTGCACTCACTACTCTGCACACTCACTCTGCACTCACTACTCTGCACTCACTACTCTGCACTCACTACTCTGCACACTCACTCTGCACTCACTACTCTGCACTCACTACTCTGCACTCACTACTCACTCGGCACTCACTACTCTGCACACTCACTCTGCACTCACTACTCTGCACACTCACTCTGCACTCACTACTCTGCACACTCACTCTGCACTCACTACTCTGCACTCACTACTCACTACTCTGCACACTCACTCTGCACTCACTACTCTGCACACTCACTACTCTGCACTCACTACTCTGCACTCACTACTCTGCACTCACTACTCTGCACTCACTACTCACTCGGCACTCACTACTCTGCACACTCACTCTGCACTCACTACTCTGCACTCACTACTCTGCACACTCACTCTGCACTCACTACTCTGCACACTCACTCTGCACTCACTACTCTGCACTCACTACTCACTACTCTGCACACTCACTCTGCACTCACTACTCTGCACACTCACTCTGCACTCACTACTCACTACTCTGCACACTCACTCTGCACTCACTACTCTGCACTCACTACTCTGCACTCACTACTCTGCACACTCACTCTGCACACTCACTCTGCACTCACTACTCTGCACACTCACTCTGCACTCACTACTCTGCACTCACTACTCTGCACACTCACTCTGCACTCACTACTCTGCACACCCACTCTGCACTCACTACTCTGCACACTCACTCTGCACTCACTACTCTGCACTCACTACTCTGCACTCACTACTCTGCACACTCACTCTGCACTCACTACTCTGCACTCACTACTCTGCACTCACTACTCTGCACTCACTACTCACTCGGCACGCACTACTCTGCACACTCACTCTGCACTCACTACTCTGCACACTCACTCTGCACTCACTACTCTGCACACTCACTCTGCACACTCACTCTGCACTCACTACTCTGCACACTCACTCTGCACTCACTACTCTGCACTCACTACTCACTACTCTGCACTCACTACTCTGCACTCACTACTCTGCACTCACTACTCTGCACACTCACTCTGCACTCACTACTCTGCACTCACTACTCGGCACTCACTACTCTGCACACTCACTCTGCACTCACTACTCTGCACACTCACTCTGCACTCACTACTCTGCACACTCACTCTGCACACTCACTCTGCACTCACTACTCTGCACACTCACTCTGCACTCACTACTCTGCACACTCACTCTGCACTCACTACTCTGCACTCACTCTGCACACTCACTCTGCACTCACTACTCTGCACACTCACTCTGCACTCACTACTCTGCACACTCACTCTGCACTCACTACTCTGCACTCACTACTCTGCACTCACTACTCTGCACACTCACTCTGCACTCACTACTCTGCACTCACTACTCTGCACTCACTACTCACTCGGCACTCACTACTCTGCACACTCACTCTGCACTCACTACTCTGCACACTCACTCTGCACTCACTACTCTGCACACTCACTCTGCACTCACTACTCTGCACTCACTACTCACTACTCTGCACACTCACTCTGCACTCACTACTCTGCACACTCACTACTCTGCACTCACTACTCTGCACTCACTACTCTGCACTCACTACTCTGCACTCACTACTCACTCGGCACTCACTACTCTGCACACTCACTCTGCACTCACTACTCTGCACTCACTACTCTGCACACTCACTCTGCACTCACTACTCTGCACACTCACTCTGCACTCACTACTCTGCACTCACTACTCTGCACTCACTACTCACTACTCTGCACACTCACTCTGCACTCACTACTCTGCACACTCACTCTGCACTCACTACTCACTACTCTGCACACTCACTCTGCACTCACTACTCTGCACTCACTACTCTGCACTCACTACTCTGCACACTCACTCTGCACTCACTACTCTGCACACTCACTCTGCCCTCACTACTCTGCACACTCACTCTGCACTCACTACTCTGCACTCACTACTCTGCACACTCACTCTGCACTCACTACTCTGCACACTCACTCTGCACTCACTACTCTGCACACTCACTCTGCACTCACTACTCTGCACTCACTACTCTGCACTCACTACTCTGCACTCACTACTCTGCACACTCACTCTGCACTCACTACTCTGCACTCACTACTCTGCACTCACTACTCACTCGGCACGCACTACTCTGCACACTCACTCTGTACTCACTACTCTGCACACTCACTCTGCACTCACTACTCTGCACACTCACTCTGCACACTCACTCTGCACTCACTACTCTGCACACTCACTCTGCACTCACTACTCTGCACTCACTACTCACTACTCTGCACTCACTACTCTGCACTCACTACTCTGCACTCACTACTCTGCACACTCACTCTGCACTCACTACTCTGCACTCACTGCTCACTTGGCACTCACTACTCTGCACACTCACTCTGCACTCACTACTCTGCACACTCACTCTGCACTCACTACTCTGCACACTCACTCTGCACACTCACTCTGCACTCACTACTCTGCACACTCACTCTGCACTCACTACTCTGCACACTCACTACTCTGCACTCACTACTCTGCACTCACTACTCTGCACTCACTACTCTGCACTCACTACTCTGCACTCACTACTCTGCACTCACTACTCACTCGGCACTCACTACTCTGCACACTCACTCTGCACTCACTACTCTGCACACTCACTCTGCACTCACTACTCTGCACACTCACTCTGCACTCACTACTCTGCACTCACTACTCTGCACACTCACTCTGCACTCACTACTCTGCACACTCACTCTGCACTCACTACTCTGCACTCACTACTCACTCGGCACTCACTACTCTGCACACTCACTCTGCACTCACTACTCTGCACTCACTACTCTGCACACTCACTCTGCACTCACTACTCTGCACACTCACTCTGCACTCACTACTCTGCACTCACTACTCTGCACTCACTACTCTGCACACTCACTCTGCACTCACTACTCTGCACACTCACTCTGCACTCACTACTCACTACTCTGCACACTCACTCTGCACTCACTACTCTGCACACTCACTCTGCACTCACTACTCTGCACACTCACTCTGCACTCACTACTCTGCACTCACTACTCACTACTCTGCACACTCACTCTGCACTCACTACTCTGCACACTCACTCTGCACTCACTACTCTGCACTCACTACTCTGCACTCACTACTCTGCACTCACTACTCTGCACTCACTACTCTGCACTCACTACTCACTCGGCACTCACTACTCTGCACACTCACTCTGCACTCACTACTCTGCACACTCACTCTGCACTCACCACTCTGCACACTCACTCTGCACTCACTACTCACTACTCTGCACACTCACTCTGCACTCACTACTCTGCACACTCACTCTGCACTCACTACTCACTACTCTGCACACTCACTCTGCACTCACTACTCTGCACACTCACTCTGCACTCACTACTCTGCACACTCACTCTACACTCACTACTCTGCACAAGGGTAAGAACACCGCCTTCATTCTTTGAGTCAGGCTAGCCTTAAAACTTTAAGAGCCTGAGCTCCTAACATATCTTCACTAAAGGGTCGGGTGTGGTATATCACAAGCTGAGGGGTCTGTTTTCTTGGGGTTACGCGTGGTGGCTTGGGTACGATTTGCGATGGGCAACGTTTTATTAACTTACGAGAGGAGCGTCACCAAGCTTTAAAATGTAAATACCCCCAGGGCGAGACGTTTCTACTCCTTCACGCCGACAACTCTTTGGTACCCCGGGGGTGTCAACTAGAGCTCAATTCGGTTTTTCGTGAGAAGTCCTGCCTCCTCGTGCTTCTGTCTCGAGCGCGCTCTCGTTTCTCCTCCCTCCTCTCCTTACCTCCTCCCGCAAGCTCGGCCCCTGCCTCCCACCGCTTTCCTCGGCAAGCCGCTCGGTGACGCCCCCCTGCAGTCGGTGGAAGCGCACTGCAGCTGCCCCACTCCCCGCGCCTCTCGATGTCAGCCTCCCGGCGGAGCTCTCCCGGTTACATTTCCGTGGATCTGAGCGCGCATCCGGCTCGGCGCCGCTGCAAAGGTAAAGCCGCAGCCGGAGCTTGGGAGGGAGCTGGGCTGGTGTTCGGGGAGCAAGGATAGACGAGGGATTGCCCATGGGGTGGAGGCGGGAAAAGAGGACATACACTTACTTTCATCTGTAATTTCACGAAGCACTTGATGTGTGTATGCGCATGCGTGTGTGCTTCACAGGAGACAGCGCCTGGCCACAGCGCTCGTTCGCGTGCGCGTGTCACTTTCAAATCGCCTCCAAGGCGATGCGCGTGGCCAGGACTGTCTCCTGGGAAGCACACACGCCGACAAAAGGGGCTCGGCGGAGACGCGCTTCGCGCGGCTAGCCGAGACCTAAAAAGATTACTTTTAAGACCTTATGTCTGGTTCATAAATACTTGTATGGACGGGGTCCACAATATTGGACCCAAAAACTCACATGGTACATACCTGTCAGGCAGTTGAGATCGAGCACTAAGTTATTGCTCACGCCTTTTAGAGCTCAAACTGCCAGGAATGGTGGTCGTGCCTTTTCTTCTATGGCACCATCCCTCTGGAACAAACTACCTCTGAGTCTCCGTACTATTGTTGAACATATGAATTTCCGAAAAAAATTGAAAACCTGGCTTTTCTGCCAAACCTATCTACGGCTCACCTCATTTTTCAGGACTGTCTGCATGCGCCATGCAGACCCTTGGATGTGATATGTGCGCAATACAAATGTCCAGACTAGACTAGACTAGAGTGTCTGCGTGCAGGGACTTCAGCGTCTCGTGTCAGCATGGAAGTTTCTCCTCTGGTTTGTTCAGCGAATATGTGGTACTTATATACCCGAAAGGTATCCTCAGGGGTTCTACCTAGAGGTGTCAAGGTACTGTGGGCATGTCAGCCAAGGATGACGATAGCGGTGACTTTTGTACAGCTTTATTATGCAGAAGATGGTATTCCTGCTGTGATACTAAGAATCCTCATGCATATTAACTAAGGCAAGCTTTCGAAGAAAACCACACAACATTTATTCTGCACCTAACTAGGTAAAAGGTCAGCGCCAGAACCGTTATATAGAGCAAGATAGGATAAATGTAGGTAAAAGGTCGTGCAACTACTTAGGCCTTTATTGGGTTACATTGAGGCTCATAACAAGCCCATCTTGTCAGGATGGTTGCATGTTCTAAAATGTCATCTTTCCAGATTTGGACTCTGCATGGTATTGACTTCTGGAGTCTTCATTCCAAATTTATCAAAATCTTGCAACGGTCAAAGTCCCCAAAAGTAATTCAAACTGGTGTGTTGTGTTTATTTTCTATTTACTTCCAACACAAAACTTAATACACCCTGGGAAGGTGCCTAAAAGTATGGCAAATTAACCTTAGGTGCTACTATGCACTTCTTTGCATCTGGGGGTAGCCCATGAAGGGTTCATGAGTGTTCCCATACAGCTTCCCCTGGATTTTGTTGGAGAGCCTTAGACAGGGCTTTGAGCCAAAACAATACATGTACTTGAGGCAGGTGCAAACTCTGCATCTGTGCTACGCTGTAGAGCATACATACAAAGTGGAAAAAGTTTTAAAGGTTGCAATAGTATTTTGTATTGGAAGGATACCCTTCTAGTAGAAAATCTTTGGTAGGCATCTCTCACACACCTTTGCACTAAGGTGCAAAGGTGTATTTGTTGCACAAGACAGCCAAATAGTGTTTTAACACTTCACAAGTGAGCAGCAGCTCCATGCCTTAGTAGATATGTTGCTGTCCTGTTCTCTCCCTCTTATTCAGTGTAGTAACCTTGTCCGTTGCTTTGCGTCACATATTAGGGAATCTGCACCTTCATGTCCAAAGCCCCCGTCCCTTCTGCCTTCTATTTATTCATTTGTAGTTCTTGGTATTTCCATATCTCAAGGTGTTGCTATTTATGTCTTATTTTGCCTGCACTGTTTAAATTGTTTTATATTTTTTATAGAGTTTTTTCTGACTTGTGTTTCTCCTGTCCTTTAAGTGCCATTCTTCCTTCCTTTTTCCCATCTAGATAATCGACCTATTATTATTTTTTGGCACCTAATTCTCGATTACCCCATTACGCTCTGGCCACTAGAGCTGTGACAATATGGCATCCAGAGAAGGTTGCACTTATCTTCATGCTGAGTTAGGAAGAGCCACCGTCAGGGCAGCCCCAAGGCCAATCATGACAGAGTTTAAGCTTTCTTCCCATTAAAGACATCTTATAATCGCTATAGGCTTTAGGCATATTTCAGCTTTTCATCAAGACTGGTCTTAACTTCAGTGCTGAAGGTAAAGCAAGTTAAAATTTCAGTCTTGCAAAGTTTAATGCAGTGATCTTGCCCAATTGGAGATAAGAACTTTATCTGTTTTTCGATCCATTTACTTTGGGTTTGTAGCCACTTTAATCCCAACATCATGGGAAAAGCCAGAGTATCAATCAGGAAACCACATGTGGCCGAAGTGTTAATGTTCTGTGTCCCAACAAACACCCCCTGACGTGAGAGAGGCGCCAATGAGGCTTTTAAGGGGCTCTGACAGTATCGTTTTCATGGTGATGCGCTCGGTCGCATCCATGAAACTCCGGAATGCCACTGAAATCACTAAAGCAAAATCAGAGGATGCTTTGGGTTGCATCAAGCCACCTATAGGAGGAGAGCTTTCTCTGTGACAGACAATCCACAGATGGCGGAGGTGGACCCAAGGCTGTCCCTCATCACCCATCTATATTAGGTGTGGACAGTTTGTTAAAAGATGCCCTAAATATGCCCAAAAAAAAGACATAGGTTGTTTGGTGGCACCTCTCTTCCGCTTCTCCACTCAAAGTTTTTCAGATATTTCCAATCTGCAATGGTTTGTTCCATTCCAGGGCAGCAGCACAGGCTTCAGTGGGAACCAGGGACACCGGCCTTGGGATCCCTCGCTGCATCAAGGGATTGGTTCGTATTTCTGCATCAGAACCATGGAAGTGGACCCTAAAAGTAAGGTATCTAAGTTCTTTTCAGAGCCCTTGATTGAATGCTGCAGCTACCGCTACATCTGTGTTGAGAACTATAAAAATACCGATTTGCTGGAATTGACTAATGGACTGCACCAGGCCGTTAATAGCTTGCTGCAAGGTCAACATCCTCGTTTGTTCTATGTAGGTTGAAGGCCCTGGCCAAATTTAGCCTTCAACTGTGCAATAAAGCTAGCATCAATTGATAATCGCAGACTGTGCTTTAGGATCAGAGGAGACATAGGGGGACACAATGCATATAGAAGTGTGGGTCTGTGGTCATTTGTTTTCAGCCATAGTGTAGAAGCCATACATGCAGCAAGTCCACCCATACCATTATGCTGTGTGCTTGGCCATCATTTCCATTGGTGGTGGACACCAGATTCTGTGAAGCCCCAATACCAGTCCTTGAGTGAGGGGGATCAGGTTGTGTTGAGGGATAAGTGGTGTGAAGCTGGTTTATGCAGGGTACTGATAAAGCCCTTTATTGTCTAGACATTTCTAGTTTGTCCTGGGTTTCACTGACAGCACGAGCCTCTGCTTGGATGGGTTTTCACCAGGGTTTATTATGTGGACTCATATCTTTCCACTTCCATAACTGTAACTTGCTTTAACCACGGTTCTTCTGCTCATGAAAGTGATGCCTGAAGGAAGTTCCTGTCTCTGACATTTGAGGCCTTTCTGTGACTTGGCTTCTGAGATGAGAAAGTGTCGATGAGCTTGCTCAGCCGAAAGGGTTGCATACTTGTTGTAGCCTTAAGGGTGTCCTTTTGGTTTCTCATGATGTCAGCCTTCAGACACCTGTATGCTCCCTTTGTTTGAATCTTTCACATGTTCCCCACTGCAATCACTTGTGTCCATTTCTGTAAATTCGCGCTTTGCCTTTGCTTGTCAAGCATTCTCCAACACAGTTTGCCAGGGGACATTCTGGATGACTGAATCTGTGTTTTTTTAATAAACCCATCCAGCATCTGATTGGTGTGTGAGCAGAATTTCTTTAACAATCTTGAGGAGAGGTGCCTGGCAAACCATCAGCTCCATCAGAGCGTGGATGCTTCTCCAACCTTCTCTTTCACCCTCCTCTGCAGCAGAATAGCACAGGAAAGGGGCAGAGAAGTTGTCAAAAATTGGATTGCGGAGGGCACATTTTATATTTTTTCATGCAACATTGTTAGAAAAGGGTAGAGCACAACATTGCCATAGCTACTCGAATAAGGTGCTCTTACTGTCAGCCACTGTGCTAGGGCACTTTCTTGCTGCCTAAAGCAATCAATCAATCAGTCCATTTGTAAAGCGCACTACTTACCAGAAAGGGTTTCAAGGTGCTGGGGTGGGGAATGCTGCTACTGCTCGAAAAGCCGGGTCTTAAGGAGTCTTCTGAAGGTCAGCAGGTCTTGGGTCTGCCTTAGGTGGGTGGGGAGGGTGTTCCAGGTCTTGGCGGCGAGGTGGGAGAACGATGAGCCGCCACAGGTCGCTCTTCGGATGCGGGGGACTGTTGCGAGGTTGGCGGAGCTGGTGGGTGGGGGTGTGGAAGCTGAGTCGTCTGTTGAGGTACACTGGCCCAATGTTGTGGAGTGCTTTGTGTGCATGGGTGAGGAGTTGGAAGGTTATCATCTTGTTGACAGGGAGCCAGTGCAGGTCTCTCAGGTGGGGTGTGATGTGGCTGCAGTGGGGGATGTCGAGGATCAGGCGTGCAAAGGCGTTCTGGATGCGTTGCAGCCGTTTCAGGAGTTTGGCCGAGGCACCTGCGTAGAGGGCGCTTCTATAGTCCAATCTGCTGCTGACGATGGCCTGGGTGACTGTTCTTCTTGTTTCAGTAGGGCTCCAGAGCATGCGGAGGGTGTTGAAACAGGAGGAGACGGCGTTGACCTGCTAAGTCATGGAGAGGGTGGAGTCGAGAATGACCCGTAGGTTGCGTGAATGGTCGGTGGGTGTTGGGGCTGTTCCCAGTGCAGTCGGCCACCAGGAGTCGTCCCACCAACACACACACACATCTACACCATAGAGCAAAGATGTGCATGATAGCTAGCATAGGTTCTGTATTGGAAGGATACAGTTCCAGTACAAAATACTACGCTAAGACATACTTTAAGATTTTTCCCATTTTGTATTTCTGCTGTACAGAACACTTGCAAAGTTGGTAAAGTTTGAAGAAAATAAATATTTTCAACAATTTTAAGCCTGCTTGAAGGAGACGTAAACATTTTGTGCAAAGGCCTTTTTTCAAATGTTAGTAGATAGAACTTTGCATCAAAAACCATGGGTAGTCGCATGGGAGCGCTCATGCAACACTTATGGGACGCATCCTTCATGCAAAGTAACCAAAGTAGCACAAAGTGCTACCTTACGTTACTCTAGGGCTACCTTCCAGAAAGTAAATCCCTAATCAACATTTCATGCCAGTTTTCAGCATTTTGGTGACCTGCCTCCTTGCACACAGTGAACAGTTTTTCAAAGTCAGCAGTCCTGTTCCATGTTAAAGGGAATGGAATGATTGGGATGGTTTGAGAGATGAGGCTTTTGATTTGGTGGTCTGGTATACACTTTTCTTTATTTTACAATATTTTGGAATCCCCTTAAAAATTATAACTTTGGTTAAAAATCTGTATCAAGGAGCAAAAGCCCATGTGCTTATTAACAAATCTATGGTGGGCTCAATTTCAGTCCAAAGAGGGACAAGGCAGGGATGTCCATTGTCCCCTGTTCTTTTTGCCTTTTTTATAGAGCCTCTGGCGGCGGCAATCAGGAATTCCATAGATATTCTACCACCTATGGCCTCTATGGATAAAATTAAATTATATGCAGATGATATAATGCTTCTTCTTAAACCTGAGATGCATTCGCAAGAACGGGCTCTTTATGTTTTTGCAGAGTTTGAAGCACTTGGAGGGTATAGAATTAATAAGAGGAAAACTGAGATTTTAATCTGTGGCAGTATAACTCCCGAACTACACCCGGATTTTCAAAACTGTATTAATAATAGACCCAAAAGATATCTGGCCGTTTATTTTACGCCGTTTGTAAGCGAACTGTATTTTTTGAATTTTGAACCCTTAATAAAAAAAGTTTGTGATATGTTTTCACGATGGAATACCTTACCCTTGTCCATTCTTGGTCAGGTGGCATTAATTAAAATGTCGATACTTCCCTTATTCAATTTTCTTTTTATTACCGGCCTCTTTTTTTCCAAAAATTGAATCTATGTTCTCAGCCTTTGTCTGGGCCAAAAAGACACCTCGAATCGCCATTAATACTCTATACGAAGAAAGAGAACAAGGTGGTCTCGGTCTCCCAAACCTTAGAGATTACTATTTTGCTTATTTTGCAGAGTACCTCTCGAGATTTAAACATTTAATGTCGAGTAAGATACTATTTTTAAATTTTTTCTTTGAAATAATATGTAAAGAAGCCAAAATCTCTTCTCCATTGTCCATACCAAAATCTCCTAAACTAGCCAGATATAAGGTTTTTTTTTTTTCGGAGTTTTATATAGCGCGAACTAGAACCGAATCAGTTATCAGAGCGCTTTACATAGCACCAGTTACTCAGTGGAAGGAGTTTTTGAATTGTTTTTTTTTAAAAAGTGACGCCATGCTGAAGAGGTACTCTCTTTCTCTCATTAGTTTAAAAACTCCATTTATTGATGCTATTTTAGGCTTTGGTATAAAAATGGGGCCAGAAATTATACAAAATTGGGTCAGATCAGGGTTTTCATCACTAGTGAATTTTGTAGAAAATGAAGCCTGGTTAACTCCTAACGAGATGCTTTCTCTAACTGGGGGACATTTTCTTCTAATGGGCTCATATAATTTACTATATAAAGTTTTTGCTCAAACTGACATAGCACAGATTAGTCATGCCTCAGATCTATCCAATGATCTCTTTTGGTCTTCACTATCTATGAAACCAGGCAAATGGAGAAGAAGTCTAGCGCAGCGTAGAGAGGAGGACTTGAGTATCAAAGCAACTAAAAAATGGCAGAAACATGAAAATCTTAACCTTACAGTCAATTCGTGGAAAACCTTAAATAAGTTTAATTTTTCGGTATTGAGAGGCGCTAACTGGAGGCGAATGCTGTTTTTTAGTAAATGGCTGCTATATTATACACCTGCAGTCATTTCTAGAATGTTCAGCAACACGCCGTCCATCTGTTTTAGATGCTCTCGACCAGATCAGGCTAATTGGTCCCACATAGTAGCTTTTTGCCCCCGAATTGTGGCCTTTTGGAAGGGCATTTTTTCTTTGCTTTCACTTCATCTGCACTGTACGATTATTAACTTTAAAAGACTAATTATAATTGGTGTTGATCCAGAGCTTAATCTGGCGGAGTCACTGGCAAAACTGGTGTATATTATAGTTGCGGTGGCTAGATCTCTGATTCTTAAGTATTGGAAGTCAGATGTAATTCCATCTATAGATGAATGGTATGAGAAAATGAAGAGAGTAAGGAAAAGTGAATTTATATATGCACAAAGGATTGGGGGACTGCGCAAATTCGAAAAAATATGGGGGGCGTATTTTGATTAAATTCCTATGTATGTTTTCAATGTGAAATTTCCCCCTTCAGGCTTAATTCTTTTTCGAGATGATGTAATAATAGATTATTTGTTCTTCAGCTTATCATTCTGTTTTATGGATTTTCTGTAATGTATGTTATGAATGGATTGTCAAGAACTCAATAAAAACATTTAAAAAAAAAAAAGAGAGATGAGGTTAGTTTTGGAGCAGTGGTGAGTGGGTGGAGTTTGAATAAAGGGTGCTATTGTGAAAAAGCTGTGTGGTTTGATGGAAGTTGGAGGTTCGATGTTGATAGGCAGTAATGAGCGTTGTGGATGCTACACAGATCAGCGGTTGTTGCGGAGTTCTTTGGGCACATGCAAGTTGCTACTGCTGTATGCATGCAGGATCCCACATTTAGGTGCCAGTGACAGGACTTCACGTAGGGCTTTATTGGTGGGGCCTCACCAGAGAATGAGTGCAAGAGGATGGTAAGGTTACCAAGGCCGGACTGACCGTACTGGGCATAGGGCTTTTGCCCAGGAGGCTGGAAGGGTGGGGGGGTTGGTTTTGTTACAGGGTGGCATTTTTGTATTAGTGCACCAGTTTTTATAGTACCCCTTGCAGAGTTCCTTATATATCCAGTAGTTTTCAGGAAACAATAACTCTGGTGATTAATGTACCTGCTAGAGAGAGATGGAGTTTTGTTTTTGACCAGTTTTGACTCATCTAAGGTCGTGCAGCGGGTTAATATGCCTGCTGCAAAGGACAAGTGCCATCCAAATCACAGAACTTTATTTTATGTGCATAGCTTAGCTGGTTACAGCTTTTGCCACAGAGACCCTTTTTTTACTGTGCAGTTCATAATTTACAAGCATACTCTAACACAGTGAGCTATGATGTATCGTTTAAGAGCTGCATGCAAACTACATGATATAGGTTAGAAAGTTATGTTTTTTTCTGAGTTTTCCATTATCCTAATGTTGCTAAAAAGATTTTTTTTGGTTAGAAATAAATTCTTATTAGTAAAGTCAACCCTTAACACTGTGTTACGTTCTGAATCCTGGGTGTGTGATTCTCCAGACTAAAATCTAAAAAAATGCCTACCAGTATGGATGAAATAAATCCTGCACCTTGTAGTCCCCTTTGTCTTATGTAACATTTTCCATACACTGATTTACATATGTATGAATCATTGTCTCTGTAGTTGTGTGTGATGTAAAGTGCTCTGACTCCCTACACTGGTATGAGAGGCGCTATAAAACAAGTTAAATACATGTGAGAGAGGGGCTATGGAGGGATGAGAGGCACTACGGGAGGGTGATAGTGAGGGAATCATTGAAAGGCTCTAACAAAGATTGTCGTATCCTGGTGCACAGTAAGTCCATCATTTACTACGCTTTAAAAGCTAATACAATTGAATATATAATGAAAATGGGTTGTAGAATCTGCCATTTTTGCCCACATTTTCTTGTGGAAGGGGGGGGGACCTCTCAAACCCTCCTTGTAGTGGTAAGGCACAATTGGGCTGGCCTGGGCTGACAAAATTTGCAAGGGCTACTTTGTGTTTCCAATCCAGCCCTGTAGGTTACCCAAGGCTTTGCACACTTATACTGCAGTGTGACTGTCATGCAGCGAAGCAGTATGTGCACATACACGTGCACGGCAGCATTGGGGAGGTCCTCAGTTTTGCCCCAAGATCATGGGCACATATGTGTCTCTCTAGGAAAGAGTGAGGACACAGAGGCCTTCCAAACACCCAGACTTACCATTATATGGGATGGTGAAATTTTTTCCTTAAGCACCGCTGAGAGCTCAGTCTCTTGCCGACGGTCCATGCTTTCTTTTCTGATTGGCCAATACTGGTGGAGGCTTGGCCAATGAAGGGGAGAGGCAGAGCTAAGATTGCAGCCTAAGCCAGTCTTTTCCCTTGATGTGAAACACAAAGCTTCCACCCAGTTCATTGCTTGCCAGGTCTTGGTTATAGGTCTCCACAAAGGAGGCCAAGGGTTGCATCACTCTGATGTGGAGACCAGAGACAAATGAAGGCTGCCTGTGTCTCTGCAGTAGGCCCAAGCCTCATTTGGTGATGGGACTCCACTCAGGAGACTGAAAGCTGTATTACTCTGCTCTTGACATAAGGACTTAATAAAAGCAGCATTTTGTCCTATGGCTCACTGTTAGACCTGACATCATTGGTGTGAGTCTCCCGTCCATTTTTGACGGATTGCCTCCTCTGTTTTGACATATTTTTGCTGGTTGTATGTTTTGGACCCTGTGCCACTGCTAATCAGTGCCACAGTGCAAGTGCTCCCTATGTTAAATTGATATACTGATTGGATTCCATAATTGGCTTATTTGATCTACTGTCAGCCCCTAGTACAGTGCACCATGTGTGCCCAGGGCTTGTAGAGCAAATGCTGCTAGTGGGCTTGCAGCACTGGTTGTGCCACCCACAGAAGCAGCTTGTAAAGTGCGTCTCAGGCCTGCCATTGCAAGGCCTGTGTGTAGTCTGTGACTACCATGTCGACTTGGCCAAGTGCACCCACTTGCCAGTCCCTAAACCTTCCCTTTGCTTCATATTAGACACCCCTATGGTAGGCCCAAGGGCAGGGTGCATTGTAAGTATAAGGTAGGACATGCTCTGATGTGTGTAGCATGTTCTAGTAGTGAATGACAGCCATTTTCGTTTATCACTATTGAAGGCTACCTGTTCTCATAGACTAGAATGGGCAGGGAAGATTGTTACATCCCTACAATCCTAACTGACTCAGGGAACATGGTAGAAATTCGAGTTTAGTATGCCTGAACTCAGAATAATAAAATACATCTTTTAGTAAAGTTTATTTAATATTCTGTGTTTGCAAATACCACTTTTAGAAAGTAGGTATTTGCTTGCCTAACCATTTGAGCCCGCCTCTGCTGACTTGTGTATTCCTTGTCTGGGTTTGTGTGTGACAGGGCTGGGAAAATTCCAGGAGACAGTCTGGGACAGCCCAGTGGTGAATAGGGAGATTTACCTCCAGATGGGAGGGGGAGAGTGCACCTGGGACCTGAATAGGGCTAGGCCTTCCCTCCACAATGCTGGCTCCACCCCCTGTGGCTTGTCTGATGTCTCTGCCCTGCACAGTGAAAGGAGAAGGGGAATCCTGTCAACAGAGTACTCCAGAGCTGCATCTTCCCTCCCCTGTGCTGGCTCCACCTCATGTGGGGGCGTCTGATGTTTCTGCCCTGCACAGTGAAAGGAAGAAAAGAGTCATGTAAACACAGTGCTCAGGAACTGGTTTAAACTAGGCAGAGGCCTCTCTGCCTTCAGAGAACAAATGATTTTTTGGTATAAATATTGGGACCCAGTCCCACAGACTTTAGATCACTTCTGGAACAAGAAACCTTTCTGCCAAGGAGAAGAACCAAGGAAGCTGCAGGAGTTTGGACTGCCCATCTGCCAGTGTGCCATTTGCTGGGTTGGCCTGCAGTGGTTGCTTCATTGCCAAGGGAAAGGAGAAGGAACTTTGTGAGGACTTTCATCTACAGAATATTCTCCAAGGGCTTGAACTGTGCTTGCCTCCTGCTGAAGTCTCGGGGCCAAAAGACTTCACCTCCAGCTCCCTCCTGAATTTTCTTGCTGGGAATTCTGACTCCAGTCACTTGCGTGCCGCTGGGAGCTGGAAGCGCGACGCATCGAGAAGAAGCGTGTCGCCGCCGCCGCTGAAATCATCGCAACGCCGGAGAAGCGAGAGTTTGTCGCATCTCCCTGGAAGCGTGTGTTCATCGAAGCTGTCTACTGTCGCATCGCCGGAGAAGCGCAATGCATCGAGAGAGCTGTCATCGCATCACCGGAGAAGCGCATCGCAGGGCCTGTCGCGGCTCCAAAGTACAGAGTCATCGCAAGGCTGCCAGGGCGTCATCGCATCGTCATCGCATCGCTGCATCAAGGGCGCAATCTTCTCGCATCGCAACTGGATCATCGTATCGGCATCGCATCGCATCAAGGCGGCATCTTGCGCACCGCAACAGGTCGAGAATCTACGCATCACCTCTGCACCGGTAAGGCTCACAACGAGTCCCCTACTCTGCGCAAGCATTGAGGAAGGACGCAACCATTCCCCCGGGTCACGGAACCGACGCATCTCCCCTTCTGCGAGCCTTTTGTTCTACTTTGCGTGCCGCATCCAAGAACTTTGCTGAGAACTTTGTCGCAATTACCATCAACTTGAATTAAGAAACTTTTATCATCTTTTAAGTAACCTTTAGTATAGTATTGTGGATTTTTGTGTTCTTGTGTTTAAGTCTATATAAAGAATACCTATTTTTATAAAACCTGTGTTGTGTCCATCTGTAGTGTTATCACTGTATTACTGTGTATATTCACAAATGCTTAACACACTGCCTCTGAGATAAGTCTGTCTGCTCGTGCCAAGCTACCAAGGGGGTGAGCAGGGGTTATTAAAGAGAGTGATCCCCTTGTCCTGACTTAGAAGTAAGGGTCCCTATTTGGACAAAGGTGATAACCATTGCCAACTAGAGACCCCCAGATCTAACACTCACCCACAGAGCCAAGCCTGTATTTTGCATGCCAGGCCTTAGTGATGGGGCTCCACTCAGGAGGCCAAGGGTTGCATCACTCTGTAGTGGAGACCAGAGCCAAATGAAAGCTGCTTGAGGCTCTCCCACAGCCCAAGCCTTTATTGGTGATGGGACTCCACTCAGGAGACTGAAAGCAGTATCACTCTGTTCTTGATATCAAGACCCAATGAAAGCGGCACTATGTCATATGGCTCTCCTACAGACCCAAGCCTCTATTGGCGATGGGTATCCACTCCGGAGCCTCAGTCTGCATCACTCTGCTCTTCAGACCTGGGTCCACTGAAAGCAGTGCCATGTACTATGGCTTTCCCACAGCCCCAAGCCTGTCTTCTGCATGCCAGGTCTTGGGGGCCTCATTGGATCCTGGGCTCAGGAGGGAGCGAGAAGCCTCCTGGAGCTATCTGATTCCTGGTCCCAGGGGTCTGTGCAATGCCATGACCTGAGGTTGGAAGGCATACTCCCACAGACCACCACAACAGGACTAGAAGTGGTAAAAGCATGTTCATAGCACAGCAAAGCACAGGCCTTCCCTCACAGGCTGTGATACTACAGGAGGTAGGCACAGTTGTATGCGGACCGGTCACGGGGTGCCACCATGTGTTACACGAGACTGGCTTCTGTCCCTGTCTGATAGGATGGAGGGACTTTCTTACAAGGAGAATGATAAGCTGAGCTGGAAACATCACACAAAGTGAGGCCAATTCACAAACCACGTAAAGTAGCTCTACAGGGGTGTTACTCACTCATAAATGCCTTTGTAAATTGGCCCCAGGAGGCTTCCAGCTGGTGCACAGAGCTGTGCTCTGTCTCAATCCATTGCAGACATATGTTCATCACACACAGTGCTAAACGCTTTTGCGTATTTTCAAAGGTCGTTAAACTTTGTTCTGAGATCAGTGTTGGCCTTCGCTTTCTCCTGCACCACACTCACCTCCAAATGTAACCTACCCCCCTGGATCACATTTTTCAATGCTGGAAGTCCTGTTGTTTGCCAGAAACACGATTTGCAATTGCTTTTACAAAATCTAATCCCCTCTTCCAGGTTTCATCTGAACAAGTTGTTCTCAGCTGTCAGACCCAGTCCTTGTTTATGGAATGGTTAATGCATCCAGCAGGTCCAGAGAGTCAGCCTCATTTATTAGCTGGGTTCATTTTCCACTTTCACACTTGACACATCTTCTGTCTAAGCCCTCTGAAGGCTTCCCTGCCAGATTTGATTTCATTCTTCCTTGCTTTGAGGAGATTATTTAAAGGGACTGTAATAGCTATTTTCTGGTTTGCCTATTAACATGAATTATTTTGCAACTGAAATGATAATACTGTGATGTACCAAACGGTGCATTCTTGACCCATGCCCAACTAGGCCTCGACTCCATCTTGCATTAGTATGGCAACCGTTTCATAATATTCATTAAGTGTTTTTGTTTCTCATTGACAACGCGCGCAGCGGAATGTGCGTTGTTGCTTTGTGTTGACATGCTGTTCTCAATTAATTCTGGAGGAAACCTTTGGTTACTTTTCAAGGCCCTTCCTGTTCGCTCACTGTAGGCCACTCACGATGAGACGCCATTGTTATGTAACTAGATTTATGCTGTTGTTTCCCGTGACATTAGGTGAATGGGATCATATTATTTTATATTTAGTGGGATAGTGCTAAGATGGGGGTGTTATATGACGTTTCATAATGCTGTTTTTTTTTTTTAACAAATGTTATTTGTCAAGTTGCACATATACAGCAGAGCCCTGTAACCCAGAGGCATCTGCACAATCAGAGCATGTAATATTGACTTTGACATTCTTCATAATGATACTCATGAAAAATTAAAGATCATACAATAAAAATCTAACTCCCCTCCTCCCCACCCCTCAACCCCCTGATCGCACTATACATCCACTCTAGACAGAAACATTCGAATATTTACAGTAGAGCTACCCACCGGGATTCCACCACCCTGCCCGCACTCTGGATACTCCCCAACGAGCCCTAACTAATATCCTGGAATTCTTACGGTCCTGGAGTTCTACCATAAAACCTTTGGCCTCCAGGGGGCTGAACTCAGCCATAGACTCCAATCCCACCAGACTGGGTAACAGAGCGTGCCGGAATTGAAGATACTTGAAAAACTGGGACTTTGGCATATGGAATTCCGTCTGAAGATCCTGGAAGGATTTCAGTACTAGACCCCCCATGACACCCCCCAGGACCAATATCCCTATATGATCCCAGCCCCGAAATCCCTGCAAGGCAGCTATCTGTGGAAATAGCCCATTATCCCAAAGGGGGGGCTCCTGCGTCAGTGTGTTCCACCATCCCATCCTACGCAATGCCTGCCTCCAGACCTGGAACACGACCTTTGTGGCCGAGGGCAAGGATCCCCGCAATGGTGCCGAGTATAATACCGTGTGCAACGAGTGATCTCCTATAAGCCGCCGTTCTACTGTGCATGCCGGCTCCTCCCAATTGCCATACCACCATTCATTCAATACGAGTAAGTGAGATGCTTGATAATATGATAGGATGTCTGACAATCATATCCCCCACCGTAGGTAGATAAAAAGCACGTCCACAAGGCCACCAGAAGGCCACCAGCACCTTGCCCATTCCAACAAGAACTGAACAAGTGGCGCATTAACTTGCCTGAACCAGGGGTGGATTGGATATGGGTGGTTCTGCAACTGATAAAGAAGGTGGGGAAGCACGATCATCTTAAATATGGCTGATCTGCCATAGATAGTCAGTGGCATATGGGACCAGGTCTTAATATCTTCATGTACTTGCTCCCACATTGGTACTAGATTACGCTCCCACGTGTAATAAATATGCCCAAATATTTCAGTCGACAATGCCCAGGTGCCCAGTTCTTCCCGGCCTCCGAGCAGCCACAGTGTACATTTGCGGGGATTCATATATAATTATATAATCTAGAGGACGCCCCAAAGAACCTGCGTGTCCATTCGTACCCACACAGCCAGCTGCTCCATTGCAAGGGCAAATAAGTATGGGGACAGGGGGCAGCCCTGTCCCACTCCGCGACCTATAGAGAACACGGAGGAGGCTGCGCCAGCTACCCGCACCGATCCTGTGAGGTCAGTATATAGAAGAGTCAAATAGGATAGGGAGTCAAACGCCCTATCCATGTCTGCTAACAGCAGCGCCGCTGGTGCACCCAGTCGTTGGATGGCCGCCACTGCTACATTTGCCCACCTAATATTGTGTCTAGTCGCACTCTGATGCATCAAGCCAGCCTGGTGTGGGTGGACCAGGGCAGCAATATGGGGCAGCAGGCGGTTCGCCAAGATTTTGTCCTCCACGTTCAAAAGGGTAATGGGTCTGTATGGTGTGTGCTGATCCGGCGGCCTACCAGGTTTGTGGAAGACTACCACCTCTGCGTGCCTCCAGTCTGGGAGGAGAGAGCCACGGTCCTGTGTCTCCTCTACCAATGCGCGGTAATAAGGTCCCAGCTGCAAAAAGTACCGCTTAAAAAATTGGCTAGGAAACCCATTGGGCCCTGGAGCCTTCCCAGAGTTGAGTACCCCTAATGCAGCTCCCAGCTCCTCGTCAGTCAGCGGGAGCTCCAGCTCCTCTCTCACCACATCCGATGGAGCCCTGGGCGGAAGGTCCGCAAAGAAACTATCAACCATGTCGGCTGCAAACATTCTTTATGGGCGTATAAGTCTGCATAATATGTAGCGAAGCTCTCTGCCAAGGCCTGTGGATCTGTGAGTGGCTCACCTGCCGAGCCCAATATGCCCAGAAGGGCCAGGAATGATACACCCCCTGGCAGAGTCGGTGAAGCATCTTGCTAGATTTGTCCCCCCATTGATACACTCTACTGCACGTTGCCAGCCAGGCCTGCCAGACCTCATCTAGCAGTAACGAGGCATAATTTTGTTGGGCAAACAGAAATTGCCACTTGGTCTGGCCGCCTCTGAACTCAAGATCTTCAATACCCGCCTCTGCCTGAAGTAGCGCCTCCCTACGTGCTCTGCAAGCTGCCGCACACCAAGATATGTCCGTTCCCCTCAAGGTAGGTTTCATCGCCTCCCACACTGAATTGGCCGCGGTAACTGACCCTACATTCACTCTCAGATACTCGTCTATGGCATCGCACATATGTTTCCTATAGTCATCGTTTTGCAGGTGCCACACTGACAAGCGCCACTGAAACGGTTGTCTCCTCCACCCCATCTGTATGGTGAGGGTCACTGGGGAATGGTCCGACAGATCTCTTGGAAGAATCTCTAGTATCTCTACTCAGCCCACAGTCACTCAGGGACGAAAATATAGTCAGTTCTGGAGTAAGAGTCATGAACCGCCGAGAGATACGTGAACTCCCAACCGTCCCGGTGCAGATGGCGCCATGCCTCCACCCAGTCGAGTCCCGGCACTAAGGAATGTAGCTTCGTGATACCGCTATCCACAGGAGACCCCTCTCCCTCCAACGATCTGTGGCCGTGTCCATCACATCATTCCAGTCTCTACCAACCACAGATACCCCGCCGGGCATATCCACCCAGATAGTCATGAGACGCTCCACCAGGTTCCACTGTAACGGAGGAGGGGCATATATGCTGCTCAGTATTAGAGATTCCTCCCCCACCTTGCCCTGTAGAAATATGTAGCGCCGCTGTGTGTTGGTCCATTGCTTAATGTGTACCCAGGGGACCCTACGATGAATCAATACAGCCACCCCTTGTGACCCCCTCACAAAGCCTGAGTGAAACACCTGTTGATAGCCATATTGTTGGAAGCAGAGGGTCTTAGTCCCCAAAAGGTGTGTCTCCTGTAACATGAGGATATCTGCCCCAGCCCGCGTGGCCTGTTGGAGTTTGGCCCCACGTTCAATCTTATTGAGGGCTCCCCTCACGTTCCAGCTGATAATACGAAGTGAGCCCGGGGTCATACTCTGCCTACGGGGGAAATCTGCCATGTTGTACTATATCTGCAAATGTAGGGATGTGGAATCTTGCCCTGCGTGTATGCTAAAGCTTCTGTCGGTGTGATGAAGTGCGATCAACAAACAAAACAACCCCCCATCCGACAAACCCCCCACCCTATACTTCAAAAACTATGAGGCAGCTGTCACGGCGGGAACTGCCCGCGGCCCCCCCCCAAAGGAAGGGCCCGGCCTGCCCCGACCAATGGATCCCAAACTCACAACCCATCTATCGTTAGCACAGGTCCATTAATGGACCCGGCCCATAATAGAGCCTCTCTGATCTGGTGAATATGAACTGCTCCGCCACTGCCCCTCGCTGGTGTTCCGGTCAGGGCACCAAAGTCTGCCGGCCCGATGCAGAGCCAGTCCAGGATGACGCATCACAGGACATACAGCGGCTCCTGGAGTGTGCTCTTCTGGCACCCTTTGGTTTCAGTGAGGGCCCTAACCGAGCTGCCTCTGACGATGAGGAGTCCGACTCTCTTCCAGGTGGTGGATGAGCCCGCACCCACACCCGCACCATTTCATCCATCTATTTAAACACCTCCTCTGGTGAGTCAAAGAAATGGGTGCGGGAACGTTAGACCACTCGCAGGTGAGCCGAGTACAACAGTGCATAGGGGAGCTTAAGATCCCTCAGAAGGGTCTTGGCCGCCAGGAACGACTGCCGTAGTTGCTGAACTAGCCACGAGTAGTCCTGGAAAATGAGGATACAAGCATTATCGTACTGTAGGGGTTCTTTGATCTGAGCTTGCTTCAGGATAACATTGCGGTCATGATAGTTCAAGAGCTTTGCAATGACTGGCCTTGGGCGAGCCCCAGGCGGAGGTTTCTGCATAAGCGCTAGATGGGCTCGCTCAATCACAAAGCAACGGGACATAGATTCTGGTGGAAGCCAACTCTCCAGCCATTGTGTGAGGAACTGTTCGACGTTGCCCCCTTCGCAGCCCTCCGGAAATCCAACAAAATGGTGATTATTGCATCTTGCCCTCCCTTTCGCGTCTTCCACCCGCAGTGCAAGGCCCTGCTGGGTGGTCCCCATGGCTGCCAGCCGCTTCTTCAGCGCGGTGACCTCGTCCTCCACTCCTGAGATGCGAGTATCGGTCTTGGTGATGCGGGATACGGCGTTCCGCAGATCTAGCTACAGCAGCATAACGTCAGATCCGACCTCCCCAATCTTAGCATCCAGCATGTCCCTGGACTGTGTAATGGCTGCCATAAGTGCTGCATTGTCTGGCATAGTTCTCTGCGATCCCCCAGAGGAACCCGCAGTGGCCCTAGGGCCATTAAACTTGTCGATAGGGCCCTGTTTAGGTCATCCATCACCACCCCTATCTAGTGTCATGGTAGGCCCCAGATTATCCCAGCACCGTCCGAACTGTTGCCAGGCTATCCAAGTATGGGACCAAGGGAGGGGGGGCAACGAAGAGGGTAACTCCTTCACTGGATCACTGTGGCCCGACTAAGCCGCCGGACGGGAGCAGATGGTGGCAGGTGGAGAGTTGAGAGGGAAGGTGGGCACTCATGGCCTTTACTCGGGGATCCCAGTCCAACACTGACCACCTATCACCACCCCACTACCATTGGGTCTCCACAGGGCCCCGGAAACCAGGTGGGAGCACTATGGTGCTGGGCCACAGCAAGGGGTCCCGAGGGAAATTCACTTGGACCGATAAGCCACCAACATAGGTTCCTCTAAAGCAGGAGAACAGAGCTGCCCTGCTCCAGGCAGCAGGTCACAACGAGGGTCCCATCCAATAACCCCCGGATCAGATCCGGCACCCTCAACGATAGTCACCCCCGCGGCCCGACAAGACTGCTGAACACCTCACCCAGAGGACGGAAGATGGGGGGGGCCAGAGCAGCTGCTGTGTCTGTCTTGATGGGGAGGCTGTACCTCAGTGTCCGGCGCTGGTCCCGTCCAATAGCACTTGCGCGGTCCAATCGTGCTGCCGATGCGGGAACGCCCCTGGGCCTGGGGTGATACGGACACAACTCACCACCCCATCGTCACCAAGGATGGGGCAGCCAGTGCACTCCGATCCCAATGGGGACCCCCCCACTCTGCCCGACTGGCCGTCAATGAAAGGGGGGAGCCACGTCTCAGCTATCCCCTCGTATCCAGCCAAGCCGCCGGGGAAGTGCGACTCCCCCCACCTGCATGCCGCTTCTGCGCCGCCACCACGCACTCCCTCGTAGTCCGATATAACCGCCGACGCCCCCCAGATGAGTGCGCAGGGGGGAGGAGGAGAAGGGCCCAGGAGCTTTCCGGCCGCGACCTCAGCGCCGATCATCGGCTGGCCCCCGCTCCTGAAGGACACTGCTATGCTGGGGTGCCCCGGCCCACCACCGAGCCAAGCGGGCGTGGGGGGGAGAAAGAGTAAGATGTGCCCCCACCCCTACCACCCATGCAGGATACGGGCCTCCGGTGTATGGATGACGGTGGCCAGGCCCTCGCCGCTTCCACCGCGACCTGACACGGCCACAGAGTCGTGGCACAGCACCCACTGGGATCCACCGCTGGGACAGTCAGTTTAGGGGCACTCACCAGCTCCGATTTCGCCTCTTTCCCGCAGTACGGGGATTCCGCTGCCGAGGCGGCACCAACCCTGGTCGGCAAGGAATCCAGGCCCCGGCCTCACACCAGGCTGCATCCTCCACAGGCCTCGCCGAGTCTCCACTGGCGCACTGGCACCTCCCCTGCAGCACCCACGAGGCCAAAATTCACACAAGTAGGGGCTGACGATGTAATTCAGCAATGGGGTATCTTTATGTTACAGGATGGCATCGGAGAGGCAGGATATTCAAGGATAATTAGTTTGGCTGGTCGGAGCGCTCTCAGCCCATGTCCGCCATGTCGGCTTGTCAAGCCACGCCCCCCATAATGCTGTGTTTTGATTTGGTGTATTCCTACATTTGCTCACCCTTGGCTAACTGCGTGATTTCCATTGTTTTCTTTGGAAAAATGATCTCTAAAAAGATGTGCTGGGGGTGAGCCACACTTCTTTGGGTCTCTACTAAGGATACTGCTCGATTATCTATTGATTTACTGCATACTCTGAACTTCAGACTTTGCTTCTTGTCGCCTCTCTTTTAAAAGCTAGGCGCCATCCTGCCAATTGATTTCTGAGCCTTATCACTGATTTTGTCTAGAGTAATTTTATTTTTGCCTTCTGTATTGCACTTTAATCCATACTAATACAATAAAGAGAGAGCCCAAACCTTTGAGGCGGGTAATCTCAGGAACCACAGCATCAATCACAACACCCAATACAGCGTTGGAAAGGGCATTTGCAGCAGAAGGACATAGGCTATGCAGACGCCCACCATATACATTTAAAAGCTAAAAGAACCATGCCAGCAAAGTAGTGCCTTGTGGGCGTGTCTGCGTTGTGCTGTGGGCGTGTGCTGGGGGCGTGACAAACGCTGGGGACGTGTGGTATGTTCCGCCCTTCATGCCATGTCTCATATCGTGTGCTGTGGACGTGTGCTGGGGGCGTGGGGGTGTGCGGGCGCGGGATTACGAAAAAAAAAAGCAAGCGCTGTGCCCAATATTTCATTGTTTTTTTTCCCCCAGGATCTGTACATTCCAGCTCCGGGGGTCCACCCTGCTCCCTTTAAATACCCCTGCACCCCATAATCATAACCCACCCTTACTCCTTAAAATACCCCAACACCCTTAAACACTAACCCATCTTAACCCTATAAATATACCCTGTACCCCAAAACCCAAACCTATCCCTAAACCCTATAAATACCCCTGTACCCCAAAACCCAAACCTACCCCTGAACCCTAAAAATACCCCTGTACCCCAAAACCCAAACCTAGCCATGAACCCTAAAAATACCCCTGTACCCCAAAACCCAAACCTACCCCTGAACCCTAAAATACCCCTGTACCCCAAAACCCAAACCTAGCCCTGAACCCTTAAAATTTCCCTGTACCCCAAAACCCAAACCTACCCCTGAACCCTAAAAATACCCATGTACCCCAAAACCCAAACCTAGCCCTGAACCATAAAAATAACCCTGTACACCAAAACCCAAACCTACCCCTGAACCCTAAAATACCCCTGTACCCCAAAACCCAAACCTAGCCATGAACCCTAAAAATACCCCTGTACCCCAAAACCCAAACCTACCCCTGAACCCTAAAATACCCCTGTACCCCAAAACCCAAACCTAGCCCTGAACCCTTAAAATATCCCTGTACCCCAAAACCCAAACCTACCCCTGAACCCTAAAAATACCCATGTACCCCAAAACCCAAACCTAGCCCTGAACCATAAAAATAACCCTGTACACCAAAACCCAAACCTACCCCTGAACCCTAAAATACCCCTGTACCCCAAAACCCAAACCTACCCCTGAACCCTAAAAATACCCCTACACCCCAAAACCCAAACCTAGCCCTGAACCCTAAAATTACCCCTGTACCCCAAAACCCATACCTATACCTAAACCCTAAAACTACCCCTGTACCCCATAACCCAAAACTATATCTGAACCCTTAAAATACCCAAACACCCCAAAACATATACCTCAGTACCCAAAACATATACCCCTATACCCATACTTACCTAATCCAAACATAAAAAAAAACATGCTTTTACCATTCATGCATTTACAACGAATTTCGTTGTAAATGTATGCGTGGTAAAAGCATATAAAATGTAATGCCATGCGTTATAATGGCATTGCGGAGTCATGGTAATTTCGTAATGAAAGTATGTGGAGTGTTGGTATGCGGAAAGAAAGTTGCGGAATAATGGGTGTTTACCCTCCCCCGGTAAGTACATTGGTAGCACGGCGGCCCACATCTCCAGCAACGTACTCATATTTTTTCACCACCCATTTGAAAAATGCACAGGTCTCTCTCATTGATGGCCAGCACCGACATACACTTTTTGACACACCTCCCACCACAAGTTCTAGAATTGCGAACTTTAGAGCTGGGGAGCTATGTACGAATCTCGGCTTCAGCTCAACATCCTGTGATTCCAGGCAAATGGCTTTGTCTCCCCATGCCTACCACAAATGAATGTGTTCTTCTGTAATGTAAATTGTGCTCATGCCATGTTGTCGAGTTCGCGCTATATAATATTGCAAGGAAAAATAAAGTAGGGAAACTCGAGTTCACACACTACTGAACGCGCACTCTTAAGTGCATCAGCAGTGCATTGTGAATCGGAGCTTTTCACAGGCCTGTCACAGATAAGAAATGCTATCAAAAGGAAATCCTACAAAACAATATACTACTGTCCGGCAGCAATTCATACCCGGACAACGTCGGGACGGGCTGCTAGTATTTGAATAAAACTTTATGATTTTTCCCATTTACTGATCTTGAGCCTTTTAAGTCAGCCTGCATTTCTTGCATGTTATTGAAATGCTGCTTTGAATCTTATATTTAGGGACACATTGCCTCATCCTGCGGTCCAGACCCCGCATTTGGGCGCTTTTTCTCTCATGTAAGATCACCAGCGAAATAGCGACCTCAGGACCATCCGGTGTAGAGAAAAAACACAGCTCTCTCTCCTCAGCCCTGCTTCTCTGTCAATCACCAACAACAGGCATTCTGCATTGTTTTATTGTTTGTTGATGGCAGCCGGGGCTTTGAGATGTATTGTGTCATCATTCACTGCATTAGCCCAGTCTGGATTTTTTGCCAATAATTTATTGGATTCTGGGCAGTGAAGTTTCACTTTTAGCATTGCAGTAAAAATAAAATAAAAATGTATTCTAATCATGGAACTTGATGCTGGTTAAAATGCATGAACTAAGAGTGCAGCATCTTAACATGGGACATGACGTGGACTTTGGTGCCTTCTGCAATAAAAGATGAACGCCCGAGTGATTAGGGCAAAACTTGAAATTCGATGTCTGCACAAACCAGAGTTTGCATTAGGAGCCGGAACGAACAGGCCATTTGTAATGAGGGCCGTCGTGTATCAGAGCCACTCAGCACCTGTTTATTGCGCAGTTAGTTGACACGCATAGTAACAGACATAGCTCATAATTACAGAGCCATGTAGCAGCAAGGTGTGCATTTTCTAGTTGCACCAGATTTACTCACAGTTAACAGCTTGAAGTTCTCTTAGGAAAGATACCGTTAGCTGCAATGGAAATTAAACGTTATGTTGTGCTCAGAAGCTTTCTTTGTTATTCCTGTATCATGGTGAGGCTGCGACTATCCTTGTTAATACCAGCATTGCTGCGGGGTTCTTGACGTCATCCTGTGCAAAGGGCCCAGACACTAGAGTGTGCCTGTGGTCACTTTCATTCTATTGCTTTATTGTGAAAAATAAAAAAAACGATGCTATCTCTTTTTAAATGGTGAACAATAACGACATGTGAAACATTTTTAAAACAGGATTAGGATTCTAGTGTGGTCATTTTTCCGAGATAGAATTTTTTAATCTTTTTTTTATCACAATGAAGCAAAAACATAGAAGTGAATTTGCTTTAGATCTCAAACAGAATCCAGATCAGATGATATTTTGTCTTGTCTTCACTAAGATAAGGACTTTAGGATCTAAACATGTTGGTAGGATTTCACGGTCCTGATGAAGCCCAGCCACCATGGCACTACATTATGTTGGGGTGGAAACATGTTGAAACACCCAGCAGAAACATGTTGACCTTAACACGATTGTGAGAAACATACCATAATAATTACCTAATCTCTCCCACTCCTTTTTTTATTTTTAATCTTGCATAGGATAAGACCATAATATATGAATTCATAAAATCAAGTGCGATTGTACCCACTCTAATCCAATTTTATTAATAGTCAGTGGTGGACCCTCCATCCTCTTCATTCACCATGTAACATACATCAAAAGGGGAAACATCCTTTACAACGCAACTTTTACCACGCAGTGCCTTTACGACGCAACTTTTATAACGCAAACCATTACAACGCATTGCGCTGGGGGGCGCTCTAGGATAGGGAATAGGTTTAATGTACTATCCAACACCTTCCCTGCTATCCACGGGGACTGGAGTTGGAATAGTAAATTAAACTATTCACTATCCAGCGCCCCAAAGCACTATGCGTTGTAAAGGCATGCGTTGTAAAAACCACGTTGTAAAGGCATGCGTGGTAAAAGCATGCGTTGTAATGTCATACATCCCATCAAAAGACTCTAAAAGTTCAAGATGAAGCTTCTGAGCATCACGAAGATGCTGACGAAGGAGCAACCCAATGATGAAGCACTAGTGTGGGCGAGAAGTCATATCCTTTTTAAGGAGTCCTTACCCCTCACAATCACATTTACTAGGTATTCTATATTATTCCGACCACAGTGTGGATATTAATAACTCAAGTGTAACTGCATAAAGACTCACGCCTACAAAACTCTTATTGTGTCTTCTTCCAATTAATAGGCTGCCAGTCTTTTTGAATTTAGATATAACTGTTTGGCGAGGCCATAGATGACTTTGTATGTTGGGGAGGGCTGCAATGGTCCTTTTGGGGGAAGGGAAAGTTATTAAAAAAAGTGATAGCACCAATATTCATTCACATTTTTGGACTGCTCCCACTGGCGTTTAATGAGTGCTCTTCTTTAACGATATTTAGACTGCACGCAGTGGAGACCTCCTAAGTTCTTTAATTTCTACAGCACATATAATTGTGCTGTAAAGCCCATCTCTGAGCTTATTCGATATACTTATTCTTCTCAAAGCTATAAACTCCTGACTGAGTTAAAAACTTTTGAAAGGAAATGTGCATGGCACCTAACAGTCTGTCAACATCATTTGGGGGCATATGTATGAACGGAATTTTTAGTCGCAAACGCTGCGAATCGCAAAAAAGCAGAGTATGCGACTAAAAATTAGGAAAACTGGATGTATTAGGAAAATCGCATCGCAAAATTAAGGAATCGCAAAATATGCGATTCCTTAATTTTGCTTAAGCATTTAAGGAATTGCAAATTGTGATTCCTTAAATACTATGCAGCAAGCACTAAAGTTTTGCGATTTCTCCTTAAGAAATCGCAAATTACCACCAACTTCAAGTTGGTGGTAATTTGCGATTCCTTTCACAAATGCACTTTTTGGCATTTGTGAAGGTGCTATGTGGCGCACATACATGCCCTTAGGGCATGTATGTGCGCCATATGCGCACACATGTTCATTTCAGGGGTGCATCAGGGTGTCCTCATGACACCCTTGCACCCTTGAAATTATTCTCAATTTGCGATTCTCATTGCGAATCGTAAATTGAGAATGACTTCCCATTCATTCCTATGGGCCTCCTGGCCCATAGAAATGAATGGGAAAGTATTACTTAATTGCGATTTCGCAATTTGCTAATCGCAAATAAGGAATACTAAGAAACCTCAAAATAATTGCGATTTTTTCCATACATCCCATTTTGCAATTCTCAAATAGCGATTCTCAAAAAATTGCTATTTGAGCATCACAAACAGGGATTTTCATACATATGCCCCTTGGTCTCCAGAATTCAATATTTATGCAAACTGAGCAAATGTGGCGATCCACTCAAACTGTTAACTAATAATGGCCTTCTGCATCTCAAAGGGACAATCTGGAACCACAATGAACTCCAAACTGACGGCAAAAAGACATATTGGAAATATTGGATAGAGAAGGACATCTAAATTCTTGGTGAGATAAAGACAGAAGACACAACCAAACCGTTTGAAATGCTACCAGATGAATTTCAACAAGAAGCAAGGCCAAAGTATAAATACGCGCAGTTGAAACACTGTGTTCTTCTGAACCCCAAAGCTGTGACCACCTCCAATATATAGAGAATAGATGTTGATTAGGAGGGGGGGGGCAATGTTGCATTGGGTGGATGTTGCAGCCTGTTTGGGCAGAATATGGTGCAGGGTGGGTCTGCAGTAAATGTTGCTGATTGGATAGGCAGAAGATGTTGCAGCCTAGATGGGGAAAAGATGTTGAACTGGGAATGGGCAGTAGATGCTGCAGTCGGGTGGGCAGCAGATGTGTGCAGTCTACGTGGGGAATGGATGTTAATTTAGTAGCGTAATTGGAGGTGGCTTTGCACGTGCAGTAGATGTTGAAGTCTGGGCAGTAGGTGTTGCTGTTTTCGTGGGCAGTAGCTGTTGCTTTCAGAGTGGGCAGTCAATATTGGTTTCGGTCTGGGTCAGCACTGGACTTTGCTGTCTGTTTGGGCAGTAGATGTTGCAGTCTGGGGGCAGAATAGCTGGCTTATTGGGAGTGGGCAGTTGATGTTGACTGGATGTTGTAGTCTAGGTGGGAAATACAGGTTGAATTGGGAGTGGGCAGTCGAGCGGGCAGTAGCTGCTTACGTCCAGGCTTCCGTCTAGGTGGGCACAGGTGCTTCAAAAGCCCTGTTTTCCCTGACTCTCTATTATAAAGTCACACACTCTACAGAAATAAAGATAAGTAGAGTCACAATGGCTGCACACATAAAACTCCAACTTACAAGTCGAAGTGTACTGGGCAGAGTCGTGCCAGGGAGAGGCAGGAAGTAAACACAGTTCAAATTGTTAGTACTGCAGTCAAACGGCACGGCTGTATTTAGATACATAAACATAAGAAGCCACACGTCGTCGCACGGGCCCACGCCACGTGCATGCTGCGCGCGCTCTCTTCACGAGGTAAAACTTCTCAGGCTTTGATCTCTGCGGGAGGAAGTGGGCTCTGTGCCCTGAAAGAAATGGTTCGGTCTCTCTGTGATAGGGTACAGTTTGTTTCTATGCGTGACCGTTAACACATCATCGTTGCAAGACTGCATTTTGTTGTTTGCCTTTAAAATATTCCATTACTTACTTTTAGCGCTGTGGCTCACATACCACATTTTCATCCTGCTTTTCAGGATAGTGCGCTTTGAGTGCCATCTTGTGGCAATATAGAAGTACAACATGCCAAAGACATTAAATTAGTTCTCCGAAAGGGCTGCTTCTGTCGCTTTCGTCGGCTTCTCGAGTTCTTTGAGCACAGTTAAGTCATAAGGGGAAAGAAAGTAGAGAGTGATCAAAATAGACAAGAGGGATGAGAGAGGGAGAAAAGAGTAAGAGGAGAAGAGTGAGACAGAATAGATGGTTGAAAAGAGAGATAGAGATGGTTGTCCAAAGACGTGATACTTGGAGCCAACAACTGACTTACTTGCAGCTTAAATGGGGTTTTCATTGTATACCATCCATGCATCAATTGATATGGTAAAATCTGTTACACACAAAATGAGTATGAAGGAAATCTTTGCATTTGTTAAAATTGTTTCCTGCCATTTTTCAAAATGTCTTCTTTCTTGCACACTGGCTTGCATTTGAGTCTAAAGAGGAAGAAAACATCAGGGATAATAACAAAGTTATACTATTCTATGTTCCCACCTTTTCCTCATAAAAAACATACCACACTTGTGTGACTGGGCCTATCATCCGCGACCTGATAGGCCCAAAAATGCAACAAAGAGTCATCTAAGTTTTCATCATGACAATTGACCCATTTTGGCGATGTGGGTAGCTGCAGTATTTTAGTCCTGGGTTTGTCCCTCATCAAGAGAAACCTGCTAAACTTAGTTCTGAAAAATAGACACCCAGGGGAGTCCATGGGGGTGTGCTTTGTGTGGATCCCACTGCCTTGCCTTACCCAGAATGCCCTGCCAACCGAAACCTGTGGTTAAAATCACACATTTACCTCACATTTCTGAGGGAAACTTCCAGAATCTGTGGGTATTCACAAAATTCCTTTTACCCAGCGTTCTCATATAAGCTCTCAAAAATGGTGCCTCACTTGTGTTATTGGACCTATCACCTGCAATATGATAGGCCCCAAAACGCAACATGGAAACATCAAGTTTTCATTGTGAAATTGTACACATTGTGGAGATGTGAGCATCTGGATGTGGGCTGGGGCTTGGCCCCCATCAAGGGAAACAATGAACCCCACACATTTCTGCAAACTAGATAGCAGGGGAGTCCAGGGTGCTGTAACTTGTGTGGGCCAACTACATTTTCTTACTCAGAATGCCCTGCAGTCCTCAATAGTTGGCTAAAAATATTGCATCTTCCTCACATTTCTGTGAGGGAAAGTTATAGAATTTGCAGGGATCCACAAAATCCCTACCATACAGCCATCCCACACTTCCCTCAGTAACAAGAGTAACCTACTGCAAACGATGGCAATCAAAAAAGGGGAGGCCTCTTATTTTACAATAGAAATTAAACGTTCCTCACAATCCTCTCTTCCCCACTCCTACACCATCCATTTCCATATCAAGGCACAAACAGAATGTATTTGAATACAAATGCCCCTTTGTGTTTCTACGTCCAGTCATGAACACAAAGGGGGCGAGCCTTTTCAGAGTTAGCCTCCTCCCCATAGAACACTTCCTCCTCTGCAGCCACACCATATTCTTCTGCGATTCCAAATGTCTTTAAAAACATATCTTTTCTCTTAATTAATCAAAGCTGTATTCAATTACTTGGTGCCACATACGAGGGTTCAACAAATAAATAGTACTTTGAACTTCGGTGGTCACGGTCTAGGACCACTGACAGAATACCACTTCTTCGATGCGCTACACCAAATATTCCTTCTTTCTAGTTAAATCTTTAATTACATCTTTTGATCTGCCTGAAGGATCGCCTGTGATGCCTACAGGTCAAAATAAACTGCATTAGCACATCACAGACCTCTGGCAAGCCAGTGCTTGTTGTAAAATGCTGACACTTTTGACAGTCATATGTGCCATGCAGACAGAAAGTGATATGAACCCCTTTGTAAATCCTCCTTGCTTCCTGCCATGTCACCCAGCCCTAGAGTCACCTGCCAGGCAGCTTGGTGCCCATAATGCCACGAAGCGACGCTTCCACTCTTTGAGGAGCTGTGGCACTGTGACAAGTCAGTGGTGTTTTGAGTAGAGGTGGAAGAAGAGAAACAACACACATCCAAGGGTGGGAAATATTGCACCACATGAAGAAGTGCAAAGTACTCCGGCTTCACTCCAGGTGTAGTGTCACTTTTGCCCAACGCATTGTCTGCGGCTTAATCTCCCACCCAACATGGGTGGACATCAGACTGCAGAGAATTGTATATCCCTGCAGCCCCTCAGGATTCAAACCAGTTCTGAGTGGCAGTGGGAAATCACTCTTTGCGGGCACATCATATATTTTCTCCACTTCCATAAGTCCCCACTGGCACTTTCAGCAAAGTGAAAATGAGAGGGACGGCCGGGCACTCTTCCAACAGGAGGGGGGTGCTCAGCCGATGCTACCAGGCAGGGACTCCTTTTCACTCAATTTCTTCATTTTGGTTGACAGAGTCACAATTTGTGTAACTATGCAAACTTTTCACAGCCCTCATTAGACTGTCTGAGTTTTCCAGTGGGCTCCGCTCTTGTACATAAGGTTAGTAAGATAGAGGGGGAGGGGGGGGGGGAGCTTCAGATTTCCCTACAATCAGGCTGGCATATAATGTTAAAATACATTTTACAACAAGCAGGGTGCAAAAGAGGAGCTAAAGGGACAGTGCAAAGGGAGAGAAATGTGGATTGGCAGCAGTACTAAGTGAGAGAAACACAACATTTTGTAAAATAACCAACATTTTGAGAACTTTCAAAGATGAGAGAGTGTGTGTCTTTGTCAGTGTGTGCATGCAAAATCCCCAGGTGAAATCTGGCAGAAACCTCACCATACCCGACTAAACACAGCTGTACCCAACTATTCATCAGAAAATACAATTATTAGGGGTGTGTAAAACCCCGAACACCCTCCCCCCCCAAAGCTGCTCCCCTGTATGGCCAGTGTCTGCTCATAGCCCGCTGTGACTAGTCAGACTTTGATTCCTTACCAGTCGGTGTGTGGATCGTCAATCACCAGGAGCACCTTGGGCTTGTGGACCACAGGAGGCCCTGGGCTCGCAGATGGCTCCACCAGCCCCGCGGGGGCGGCCTGCGTGCTCTGCTTCATGGCATTGGAGATGGAGCTGAAGATGCTGCTGGTGGAGGAGGAGGCAGACGAGTTGGAGGAGGACAGAGCCGGCTGCTGCTTGCGGTCCGTCGCCGGGGACGCCGGAGAGCTGGTGGAGTTGTCTGGGCGCTGCAGGTCCATCATGTAGCCATTGGGCAAGTTGGCCACAAAACTGCTGTCTGAAAGGCGCCTCCGGAGGAAATTCATAGCTGCGAAGTCTGCGCCTGCACAAGGTCAAGGTATTGTTCGCTGAGGCACTTTGAGGTGTGCAGTGTTGTGTGGCTTTAAAATCAGTAGACCCTGAACTTCCTGGTCAAAGACCTCCAATGGCAGGAACTTCTGCACTCCTCAACCCTGTAGACAGAGAAAGAGACAAAGGACTATGTTATGATCAGCTCCAATTGACAATTAATATTGATTATCTATTATCATCAGGGATAGGGCAGTGACAAGCCTCACCAGGAAGAACATTCCAGGTCCTCTCCACGGGAGGCCAGAGCAGACCCCATCCTACATAGAGCACCCACCTGCATAGGATTACTATGGGGAAACTTTCTATGGTATTTAAGGGGGAACATCCTTTACAACGCAACTTTCACTCCGCACTACTATTACGACGCAGCTATTACAACGCAAGTCGTTACCACGACTTGCGCTGGATGGCGCAGTAGGATAGGGAATAGTTTAATTTTCTATCCAACACCTTCCCTACTATCCACGGGGACTGAAGTTGGAATAGAAAATTAAACTATTCCACTATCCAGCGCCCCCAAGGCAAGTCGTTGTAACGACTTGCGTTGTAAAAACTGCGTTGTAATGGCATGCGGAGTAAAAGCATGCGTTGTGATGTCATACATCCGTATTTAAGTGCATAGAATAAAGAACACACAGGACCAGGGGAGATGCAGCAGGCAACGTGGGATTGTGCATTCCCGCCCAGAGGAAGGAGTAACAAGGGGCAGCAGGTGTGAGGAAGGGGCTGTAGAGGGAACACACAGGCAGCTGAAATGTACTAGACACACCCCATCAGTGGAGTGAGAGAGGACGCACAGGTAGCAATGTTTCAGTGTCAGAAACAGGGAAACCTACTGGGAGGTGGAGGGGGGGTGGCGGCTTTGAGGGATGGCTGGGCTGTGAGCTTCTCAGCCCTCCCGGTCCTAAAGGGAGCCTTGAGGGAACAGCACACAATGCTCAACATGCGCGGTTTGCTGCTGTGCAGAAAGAATGCCCCGTGCACTGTGCCACACCATGAACCATTAGGACGGTTTCTGTGCTTGTGTTTAGAACTACCCGCAGTTCTAGTGGATTTTAGCCAATTTATTTGAAAATTGCACTGGAAAACGAATCATTCGCCCCCTTTAAAATTATACTTGGGGTCTGTGGCGGGATTTGACTTCAGAAACTTATCTAGAGGCTCTGGCCTGCTTGCAGTGCTTGGAAGGCTCCCTTTGGGGGTAGGCATTATCGTTTTAAGATATACAAGGGGATGTATGACGTTACAACGCATATTTTTACAACGCATACCTTTACAACACATTTTTTACAACGCAACATCCATTGCAACGCATTCCATTACAACGCATGCCATTACAATGAATTTTTAAAAACAACCTTTACAACGCATTCCATTACAACGCATACTACCTTTACAACGTATACCATTACAACGCATACCATTAAATTGCATGTATGGTAAGTATTGGATAGTGTAGGGGTAAAAATTACTATTCTAACTCCAGGGGGTGCAACAGTAGGGTAAGTGTTGGATAGTGTAGGGGGAAAAATTACTATTCTAACTCCAGGGGGTGCAACAGTAGGGTAAGTGTTGGATTGTGTAAGGGTACTAGGCGTTGTGATGGTATGCGTTGTAATGGTATGCGTTGTAATGACTGCATTGTAATGACATGCGTTGTAGTGTCATGCGTTGTAATGGTTGCGTTGTAATGGCATGCGATGTAATGGATGTTGCGTTGTAAAAGTTTCGTTGTAATGGTAGTGTGTTGTAAAAGTTGCGTTGTAAAGGTTGTTTCCCATTCAAAGACTACTTTTCGCTTAATCCGGGTTTAACGGCGGGACTCCACCAACCTGGAGAGGGGCCTGAGAGGCCAGCACAGCAGAGAAGTGCAAGTCATTCTAACATTTCATCCTGCCTATATTCAGTAACATGTGAATTCAACGCATTTAGAGCAAATACATTTTTATAAAACTGATATAAAGTATCGATGAAAGCCAAAGCACACTGGTAAGTGAACGTTCCTTTGTTTCATTTTATTCACGTCTGTGACAGTTTTATATCAATACTAAAAAGAAAAGTATCTACTAAAGGGTTTTTCCTACATAAGGTCTGATAATTTCATGCTTTAACAGTTCAGTTCTCATGAGAAGGTATGAATGTATTCGACTGAAGCGGAGTTATCTGAATTTTGTCTGATTTCAGCCGAATTAATAACTTTAATATGCCGACCTTCGGTTAACAACTAAAAACAAGCATTGGCAAAGCCAATGGGTCCTGCCTATACAAGAGATATTGGCATTGGCAATGTGGATTTACCATTTTGTACACCAGTGTGGCTGCTGTTCAGCTTGACTAACAGGTAGTGCAGTGGAGTATCCTAGAATGGAGGGGGGGGGAGTAGCGTGTCGTAGACTGGATTTGTTGGAGTAGAGTGCCGTAGAGTGGAGTGGGGGAGTAGAGTGTCGAAGATTTAAATAGATTTCAATGGCAGAGAGTGTCATAGAGTGCAGTGCCATAAAGTGGGCTGGCATAGAGTGGAGTAGGGTGGAATAAGGTGGACTGGGTTGGAGTAGATTGGGGTAGTGGGGTGGATTGGATTGAGGTAGTGTGGTGGATTGGTTTATAACAGTTTGGGGTGGATTGGATTGAGGTAAAGTGGGCTGGAATGAGTGAGGGATGTGGATTGGAGTGGGTGGGCAGGATGGGGTGGATTGGATTGCAGTGGGGTGGATTGAAATGGGGTGAGGTGAGATGGAGTGGGATGGATTAGATTGTTTGAGGATGGATTGGATTAGAGTAGGGTGGTTCGAAGTGGAGTGAATTAGAGTGTAGTAGAGGGGTGTCGATTGGACTGGACTGTAGGGGGTGAATTGGATTGGAGTGGGGTGGATTGGATTGGAACGGGGTGGATTGGAATGGAGTAGGGTGGGTGGTGGGACCGAGTGGGCTGGACTGAACTGGGGTGGGGTGGATTGGATTGGGGTAGAATGGAGTAGAGGGGGTGTATTGGGCTGACGTGAGGTGGATTAGATTGGAGTGTGATGGATTGGATTGGGGTGGGGTGGACTGGAGTGGGATGATTGGAGTGGAATGGGGTGGGTTGGAGTGCGGTGGATTGGAGAGGGGTGGAATACAGCAGGGTGAATTGGAGTGAGGTGGATTACAGCGGCGTGGAGAAAATTGGAGTAAATTGGATTGCAGTGGGGTGAGGTGGATTGGATTGAGTTGGGTGGATTGGACTGGGGTGGATTAGGTTGAGGTGGATTGGATTGTAGTGGGGTAAATGATTCGGATGGGGTGGATTGGAGTGGAGTGGAATGGAGTGGAGTGGGGTAGATTGGATTTGGCTGTATTGGGGTGGATTGGATTGGAATGGGGTGGACTGGATTAGAGTGAGGTAAGTTGGATCTGAGTGGGTTGAAGTGGGGCGGATTGGAGTGGAGCAGACTCTTTTGGATTGGAGTGGGGCAGACTGTTTTGGATTGAGTGGGACAGATTGGAGTGGGCAGATTGTTTTGGTTTGAAGTGGGGAAGATTGGTTTGGATGGGAGTGGGGCAGATTGTTTTAAATTGAGTGAGGCAGATTGTTTTGGATTGGTGTGGGCTACATAGTTTTGGATTAGAGTGGGGAGGATTGTGGTGGATGGGATTGGAGAGGGGTGGGGTGGATTGGGAGTGAGTGGGGTGGATTGGGGTGAGGTGGATGCTATTGGAGTAGGGTAGATATGATTTGGGTTGGATTACGGTGGAATGGATTGGTGCAAAGTGGACTGGGGTGGATTGGAATGGGGAGTATTGGGATGGAGTGGGTGGATTGGACTGGAGTGGGGTGGATTGAGTGGGGCTGGTTGGAATGGGGTGGAATGGAGTGAGGTGGCTTGCTTTCAATTAGTGTGGGGCAGATTGGAGTGGGGCCGATTTTTGATTGGAGTGAGATGTATTGGAGTAGGGTTGATTGTTTAGGATTGGAGTGGGTGGAATGCAGTGGGGCTGATTATTTTGGATTGAAGTGGGGACGATTTGAGTGGGGCGGATTAGAGTGTGGCAGACTGTTTTGGATTGGAGTGGGTTGGATTGGAGTGGAGTGGGGTAGATTGTTTTGGATTGGACTGGGGCGGATTGGAGTGAGGCAGATTGTTTTAGATTGGAGTTTGACAGATTGGAGTGGGCAGATTAAAGTTGGGCAGACTGGAATGGGGCAGATTGTTTTGGATTGGAATGGGTCATATTGTTTTGGATTAGAGTGCAGCAGATTGGAACAGGCAAATTGTTTTGAATGGAGTGGGATAGTTTGTTTTGGATTGGAGTGGGGCAGAATGTTTTGAATGAATGGGCAGATTGTTCTGGATTGGAGTGGGGAAGATCGCTTTGGATTGTAGTGGGACAGATTGTTTTGGATTGGAGTGGGGCAGAGTTTTTTTTAAATGGAGTGGAGCAGATTGGAATGGCGTGGGTTGGGAGGTTTGGAGTGTGGTGGATTGGACTGAGTAGGGTGGTTTGGTGTGGGCTGAGGTGAGGGGGCTTGGCGTGGATTGGAGTGGTGCAAATTGGAATGGGGTGGATTGGGGTGTACTGCACAAATATGTGTTAAAGCATCATTTCTGAAATTACAGATAAGTAAAGAACAATGTCGCTTTGCAATAAAATAATCCTCTTCTTTTGAGAACAGTGCCCACGAGCATAAACAAAAGAAAATATAAGTGCAAAGCGAGAAAAGAAGACATAGAAAATTAAAAGAAAGTTAACTATAGAAAATTAAACTTTGCAATTTTGTTTGTTCTGCTTAGCATGTTTTTGCCAGTCACACGCTTTCTGTTTGCAAGGCACTGCAAGTTAAAAAGAACAATATAGTACCCCAATCACGTCGGGAGCCGAGGACGGGCGCTGATTAATTTGAATCAATTTGTGCTTGGTCCCTGCTCCACAGAGAGGGACTGAAATTATATAAGGCCTGCAGTGACGAATTACGAGGCTGTAAAGAAGAATGCCACACAAGCTAACAAATGGGTACACAACGGGCGGGTTCTAAGCCTTTTTTTGATACAAGTGTCTCACAAGCGAGACGCATGTGCTAGTGCATACTCTCACAGGCTCGACCCTAAAAAAAGCAGTTGAGAGGAATGAATATGAAGTCAATACTTGGAGAGGTTTGCCACCTAGTGGAGAGTATAGGAGATGGACACAAGGGATGTCCTGAGTGGGAGGGACTGCAGGCACCATAGGGCAGAGAGGTTCATCATACTATAGGCCAGTTCAACTGAAGTCCATTTGAGAGATGGCTCATGCAGGCAGAGCTGGGACATATACACCAATAGCGGCCCGTGGAGGGAGTTCCATGGGGCGGTGAGACGGGGCTGGGAAGGAGAAGGGTGGGGGTTAGTAAACACCGGAATATGGATGAACGGAGGTAAGTAAACAATTAAATACATAAAATGAATTTCATTGCGCAACGAAACTCGTTTTATGTATTTAATTGTTTACTCACATTCGTTCATCCATATTCCGGTGTTTACTACCCCCACATTGCCCCTCCCCCGCCCGCCTCACTGTCCCACGGAACTCCCTCCACGGGCTACACCAGACATTAGAACAGCATTCCGAGGAAGACCAGATGAGGAAAGGGAGCTGGACAGTGAGTATGAGGAGTGATGCAGTAAAGTATGGTAAACATCATACCAAAGGACAACTGTGAGTGAAGGACTGTGCAGGAGTCACAAGAACAGCCCTAACAAGATTCAATACAATATTAACTAAGGCTACCCTTTGTGAGATGGAGAAACTGTGCTTCAATCCTTACACTAACGATGCGAAATACAGGAGATGTAAGATCAAGGCAGCTCCAGAAGAGGGGGAATCTATTTATAAACCTATCACACAAAAGAGACAAGGTGTGACAAAAGGCCTATGGAGGCAGCACAGAAACAGGTACTTCAGTCTACAAATCCATAACACAAAAGTGGTAGGATGTGAGGGAGTGATGGTGGAAGGAGCACAGGGGTAGATGGATTCATCTCTAAATCAAAACATGCACAAGAAGAAGGGTGACAAGTGCATCCATTTACACAACACCTACAAAAGGCAAGAAGATGTGAGAGGGAGACTGCGGCTACAGTGCAGACAAGTGCATCAATCCACACACCAACAAAAGGTGAGAAGATGTGAGAGGGAGACTGCGGCGACAGTGCAGACAAATGCATCAATCCACACACCAACAAAAGGTGAGAAGATGTGAGAGGGAGACTGCGGCGACAGTGCAGACAAATGCATCAATCCACACACCAACAAAAGGTGAGAAGATGTGAGAGGGAGACTGCGGCGACAGTGCAGACAAATGCCTCAATCCACACCAACAAAAGTTGAGAAGATGTGAGAGGGAGACTGCGGCGACAGTGCAGACAAATGCATCAATTCACACACCAACAAAAGGTGAGAAGATGTGAGAGGGAGACTGCGGCGACAGTGCAGACAAATGCCTCAATCCACACCAACAAAAGTTGAGAAGATGTGAGAGGGAGACTCCGGCGACAGTGCAGACAAATGCATCAACCCACACACTAACAAAATGTGAGAAGATGTGAGAGGGAGAGTGCTGTAACAGTGTAGACAAGTGCATCAATCCACACACCAACAAAAGGTGAGTAGATGTGCGAGGCAGACTCCGGCGACAGTGCAGAGACAAGTGCATCACTCCTCACACTAACAAAACATGAGAAGATGTGCGAGGGAGAGTGCGGCGACAGTGCAGACATGTGCATCAATCCACACACCAACAAAAGGGGAGAATATGTGAGAGGGAGACTGCAGCGACGGTTCAGAGACAAGTGCATCACTTCACACTCCAACAACAAAAGGTGAAAAGATTTGAGAGGGAGACTGCAGCGACAGTGCAGAGACAAGTTCATCACTCCACACGCCAACACCAAAAAGTGAGACGATTTGAGAGTGCAGGGGTAGTTTTTGCCTGCTCCGCGTTCAGCATGGAGTTTGGAGTAGGCAAATCTCTGCAAACTCCGTTGGCATGGCGAGGTTACCCACCCAGGGTTACTTAAGAGCTCAAGGGCACAGTCAAGAGAAGCATACTTGAACGAAGTCAAGGCAGGGTTTATGGCATCATTAACAGAAGCCCCTTTTGGAGCTGAAAGATTGTGAATTCATCTAAATTTCCCTGGGTCATTTTTGGGAACCAAGCCGAGAGGAGAGAAAACAAAATCTGCAAATGGGGGCTTATCAAATGGCCCAGACACCCTTCCTAACTTTAACTCCTTGTCAATTTTCCTTTTTGCCACCTCCTGTCCCTGTATTAATGACTGCTGATTCTTGCAAACTCTAGGACCCTGAAAACCTATCGTGGGAATCCTAAAACCAAATCGAAAACCAGAATACAATTGATACGCCTGCTCCTGATGTGGATACTTATTTAACCAAGGATTCATAGTCAATAGGGACACCGGGTAGGGATTATTGAAAACCGAGGACATACCTTGTTCATTTCTGTCCACCTTTTTCTTTGGACTTCTTAAAACATTTAAACTCTGGGTGCCCTGTCGTCTCACAAAAGGAGCAATTGTGTTTAAATTTGCAAGACCTTGCGCTCTAGAGCATGTTTTCCTACTCTGATCGATTGGGCACTCGCGGTTCGTTTAGGAATGGACTGCTTGGCCAGCCTCGGCTGTTGTTTCAAGCAAGGAGCTTCCACCCTGCATGGACCGTCTGACTCGAGGACCTGCTGCCTGGCGGGAGGCCCTTCACCCTACCCAGCAGAGTGAAGGCCGAGCGGCCCCGGTAACTCGTGCCCCCCAGTGGTCTGACCCGAGCAGAAGGGGTTGGGTGGCGCCAGGCCCTTGGATGCTGCTGCCCGGGTCGGGGAACTCAGCAGAAACAACACTTGCACTATCAGAGCACCGAAGGATCGCATTGGGGAGCACATGAGGGCAGTGAAACAGGCTGACATCAGATATCCAGAAGCGTCACAAATCGCTGAATGTCCCGCACAGGACAGCCACAGAGCCTTCTACAGGTATAATACCGTACTTAGAGATGCTAGGGGGGGCAATAATCAATCAATCAATCAATCAGGCGGATTTATAGAGCGCGCTATTCACCCGCTAGGGTCTCAAGGCACGGGGGTGAGGAGTCTGAACGTGATCTTCTTGCTGACGGGGGCCAGAGCAGGTCTCTCAGATGATCAGAGATGTGGTCGTGGCGGGGGATGTCCAGGATGAGTCGTGCAGAAGCGTTCTGTATAGAGAGCTGACACTCAGGAGGAGGGAGGCCACCTGGATCATGCGCCTCAAACGTGTGGAACTGGGTCTTACAAAGAGCAGGTTTCGAACTCTAGTAACCCTTTCCTCACTTGAAATGTTTTTCAGAGTTTTTATGGGAAATATCAGAAGTTTGCTGGAAAAGGTTTGCTGCTTTTCACACCCCTTCTAAGCACCCTCTCTCACTCCCTCCCACCTCCCTGGCTATTACATCTTAAATTAACCCTCACTCTGGAGAAGTTTCCCAGCTCTCTTCTCTTGAGTACTCTTTCTTCAAGGCATTGGGAGATGATTACCAAGTGATCAAGCACAGACACTTATGCGGCACAGCAATCCCCTCTCTCGTTCCCCTACACTGAAGCTTTGCCACATAATTTAACTGGTATTCACATGCACTTATCCCCGTGTGTTTCATACAAAGGCACATGGTGTGAAACAGCTTTTCAGTGTACAGTGGGGATAAAGACAGGCTTTCAAACCCAGCGCAGCAGGTGGGCACGTGTGCTCCTCTGCACTTACGCCCATTCTCTCTCTAAGTGAGAGGGAGCGCGAGGCACAGACTGTGCTTTTTAACAGACGCTGAAGGTGCTGTTCTTGTTTGATTCATTGAAGCCTGGCAGTATTTCCATTATCCCAGAAACACTCGTGAAGATGCGAAATTGCCTCATTTCATTGGCTTCGTATTTTCTCGACAGTAAAGAGTAAACCAGTTTCAGTGTCATTCTTTTTCCCTGTTAAATATGATTTTTAGTATGCACTTTCCGTGTGTGAAGTGATTTTATGGCCGACTGCGGGTGGCACTCTTTTGTTGACTGTGGTGTACTGTGCAGTGCCCGCGGTGACGCAGACTATAATTACAGCAGGGTCATTAGTAACACAGTACTGGTAGGAGAAACAATAAAAGCGCATCTCACAAAATTGCAAACCTTCAGCAGCAATCAGATCATAAGATTCATGTGCAAAGTTCGTGGTGCATTCAAGATGCTTAAGGAACTGTGACATCATGAGGAAGTTTCAAGCGGGTGCTTCCAGCACAATGATATGATGATTTCATGTGAAGTCCGAGCACTGTGCCCTACTGTGTATTAATGTTACTTTCCTTCTGAGTTAGTCTCCGCTGTGTAGGGGAGGGCTCCTTTCATCCTGACAGCAGAGGGCTGTGTGTGCGCTAACTCAGCATTGTTATCTCAAAGTTTGTAATGACGTTCTGTGGTTATATAGAATAGGCAGCTACCTATATCATTATCATATGAAATCTTTTTATTGATGTCATAACTACACTTTCACAATTGCATTATTAAACTTCTTGCTTTCATACATTTGCTTGAAAACGCAGCATTTGCCCACTCTTTTTTCATTTTTTTCTCAGGAGAAGAACCCCCCCACTCCCTTATGATGGTCGGATTCACTTGCTACTCGCACTCATCCCGAACTTTTACACCCACCACTTTTAAATGCCACCGGCTGCCACTGATTGCAACAAGACCAAAGCACACCATCGGATCTCATGAACTTCGCTTAACTCTTGCAAAGGGCACACCCTGCAGCCAGCCACCTGCAGACTCCGAGCTGCAGCAGCTACAAAACATGACAATGGCAGTAGCAGAACACTAGTGGCAGTCAGTCAGTCAATCCACTTTATTCGATTACTTAAAATCATAAAAGTACAAAAACATAACACAGACATAAGCAATATTACAAATCTTTAGACATAACAATTAAAATACATAGACGATAATTCAATTCATAATAAAACACTATCACCTAATCAGACCCCTTACCTAAAAATAGCAAGCCAAGTTTTGAGCCAGCAAAGCAACGGGGCTGTACTCAAAATATTGGTGACATAACCTAGCCCTAACTTCCACAACCCGGATGCCGATGGTAACGCCTGCACGGACCCGTGCATTCCGATAATATCTCTAAATTGGAGATCTACATGTCTCTACCTTTGATCCTCGAGGTGCTTGCGCTAACCACGCACACTACTGACCCCTTCTTTCGCACACCCTGCGTTTGAGCCCTGATGAATCACAGCCGCTACACGCTGTGATGAAACACGTGTCGGCTTCATTTAATTTGGTCTACTACTTGCTACTTGGATGTACTGAACATTCAGTCCACGATTAAATTCTACATTGTTACCAGACGAATCGTTTGAATCTTTTCGTTAACACTGCTCAATTGAAGTCTCCACCTGGAGACAACTCAAATCTTTCGTGTGCACAGGACTTTGTTCATAACCTAGCCCTAACTCCTAATGTATAGCATACGATGGAGTTGATTGTGGGACAGATAAAAGGCTCCCTAAAAATTTGTTTTGAGCTATCTGTATGCCAGCCTGATCTTTATAGCCCCATATAGAGTTGCCATAGGCCGCAATAGCCAAACACTTGGCCTTGTAAACCTTTAGGATAGCCTCTATCGGTCTGGCCCACAGATGCCGTGCAAATCCTAAAAGGGATGAGGAAGCTCATATAACTGCGTTCTTTTTCACTTTTTGTTGTTGAACCTAGGATGACCTGTCATCAAAAAGGACTCCCAAATAAGTGAAGGAAGACACAGAGGAAACCACACCATTACAGTAAAACGTCTTTCTAGGTCTGTGACCTACTGTCATAGTGTGTGACTTTCCATTATTCACAATCAAATCCAATGAATGCATAAAGACCCCAAAAGCATCTAAAAGCCGCTGTAGACCTACTGCAGTACGGGCTAAAAGAACCGCGTCATCTGCGTAGAGGAGAACAGGGATTGGACATTCTCCCACTCGCGGAACATCCAACGCAGCCTCTATGAGAGATTTGTCTAGATCATTCACATAAAGAGTAAAAAGCAGGGGCGCCAAAATGCATCCCTGCCGTACGCCCCTGCCCGAGTTAAAAGATCTAGTACAATCGCCAGCCTGGGAAATCCTAACTGACACTGTGAGGTCTTGGTGGAGGTTAGCTAAAAAATAAACTAAACAGGGGTCAAGTCCCTTTACCAATAAAATATTCCAGAGCTTTGACCTATTAACCAGGTCAAAAGCCCTGGATAAATCCATAAAAGCCATTGTTAGACAACCCTCCTTGGCCATAGTGTATTTGCCTAATTAAAGATGCAAATTTAAACACTGGTCCATAGTGCTCCTCCCATTTCTAAATCCATATTGCATATTAGAAAAGATCCCCCTCTCATTTACCCAATCTGTGATTTTAGATAAACTGGCCTTTCCTAAAATTTTCACAGAGGATTCGATGAGGGATATCGGCCTATAACACCGGGGGTCCCCTCACTGCCCCTTTTAAAAATAGGAATGATAATAGATTTTGACCAGGAGGTCGGGAAGTCTACTGTGCCCACGGCACTGAAGACATTAGCAAGGATTTTAGCCCAAAATTGATGGTCACTTTTATAGAGATCCGCGGGAACACCATCTGGGCCCGGTGCTTTGTTACTAGCAGTATCTCTTATGGCTTTCTCAATTTCGCCCTCACTGAACTCAATCGGGGTGCTGGCCTGATGTAAGGAGGACCTCATAGATTGCCTCAAAATGAGAGAGCCATTGGGCTTCTGTGATGTTGCAATCCTGAGCTTCATTATCCTCCCCCGAACACTAGTGGCAGTTGTGTGCTATACAAATCCTAAAGAGCTGAATGAAACAGTTGCACAAATACACCTAGAGACACTCATACATACCCCAGTGCAGATGTTTGGGTACATGAACATTTACTTAACCAGACCTAAACATTCCCTCTATAGCTCACCAAGCTATCACTTCCCCCAGCCTTTGATCTCAGTGCTTGAAATGCAAAAATAGAGGTGCAGTTACTCTGTACCAGAGTAACAGCTTGTTTCTGAAAAGTGCTGGTACTCTCCAATTAAAAGTATTACATTTTACTTGAAAAGAGCAGATACTCTCCCTCTCAAAATAAAAAGTTCCGGTACTCAGTAGCAGACAGTACCGGCCCATTGGAAGCACTGGATCTTCAGCAAAAAGCCAGATTGTTAATTTTACGCCCATCCGTGTCAACCTAAATTTCTCTGCTTTGCTTCCTAATTACTTCCATCAACATCCTCAGTATAACCAGTGGCGGCCGCCACTAACTAAGGGTGGTGAGTGGTTTGGGGGAGGGCAAGAGGGGGGAGTGATCGCGCGGGGTGTACAGGTTAATAATAATCATTTTTAAAACGTACCTGACACCGCCGGCTGGCCGTCTATCGAGTCACATCGATCTTGCTGGCCTCTTCTTGGGTTCCAGCAGCCCCTGGGACAGACTCCCATCCAATCTCCCTGCTGCAGAGTAGCATGGGGATTGGCCTGAGATGGCAGCAGGGCTTTAAGTGGTGACTGTGTCACCGGGTTTGAGCACCAGCAGTTTTTTTAAAGGGGGCCTCGAAACGGGTCTCTATCGTGCTCTGTTTTGTGCCCTCTCACAGGCGGTCCATTTTTTTCCGGACTGCAGTGAGTGCATGCACATCGATTTACGCGTGCTCACACTGCTCACTTATCAGTAGTGGAGGAGTTACAGCATGACGTCATGCCAGGTGAGGGTTGTAGGGGAAGGGAAATCCTAAAGAGTCAATTTCTCTCTGGATTTCCCTTCTCTGTTTGAAAGTCAGGAGCAGCAACATTGTCGTGGTGTCACCAGGGCTTTAAGTGGAAGCTTTTTCAGTATTATTTAAAAGCCAGAGTTACTGCTTATTTATCTTATGCAACTAACAACCAATGACAAAGCCAATAGTCCTGAATTGTTGTAGGTATGATATTACTTGTCGAATCATATATCTGGATACAATGACAGAAACAGCATATTACTAGTTGGGTGGCAAATTATGCTAAGGACAGATTTTTATTTTACGTGTTTTTAAGCCACACCCTTAATTGCATTGGCCACGCCCCTTTGAGAGACCCCCCCCCCCCCAGTTTTATCATCCCACTTAAAGCTCTGGCGGGCTAGAATGACGCTCTGTTCAGGTTATGGAGTCTGTGGGGTTTCTCCAGGCCGGCTGCTGAATGCCGCTAGGCTGGAGAAACCTACGTGTGCATGTGTGTTTTGGGTCAGCCTGAGACGGCCAGCCAAACACACATGAGCACTTAAAGAATGAAGTGCACGTAGCACTCCTCCACACCCAACCCATGGCCATCCCTCCATGTACAAGCTGGCTCAGAGTATTGCCAAACGAAAAATAAAACAATGCTAGGGCATTGTGTTGTTTTCTGTTTGCTGGCTCTGAGCCAGGCAGTGGGGCGACGCTCCTCCACCATTACAGACGAGCCACCACTGAGTATAACGCAAGCTGCGCTCTGTTACCCAGTGTTGAGTTTAGCAGCACAATAGCAGGTACTAAAATAAATAAATAGTTCCATGAATAAATAGTTACACAAATGTGAATATATGCAAACATGCATACACATTCATACGGGCAAACAGATACCAAAGAGGCAGTGTGCACACACACACTCCCATAAAATTGAACACACGTGTTGCAAGCATGAACATACACACTCAGTTTAAGGGTTTGCTATAGTACATTAGATCAGATTTTGGGATTTTGCACTCATGAAAATGTGGCCTATTCAAACTTCTTTGTTCCCAACCGTAGATTTGTTCCATGCACGTGGTCGTTGCCATACCGTGTAGTACACATCAGCTGCCAGTAGGTGGCAGCGCAGCATAGCTCTTTCCATATCATAATTGTTTATTTCTATAAATGTTATAAAATGCTGTCCTAAAATCATGTCCTACATGAGGTGCTGACGGATGGCCTCAGGTATGAGTCCCACAGCACTGGGGCGCGACCAATGGTGCGCAGGTGCAGAACGAGTGTGGATACTGTAGTATACAAAAACAGCTATCCAGTGCCCCTACCGTGTAGAGGTAGGCGAGACAACAAATTGCCAGGGAGAGCCGAGCCAGCGGGTCGGGCTCGGTTGGGTGTTGGACCCCGTGCACACGGCAAAGCCCTGAAAATATTTTGCTACGTAAATCATAAAACAGACATCACGTAAAATATGACAAAATCTCTTCAAAATTAAAAAACGTGTATTCCTTTACCTTGTGGAAGCTTTGACATTAGCAGGGCACATTATTGCACTGTATTGAGAAGTTCTTATTAAAAGTGATAATTTTGTTAAACTGGTAGTCTAAACGCACACATTCATATGTGATAATGAAGAAAAAAGAATGTGTGTTAACTAGAATATTTGCCCAAGATCACACAATTTAAATGGTGAAGCTTAAATGATGTAGCCGCAATTTATCTAGGCTTTCTGGTATTTCTTGGTACAAATCAGCCTGTAAATGGTTATCAATTTCTCTTTACTTATGTAAAGACTTTGGGCCATATTATCAAGAAAGGGCGATACATTATCGGCGCTTTTATCGGCAGGAAACTGCCCCTAAAGCAGCGATAATGGGCTAGATAATATGCCCTTGTGAATTCCCATAGAAGACCAGGTTCTGGTGTTAACCTGGGCTTCTATGGGAATTCACAAGGGCATATTATCAAGCCCATTATCGCCGCTTTAGGGGCAGTTTCCTGCCGATAAAAGCGGTGATAATTTATCGCCCTTTCTTGATAATATGGCCCTTTGTTTTTATCTTTCAGTGCATTTTTAAAAATATAGTGCAAACTCCTACACAGTGGTATGCTTGCCGGTTGAGGGAGGACCTGGCATGGCAGTGCGGCCTGGGTTGTTCCCACGAGGAGCAGGGTCAAGGCTGATTTGCATATGGCTGGGTCCAAACTGGGATGGCATAGGGAGCAAAGGTACGATGGATTACACCCAGATCTTTTGACTGGAGGTGAGTGGTTAAAAAGTTGCAGCACTCCGTCCGTCATCTTGCTGTGTTTGCTATGTTCTCCGTAAATGGCCATGGGTATGCCCAGACGAGGATCCCTTGCTCACTGTGCCACTGGATTCAAGCTAGCCTGGCTGATGAGGGGGGATACCCTGAAACCGGTCCCAGGATGCTTGTTTCTGGTCCAGGGAGGACCTTGCCTGGCAGTTCGGCTGGACTGTTCCCATGGGGAACAGGGTCAAGACTGTTTTGCCTATTACTGAGTTTAAACTGGAATGGTATGCAGAGCAAAACAATGATGGATTTAGGCCCAGATCTCTGTAACTGGGTGAATGTTTGACTTTATTCAACATTCTGTCCATCAGTTGCGTTTGTCACCCTAAGTGGGACGGGTATGCACATCCCGTACTCTCCAAACCACTGGAGTTAAGCTAGCCTGGCTGATGAGGGTTGATACCCCGAATGTGGTCCAAGGATGCTTGTTTCCGGTCCAGTGAGGACCGGGCTTGGCAGTTCAGGTTGGACTGGCCCCATGGGGAGCAGGGACAAGACTGGTTTGCCTATGGCTGAGTCCAAAATGGGGTGGCATAGTAAGCAAAAAAAGGATGGATTAAACCCAGATCTCTTGACTGGGGGTGAGTGGTTGAAAAGTTTCAGCACTCTGACCATTATCTTGTTGTGTTTGCTGTGCTTTACATGAGTGCCGGTTACATTACACAAGGGCACATGCATTGTTTGTAGGCATGGGCAGATTTAGTGATTTGCCCTGAATAACAGGATGTTGAGCAGACGCAGAGACTCAAACCTAGTTCCCAAGTCTGGTTCCCAAGTCGACAGCTCTGACCGTAAGGCCTCTTCCTGGGTAGAGGGAGAAAGGTAGGCACAAGCCACATGAAAGCTTGGCTCGGTTTGGCCTCGAAGTTCCATCAGGACCTCGAGCTGAGCCAGACCAGACTTCAGACTTGAGCCTGGCTCACCCACCTTGACTACCCTGATGCCAATGGCATGCGTGCTAGGTGCATACAAGGGCACACAGATAGTGTGACGTCAGATAAAGGCCACCAGGCACCTTATTTGTTCATTTTTTCCTACCTCTGCTCCTAGCATTTGAGCCCACTGGAATGCGAGGCGCCCTGTAGGCCAGCCCAGCCCTGATATTCACCCCATAGCAAGATCATTTTCACTGTACGCAGTTAATCTGAAAAATATATTCCAGACGCTTCCTCTGCAGGTTTTCCTTCTGCGAATCTTTTTCTTTGCACGGTGACAAACGTTTCCAGAATTGTTCTCTCTCATTTTAAGTGTTGCAGAGCTTCTCTAGGCACCTTGCCATTGCGCTGGAAATAAAAACAATAGCTGTTCTATATGAAGGGCACCTTAGGTAGAACCATTTTGTAAGTCTTCAATAAGAATAAATTGTCACATAGGTAAGATTTTCACACAGAAGTGGAATAAATGAATAATTGTGCACTTTGCATGAAGTTGCAAAGATTTCCATAGTCCTTCGCGAAGGTTGGGGAATAAAACCTGCAGCTTCATCGCCATATGTTGGCGAGCACACTACGTTCCATCACCTCTTCCTCACTGCTATTGGTTGGAATATGTGTGATGATTTTACCAGGGAAGCAGATGGTCAGAAGATACCCCTTTGTGAACCTTCTATGCTGATAGGACCCAACACAGACTCTTCTCTGAAGTAACTCTTCACCAAGAGGAAATGTGGCAGCTCACTTCATGGGAGGGAAGCAATGGTGGGCTGGAGGATGGGTGGCCCTTGATCTGCCTGGCATGCTCCCTACACAGTGGCTCTCTCACCACTCTGTAGCTTCACAATGTATTTCCTGGGTGGCACTTGCCAGAAGCACAGCCGGCATCACATGCAGAGGAGCTTATGCATGTTTGGGAGCTTTCAGGAGATACCACTCAGCCTGGATGATGCATCTGGAGCTGGAACTTAATTAGAAGGTGTTCTGGTGTAAAGCTGGAGACTAAAGCCCTGATTACAAGACACATGCCGATCCATGTGCAAAGGTACATTCATATCCATACACAATTTTTCTCCCGGTAAGTTTCAGCTTGTCCAACTTGTTGAAAATTTACTGGTGGAAAATAGGCAGTGAATTCCACTACATGCAGAATTCAGTGCCAAAAATGTCTTTTCTGCATGTAATTCCGCATTTTCCAGAGAAAAACTAAAAATATTAGTGATTTACAATGCCTGGTAAATACCTCACTAATTACCTCTCCCCCTGTTAATCTGGGCCTGATGAGCATCTATGGCAGGGGTTAATTTGTGAAAAAGTAAGTGCCGGGTCCAGAGACAGCTTGCATCAGCCCATTGCCCCTTTTAGCGCTGCCTATAACAGAACTAACTGCTAACCATGGAATCCTACAAGTGGGCAGAGGGTGTGGCATAAGGGCAAGAGCTGCCGACCTTGGAGCAGGGAAACTAGGTTCATGTCTCAGAGTAGGCTCAACATCTTGTGATTCTGGGCAAATCACGTAATCTGCCCGTGCCAACAAAAAATGAATCCGCTCATGAAAAGTGCTCTAATACCCTTGAGTTGAGTTTGTGCTATAAGTGCCGGTGTTGACGATTAAGTGCCAGTTCCGGGACTGGTTTCATTGCCGCAGGAGGTTGGTCTTGTTGCTGTGGTCCTGCCTGCCACATTCCTAGTTTTCTTTTTCTTCACATCTTTTTTATTAGTAGCTTATCACAGGCATGGCATGTCGCCTTACAACAATGGAGTAATAGTGTCCTGATGCATTCCTATATGCAGCACTTCTAAATAAACCAGGCAAAAACAAATGATTTAAAGTAAGCACCCTTTAAAACCATTTGTTTTTGCAGTGCTTATTTAGAAGAGCAGCAAGTAGGAACCTGGGCAGCAGGTCTACAACAACAAAACTGACCCGCATGGCAATGAAACCAGCCTCCACCCTGCCAGTCCACCGAAACACCCAGTAGCCAGCCTCGTCCTGGTGAGAATTATTTTGCAACCGTTGTAAAGGCCAAAAATAAAGAAATTCTAAAAACACTGGTGCAATTTGCAAAAGCATTTATGAGCACGGGAAGTAGTACCACAGGGGAAATAGGTTCCCTGTGCAAACACACACTTTGTTTTATTTTTGAGCAAAACATTTTTCATTGTGGCAAGATCTCCTTCCCAACCCCCCCCAAAAAATTTGGATTGATCCGCTCCCCTTCCATGCAGGTAGGCGGGCTACGGGCTAGAGTAAGTCCCTGACCATTTCCAAGATGGAAAAGGATTTGATCACAGTTTGGAAACTCCCACAAAGGTACATGTTATGGTCATTTCTAAACATACAGTGCCCACTTTCCACCCCATGAGTGGGGTTTACGAATGCAATTTCTCTTGGTGGAGTAATTTTCAGCAGCAAATGCATTGACACCTGCCAGGAATCTCTTTGTGAATTCCTGGCCGGTGGAAATAAGGCATTTGCTGCAGTACACTTATGTTTACAAGCAAAAATATCTTTGTGGGGAAACCCTTTTGTCAGGAAAAAAACATTATAATTGTGGAAAAAGTTTAGGACCTTTTCAGAGGAATAGAGACTGTTGAGAAACCAGCTCTATCGCAATGCCTGCTTATTTTTAGGTCGAGCCTACAGCGATGACGCGGAGGTGATCAGTTGTATGTACTTTGTGATGTTAGACTCCTCCAATGGTTTTGGATTTGTCTATTTTCTCGTAAAAATAATGCCATGTTAGTGGTTAATTGAGCTTCCTGGCCCTCCTCTCTATGAAATTGCTCACTCCCCTGGATTATTGCTGCAGGACCTGTAGGCTTCCGCTTTTTTTTATTAATTACTGTTCAGGGAATTTTTGGGTACATTTGAATAGCTTTGTACTCATGCAACTGTGTTTGCAGCTGAGCAATCATGTTTTAAAGGCTTTGTGCATGTTTTTGGTTCTTCGTGATTTTGCTAGGGGTGGGCACAATTTGCATAGTCGCGTTACGCAATGCTCCGCGAAACGGTAAAAAATCTCCGCGAGCTACACAGAATTCTGTGAGCATGCAGAATTGCTTGTTCTGCCCATTTGCAAGGCATTTGTCCTGTTCATTGACACTGTTTGCATGCTCAGGGGGAAATATCTCGCAGACTTGCCCATGCGGTCGCCAATTGGCGCGGCCATCTTGTTTCACTTATTCCGCCCACTCGGGATGCATGTTTCGCGACCGCGGATGTCCAATGACGCGTCCGAATGGTCTCCCCCAGGCACTGTTCAAAACAGAAGCCGAATTCTGGTCAGAGCACTTGACCCCCCTGTTTTTGGAATGCCGATCAAACTATGATGTTCCCGACTCCTGGGAGGTGCAATTATCCAACCCATTTACAAGAACGGGAAGAGAAATAACCCTAGTAACTACCGAGTTATAGCCCTCCTTGACGTGGAGTCTAAATACTATGCCAGTATTCTATTGGAAGATCTTCTGACCTGGGCCAATGAAACAAAACGCCTCCCCTTCAAACAGGTTTTGTGGCTAAATCCGGAACAACAACCAACCTACTGTCATTATTTGTCCTAATAGAGAAAGCTACTTTGCAACAAATTCAACTGCACTGTTGCTTCATGGACTTCAAAGCAGCCTTTGACCACGTACCTCGGGACATACTGTGGCAAAATCTAAAAGGCTGGGGAGTACTCCAAAACGTGGATAAAAATCAAGTTGGGTGAAGGCTCCCACGTTTCCAGGAAGATGGAGACCAGCAGCGGAGTAAAACAAGGTTGCGTACTGGCCCCACTCCTTTTTAACCTGTTCATATCGGACCTTTCACCAATCCTTGACGCCGTTAATTGTCATCCCCCTCAATTAGATGGCGTACGAATCAGTAACCTCCTATACGTCGACGACCTGGTGCTGCTCAGCCACACGAAGGTGGGCTTACAGATGCTCCTTGATGAACTGCTCCCCTACATCGAGGGCAACCTTTTAGAGTTAAATCTATTGAAAACAAAAACAATCACCTTTGGGAAACCTAAGAAGTCGCGTGGAGGGTGGTACTTCGACAACGTAAAAATTGTTCCAACACCTCATTATAAGTACCTGGGAATATTGTTTGATTCCAGAAGCTCATTTGCTAGGCAAAAAGAAGCGCTGCGAACCAAAGCTCTGGCTCTAGAGGCTGCAGCAACAAAATTGTCAAAAAAACTATTAGGACCCAGATTTATCCCATTGCTAAAAGTGATAAAGGCAAAAACATCTAACTCCCTGACGTATGGCCAAGAGATCATGAAGGGAACTACAAACACTCTTCTAAATAAACTGACAACTAAAATCTTTAAACGTGAATTTCATCTTCCAAACTCAGCATCACCAGCACAAGTCCACCTGGAATTTGGCTTACTTGATCACCATGGCATAGAAGCCGGGGCATTCATAAAGTTTTGCAATAGATTGCGTCAAGCCCGGGAAGATTCACTGGAGGCCAGACTCTGGCAAGAAATCCAGAAAAGTTATGCCAGCCAAAAATATCGGCTCCACTTGGAGCACAGCTTACAATTACTTGGCATTAAGAATTTTTTTGGAACAAACCCCTCCCAGTCTGCTTTAAAGCTAGCCATCAAGAAGAGTACTAGGTTGTGGTCCTTTCATTCAGACAGGGCAACGCTGTCAAAAAGGAAACACGCCTGGGCAGTTATTACTAACTTTAACCCAGGAGTAGAATCCATTCACCTATCAACTACCACGGCACTTTACCTGAAACAAAAGTTCCTGGCACTAAGTTTGGGTGAATGGCCCTTTTTGAAAAATCTTCCAGAATGGCGCCGGAAAGACAGCAACATCCAATGCAGGCTATGTGGCTACTACACCGAAGGGTTGGAACACATAGTCTGCCTATGTCCAACAATGCTCACCTCTAGACGCTTATTATTGCGAGAAGAATGGATAAGACTTGGAATTCGATCTTGCCGCCAAGCCATAATAGCAGCCTTTAACCCGGATAACATAAAGCTGAATATCGGGTTAACAAAATTAGTAACTAAAGCACTAAGCCAGTTGGAAGTTATCAGGGCTGCCACCACTGTCCTGTTAGAGCCGAGAGAAACCTTAATTTTGGATACATCAATGCCTTGTTGGCTATCAACAAATTGCTGATTCAAACTTGGTCCGCGACACTTACAACACCAGTTAAGAAAGTAGGTAGAGTTTTAATCAAAATTTTAATCCCCCAAAAAATACACAAAAAAACTCTCACTATTTTATGATCATGATGTATGTTTTTATATTGTAAGGTTTTTAATTTACCAATAATAAAGTTTATTATTAAGTCAATCTTCCAGCCAGAAGAAACCTGTCAGCCTTGAACATCTGCTCCTCATGGGGATGAGGTTGAAGTTACCTACAAGTCATACCAACCACAGTCCGGGATTAAGGCAAACCAGGCATTCCCGCTGGGTAAAACAACCATTTACACAAGTCCTCCTTCTTGCGCAAGCACTTTCCCTACTCGGGCCTTATGAACTATTTGAAGTTACCTCCAAGTCATACCAACCACAGTCCTGGATTAAAGCAAATCAGGCCTTCTCACTGAGTAAAACAACCATTTGCACAAGTCCTTCTTCTTGCACAAAGCAATTTCCCTACTCGGGCCCCAGGAGGGAAAATGACAACCCATTTTATGTTTCTACTAAATAGCCCCTTGCCCACTGCACCAAGAAGGACTTCAATATCTTAGCTGACAGACCTGGACACTGAACATCTCCTGCTCCCCATCTGGCTAGGACATTTTATTACGTCTATTGAATGTATTTATTTATTTCACTCGATTTATATAGTAATGATTTTAATTAATCAAACAATAAAGTTTGTTACACTAAAAAAACAATGACGCGTCTGAATGACGTGTTGGTGATCGCGCACTTTCGCGGGATAGAGTGGCCGGCTACCAAAATCCCAGGCCGCACGCAATTGGATAGGAAAACTCATCTGCGAAAGTAGGGATCAAGGTAAGTTGCTACTGCATGCACGGACACGCCTTTTGAAAGCGCAAACAAGTAAAAAATTCTGCAAATTTACCGCCCAGGCCTACTTTGTACTGACTTTGTATGTACCATTTGCTTTGTATATATGTAACCGTGTCTGCAAATGTGCGATCTGGTGTTTAAAGGCTTTCTGCGTGTTTTTGTTTTTAATGGCTTTATACCTGCCGTTTAATTATTTGTTTATTTTTGTTTGCGTGTGTTCGTTTCTGTACCTGTTTCTTGTATGCTACTGCCTCCCTCCTTTAACCCTCTCCTGCCACATCTTCCCCTCCAGGACTGGCAACACAAAGCCTGCAAGAGCATAAACCAGCAGCAAGACCTCCACCAGGTCTCCCTTCCCCCACGCTCTCTTTGCAAACAAAGAAAAAACGATTGGGGGGGGCATTTCCAAAGTGCAGAGGATTAAGATGCCTGCTGCAAAGAACATGTGTTTGTGTGTTCAGACGTTTTGAGGCAACAATAAAAATTTAATGGGAACTTTGGCGATTAATGTTCCTGCTGGGGGTAGAACAGAGTTTTGTCTAGTAGCTGTTTCCACTCATGCTAAAGTAGCGCAGAGGGTTAAGATTCCTGCTGCAAAGAACATGTGTTTGTGTGATCAGAGGTTTTCAGGCAACAATAAAAATGTAATGTGAACTTTGGCGATTAATGTTCCTGCTGGAGATAGATCAGAGTTTTATCTAGTGGCTGTTTCCACTCATGCTAAATCACGTGCTGGTTGCTTTGTACATATTTACCCTGTCTGCAAGTGTGTGATCCTGTTTTTAAATGCTTTCTGCATGTTCTTGGTTTTAATGGCTTCATACGTGCAGTTTAATTATTTGTTTATATTTGTTTGCGTGTGTTCGTTTCTGTGTTTTAATGTGTTTATTTTGTTACAGAATGCTTACTGTGCACCTTTGTGTTCGATGGCTTCATGCGTCTAAAGGCTTTGTGCGCGTTTTTATGTTCTTAGTGACTTCATACTGACTCTACACACCCAATATTGGTATATTTTACTACTATACCTGCAGTCATATTTACAGTTACCTTGCAGTTGAAAGGGGCTTGATTTAAATGGTGCAACAGATGCATTGGAAGTATGCCCAAAACTCCACTAAACACCACATATTGCTATATTTTACTATAGACAGGCATTAAGAAGTGCAGTTATCTTGCAGGCAGCAGGGTCATTATTTACATGGTGCAGCAGGTGCAGTGGGACCAGGCTCAAACGTTATCCAAGCTCCTCTAAACACCTAGTATTGCTATATTTTAGAACTAAACAGTCAGTCACAAGTTCAGTTATCTACCAAGCACAAAAGTCATAATTTCAATACTGCAGCAGGTGCAATGTCACCGGGAACAAAAGCTCTAGGCACCTCTTTAAACACCAATTGTTGTTATATTTTACAACTATGAGGGTAGGTATGAGAGGTACCCCTTAACAGAAGTCAAGGGAATTGGGGTTAACTAACCAGTGAAACAGAGTGTTCCCTTGAACGTGAATAAATGAGGTGAGCCAAAGGGTCAAGAGAAAACAATTACAAATTACAAGTTTAAGTCAAGAATTCTTACAATTTATTGAAAATACACCATTTTTTAAAAGAAGAGTGGACCAGAAGGATCCCACTCGACACAGATAAAACAATAAAAAAAATTCAATCAACATTCAATATTGGCCAGCAAGATTGAAACACAAAGACAGGAAGGACTGTAAGACATAGAATTTGTGCAATACTGGTTGTATATTCGGACCCGTTTATGAACACCTAAGCTATGTACACCATAATTTTGTATATCAGCAACAGATGTCGAGATCATGAATTATACTTGGTGAAGCGTCGACGCGTTTCGGTGGTTTTCCAAAGTTCTGTCCACCTTTATCAAGACAACGTTTGATTTCTGTCAGCAGGGTATAGGGGTCAATATAATTCCCCTGGGGGTCCGTATTGGAAGGATATTTTCAGATTCTATGTTATTCCATATTTGTGTGCGAATTGTTAAAACCGCAAAACGAGTTGAAGCTGCCTATGAAGTGCTGATAATATAGACTCTTGGGCATGGAGTATAGACTATCCAGAATTATTATGCTCAATGCTGTGCTACTCCTTTTCTTTCTAGTATTAAAACCCAGAGGCGCCGAAGTCTTGTCCTAGCAGTGTCAGCGTTCGTTTCGCTATTTATCCACAAAGGACTGCTCGCTTCTCTGTTTACATATAATCTTAAGGTAGCAGAACCAGAGGCGTAAACGTCATATCCACGTGTTTAGGGATTCTTTTCCTGGTGTATCACGTAGGACTGCCTGCTTCCCCAGAGATCCTTTGTGGATAAATAGCTAAACGAACGCTGACACTGCTAGGACAAGACTTCGGCGCCTCTGGGTTTTAATACTAGAAAGAAAAGGAGTAGCTGATTCTTGATGCTCTGTATGCGGTGCAGCCAGTTTTGAAATGCTATGTCTTTGGCGGGACAGTCAGTGTCACTCCTTTAATGAGGCAGTCATATGGCTGCATTTATTTTCAACCCTTTGAGAAGAATCAGCGTTCCAGCATATCTGGCCAAAAAAAACCTACCACCTCAGGTGGCCAGCACAACACAATCAGCAAAGACTGTCAGCAAATGAAATCAATGACTCAGGCATTCTCCTTTCATAGACAGAGGATCTGGTAGATTCCCTTTCACTCACCAGGCTAGAACATTCACAAATGGAGTTCATAAAGTCGCTAAGTCCCGCCTCTTCCTGGAGCTCTTCCAATGAGGACCCTCCCAGATGCCTCAGCCTCCTGCCCAGCAGTCTCAATGCCCCTATCCCCTCCCTCTCTATCTCACGGGCTCCCCCTGCTGGGTTTACGCTTTAAAAATACCAATAGCATAGAATGATGTCTAGGGAGACTACATCCACAGACCAGAAGCCAGTACCTACTGGGACACTTTCCAATCCCACAGCTTCAAGTGGAGATATGAAACAGCAGCTGGGGTGTTCCTGAAATAGTATAATACATTAGGGGAAACCACTAATAATAATTTATGGTGTGCTCCGTCTTAAACTTAACTTTAGAAATCATCACGAATGTACGTTTATTTTGTGCAGTTTATTGGATTGCTTTTATATGTCAAAATACAAAAAAACATTTATGCTCCATACGCCTGCCATTGACATAGGAGCTTTTTTTAAGTTTCATCTAGAATGACTTTGAGACGTGAGAGTGATGTACCATAGAATACGTGTTTTGTAATTCAACTATAACACAGAGTGCTAACTAAGCTACTGAGAGGCGATTAAGCGCATATTGTTGCTACTTTTTTAACGTAAAACCTGATAAAAATTGATATTTTCCAGTGGCTGAACTAGAGATTGTGTGACTAATAATCACTGCATAAAAGCCTGGCTTGCCCACTGAATTGTATGATCCTGGGGATATGACTGTGTCACTGACTGACAAGTTACGATTGAGCGTGTTAACTATGAAAAAATAAAATCCTTGCAGGCACATAGCTTAAAAACATGTTTGCTCTTGTTGGACTTGGCCCTTTTGGCAGGTTCACCCCGAAACTTTTTGCGTTCTCCTAGACCTTTTCTGTAACCTGGTGTTGGTGATTTTAGGCCTCTGCGCACTTTAGCACTGTGGTCCAGTGTAAACTGTGTGCGCTCTCTGTGTATGTGTGGTGGGACTGGCCTGCCCTCCCATAGGAATGCATGGGGGAGATGTGTGTCCCTGGTAGTTCCTGATATGGGAGGAGTGCAGGGGCGAGTTTAGTATGTGCAAACTCGTGAGAATAAATGCTGCGCAATGGTGTGCGCAGATTTATTGTGACTTGTGGAGAAGTGCCACTTTTAGAAGTTGGCATTTCTGTGTGCAGTGTGTCTGCCTGCCTGATGTGAATTGCATGTCTGGCCTGTGATTGACAGGTGCTGGATGATGTGGGTGGCTCCAGGAGCCAGGATGGTTCTGCCCGGTGGTGAATAGGGAGATCTGCATGTAGATGGGGGGGGGGGAGTTGCACCTGGGACCTGAATAGTGCTGTGCCTTCCCTCCACAATGCTGGCTCCACCTCCTGTGGTGCGTCTGATGTCACTGGCCTGTCATGTGAATAGAAGACAGGAGCTGAGCAAAACAAAGTGCTCAGGAGCTCCCCTGAACCAGTTGTATCTGGTTTCCCCAGACCCTGCACCTTTTAGACAAAGGAAATGCTGTATAGAAGAAGGAGCTGTGACCCCATGAAAGATGTTCTGCTTTTTTGGATCTTGACAGAGGGGGGCTTGCTGCTGGTGGAGCCCAGGAGGGACCGCCATGGGGGCTGACTCCTTGCTGGAGGACCCTTTGTGCGGGCCCCTGGGCCCTACATTGCCCCTGATGCATTCAGGACTTATGGGACCTTTTGCTCTTACTTTGACTTTGCCCCAGGACCCTTGCAAACCTTTGTGCCCCTGTGAATGCTGTGCTCTGTTTCCTCTAATTTCCCCTGAGAGAGGAGCTGGGGCTGTGCAGCGTCACGCTGCTGGAAGGGAGTGAGAGGGAATCCCCAGCTTAGGGATTCCCCCCATGATGCGGGCCTTGTGGGTGCCCACCCCGCTTATCTTGGTAATTAGAACGGGTGCCCACCCCGCTTATGGCCGCTATTTATATTTTAAATTACGCGGGTGCCCACCCCGTGACTTTGCAGCTATTTGTGATGGCGGGTGCCCACCCCGCATTATTGCGAGCTCGCGGGTGCCCACCCGCTCTTTGTTTTAATTCTGGAGGGAGCCTACCCCTCATTGCCGAGCCAAAGTTGCCGCTGCGTCCGCGGCCCGCCTGGTTGTGCGCGGGCACTGTGGACCGAAGCGGAAGTGAGTCCAAACGCAAAGGAGAAGCCGGGCGGTATGCATGAGAGGAGGACGGGAGCCTACCCCGCCTCCTTGAGTGCCCGTAGCAGGTCCCGAGGCTCCCAGGAGGGGATCCGGGTGAAGAATGCGAGGTTGCAGCGCGGGGCTCCGAGGAGAAAAAGGAAGACCCGCGCCGCAAGGCTCTCATGAGTGAGATAACCTGGCCGCAGAGAGGAGACCCTCGCCAGTGAAGAGCCCAGGTGAGTGGGGCTCGAGTGATTAGTGCCTGGCAGAGGCACCTGGTCAGAGCGGTCCTGCTAGGAGAGCGAGCAGCTCCAACGTGGCCAGTATCTTTTTGTGGTATGAGCGGACCCGCCGTTGCGGGCCGCTGACAACGATGGCCATATTTGTTTCAAGGGCCCTGTGGGGGTCCTGAGGTCCCGTTGTTCCCCCAGAGCCAGCGCGCTCCAACGTTTGGGGCCATGTTTATTTTAAGAGCCCATTGTGGCTCCAACAGGTGACATCTTTGTTTAAAGGGCCCCAGAGGGGCCCGGGCTGGTCCCAGTGTCTGGGGCCATATCGAGGCGCATTGTCGGCGCCTGGGCGGCTCCGCTTGCGAGAGGGCTGCCCCAATGACAGGGGACATGTTTGTTTTCAGAGCCAGATGGCTCCAACGTTGGGCACATTTGTTTATAGGGCCACTAAGAGCCCATTCCCCATTTGACTAGTTACAGCTGCGCAGCAATTAGTGCCAGCTGCACCGTTTAGGCGCACCATTCTTTTGGGGTCTTGTGAAGTCAGGAGTGAGATACACTCCTTTGCCCCACACTTTCCCAGTTGCCCAGCAAGTAGTGGGCAGCTGCCACGTTTAGGTTTTCACAGTGCGCACCCTTGACTTTTGCTGAATTGGCAACGAGCCCTGACATTCTGGACACAGGGCATTTGAGCCCCTTTTGGAGATGGCCAGTTGGCCAGGGGGACTGGGAGGTAAATAGGGCACCAGGCCCTAATGTGATATATGTACTAAAAGTATATTGGTGTTAGGAAATGTAATTCATGTAGTATGTTTTACGCACCCTGTGTTCTACCTCTAAAAGAGATCTTTTATGATTATGAGGTTGTTTGGCATATTATGGTTTATGCTAGTGAGATTATGTTCTCTGTGATTTATGCCCCTAATGTGAGTTATACTTAGGAGGTCAGGGTCTAATGCGTTTAGACTTATGAGAGGACTGCATAATGTGTTTATGCTGGTGAGGTTGGCGCAGAATATAGTTCGCGCCTGATGTGAAGTTTATGACACAGGCTGATGCTAAGTACAGTGATTATCAGTGTTTACTGGTTGTACGTTTGTGATCTGTTCTACTTTTACTAAGTTCGCTTTGTGATGGTTCTGACAGTGGTCCATGTGGCCCTGTCATGTGTAGATAATCTCTTGTAAATATTGCCCAGTGCCAGTTGGCACAGTGTATATTGTGTGATTACTATTCTAATGTGTTATCAGGATACAAAAGCTATTTTTTTATATAACCTTGTGTGGAGTTCCTTTTGTAGTGTACCTGGGATGTTGTTGCTGTGTGCTTGCGCAAATGCTTTACACATGGCCTCCGGGATAAGCCTGACTGCTCGTGCCAAGCTACCAAGGGGGTGAGCAGGGGTTATCTTTGGCATGTAACTCCCTTGCCCTGATTAGAGTGGTGGTTTCTGCCTGGCTTTGGCGCAAGCCTTAGCTAACCAGAAATCCCATTTCTAACATTGGTTGTCAGCTGTGAGGATAGGACTTGCGTTTACGCAGTACCACAGTGACAACTGGCTGCACTACAAACTCTGCATTTTAGATTGTCACATGTTGGGGATAATTTTTTCTGATTTTGTTTTCTCCTCAGGAGTGTCATTTTTAAATGCTGTTTTCTGTGCTTTTATGTTATGTGGCAGAAGAGAGAAAATAACAGGGCGGGACGCCAGTAGGTAGAGAGGTTCTCCTAGTTAGGGAGTCCTTTGCTGGGTCCATTGCCCAATCCCTGTCCCCAGAGGTGTGGGTAGATAGGAAAGAGGGAGCGTGGAGGAGAAATGGCTAGCTCGGAAGGGTGGTTATCCCCCCAGTAGGGTGGAATTCAGTGGTGGCAGCGAAAGTGTGTCCAGTGCATTAAGTCCCATTCCCAGTTCCCAGAGTATGGTACCTGGTGCTCAGCAAGAGGGGTAGAGGTTGAGAATAAGGGGCATTGAGGAACTGTCACACGAGTCTGGAGGGGGCGTGTGTGGATGAGTGGTGTGTTGCACTGGATGAGTGGGTGTGAGTTCTTTTGGTGATAAAGAGCTTGCACTGGAGGTGGACCTCTGGCTGTGTGCTAGATGTCTTGCAGAGGCATTGGGGAGTGATTCCAAAAGTAGTGGCTTGTGTATCTTCTGGTCCTGTGTGGGGGAAGAGATTCAGTGTACTCCAGCTAGGTCCCAGTAGAATGGGAAGGGTGTAGGGGCTCATGTCCTGTCTCAGTGGAGACGGAGTGAGTGTGGGACAAGGAGTCCCACGGTGGCCCGAAAACCCCATCTCAGGGCCTGGAGTGTTCCCTAAGGGAGCGTCAGGTCGGGGGCCTAGGCTGTACTTACAGGTCATTTGAGGAGGATCTTCCTGTGTCTAGAGGACATGGAGTGTCTGTAACCAGAGCTCCAGCACTCCTGGTGTTGGGCAGTACCGCTCCTAAGTGGAGGGTGCAGAAGTCCTGGTTGAGGGGTGAGAGGGGGAAAGAATCCCCAGTGTAGGAACCAGTGGGTCAGGGGCCAGCCAGAAGGCTGAGCCACCAGTTAGTGACCATGATGACGCCACTTCTGTCTTGGAGATCTCTGCACCCTGTCAGGTGGACAGGAGGTCTTGAGATTAGAGCCAGGCAGACTGTCACATGACACATTAGTTATGTGTCATCCTCAAGGGGGGCATGCGTGCTCCCCGTGAAGTCCTGGTTCACCGGGCATTTGACCGCCCAGAGTGCTTGATCCATTTGTGGGGCCTCTGGAGGTCGTTCCCCGAGGAGGGGAAGGCAGGGTTCAGGTTCAGCCTGAGCTGGAGGGCAGGGCATCTGTAATCAGTGTCCTGGCCGGGTTGCCTTCTAGGGGTACCCCTGTGAACACAGGTGGGGTCATATGAAAGGCGAGGGAACCTGTGTTTCCCAGAAGGGGTGGTGCAGGCCTCGCCGGGATCTTTAAGGTATGGTAGTACTACCCTGAGAGCAGGTGGGGCACATCTTAAAGGAGAAGGACCCTGCTCTACAGTGGGAGGGTGCAGAACTCTGGAAGGGGGTGCAGAGGGAGGGAGTCCTTGCCTCTGACCCTGGTGCATCCAGTGAATGTAGATCCCAGGTGGTAGACCTGTTGATGGAGAGAGGTCCTGAACTGGTGGGAGAGTTGTGTTCTGGAGGGTGCTTCCCCGGGAGGGTGTGGATCCCCAGAAGTAGAGGTAGGGTGGGGCACTCTTGCCCGTGACCTTTGGTCAGCCTGAGGGTGCGGACCCTAGGTTGAACGATCAGTGGTAGTTTGGAACTACACTGAGAGGGAGACTGTAGAATGGCTATTGTGTGCCAGGGGTTACTGCCCCCCACTTTGTGGATTGGCAAGTACCTGCAACATCTGGATGACCTAGGGCCTGGTCCTGGCTGTGGATGACTGGGGAGTACCAGTGGGGTATCCTGGTTGGGCCAGAGAGTTCTTGTTCAGAGGGAACCATGTGGGTTCAGAGTGGCGTAGAACCGGAGGGTGTCCCTGTCATTGCGGGCCCGCGTCCGTGTTCTAGCATCCAAAGCAGGTAAACCCATCAAGGGAGTGATCTGTCTGCCCTGAGTTTTGGCTGGAAGGGGGTTGTGTTGGACTTGACCCTTTGGCAGGTTCACCCCCAAACTTTTTGCGTTCTCCTAGGCTTTTTCTGTAACCTGGTGTTGGTGATTTTAGGCCTCTGAGCACTTTAGCACTGTGGTCCAGTGTAAAGTGCATGCGCTCTCCGTGTATGTGTGGTGGGACTGGCCTGCCCTCCTGAGGGAATGCATGGGGGAGATGTGTGTCCCTGGTAGTTCCTGATATGAGGGGAGTGCAGGGGCGAGTTTAGTATGTGCAAACTTGTGAGAATAAATGCTGCGCAATGGTGTGCGCAGATTTATTGTGACTCATGGAGAAGTGTCACGTTTAGAAGTTGGCATTTTTGTGTGCAGTGTGTCTGCCTGCCTGATGTTACTTGCATGTCTGGCCTGTGATTGACAGGTGCTGGATGATGTGGGTGGCTCCAGGAGCCAGGATGGTTCTGCCCGGTGGTGAATAGGAAGATCTGCATGTAGATGGGAGGGAGGACTTGCACCTGGGAGCAAAACAAAGTGCTCAGGAGCTCCCCTGAACCAGTTGTATCTGGTTTCCCCTGACCCTGCACCTTTTAGACAAAGGAAATGCTGTATAAAAGAAGGGGCTGTGACCCCATGAAAGATGTTCTGCTTTTTAGATCCTGACAGAGGGGGGGCTTGCTGCTGGTGGAGCCCAGGAGGGACCGCCATGGGGGTTGCCTCCTTGCTGGAGGACCCTGTGTGCGGGCCCTTGGGCCCTACATTGCCCGATGCCTTCTGGACGTATGGGACCTTTTGCTCTTCCTTTGACTTTGTCCCAGGAACCTTGCAAACCTTTGTGCCCCCTGAGAGTGCTGTGCTCTGTTTCCTCTAATTTCCCCCGAGAGAGGAGCTGGGGCTGTGCAGCGTCGCGCTGCTGGAAGGGAGAGAACGGGAATCCCCAGCTTAAGGATACCCCCAGTGATGCGGGCCTTGTGGATGCCCACCCCTTTCATCTTGTTAATTAGAGTGGGTGCCCACCCCGCTTATGGCCGCTACTTATATTTTAAATTGCGCGGGTGCCCACCCTGCGACTTTGCCGCTATTTTTGATGGCGGGTGCCCACCCCACATTATTGCAAGCTCGCGGGTGCCCACCCCGCTCTTTGTTTTAATTTTGGATGGAGCCTACCCCTCATTGCCGAGCCGAAGTTGCCGCCGCGTCTGTGGCCTGCCTGGTTGTGGGCGGGGCCTGCGGACAGAAGCGGAAGTGCGGCCAAATGCAAAGGAGAAGCCGGGCGGTATGCATGAGAGGAGGACGGGAGCCTACCCCACCTCCTCGAGTGCCCGTAGCAAGTCCCAAGGCTCCCAGGAGGGGGCCCGGGTGAAGAATGCGAGGTTGGAGCGCGAGGCTCCCAGGAGAAAGGAGAAGCCCCGTGCCGCGAGGGAGACGCCGCCGGATCCCCCAGCGAGGCTCTCATGAGTGAGAGAGCCCCGCCGCAGAGAGGAGCCCCTCACCGGTAAAAGGCCCAGGTGAGTGGGGCTTGAGTGATTGGTGCCTGGCAGAGGCACCCGGTCAGAGCGGTCCACCAGGAGAGCAGGCTGCTCCAACATGGCCAGTATCTTTTTGTGGTATGAGCGGACCCGCTGTTGCGGCCCGCTCCACCGATGGCCATATTTGTTTCAAGGGCCCCGTGGGAGTCCTGAGGACCCGTTGTTCCCCCAGAGCCAGCGCGCTCCAACATTTGGGGCCATGTTTATTTTAAGAGCCCAGTGTGGCTCCAACAGTTGACATCTTTGTTTAAAGAGTCCCAGAGGGGCCCGGGCTGATCCCCGTGTCTGGGGCCATATCGAGGCATATTTTCGGTGCCTGGGCGGCTCCGCTTGCGAGAGGGCTGCCTCAACTACAGGGGACATGCTTGTTTTCAGAGCCAGATGGCTCCAACGTTGGGCACATTTGTTTGAAGGGCCACAAAGAGCCCATGCCACATTTGACTAGTTACAGCTGCGCAGCAATTAGTGCCATCTGCACCGTTTAGGCGCACAGTTCTTTTGGGGTTTTGTGAAGTCAGGAGTGAGATGCACTCCTTTGCCCCACACTTTCCCAGCCGCCCAGCAAGTAGTGGGCAGCTGCCACATTTAGGTTTTCGCAGTGCGCACCCTTGACTTTCGCTGCATTGGCAGCGCGCCCTGACATTCAGGACAATGGGCATTTGAGCCCCCTTTGGAGATTGCCAGTTGGCCAGGGGGACTGGGAGGTAAATAGGGCACCAGGCCCTAATGTAATTTATGTACTAAAAGTATATTGGTGTTAGGAAATGTAATTCATGTAATATGTTTACGCACCCTGTGTTCTACCTCTAAATATGGTCTTTTATGATTATGAGGTTGTTTGGCATATTATGGTTTATGCTAGTGAGATTATGTTCTCTGTGATCTATGCCCCTAATGTGAGTTATACTTAGGAGGTTAGGGTCTAATGCATTTAGACTTATGAGAGGATTGCATAATGTGTTTATGCTGGTGAGGTTGGCGCAGAATGTAGTTCACGCCTGATGTGATGCTGTGTGTAATGTAGTTTATGTCACAGGCTGATGCTAAGTACAGTGATTACCAGTGTTTACAGGTTGTACGTTTGTGATCTGTTCTACTTTTACTAAGTTCGGTTTGTGATGGTTCTGACAGAGGTCCATGTGGCCCTGTCATGTGTAGATAATTCCTTGTAAAAATTGCCCACTGCCAGTTGGCACAGTGTATATTGTGTGTTTACTATTCTAATGTGTTATGAGAATACAAAGGCTATATTTCTATATAACCTGGGATGTTGTTGCTGTGTGCATGCGCAAATGCTTTACACATGGCCTCCGGGATAAGCCTGCTGCTCGTGCCAAGCTACCAAGGGGGTGAGCAGGGGTTATCTTTGGCGTGTAACTCCCTTGCCCTGACTAGAGTGGTGGTTTCTGCCTGGCTTCAGAGCAAGCCTTAGCCAACCAGAAATCCCATTTCTAACAGCTCCATATCTAATAATAATATGTGGTGCACATCACACACTGAATTGTTTCTTAATCCACCCCTAGCAACATCATCAGGGCATTTTGCGGTGAGTTGTGTTCTTTCTAGAATTTGTTCCCTTTAGAATTGACTCATTTTAATAAATGCCACTGAATGCTGCAATATAGTCTAGATCAGTGTTTCCCAAACTGTGGTCCACGGACCCCTGGGGGTCCGTGACACATTCCCAGGGGGTCCACAGGCAACAGCTTTAAAAGCACAGAAAAGTTTCTTGTATAATTAGCAGCTTTGCAGCAGCAATAAAAGTGTCAAGATAAAGCCAGTGATTAATGTACCTGCTGGAGCTGAGGAGAGTTTTGTTCAGTGGCAGCTTTGACTTAACTAATGTAGCACAGAGGGTTAATGTGCCTACTGCAAGGAACGTGCAACATGCACTTTAAAAAGGAGCATTTTATGTGCATAGGTTCGTGGTTACTGCTTTTGTCACTGAGATTCTTTTGTTACTGTGCACTTCATAAGTGACAATCGGAATGTAGCAGAGGGACCTATAAACTGTCATCAAAGAGCTGCTAGCAAACTGCATGGTACCAGTTAGTAACTTTTGTTTTTTTCCCAGTTATTCATTATCCTGATGCTGCTAAAAAGATTTATTTGGGTGGAAATACATTTTTAAGGTTAAAGTCAGTGCTAGCCACTGTGTTATGTTCTGAATCCTGAGTTTGTGCTTTTACTGACCAAGCACTCTTTAAACATTTTATATACACACTGTTTTACATGTACGATTCAATGTCTCTATATGTGTGTGATGTAAAGTGCTCTGACATCCTACAATGGTATGAGAGATGCTATAAAACAAATGAAATACATGTGACAGAGGGGCTATTACTTCAATATAAAATACTACGGGCCAGATGTACGATCCGTTTTTATATGCGTGAACGGGTTCTATGAACCAGCTTTCACATGCAAAAACGTATTGGGCCATGTACATTGCCTATTTTACGAGTCGCAATTTGTTTGCGACTCGCTAAATAGGTTTTGCAACTTGCTATTTGGAAGGGGCATTCCCTTCCAAATAGTGAGTCTCAAAACCATGTACAAATGTTTTGCGGTCGCAAAATACTTGCAATTACCACTTACTTCAAGTAGATGGTAATGCATTTGCAAATGGGAAGGGGTCCCCAGGGCTTTTTTTTTTAACTGCTTTATTTAAAAGCAGTCCCAGACAAGGTGGCCTGCACAGCCCAGCAGGCACCATACCTAGGAGGGCTGGCATTCCCAATAGGCTCGCAAATTGCGAGAGGCTCATTAATATTAATGAACCTCGCAATTTGCGACCCCATTGGGAATCCGAAACAGTGTTAAACACACTGTTGTATATTTCATTTAGAGACTCGCAATTTGCCACTCGCAATGTGTCGCCAATTGCGAGGCGCTACATGAAATGGTTGTACATCTGACCCAAAAATCCTTAGGGGCAGATTTACAAGCCCCCTTGCTCCTCTTTTACGCCACCGTATTGTCACTTTCGTGATGCAGCGCCGCCGCAAAATATGCGCCATGGTGCAGGGTATTTACAACGTGACGCATCTGAGAGATGCGCCACATTGTAAAGCCCTGCGCCAGAAGATTTCATTTAGTCACTTTAGGGCCCATGCTGCGTCAAAACCCTGCTCCTGCTTGAAGCAGGCGTAAGGATTGATGCAGCATTAACCAGATTCGGCCCCCCAGAGCATTGCTGGAGCTGTATCGCGCTTGCGACGCAACTCCAGCAATGCGCCACCTTCACGGCACAGATGCGTCCTGCATCTGTGCTTTTTTGCCCCATGAGGCGCAGCATTGTAAATGCGGCGCATCAATGGTGGCGGAGGCATGGCGCACAATAAGTGGCGCATCCCTGCTATTATGCATGGATGCGTCACTTATTGTAAATCTGCCCCTAAGTACTTTGAGTATTTGTTTTGTGTGCACACGTGTGTATTTTTTTCGAATTACTGTTTTAATATTTGAAATTTAACTTATACAAATTGCTTGCGGGTCCCCGGCTTCCAGTGGTGACTCAATGGGGGTCCTCAGGAGTCAAAAGTTTGGGAACCACTGGTCTAGATTACTACAGAGTACATTAAGTCCTCGTGCCCAAAGTTTTAAACAGAAACCTGCCACTAAGATGGGGGTCCCAAATAAGGCAACATAGTCTTGATTTCACATCATGCGTCTGTAATCGACCACCAGACACTCCCTGCCCCTCATCCCATTCTTAGTGGTTCGTTTTCTTCCCTGCTTTCTCCCTTTGTCACTTTTTTCCCCACATTTCTCTTCCTCTTTCTTTCCACCTTTTGGGTTTTGTTCTGTCGTGTTCTGGATTAAAGTCTCTAAAGGAAAAATATGTGTCTGTCCCAAAAGTGATGGTTGCAGATGGGGTGGACCACATCTGCAACCATCAGCTCAAATTAAGCAGTCATGAAGGACTATGCCTTTATTTTTTAAAGTATCGTGATAAATAAAAAGGTAGGTGAGGGATGAATTTTTGGAAAAAGAAGAGGTGCTTCCCTTGGTGGCATCAGACACATTATGGAATTATGGAATGTGCTTCACTCGATTCAAGACCTCATCAGCTCTCACACAACAGCCACCTTGGAAAGGACCCTTTGCACCACTGATCCACAGTCAGGAATATTGAAGGCCCGCTGCTCATGGCGTCAGACAGCCAGCACCCTTTTGTAAGACCCCCATCTGTTCACCCAGTCTGCCTGGCACTGCCAATCTTAACTCGGTGTCCTGGCATCTATCTGAAAGAATGAATGGTCTGTGCAGAGGCTGTCACTCTAGACTGTCAGTCAAAGGAAGCATTTTGTTGTTATCGAAGAAATTGATTTCATGATATAAGAAAGGTAATATATAGTTACTTAATAAATAGAATATCTTTGAAGTTATAAAATCAATAGCCTGAAAAATTATATAAACAGTGAGCGGAAACTGCTGTGCCCATTGACTCTGCGGAGACTGTTTCATGATAGACACGGGTGCCAGGGATCACTTTCCAGCATACACAACTACTGACATTTTAAAATTATGAGACAAAAACCTGTGCATACCATATACATATGCATATAGCAAAGACCAATAGGAATAGAGAACCTCGATCTCAGAAACTGACCATGGAGAGCGCAGATCGCGATCTAGAATTAGTACACCCAAAGAGACCTAATGGCACTGGCCAATCAGTTTAGGAAGCAAGAGGGCTATAACTAGCCATAACTGACTAATTTCCACAACTCTGATGCGTGTGATATAGCAACGCTCTTACTATGTAATCAGAATGATATTCGAATGATTTCACCTTCTTGCTGCTTATCTTGCTTAGATTTCCTCACCCTTCTCATAATGCAACACCAAAAATATCTGTCAACCAACATTTTGTATCAAGGATAACAGGCAAAGCACACCACCCATACAGCTTTTCAAAACTCAAAAGCCAGGAGGAATTTTGGTATGGCCACAGGCAGCTTTAGCTGGAAGGAAAACCTCATGTAGTCAATTGTTTGAAAAATGAAGTTTAGAGAGAGGGGGGCTTTGGTTCAGCCCACTTCAGTGTTTGTTTTTATGTGTGTTTCATGGTTTGCCATTGTTTCAATACAAAGATTCATTAATCTCCTTTGCACATTTATTTTCTGACATTTCCTTGTGATACAATTCTTTTAGATTTTTAGCTTTTTTTGTTCGCAGAGTAAAGATATGTGTGAACATAGAGTGTCTTAAAGATGCACCAAAAATACTGGCTTTTTGGCAAGAGTATCTACTATGCAATATTTTGCTGTGTGCCCTTTTATGTTCATCATTTGCATTACACTCTTCATCATATGACTGTTTTTCGTAACAGTCTTCTTGCTTTCCAGATTAATAGGCCAGGATATGGACCCAGAATGCTCTTGCCAGAATACCACCTGAGATAAATATTCTGCCCTCTTTAGCGTCTACAAAAATATCGCCCGACTGGATTTAAGAATAGAATATTTACACCAAAGGGCACAAGCTTTTTTGTGAACAATATTTAGGATACAGTATGTATATTAGAGGATAAATCTTTGTAAGATATTCTGACATATAACTATCGCGCAATACAGTAATGAATAGACAACCTTATTGATCGCTGTCCTAATTGCCTCAAGTGTAACTAGGCAAATATAAGTGCCTTGTTAGACTCGCAGGAGTAGTAATTGCTGCTATGATTCACGTCAAGGGCTCTTTCCAAGTCCTTCCCTGACCAGCACTCTCTCTGTAACACGTATGAGACTGCCCCGTTCCCAGTCACTCATCCGTGCATCAGAGTTGGTTTTCCTACTGTAGTTCACCAACAAACTCTTCTCCATGTTGACCATGCAACGACATGCCACAGACCCACATCCCATCCCTCAGTTGGTCGGGTCCACGGCAGCACATGAGAGTACCAGTCAGTGGTTCAGGCTCCATCGGGTTCTTGAGGAACACGCGGAATCGGCCACAGCCCTCGGAACATGCTTTCTAGGCAGTGAAAATCATCCTGGAGGCGCTAGTGTGAGCGCTCCCCCGCGGGCTTCATCACCTTCAGGCGCGCTGCTTCCCGATCACCAGCTCACAGCGGAACATTCCATCCCTGGCAGACTTCAGGCATGACCACCCATCCTCCTGGCCAATCACACTCACCCTCACACAGTGGCAATTCAGGCCTACCCATAAAGCCACTCCCCTGACGCTAGCAGAAACATGCTGTTAATCAATCCCGCTAAGTTAGGTGTAGCACTCCTACCTAAGGGGACATCAGGAGAACTTGAACAGGGCATTCATACTCATTAGAGAAGCTACTCCGGTGGCCTGGTCACTGCATTTACTAGACCACTCACTCTGTAAGGAAGGCCTCTGTGGATACCTGGTCTCCCTCTGTCCCACATAACTCGCCATCTACAATCCGGTTGCCATTTTACTGCTCAATGGCAGTGGTTGCGCGTAACTATGGTATTGTGTGGTGTTGTCTGTGTGTGATACGGTTTACAACCATTACAACGCAACTATTACAACGCAGTGCTGTTACAACGCAGGTTTTACTACGCATACCATTACAACGCATTACACTGGGGGGCGCTCTAGGATAGGGAATAAGTTTAATTTACTATCCAACACCTTCCCTAGTGTCCACGGGGACTGGAGTTGGAATAGTAAATTAAACTATTCACTATCCAGCACCCCCAAGTGTAATGCGTTGTAATGGTATGCGTAGTAAAACCTGCGTTGTAACAGAATGCGTGGTAAAAGCATGCGTTGTAATGTCATACATTCGTGTGATACCCGTTACTCTTTCACTCTCTGCTGTTATAGTGTGATATTAGTTAGGGTGTGTAAGGCAGAATCCGTATAAATAATTCTAGATTGGTAATGGTGACAGGTGGGCATTTGTGGCTGACACTGAAGGGTGTACAAAGGGCCCCTACATTGGATACACGGGAGGGGATTTTATTTCTACATTAAAGATCTGTGTTCGGGCGATCATTAAAGTGACCCCGAATTTTGACACTATAATTAATTTCATTTTCCCTGTTCTGTATTTCCAGCATTTATTCAAGCATCTGTACGCAGTGTGGGCGCCTCTGGCATACAGACACATACTAAAAGGTGAGAATGAAGGGCTGTTCCTAGAGGCTGCTTCCTGAAACAAGATCCCTGCAAGAAATCACCAGTGATTAATTTGTGCCGGTGATAGCAGGTGGTTGCCACCACTCATTTTAGGGAACCAGGAATCCTCTTTCATCATAATGCATTGACCAAGAATCAGAGAGAAATTCAGACCCGGGAGACAGACGGAGGAATTCAAACATAAGATAACAGCAACAGAGGGAGAAACCAGGACTGAAAAAAACCTGCTGGAGTGAGATAAAAAGACAGGAAAGGCATGGTGATGGAAGAAAGAGGCATTGGGTGGAACAGTCAGCCTTAGTGCTCAGCAGCTTTGGGTCAGTGCGGTTATTAAAAAAAATCAGCACTGAGGTACGGGATTCAACTGATGGAATACCACAAAGAGGCAAGCAGTGAGGATAGCGCAAGGACTTTATTCAGGTGTGTTGTCTCCTATTCAAGCTAGCCTGGCTTATCAGCGCCTAGATGCCTCTGGTGAATCCCTTGGCTCACAGGTTCAATCAGATGCTCTATTCTAGAACATCTAGGGGCATATTATCAAGAACAGGCGATAAAATTATCACCGCTTTATCGGCAGGAAACTGTCGCTAATGCGGTGACAATGGGCTTGATAATATGCCCTTGTGAATTCCCATAGCAGCCCAGGTTAACACCAGAACCGGGGCTGCTATGGGAATTCACAAGGACATATCAAGCTCATTATCGCCGCTTTAGCGGCAGTTTCCTGCCGATAAAGCGGCGATAATTTTATTGCCTGTTCTTGATAATATGCCCCTAGATCGTGCTATGAGGCGAAGCATTCAAAAGGAAACACAAAGAAGATACACGTGCAGGCAAGCACGTGAAAAAACATAACAAGTATATGTAACATCTGGACAGTAGCGCGCTTTACAAATCCAACTAACATATTGACCCCTTAAGAAATTATTTTTTTTAAGTTCTTTTGTCAGTTGTTCACATTTAAGAGTGATCGGGTTCTTGTTTCTGCTCAAGGAAGGTTAGAATACAAGTCTCTGCTTCGGGGAGCGAACGCTGCCCCTGTTGATGCGCGTGGGCGTCAATATGGATAAACATCGGCGCTCTGCGCGCCGCGTGCGTGTTTACATGCGCGCGCGTGGGAGGGCCGCGCAGCTGCGCGAGGACGGCGCTGAGCGGAAGACGCCTCTGGGCGCAGTCTGTGCGGTGCGTGCCCATGGCCGCCTTCCATCTGCCTTGGACGCACCAGCGCCCTTTTCAGATACATATCCGAGGAGCGCTCAGAGGCCAGCCGTCTGGAAAGGGCGCCGAGAGGCCTGTCAGGACGCGTTATTATACTCTCCACCCGTGACCAGGCCATTAAAAGGTTAATAAACTGCAGTAGAGGAGCCAATGAACTGCCAGATAACGGCACAACACTTCAGAGGGGTCAGACCAGCAAGTCATGGTGCCGCTGCCAAAAACATTACAGAGTAGTGAACAGGAACGAGCTGCGTGTGCAGAGCTTTGTGCAGGCGCAGAATGGCGAGGCGTGGGGTTTGGAGGAGGGGGTGGGAGAGCGGGGGTGGGGGGGGGGCTGAAGGCGAGGAAGGGTTACAGGTTTGGACTGGATGGAGGTGCACCGGCAGAGATGTCGGGGGTTCCAGTTAAAGGAATCACAAGGAGGCAGCAGCTCAGGGTTGACCCGGGGTTGGATTGGGATCAGAAATTGGGCTGGGCACCCTAAAAAAGTGGCACACATATGCAGATTCCGTCTTTTCTCAAAACACTGCTTCTGTGTTTTAAGTGTTATGAAAAGAAGGAGGGATGTTGCTATAAAAGAGGCATGTTTTCATAACTTCACTGAGATAAAAAAAAAAATTGAAATGTTGCCAGGACGCACCTGAATGGGAAGCAACCTTTAGCACGACGCCGGAATCACGCTGTGCCTTTACTGCACCTGCAATTGAACAAATGTGTAATTAACACGCATTTGTTTAGCACGCAAGTCATTACGACTTGCTTTAGGGGGGTGCATTAAAATCTTACACCTTCCCTACTGTTGCGTAGACTGGAGTTGAATTAGTAAATTATACTAATCCAAAGTCTAGCGCCCCCTAGGGCAAGTCGTTGTAACAACTTGCGTGCAAAAGAAACGCATCATTGCTATGTGTTTGTACTAATGATGCGTAAAAAGGCATGCGTTCTAAACGCAAGCGTTATTCCAACATACAATTCACCTTAAAATAAGCAGGGGTGAGGGCCACAGCCCCCCACCCCTGCTCAATCTGCAAACATTATTGGGCAGGCCCAGCGAGAGACTTGGAGTGACACCTCCGCCCTGTTGGTAAAAGGGTGGTAACTGAGGCCCATCTGCCTCCAGACAGGCCACTGAGGCCTCCAACTGGGCTGCCGGTGTCATTTGAACTGCACAGAAACAGCCCAAATAGGCCACCATGCGGGCTAAAAAAGCAGACCACAGCTCCAGCTGGAATACCAGCCGATTGTCCAGTGCCTGCCTTACCAATCTGTCCTTGATTGAGGAACACTGGTGGAAATGGGTAAGCTATGCAATAACAAGGAGAGGTAAAGGTGGCGTGAGGATGAAGAATAGGATTTCTACACTGGCAGACATGTCTATCAGGCCAGGGATGGGTATGCAACGAGAGCTGCAGGTCAGGATCGGGGTGCACTCGCAGGCCTGTGTGGGGGTGCCAGTGATGGAATTGAAATACAGGTCAGGATTGAGGCCAACTGCTATGTCTGGGCTCCCTGTATTGGAAGCGCGAGGGTAGCTGCAGTTCTGGATTGAGGTGCACTGGCAGAGATGGTTGGGGTTCCAGTTGTGTATTAGAAAGTGCCAATGTAAGACAGGATGCAGGTGTGCTGGCAGAAATGTCTAATGGGCCAGGTACATATTTGGGAGGTGAACTACAGGTCAGGACACTGACGCATTGACAGATGTGTGGGGTTCTAGTATCCGCAATGGAAGCAGAAGGCCAGAAATAAGGTGCATTGGCAGAAATGTGGGGATTTCCAGTCATGTAATTGCAAGGGGTGTTATAAGTCAGGATTGTGGGGCAGGAATGTATGGAGTTTTTTTATGAAGGTGACCCCCATAAGCCGCTCTTAGAAGGTTTAGGTTTGGGTTTGACATAGCTGACTTATTGCATACATTATAAATAGAGTGGGCATTAGTTCTGTCAAGTTCGATCATTGGGTATTTTGGAACAGCCTGCTTTACTTATTGGCTTGAGACTTTGTCAGCTACATGTTTGTCAGCCAAAGGAATATTTCTTTCTCACTTAATGCTATTGGCGGTTTGGGTGTATCATGGTGCTTCTGATGGAGCTCGTGAATTGCAGTGAAAGAGGAACCATTTATCTCTTTCGCTGTTGACTTCCTTGCAGTTCCTTCCCACCCCTTCTATCGTCCCCGGTGTATCCAGTGTGCCTGTCCTCATTGCCTCCTCTCACCCTGCCCTCTTCCCCCTGTGAGTGGGCTCTTCATTGCATAGGACCAATCCCCACTGACTTACAGAAGACACATGCCAAGGTCCCAAAACAGCCTAACTATAACACACCCACCATTTTTGAGAGAGACAGTCATTCGTGTTCAGACCTTATGTGGTCTGTTAGCCCTTCTTGCCATGGCCACACTTTCATATACATAGAATAAAAAGAGGTAAGATTATTTAGGTTCTGAAATTGCTAATCCTGATGTATAATGATGACTTCAATTGGAAATTAGATAACATGTTTTTTTTTCACAGTGATAACATCAGTGTAAATGACATCATAACACTCAGGCAGGTGCCCTCCTGGCCAGACACATGATGCAGAGGGCAATCCCCGACAACAGGTGTTCTAGCCACACCATTTCCAACAAGCCTTGGCAACATCAATAGATCTGGCCTTGGAAGGCTCGTGCAATGGTTACATTATTTTTTTTATTTTGTATTGCCGGCATACTGCACAAAAAGAAAGAAAACCTACCACCGCCTACACATGGAGGCCATATGTCTACATTAAACATTCTAAATTGAAAAATAAACATACATATTTACTAGAACAGCACTTGTGCTTCCTAATAGGCAGATCTACTTAGAAGAGGTGCAGAACCTCTTTTTTAGTTGAAGCACATATTATATAGCTTTTATTGTAGCAATGAAAAGGTACTGTTGGATCTGAATGATCATAACATGAAGAAATTGTTAAACCACACAATGTCTAAAAAATGTTTTAAAGTTGCAGTGGAGAGTCTAACTTGGTCGGTGCCACTGTGCATATGTTCAGTATATGTTCTAAGGTCTAGGCAGTTCCGCTGCTTGGCACATGATGTCTGGATGCTCCAATAAAGTCTCTTCTTAAACCTTACTCGTCTGACATTTATTCTACCACAAACGTGTAAAGAATGATGGGGAAAAAACACTGCTCTCTATTTTCCAGACCTCCCTGAAGCAGGGAAGGGCGTCATCTAAGTGTAAAACGCTGCAACAGAAGGCAGTAGCTCCTTGAGGTGTGATGCAGACAAGTAGCAAATCCATGTTTTACTGAGCATCTGGTGATGAGGACAACAATCAGCACAGCCTGTTATTCAAGTATAGGCACAGTTCCTGACTAGGCCTGGGCGTAGTTTGCGGAGTTTTGTTATGCAGAACTCCACGATGTTACAAAAAAACTCCACAAAGTTCTGCGAGTGGCGGAGTGTAGTGTGAACTGCAGTTTGTGCTGGTATTCCTGCCGCTCGGGTAGAACTTCTACCCGAGCGGCAGCTCGAGCTCGTGAACATACTGTTCGCGATCACAAACTTACAGTTCGCGATTGTGAGCGGGGAAAAAACTCTGTTGCACATCGCAAAACAGAGTCTTCTGCACTCCGCGAGCTCCGTGGAGTGCGGAAAACTGCGCGAACGGAGCGAAGTTCACCGCCCAGGCCTATTCCTGGCACAGGCAGTGCCCACCCCACAGATTAATTCCAAAGCACTTTATAGGCACAGTCATGCTTTCGTGCAAACCATCCCATGTGATTTATAAAAAGGCTTGAAGAAAGCAAGTGGTTTCACTTTAAAGCTCACCATCCCTTCACTGTACTGCTTTCCATTGAAGACACTTGTAGCTTCACTTCCCAGGGATGCTTCTTCATTTAATCTCCGGCTGCTGGTCCTAGACATTGTTTTTTATTTGTTTTATTGCAGGAGGTACATATAGTTGCAGAAGCCTGCTTCTTTGGCATCAGGGCTGGTGTATTATTATGTTCAAAGATGGAAGAGGAGGTATTGCAGCAATCACCTTCTGAGTCCTTCTTCTTTGTCAGTTGTTACCCCCTGTTATGTTGATGTGGGAAACATCCTTTACAACGCTACTTTTACCACGCAGTGCTTTTACATCGCAACTTTTACAACGCAAACCATTACAACGCATTGGGCTGGGGGGCGCTCTAGGATAGGGAATAGATTTAATTTACTATCCAACACCTTCCCTAGTGTCCACGGGGACTGGAGTTGGAATAGTAAATTAAACTATTCACTATCCAGCACCCCAAAGCGCTATGCGTTGTAACAGCGTGCGTTGTAAAAACTGCGATGTAAAAGCATGTGATGTAAAAGCATGCGTTGTAATGTCATACATCCTGTTGATGTGTGCCACTGGTGAACCGAGAGCACAAAGGTTTTGACTATCTTATACAGAAACCAATTAAAGGGTGCTCTCTCTGATTTCGTTAATTGTACAAACTGAGAAGTAAAGGTAGTGTGCTTTGTTAGGAAATGTGAGATGCTGTGGGCTTCAACAGAGAAATGCTGCTTCAGTACATGTACTTTTTAGCTTTTTGACACTCGTATACCCCCCACTGAATCACTACTGGAAGCAGGGGGATCCCCGACAAAAATTAAAAACATTTATATAATACGTACCTAAAAAATTACATCTAACTACATAAACTAATATCTAAGGAACAAATACACAAATGACAAAATATTCTCTTCAATTCACAAGCAAAAATTCAAATTTGGCCCTATTTAGGTCGAGTCTAGCAGCGCGCATGCACTGATCTGCGAGGCATGTAGTATCTGAATAAGGGCCTGAAGCACCGCTCATGTTTTCTGTTGGCTCCTGTTAGGGCTCTTTATAGGGGGCTGCTTTTGTTTGGTGGATATGTTTAGTTGGTCCCACCTTTTAGTGATTCCGACCCTCGCTTGCGACTGGCCCCGCTACACTGGTGTTCCTCTTTTTTTAATTTAAGATCCTTTGTGGACTCTTTTCTTGTTGTTTGCATCAGCTGTGTAGAAGCACGATGTTCGGTTCAGGGACACCCTGCTTTGTTTCAGATGATCGAAAATTGCACACAATTTTATTCCAAACAGAAGTCTGGATGCTGCGGACAGCTGCTGAGGACAGAATGTAGACAGGTTTGGGGTGGCCAGCAGGGCCAGACTGGGATCCCAAACCAGCCCTGGCAATTACGTCCGACCGACCCTTGGGAAGGTGGTGGTGGGAGTGGGTGGTCATACGTAATTGCAAGGGCTGGAACACTGCTGCTGCGCTTTTGTTACAAGGGGCTGATTTTGCAGCACTACTAAAAAACCGACCCCCAGTACCAAACTGGCCCCCCACCCTTCTGGCCCACCGGGACTTTGGTGGCCAGGGCTGTCTCCTATCACTGCTCTGCGTCAGAAATCGCACCCTGAAACACTGACTGCGTTTCAAAGAAGTTTCAGAAAGATTAGAAACCTGTCTGCCTCGATGTACATAATATATTCTTGTCATATATATAAGGTAATACAAATTCTCATAACACTGTTTTGATTATAACTTTTCAACATGCTGCACAGCAACCACAATCCTCTACAACATAGCTTAAAGACATTGGCAAAGCCAATAGCTCTGGCTAAACATTTACAAGGTCCCAAAGGAGAGACAAATTGGCTATGCCAATGCTTGTTGCTTCTAATGCATCCTCTTATTTTGCTGGAGCATGCTAGAACTTGAGTTGAGGCAACCCCAGGGGTCTGAAGACCCCTGCATAAGAATCACTGTTTTTGGAACAAGCAGTACCATGCCAAAAGTAGCTCTTACTCCAGATGGTGTCCACTGCTCGTGAGACCCTCCTGGTGGTGAGTAGATGGGGGGCAGTGTGGGGCTGGTGCTGCAGAGTGGCTGCTCGCACAGCTCGATGACCTGGGGAGAGGAGTGAGGGGAGGCCTAGCCACTGTATTTCCCTTCTCATCTCCGAAGGAAAATATGTCCCATATTCCCAGTTATTTTCATTTCTCTATTTCTATTTCTCACACTTTGCTTATGTGTTAATTGCATCTTTTTTTTTTTTTTTTGTTTCTGCTGGGACTTTTTTAACACAGAAATAACACAGCACCAGTGCAGAAAACCGAAAGCCCCTTTAATCATCACATTTTATGAGGTCGTGTCTAAGACGATATTAGTGTACCGCAATAGTAAATCACAGGCAGCTTTCCTCGTATTCCCAGATCAACTCACTCGGCCTGGCTGCCAGTCAGGCGGAATGACATTCAGGCATGCTTGCATGCGTTCATTTCGCTCCCCCTGGTTGTGCGTTGGTAGGTTTTCCACGCATGGATTTACCAGGCCTCGAAGAAGCAGATCAGGTTTATCTGGCTGCAAAATCCAGCCCGAAAAATCCCATGAGACTGACTTCAGCAGCAGCTAAGGTCATGCCACTTTTGTTTCCTAAAAAGGGGAAGCATACAAGGCTCTTAGATTGATTAAGAATCATCGATTATTAATTTGGTTATTAATCATTAGTAGGTTTGTCCAATGGCTAGAGTTGCTGATTATGTATTGCCTAAGTCTAGGGTCCGTATTATCGATGGGGCGGGCTGCCGTGGTCTGCACCACAGACCACCTTTAACGTTGCGTGCTGATGACGGCCCCCGTCCGTCATGCATCACAGGGCTCGTGTGCTGATGACGGCTGGGGGCCGTCATGAACCAGCCCACTCTTCAAAACGGCCGCACAGGCGCAGATTCACGGCCTCGCCCAAGGGGTTAACAGGGTGCACTGGTAAAGACCGGGCCAGTTAACCTTGTCTAAAAGAATGCGGTGTCCCCAGAGAACCTGGGAAGCACATTAGTGAAAGGCAGACCAGCTGTTTGAAGCCCCCAGTCCACCTTTCACTTTGCAGGTGGCAACCCAGCCTGAATTCAAAGGAGAGCAGAGATCACCCTACAGGTGGGTGCAGTGAGTGACAGCACACGTTTAAGGGGGCTCTGGGGGGCCTAAGAGCCTCTATCTCTTCATCCACAGGGTACCCTTCGGGGTGCACCACCTCTTTATGGTGCAAAGTTAGTCTTCTCCCTTGCCTCTGCGCCTGTGTCTATAATTTGGTGCAGATACAATGGCAAAATGTTCCTCATTTGCATGGGGCCCGGCCCCTTGAGGTCATGCTGGCGCAGATGTAGTGCTGGCATGAGCTGTATTATAGAAGGGGCGGTACAAGTGTTCTGCACCTATTCAGTAATACCAAGGTGCCCCAGGGGCACACAATGTGGGTACACTACTCACCCCTTGTGCACAGGGAAGGAACCAGCCACACGTTGGGCCTAAAATTTCTACCAGGTTCATTCTTTAGACTATTAAAGAATGTGAACTTCAAAAAGCATACAGGACAAATAAAAGGAGATAAAGATACTACATGTGAACTCAATTCACTGTCCTCAGATCAAACCAATGTAACCAGGGGAGAACATTCTTTACCACAAATCTTTTACAACGTGGTACCATTACCACGCAGGTTTTACAATGAAAGTCGTTACAACGACTTTCGCTGGAGGGCGCTCTAGGATAGGGAATAGTTTAATTTACTATCCAACACCTTCTCTACTATCCACGGGGACTGGAGTTGGAATAGTAAATTAGACTATTCACTATCCAGCCCCCCCAACGCAAGTCGTTGTAACGACTTGCGTTGTAAAACCTGCGTTGTAACGGTACGCGTGGTAATACCACGCGTTGTACCGTCATACATCCGTAACCAGGTATCGAAGGAAGCTCACTCTTCTGTTTATTTTCGGAAACGTTGTTAATTTCTTGTACTTCTTAATCCAGACTGAGCTTTCTGTTATCTGATCGCAACATACCACTTATTTAGCCTCAGGTATTGTATTTTCAGTCTTCTTGCTACTTGGCATTTATGTAGTGCACTGTTGCTAGGTGTGTTGGCAAATATGCAATGCTTAATTTGAGCCGGTGGTTGCCAGGTGGGAACACTGACACTCACTTTTGGTGACCAACACTTATTTTTCCTCATTAGTAATATACCACGAGAAAGAACACACAGGCTGGGAAGAAGCAGGAAGGAAAAGGCGTACAAACTGTCACAAAGGGAGACAGCAGTAACCTGCAGGAGTGACACAAAGGTGGGACAAAGGGGAAGGGAGGGACTGGTAGTAGATTAGAGGCATGAGGTGGATTCAAGACTACCCACGCTCGGTATTCATTGTGCCAACATTTACATTTGCCGGCCACGGGCTTCTGAGGAGTGCTTCGGGCACAGCACTCGTCCATTTACAAATTAAGCACTGCATAAATGTCTGTGTGCGTGCTCAGATACCTAAAGTCTTTCTTATTGTGAACTTTAACTACTTAAACTAAGGATAACATCTGCAAGCTATAATAGTAAAACATTAGCATTTGGTGAAAAAAATCCCAAACCTTAGTCACGAATATGTAGGCCTGCCAGATAACTCCATGATGACAAATCAACACTTTTCCAGTCCTGGAGTTTCATTTAAGAAAGCAAACCATTTTGGGGAGTTGGTTAATTTAAAATACAATACTTTGTAAAGGGAAATCCCAGTTGTGTAAAATTGTGTTCTGCTGACTAGGAGTGGCCTGGCAACTCTTCTCATGTGGTCTTTTGGATCCCTAGATTTATGCTTACTTCATCCAGAAATACATATTATAAATTAATTAGTTCCTCAAAAAGACATTAATATCTCAGTTGATAAAAAGTCAAACCTAATAATTTACAGAAATGTTGTTGAGCCTCCCACCTCAGGTTTGCCTCTGGTCACAGGCCACAGTCCCCCTTCCAAATCTCTTTCAGTGGTGCCAAGGCGACCCATGCCATGCTTGGCACAGTCTGTCTTTATTTTTAAGGTAGGGTATAATTCTCACATTCTAGGTCATGTGCTGGAATAGAATAGTGAACCGGTCAGAATCATGCACTTGGTATTCTGGGACTTGTAGTTTTACTTTTCCCATTGTAAGTGAGAGCCTGTGCAAATGCCGCCTTCTCTACAGTACCCACTGTGCCAAGGGTAGTTGGCTAACAAGCCAGGACTGCCTGAGAGTGTCATAAGCCATTATACTGTTTTGTCAATGGTACCCATAAACACTGCCCTTCTAGGAAATCTATCTTCAAGGCGGCAGTTCACTCAAGTTTCTCAGCTCCACACATGAGCAGCTCATCTACTCTGGAACTCGTAGCCTCATTTATTTAATGATAAATTCCAGACTAGAAGCAGAATTGAATAAGTGCAGGTGATGGGCACCGACAACCATGTGTGAGGGACCCAGGATGAAAAATAACCTGCAAACACGAGGCAGAATCAAAACTCGGCAGCCTTTGTATTGAGTAAGCCCAGAAGTGGTGGCATCATCTCCTAAGAAAAAATTTGGGACCTTGTTATTTTTCATCCTGGGTCCCTCACACATGGTTGTCGTTTTTGTTTTTTAAATAAGCACTGGGAGTGAACCGTACACAAAAACCTGGTCTGGATGACTAACTCACGCATGGACCTGGGAAACATGAGCCCTCTGAAAAGTGGTGGTGAGGAAATCTATTGGCCCCAGATGACAGGGCTCTGGGAGCCATTCATTGCAGCCCTGTATCTTTCCATTGATGTGTTATCAACAATGGCGACTGTGGCAGGACACAGCAGATATGTCTCCCTGTGCTTGCAAACAGAGGGTCCCTGGGGAGGCTCTGATTTCAGAGAGCCCTCCCATCACAGCATCCTTATCTTCCATGCTATACAAACAGTAATATTATCTGCTCTGTGTAAACTGTGTGTACTTGCTGGGTTGCAAGAGTCTAGATCAAACAGGCCTGATATCTACATAATCCCTGCATGTTGCAGAGAGATTACATTCTGGGATCTCTTAGCATACACGGCCTTCTCTGGGTCGGGGAAAGGGTGGTATTGAAGAATAGACTCTCCTGAGCACACTACTGGCTGCTGTCAGACCTTTGTCGCTATTTAAAGTGACCGGAGTCCCACTAGGATGTGAAGCTGGTGCCTCCGAGAGGTGCTGCACAAAAACACCTTAGGGGGAAGGCCTCCATAGCTTCTGCCTAAGAATGAAAAAACCCTTCTCTGAGGAGGAAATGGGGCTCAGAGGCTGTGCTCATGCAGTGCTTGGCCTCTCTGCTGAGATTGACATCAGGTGCGGGTGTGGGGACCAAAACACACTGTGGATTCAACAGACACAGAAGTCTATATAATGAGTGTTTCTGTATAAATGGTTTGTAACAAAAAGTTAACATTGTAGTGGCCAGTTCTCCTTATTTAAACTGATCATATAACTGGTTTCAAATATATGAATTTAAATGGATGTATATTTCTCAATATGTAAAAAAAAAAAAGAAAATTGTGGAAACTTGTCAGAGAACGGTCAAGAGCAGTGGGTTTTAACATTTTCACTTTTGTGGACCCTTCACTTAATCATTATTGGGATCCAGGGACCCCCCCAACACTGAATCATTATTGGAACCCCGGGACCCCACTGAGTCATTACTGAAATCTGCAATTCCTGGCCTCAGAAATTATGGTAATTTCAACAGCAAATAATACACAAAACTACAGAAGCAAGCATTCATCAAACAAATGCCTACATTATGAAATATTTGATTTAATTCACACACAAAAATATATTAAAATTTTAATTTTAATGGGAAGGTTGGAGCTTATTGAAATTCAATTGCATGGTTAATACTATATTCTGATTGATGCACTGGCACTGCTCCCAAGAATCAATCTGAGGATAGCAAATTAATTTGTAGCATCTAATTTCAAATTCTTTCACACTTACGGAATATTTTCACATTCTCAATTTTAAATGCTGCTTCTTTGTTCATATCCACTTTATTAACCTGTTAACAATATTATATTTTCTTAGCAGTTGCAGACCTTCTTACTAGGTGTCTCGGACTCCCGGGGGTCCTCGGAAGTTGTCTTACAAATCTGCCATGGATCCGGGCTCCTGGACCAACTTTGGAGAACCCTGACCTTGAATACAGTTATACACCTGTAATAGTTGGCAGCTGTGTTTTCGGTAGAAATCAGTTCCACTCCTGTAATAGATGGAGGAACCTATTCCTAGTAAAACTGATGCATTCACATCCAATCAATGGAGGCCCAACAGTAAATGGACAGTGAAAGACCTCCTGAATCTGGTGGAGGGATCTTGTCGGCTGTATTGGGAGAGAGCATGTTAGGCGATGTTTGCAGGAGGTCCAGTGTTTCTGGCAGGCCGGTATGAAGTCACTGTTATCGTGCCTGGTTTTGGAGAAGCAACATTTTCATCGGGTATGCATGGGCAGGCCAAGTCTGTGCTAACTGACAGGACTTGCAGGTGCACGACCTGATGAGAATCAGAGGAGTTAAGAAGTGTGCAGGTTCCAGGAGATTCCTGTTAATTTGTAGTCAGACAAGAGAGTGGCAGGGAAAATGGCCATTTGGACAACATTATGAGGTTCTAGCCAATTGCTAACAGCAGGAGGGTGCAGGGCCCAGATTCTGGCACTGGTCTCTCCTGGAGGCAGGGCAGGACAGTTTAGCATCTGGGTCCAGGTCCCCGTTGGTGAGATCCAGCGCTATATAAAACTCACCATGGAGTCACCATGGCCTCCTAGACTTCTCCATGTTGCACAAAGATGGAAGCAATGATGTGAAGTAGAAGTTAGCTTCCACTCGAAGATTCCTGTGCATAAGTATGAGGGTAACCTTGGGACATTCACCATTGTTATGGCCACCAAAGCCAGTGGGTGTGTTAGGGTTGCAGTTCAGGCGGTCGGTTTTACTCCAAAGCTTTACCTCCAGCAAAGCATCAGCCACACAGTTGCTGCCATTGGATCATGTGCACCGCAACACTTCAACAGACCTCGAGGTTTTAGGCGGGTGCCTTCCACTGCCTTGATTGCTTTGCTTCTGCATGTTTATTGGCCTGCAGAATCTCAGAAAAGCAGGGACACTCTCCTGTGATGCCATTAGTACTGTCAAAGGAAAGAAAGAGGTGCCAGATCCGGTACCTCATTATCTTGAGTGTTAAAGAGCCACAAAGACCAGAATAAGTCTGCTAATGATTGTGAAAGAATGAATGTTCAATGGATGATTGAACATAATATACGTGACCCATGAGGTTAAAGCATAAGAATGCTTCAGAGTCGCCATGTTACTTTCTCTTTGTAGCTAGCGAGACCACCTTTACAGCCCTCCTCTCTATCAAGGCAGCCCCTTTGATATTAAATACCCGAGTTTGTCACCCCGCCAACTGAATGTAACTCTTTTTTTGTTTTGCGTACACTGCAACAATCTCAGATTTCTGGAGCCCAATAACCAGGGGAGGCACACATTTTATGAGTAATGGTTGTGATAAAGTTTGAGGGTGCCTTGGGTGCAGATCCGGACATACGCCTGTTCTGTACAGGGAAGCGCCAACCTAGAAACAACCTTTGACGAAGCTGGATGCTCCCATACACTTAAATAGGGTCACCCAGCCTACAAACCTTCCTCACCCTCCAGAAAAGAAATATTTACCTTGATCGACTGCAATGGTATCATCCTCCAAAAACACAAAAAGTAATTTACCGTGGAGATGTAATGGGTTGTGAGGTGTGCATATGTTCCATAGGACCAATCTGCAAATTGCATTTTATTTGCTCTTGTACTCCCCAGACAATGATATAAGGCCATTTGGTATCTTTTTGTTGTATTTTGTTGCTACCACTAGGTGGCGCCTAGAGCTGCTGCCAAAAAACACAGCAGCAGCTCTACACATCCTGGTGGATGGCCAGAACGTCTTCTCCAACCCCTCTGCCCATGTCCCACCTCTCTTAGTCTCAACACTTCTCGACTCTTATCCTTGCAGTTCTTGCGGACAGCTATTCAGGGCACTTGTATCAAGATCCATGGGGTGTCCAAACAAGTGGTGGCAAAACTAACCGCACAAAGGTAGAGGCAGGGATACTTTTTAAAGGGTCGGAGGACACAGAGAATTGAACTTGGCCACTAGACATTGTCCATATAAATCAGTAGCCAAGAAGGACATTAAAGCTGGCTATGTAAGAAACTAGATGAGGCAGGTCGTGGCTATGGCAATCTCATAGCAAGAGCAAGAGAAGTTGGTGGACATGGGGTGCACAGCTCAGTAACTTATGTTATGTATCCATTGCATTATAAGTCACATATAGCATACATTTCATGCAAGTGAAAATTAAAATGGGCAGGTTATTTGGTACAAGTTTAGTGATAAACACTCTTTCAGTCATTTACTACAGTGCAAAGACACATCTCAGATCATTACCACAGTGCAGCTTAACGGACTCAAGAAAGGAATTCTTACTGTCTCACAGATTCCATTCTACAGTCATTTCACAATAGCAGACCTGTTGGGAGAGGGGGTTGGGAGTCAGGAGGTTTATTCGCACTGCTTAATCTTTGTGATTCACTCTCACTGCACGGATTTAATCCTCTAAGCTCTGGTTATGATTAGATACCTTTCTTATAAATAATGCATGTGAAAATAGCGTGACATAAACCATATATGCAGATCCACTGAGTTTAATTTGATGTTTATTACCATTGTTGTGGGAGGGTGGAGATGGGTGTGTTGGAAATCAGGACCCGTCTGCAGTGCCTCACACACTTTTTGCCCCATTTGAGACACCTAGATGCTGGTTTTCTGACTCTGATAGTGCCCTGGGCTCCGCTAGGTAGGCCCGGGACCAGTGCTATGGTAACAATGCACTTAGAATACAGTGACAACACCTACATGCACCTGGGTACACTATGGGTTAATGTACCCCTACGACCTCCCCTATAAGGCCCTAGTACAGAAAAGGGCAGGGGGGTCAAACCTACCTTTAAGTCCCTAGTATATAATAAGGCATGGCAGTTTAGAGGCCAGCAGCCCTTTCTGCACATGCTTGTGTGCACTTCTGAGGCATGGTGTCAGTTTAAAAGCAGCCCTGTGTTGCAGGACTGATTTTAACATGTAAATTGTGCCCAAACTTGACTCTGGTGTGTGGGGCACTTCAAAATAAATTAACTACATTGTTTATGCAAACTAGGTACCCACAGGGTCGCCCCTAGGTGTCCTAGTGGTGGGGGGTCAGGTATTTATAAGGTTGACCCTTATAAAATAGGTTGTATATGCCTTGGGTTTAGCGAAAGTGCACATTTCACTCCCCACATTGTAGTAAAGTGCTTCCCAAAATCGATATGTAATATTTTAACATATTCAGAACTCTTAACGTCTCCCCTAGATGTTCCAGGGGTGGGAGGCCCTGTAGACATAAGAAGGGTCCTTATAAAAGATGTTTTATAACCCTGGGGTTGCAGAAATTGCCAGTTCATTTTCCCCAATGCAGATCCCCAGCTACATAGGTTAACATGGCAAGAAGTTATTCATTAATAATTAAGAATAATAAATGAATCAGAAAATATCATTCAAGGCTATACTATAATGGTATTGATATATCCAAAAATATATTATTGTTGAATTTATCCTAAAATGTACAGACACTAAATTGTAAGACTTTCTTGTCCATGCCAAAATTCAGCCTTCCAGTGATCTGTCCTGATTTGTCAGAGTTAAGTGGATTAGCCAGGCTGTTTTGATGAGGTGATAAGTCGCCCCTGGGTTGAAAGAGCCATTCTGGAGCGGAGAAGGGTCTGCTACATAAGAATGCCAGAGCAAGGGGGAAGGGGTTGTAAAAAATAATCCTCAATATAAGGCAGCAACAGGCAGGAGAACAGTAGCTTCATTAACACCTCTACTCTTTGAACCCAGCCAGATGGCAGGATTAAAGAAGGAATGTGCAGGTGCCAGGGGTAGGAAGAATATGGAGATGACCAATCCTAGAGGTTGGCTTAGCCAGCTCTTGCCTCTCTGCTGAGACTTCAACCATATTTAATGTTTGAGAAATAGTGCTTTCTGGGAGACCTCTGTGCCACACTTTGAAGGAAATGGTCATGCTCTGAGGTGTTGTCCTGCACCTAATTAGACAGGTGTGCCCTCCTGTGTGACCCCAGAGAACACTGAATAAGTGTCTGAGAGGAGCAGTTGCCTCTCAGATCTGCTGCTTGAAACAAGAGGAAGAAGAAGGGTCCATGCTGAGAAGTTTGATTTGCACCAACCCGGCCCTGCACTCTGACTGCCTGCGTCTGCTGTACAGTCTGAAACTACAGCCTGTGGGACCTAACTTGCTTAAGAAGTACTAAAGAGTGGATTCCATGCAAGCTACAGGTTAACAGAGGTCACCTAGACCATCACCACCATCAATCTCCAGCCAGTGGATTTGTAAGGGTTTTGTCCAAGTGGATTGTGGGAATTGAAGTCTTAAACTTTCAAGGACCCTCTTGGAGCTTCCAGACCTTTGGAGTAGGTTTTTGACACATTGGCACCCTGAAAGGAACTTCAGGAAGATATTCTAGAAATTGGAAGAAGTTTGGAGCTCGTCTCAAGGTGGGCCGGCAAACCCTTACCGAATGCAGATTGCCTGAGAGCTTCGAAGGACCTCTGGAAGAAAAGCTCCAGAACAGTTTCTAAGCCAGTAGATAACAACTTTGACCAAGATCTAACCCGAGGGGTAGCAGTGCAGGGCTCCATCTCGGTCGGTCTGAAATTTGACTTTGTCCCAATCCAGTGTGCCCAGATGTCTCGATAGGCGCTATAGGTTTCTATGTGCTTTATAGTACTAAGGGCCTGATGTAGGAAGCGTAATTCCGGTCGGTAGCGGCCGAAATTACTGAATTTCGGCCGTTACCGACCGGAATTAGGCTTTTCATATGTAGGTGGCTTCATTTCAGATTCGGTAATTTACCGAATCGGTATTTAAGAATTCGGTAAATTACCGAATCTGAAATTTAGGGAGCTCTCAAATGAGTGCTTTTCCCATCTTAGGATTCGTTATTAACCACCAACTAGAAGTTGGTGGTAAATGAAAACCTTAGAAAAAGCATTTTTTTTGCTTTTCCAACGGTGCCATGTTGCAGACGTACATGCCCTTAGGGCATGTACGTCTGCAACATGTGCACCCATACACATTTGAGGGGTGCCACAGGGTGTCAAAGTGACACCCTGCCACCCTTCAATGTTTCCCCTATTTACTGAATCGGTATTTACCGATTCGGTAATTGATATTCATTCCTATGGGCCACCAGGCCCATAGGAATGAATGGCAATACCGAATCAGTAAATACCGGTTCGGTAATTACCGAAACTTACCGATTCGGTAATTATTTAAGAAAAATTACCTACATCCCATTTGCCTGTTCTTAAATACCGAATCGGTATAAAAATGTATATCTCTGGTTCCCTACATTGGATTTTTTCGTTTTGGTGTAATTTTAAAGATAAAAATATTTCCTATTTTAATAAATTGATGTAGGATTTTTATTGTGTGCTTTACTGAATTGTTGTTTTTAAATGCTTTACATACCTGTCTTAGAAGTTACGCCTGCCTGTTTGCAGCCAAGCTACCAAGGGTTGAGCATGACAATAATTTTCTTAGACCTATTCTTAGCCCTATATTGTTTTAGTGGCGTTATAGCCAGCAGTAGATGCATGTTTACCACTACTAATAATCCTCTTTCTAACATTTGGGTGTTAAAAAGTTCTGCAGGTTTCGCCTCTGTTGAACTGTGCTTGAAAATGACCATCAAGACTCCATTTTGTGTTGCCATGCTCTCGGCAACTTGATGAAGAATACTTTTCATGTCCCTGCTGACGCTTGCTCAACCCTCCTTCCTCCTTGTGGTCGAGCCAATTCCGAGAAGCTGCCTGTGTGCCTCACCCCCCAGTTGTGCCAGAGACTCAGCCACATCCTGTCCATTGTTGGTAACTCAACCTGTCACGACCAGCTGCCCTGTGACCACACCAACTGATAGAGGAAGCACGAGGCTGTGCACTGTGACCACACCAACTAATAGAGGAAGCACGAGGCTGTGCCCCATGACCACACCAGTTGGGCAAGGAAGCATGGGGCTGTGGACATTGTGCAATCAGAGAACAGATGTCCCCTGACCACGATTGCACCACAAGACTGACGAAGAACTTGTCAGAATGATGAACTTATCAAAATGTGGAACTGTGTATTGGACAAATGGGCGTGGCTAGCGCTATAAATATGTGTAAGCTGTGGAGTAAAACAGCAGTCTCCGTAGAATTGTCTTTGTACCATTTTGGGAACTCTGTCCTTAGCTCGAGCTAATAAATAACTTACTTCCCTCCATGGCTGGTTGTCCTGGTCTCCTTGGTAATGTATGATTTGAGCAAGAAGAACCCCGTAGATTCTAGGTGTCCCCTGCACCACTGGCTTTGACTCTCCTAGTGGGGGGGTTTCCAAAAAGCCGGTTCTACAATCTGGCGCCTCAACGTGGGGCGTCTTCGGTGGTCGTCATCAAGCCTGGTGGTCGTGAGGGGTCCGTGATCGAATTCCAAGGGAGGCGCGCCACTACATTGGCTGAAAATTGTCTTTGTGGGCCTGAGGTCTCCGATTGCTCCAGTGGGCTACCTCCAGTGGGCTACCTGACTGCGGCCCCGAATGACGCCCCAGTTCCGGTTCCTAGTCTTTGGAGATCGAGACCTTTGTGACACTTGCCGTGTGATGGAAGATTAATGGTCAGGTAAGAGTGGGAGTGGCCCACTTATTTGGAATATTGTATTTTGGTTTTGGTATTTGATTCGACTTTGCAAAAGCCGAAGCCAAAGGGTAAGTACAGTTATAGGCTGTAAATATTCAATTGTACCCTTTGACGTTTGGATCTGGGATAAACATTTTGAGATGCCTGGACTTAGTAAATTCCGGAAATGGTATTGTTGTTGTTGTACATGGCACTCCACATTGGAGGAATATTGTCAGATTCCTCCTCTGGGGACCCCTAATCATGAAGTCACAAATATACAAAAGGTAATACTGAATTGCAATGGCCAATACATGGTAGTTTTGAGCCTCCTGTATTAGATAATTTAGAAGAGAAATTATTTCAGAGAAAGGTTAGGCCTGCGATGCTTGATTCCTTTTGGGTTTGGCGCAAGGAGTCCAAACAGAAAGAAATCAAACTCAAAAAGAACGAAGCTAAAGTAATGCGTATGAGTGTGATTCAGAAAGCCCAGAACAATGGTAATCAGAGAATAGAACAGGTATAGTAATCCCGCCCATTGACCCCCGCGACTGCTCCAGTTGTTGCCCCTGCCCGTACCCTGGTTTGTCCGGCTCCTCAGCCACTTGTTCCCAATGCCCCAACTGTTCAGGCCACTGTACCCATGCCAGTCCACCCTTCTTTTCCTCTCGTTGCACCTTCCACTGGTCCCGTACCTGTCCAACATAATATGCCTTCAACTCCCATTCCAACCAACCCATTTCTTGTTGACAGTCATCCGACACCTTCCCCCAGTGCAGGGCTATTAGCGAATGCCTGGTCAGTGGTTCGTGATTATATCCCTTATGTAACTCCGCATAGACCACCCACTCCCAGACGACGTACCTTGCGCAGACTGATAGGTAGTACACAGAAACAACTCGCTATGAGTTAACAAGCTCGTATGTGGATGGAAAATAACACTATGTACACCGCTCAGGATATATGGATGACAATGGATCAGTGGATACGCATTCAACAGATTGACATTTTTTGTGAAATGTGTGACATACTGATCCAAACGTGGGAGGATTTTGTAGAGTCAGGTCCACCCCCAGGTCTGTCTGACCTTTGCCATAAGGTTGAAAAAGGGGACATTCAGGGCCTATCACTATTATGCGATCTAATCACGTTAGTAGCCTACAGAGACTCCTTATCTGGTCTTTCGTTAAATGTGGGTTTCCCAATGAGGGTGGTACAGCCTGTTTGGAGTGACCGCGTTGCTGGCATAGATGGCAACCCTGAAATACCGGCAGGTTTTAGGCAGATGTGGGTTCATGTCCCTTGGAAAAGGTCTGACGTCCTCCAACTCAAAAGCCAATTGCCTGATCCACGCAAAAATGCAGCAAGTTATTATAAGGAATTAACTCAGACACTCCAATCTTGCGTAATGACTTTAGCAGACATAGATATGTTAATGGAACAGGTAGCACTGACTGAAGTATCGTCCAAAATACGCCATAATGATCAGACAGAATTTGGCCATCCGTGGAAGGAATTTGAGGAAGCTGACAGAGCTCGAACTGGTGGTGAGAAAACGGATGTATGTCATCACAACGCATGCTTTTACTCCGCATGCCATTACAACGCAAGTCGTTACAACGCAAGTCGTTACAACGACATGCGTTGGGTGGGCGCTGGAGAGTGGAATAGTTTAATTTTCTATTCCAACTCCAGTCTCCGTGGATAGTAGGGAAGGTGTTGGATAGAAAATTAAACTATTCCCTATCCTATAGCGCCCTCCAGCGCAAGTCGTTGTAACGACTTGCGTTGTAATAGCTGCGTCGTAATGGTAGTGCGGAGTAAAAGTTGCGTTGTAAAGGATGTTTCCCTGAGAAAACAGATCTCATGATCTTGGCCCTTCCAGCCCAGATACTTACTGCCATGAATAAGATGTTGACACCCCACCATATTAATTGGGACAGATTAGCTGCTTGCAAACAAAAGAAAGATGAAAGTGTCTCTGACTTTTTCACACACTCATTCAACGACTATAGTGGACATGACATGACTTCAGAAGGGGGACATCGACTGTTTGTGGATACATTTGTGTCTAATCTGTTGCCAGAACTTGGGACTAAGCTCAAATTGTCAGAAAGTGCATGGCCCATTTTTACCCCATCTGGCATTTTGACAATGACCCAGTACTACGAGAATAGGGAGAATGAAGAGCGAGATAGAATGGATAAAAAGTCTAAAGACTTAAAGACAAAGGTCTTACTCCAACAAGCATACCTGACCCTGACCCAAAACAGAGGTGCCCCTAAGTTTCAGAGAATTGCTCTGAAACGTGCCCCCGTGACTCCTGTCATGTATGATTTGAGCAAGAAGAACCCCGTAGATTCTAGGTGTCCCCTGCATTACTGGCTTTGACTCTCCTAGTGGGTGGGGTCTCCAAAAAGCCGGTTCTACACCTCTCAAGAGTTATGGCCCCCTACCCACGCTGTAGTACACTATGCTCTTTGCATCTGCATGCATATTATATATTCTCATTATATTCTCACTAAGCTATAAAGGGGTAAAGATTCACAAAGCAAATAACAAGGTGATGAACATTGTGACCTGATTCCTTTCAAGCGCACTGGCTTTAGTTTACATTAGCAGAGGTTGATTGAGGACACTACAGTCTGTTTGACCTTTTGGCTGTATTTTTTTTTTGGGTTGGGGGTTTATATAGCGTGTACTCGACCTGTAGGTATCGGAGCTCTTTACATGATCACCATTTGCGTTACAGACGGTCACATTCATTTTATTGAGTATGAGGAGATTAAGTGATTTGCCCAGAATCACAGGATGTTGCGCTTCCCTGCCGAGACTCGAACCCTGTTTCCCAGCTACGAGGTCAGCCCCTCTAACCATTAGGGCACATCCTCTCCCCACCTTCTCACAATGTCCATTTGCCTCGCCCCAACTTGTTATGTTATGTTATGTTAAAAGCATTTATACAGCGCACGGACACCAGGCGGTTTCATGGCGCTAGAGACGTAGAGGTAATAATGGACATGTGAATTACTCGTAGGCTTGCCGAAACAGGAGACTTAACTGGGGGAGACTCTAAGTTCACTCAGAAATTAATTCCATAGCCTGGGAGCCAAAAGAGAGAATCTAAGGCAACCATGTTTTTTCCGCTTATATGAAGGAATAACAAGCAGGTTATGGTGGGAGGAACGAAGGGCACGAGAAGGGGTATAACGATTGATTCTGTAGGCAATGAAGGCAGGGCCCTGATCAGAGAGAGCCTTAAAAATAGTACACCCGAGTTTAAAGATTCAGCGTTTGGCCACCGGGAGCCAATGAAGGTTCCTCAGTAGTGGAGAGACATGTTGATGTTTAGGCTGGCGGAAAACAAGCCTGGCAACTTGATTTTGCACCAGCTGCATACGATGAAGCTGGTAAGCAGGAATGCCGACATAAAGAGCGTTGGTGTAATCAATACGAGAGGTGATTAAGGCCATGATGACAAGAATAAGAGCCTCCGTGGTCAGAAACCTACAGATTTTGCGAATTCTGCGAAGATGAAAAAAACAGGAAGAGGTTACAGCATTAATCTGAGGTTTCATAGAAAGATCTTTGCAAATGATAACGCCAAGACTCTTAACCGAATCCGCAGGTTGGGGGGGGGAAACCCAAAGGGGAAGGCCAAAAGCTAGCATTCCAAGGGTTGGCATGCCCTCCAGTTAGAACGAGCTCCGTCTTCTGGGGGTTAAGCTTCAACTGGCTATGATACATCCAGTCGCTAATAGACAGTCAGCATGGTAGTTTGAAAGTTAGTGCGGCACGCTAAGGTGGAGTCAAGTTTGAAGACCAGCTGGAGGTCGTCGGCATAATTAAAGACAGAGACCGGGCTATTACAGAGGGAGGTTATCAGAGGGTGCATGTACAGATTGAACAAGAGGGGCGATAAAGCAGAGCCCTGAGGGACTCCGCAGGTAAGATTGGAGTGGGATGCCGCGAAGGAGGAAAGGTGAACCGCCTGGGAGCGCTGATGCAGAAGATCTTCAGTGAGTGTTAATGAGAGAATAATGAAGTGCACCCAGCTAATGTTACTACTCAAATTGCGAGAACGTCTATCCAATGTATAACTGAAGACAAAGACGCAACAGAAAGGCATGGTTACCACATCACTGCATGTCAATAGGTTCTAGCTCTAGGGCTTGATTTACAGTTTGGCAGAAGGATACTCTGTCACAAATGTGACGGCTATCCCACCCGCCTTATTACAAATGCATTATATTTTAATACCCTTGAAATAAGGCATTATTAGATAATGCACTTGTAAGATGGATGGAAAATCCATCACGTTTGTGACATACCCGACCGCTAAATTCTAAATTAGGCCGTTAGTGCCCAATGCATTGTGGGTGCTGGAGTCCGGGCACCAGCATGTGGCTTAACGGCTAGAGCGGCCAACCCGAAGCTGGGGAACTAGGTTCAAGTCTGGCAGAAGGCTCAAGCATCCTGTGGCCCTGGGCAAATCACTTAATCTCCCCGTGTCTAAAAAAAATAATATATATCAGTCTGTAATGCAACTGGTGCCCATGCAAAGCGCTCAGACACCTTAGGGTCGAGTTCGAGCTATATAAAACTGCAAAAAAGCACAAAGAGTGAACCAATCAAATATAGATCAAAATAGTTTACAAAAATGTAGACTACACTGAAACATGGCGTCCCTAGTGACGCAAGCCATCTGTCATCTTTACACACAGTATGAAGCTCGCTCCCAGCCTCTCAGACTGGTATGCACTGGATCCCATCCCCTCTTGCATAGTTTCCTTTGTCGGATGCATTTACTCCGTCAGGCACCGCCGGCCTTGAGCAGCAATGAAAAGCTATCGAGTTGCAAGGAGTAAGATTACATGTCTCCCCGGAAACCAGGACCCGGCAGACATGTTCTCCAGGAAGCGCTACAAAGCGCCCGTCTGACAGTCTGATGTTACTGTGTGACCGACCTCTCTCAGAGACAAAAGATGCGTTTCCTTGAACTGTTTTTTGTAAATCCTTCGTGGAATTTTAGTTTAGTATTTATGTCGGGTTTCAAAAAACACTGCTAAGCACTGTTAATAATTGTATTCCTTTTATTCAGTTTAATGGTGCCCAATTTACTGCGGCCGTTCCTGTCATGATTGTTTTGGAGTGGTGCTGGTGTGCTTCAGTGCTGGCGACAGGGTGTGCAACACATTGCAAGGAGTACAATATGTTGCAACTGATATCAATTGTACAGTTTGTTTACCTCGTTTGCTTTCACTTGATGCCTGCTCGGCCTGATAGAAGAATTTCAGGTACATCAGGGCTCAATTTTTAAAATCAAAACAAACATTTCTGATGCAAGTCTACTGAAAACGTGACAATTTATCGAGTTATTTCACACCAGAGTCAAGCCACAGGCAGCAGAATCTGCAGGTTTGCAACATCTCAAAGCCAAGAGCAATGTATATCTCAAGCTATTCAAGGGAAATGGTCAAACTAATGACGTGATGTATAGATTGTGTCAGTTCCAGCTAGCCTCTGGCATCTCTGAACCATCACACATGCTTTTCACCCCGGTGGAGGCTCATCAGCGCGATGCAGTCAAACACTTAGAAAGAAATGAAACCAGAAGGTAGTAAATAGCAGCTGCCTCAATATTGAATGAGTGAAATTAAGATTACACCCACCCACTGTAATAGGAAGCAGAGAAGATACACCTCCTGTGAAAAGCTACACACAGCACCACTCCCTGTTAGTAAAGGCCCAGACTGGAGCATTTGGAATGCAAATCAGGGCATTAAGTGGGATGAAAAAACTGGGGGTCTCGCAAAGGGGCGTGGGCAATGTAATTAAGGGCGTGGCTTAAAAACATGTAAGCTAAAAATCTGTGCAAAGCATAGCGTGCCGCCAAACTTGTATTTTGCTGTTTCTCTCATTGCATCCAGATATATAATACAAGTAACATCATACCTATAACAAGTCAGGACTATTGGCTTTGTCAATGGTTGTTAGTTGCATAAGATAAATAGGCAGCAACTATGGCTTGTATATACTATTGTAAAAGCTTCCACTTATAGCCCCGGTGACACCACAGTAATGTTGCTGCTCCTTACTTTCAAAAAGAGAAGGGAAATCCAGAGAGAAAATGCCTCTCTTTAAAGGATTCCCCTTCCCCTACAATGCTCACCTGGCATGACATCATGGCGTAACTTCTTCACTAGTGATAAGTGAGCAGTGTGAGCATGCGCACATCGATGTGCCTGCTGTCACTGCAGTCCAAAAGCAAACGGACTGCCTGTGCCAGGAAACAAAACAGTACCTGATAGAGACCAGTTTCGAGGCCCCCTTAAAAAACTGCCGCTGCTCCGACCCGGTGAGACCCGGTCCACTTAAAGCCCTGATGCAAATGTTACCTGTGAAACATCCTCCTTTTTAATAGTATGGTAGTCTGTATTACACGGACAGGTGCCTCGTTTTCAACCAGATTTGTGACCCAGTTTGTAATTGTATCCTGATGCATAGTCATCCCTCACCGCTAGAGGCGCACAAAAGATCATTCTTTTCTTGCTGTGGAGTGAGGGTGTGCCCATCCGCACTCTACAGCTGCATCCGCATTCCACAGCTACTTATGTCTCCAGCAGCACTGCTCACACACACCCAAACATAAGCCCTCCTACCAGAGGCCACAGGCATCCTGAAGATGGCGCAAACAGTAGCCTGAACATGGATACCTGCCCCGGAAGGATAGGTGCTCTCTGTGGTACCCGATAAAACCGGACTCCTGCTCAGGTTTGTTGGGGGCAGGGAGTACATTTTCCACACAGATCACCAACTTATTATTAGGGTTCTTTAAGGGTCAGCTAGGAATACAAACTGCTTGAATTGCTGAGCTTTGAATGAAGTTATTGGAATATAGATTTGATTTTCAATTCTTAGCTGTTGTAAGAAATATGAAAGCAGATTTATTACCTAGAGCTTCATCTTGCAAGAAAGCTGTTGATGAACTTGAGGGTATCTGTTAGACCTGGCATCATTGGCGTGAGTCTCCCTTCCATTTTTGACGGATTGCCTCCTGTTTTGATATGATTTTGCTGGATTTATGCTTTGGGCACTGTGCCACTGCTAATCAGTGCCACAGTGCAAGTGCTCCCCATATTAAATTAATATACTAATTGGATTCCATGATTGGGTTATTTGATTTATCTGTCAGCCCCTAGTACAGTGCACCATGTGTGCCCAAGGCTTGTAAATCAAATACTGCTGGTGGGCTTGCAGCACTGGTTGTGCCACCCACAGAAGCAGCTTGTAAAGTGTGCCTCAGGCCTGCCATTGCAAGGCCTATGTGCAGTCTAGCACTGCCATGGTGACTTGGCCAAGTGCACCCACTTGCCAGTCCCTAAACCTTCCCTTTGCTTCATATTAGACACCCCTATGGTAGGCCCAAGGGCATGGTGCATTGTAAGTATAAGGTAGGACATGCTCTGATGTGTGTAGCATGTTCTAATAATGAATTACAGCCATTTTCGTTTTTCACTATTGAAGGCTACCTGTTCTCCATAGGTTAGAATGGGCAGTTGGATTATTACATTCTTATAATCCTAACTGACTCAGGGAACATGATAGAAATTCGAATTTAGTATGCCTAAACTCAGAATAATAAAATACACCTTTTAGTAAAGTTTGTTTTAATATTCTGTGTTTGCAAATACCACTTTTAGAAAGTATGTATTTGCTTGCCTAACCATTTGAGCCTGCCTCTGTTGAGTTGTGTATTCCTTGTCTGGGTTTGTGAAGGGCAGGGCTGGGGGATTCCAGGAGACAGGCTGGGGTAGCCCGGTGGTGAATAGAGAGATCTGCATCTAGATGGGAAGGAGGAGTTGCACCTGGGACCTGAATAGGGCTGGGCCTTCCCAGTACAATGCTGGCTCCGCCCCCTGTGGCTTGTCTGATGTCTCTGCCCTGCACTGTGAAAGGAGAGGAGGAATCATTTCAACAGAGTGCTACAGACCTGTATCTTCCCTCCCCTCTGCTGGCTCCACCTCCTGAGGGGCGGCTGATGTCTCTGCCCTGCACAGTGAAAGGAAGAAGAGAGTCATGTAAACAAAGTGCTCAGGAACTGGGTTGGACTAGACAGAGGCCTCTCTGCCTTCAGAGAACAAAGGATTTTGGGGTATAAATATTGGGACCCTGATCCCAAGAAATTAGATCTCTTTTGGAACAAGAAACCTTTCTGCCAAGGAGAAGAACTAAGGAAGCTGCAGGAGTTTGGATTGCCCCTCTGCCAATGTGCTGTTTGCTGGGTTGGCCTGCAGTGGTTGCTTCATTGCCAAGGGAAAGGAGAAGGAACTTTTTAAGGACTTTCATCTACAGAATATTCTCCAAGGGCTTGAACTGTGCTTGCTTCCTGCTGAAGTCTCAGGGACAAAAGACTTCACCTCCAGCTCCCTCCTGAATTTCCTTGCTGGGAATTCTGACTCCAGTCACTTGCGTGCCGCTGGGAGCTGGAAGCATGACGCATCGAGATGAAGCATGTCGCCGCCGCAGCTACAATCATCGCAACGCCGGAGAAGCAAGCCTTCGCCGCATCTCCCTGGAAGCATGTGTTCATCGAAGCTGTCTGCTGTTGCATCACCGGAGAAGCGTGACGACATCGTGAGAGTTGCCTTCGCATCACCGGAGTAGCGTGTCGCAGGGCCTGTCGCGGCTCCAAAGTACAGGGTCGTCGCAAGGCTGCCAGGGCATCATCGCATCGACGCTTCAAGGGCGCCATCTTCTCGTATCGCAACCGGATCATCGCATCGCATCAAGGCGCCCTCTTGCGCACCGCAACGGGCCCGCAGGCTGAGAATCTACCATCACCTCCGCACCGGTAAGGCTTACGACGAGTCCCCTACTGTGCGCAAGCATTGAGGAAGGACGCAACTGTTCCCCCGGGTCATGGAACCGACGCATCTACCCTTTTGCGAGCCTTTTGTTCACTCTGCATTACGCATTCAGGTACTTTGTTGAGAACTTTGTCGCATTTACCAACAACTTGAACTAAGAGACTTTAATCATCTTTTTAGTAATCTTAAGTGTAGTATTGTGGATTTTTGTCCTTTGTGGTCTTGTGTTTAAGTCCATATAAAGAATACTTATTTTTATAAAACCTGTGTTGTGTCCATCTGTAGTGTTTCCACTGTATTACTGTGTATAGTCACAAATGCTTGACACACTGCTTCTGAGATAAGCCTGTCTGCTCGTGCCAAGCTGCCAAGGGGGTGAGCAGGGGTTATTAAGGAGTGTAATCCCCTTATCCTGACTTAGAAGTAAGGGTCCCTATTTGGACAAATGTGATAACCATTGCCAACGAGAGACCCCCAGATCTAACAGTATCGAAGAGTGCTTTGTTGCTGCTTTGCATTTAGGTGAGATTCAAGGAGAAAATATGTCTCTCATTTTGAGTAGGAGGAAGCAGTGAATCATGATGAAGTGCTGAAGAATGTTGTTTCACACAAAGGCCACCGAGTGAGATTACATGTTAACAACATATTATTATTTCATCTTTACCAGTCTGTTCTTAAACACAGACAAAAGGTTTAACAGGATGTCCTCACACACCTACCAGGTGTCGTGCTTTATCATAGGACATCCCCACGCTCTCTAAAACTCATGCTCGATGGAGAGGAGGCCTGCGCTCTGAGACAAAAGAGGCACTTATTCTGACCTAGGATCCAATCAATAAGTTAAAAACCAGTGTGGTAAACCAGAACGGTTTATATATCGAAGGGTACCACTAGGTTAAAAACTGGGCATGTGGTGTAAGGGAACAAGTACCCCGACCCCACTAAAGTGTGAACATGTTTCTGCCTGGTGGCTCAAAAGAGTCCATGGCATACATCGGTACAGGTGTTGGATCCTCAGCAAGTATATACCCTTTGTATACACTAATGAAATAATAACATAATACTTGCAAGCAGCTTTTGTTCATAGGTTTTCTAGTTACCTGTAAGATAATAATATATGTGTATCATATATCAATATTCATATAGATTGATAAACCAGGACACAAAGTCCACCAAACTCGTTTCATAAAACCTAATGCATTGTCATTGGTAAACTACTTAGTCTGAGGTTAACTTTGTAGAAGAAAAAGCACAGGCAAAGTGATAGATTCTTATCAGATGCTTTTTTCTGGAGAAGCGTCACCAGCGGAACTAGTCTAGTCAATGGGGTGCAGTTTACATCAGATAAGTTGTCTTTTCTCCAAAATTATAGTATTAAACACAGAAGGACTTTTCTTTTGTACAGTCAGCCTACTGGATTAGAGGAAATGGTTAATTGGATAGTGCCAGGGTTCATTGGATGGTGTCAGGGTTCATTTGATGGTGTCAGGGTTCATTGAAGGATGTCAGGGCTCATTGGATGGTGCCAGGGTTCATTGGATGGTGCCAGAGTTCATTGGATGGTGCCAGGGTTCATTGGATGGCGCCAGGGTTCATTAGATGGCGCCAGGGTTCATTAGATGGCGCCAGGGTTCATTGGATGGTGCCAGGGCTCATTGGATGGTGCCATGGCTCATTGGATGGTGTCAGAGTTCATTGGATGGTGTCAGGGCTCATTGGATGGTGCCAGGGTTTATTGGATGGTGCCAGGGTTCATTGGATGGCGCCAGGGTTCATTGGATGGCGCCAGGGTTCATTGGATGGTGCCAGGGCTCATTGGATGGTGCCATGGCTCATTGGATGGTGCCAGGGTTCATTGGATTGAGTCAGGGTTCATTGGATGGTGCCAGGGTTCATTGTATGGTGCCAGGGCTCATTGGATGGTGCCAGGGCTCATTGGATGGTGCCAGGGTTCATTGGATGGTGCCATGGTTCATTGAATGGTGTCAGGGTTCATTGGATGGTGCCAGGGTTCATTGGATGGTGCCAGGGTTCATTGGATGGTGTCAGGGTTCATTGGACAGGACAGGGGGAGGGGGCACTCGGTGTTGCAGGAGGGGCTAAAAAAATTAAGAAAGAAAGAAAACTTACCAGCGGCCGCCCTCTCGCTCTCTTCTGCTCCTCTTTACCTCTTCAGGGAGGCACAGGCTCCCAGAATGCATGCGGCCAATCCTGAACCTGCTCTCGCAATGAGAGCAGCTTCAGAATTGGCCTGAGCACCCTCGATTTGCGCTACAGGACAGACTGTGAGTCGGGCCTGCTCTCTCCAACCCAGCTGCGTTGCTGGGTTGGAGAGAGCTCTTACTGCGCATGATAGTTTGGCCGGCCTGAGCCAGCCTGTGAAACCTTCCTCCGCAGTGATGGGAGTGCACTACCACTCCCCTCAGTGCCTGTCACCACCAGGCGCCACCCCCAAGACTTGGCAGAAAAGGGAAAATAAAATGAGTGTTGTTTTATTTTTCCTTTCCTGACGTTTATTTTTGGGGGGGGGGTTGGAGTGGGGAGTCAAACCTCCACCATAGTGGAGGAGTCGTCGATGAAAACAATACCATACACTACAAAACATCTAGGGGCATGCTTATTTACAAGGAGCTGCCGTCGCATTATTGTTTTTGATGCAGCGGCCACGCAATCAGTGCTCCACATGGCTCCATAATTACAAACAGATGCAATGGGTCCAACGCCTCACTTTGTAGAGGCCTACGTCGCATTATACCTGCACCAGGTTTAATGCATGCAAGGTAGACGTTTTCATGTTAAATGCCATGTAGAACTAATGCAGTGAAATGTACCATTTTTCACTGCGTCACCATATGACTTGCCTGCGTCAAAATTCCTACACTGTCTCAAACCAGGTGCAAGGATTGACGCCGGGCTCATAACATGGGGCTCGCCTCTGTGTTCTGACGCATTGCTGGAGTTGTGTCAACCTCCAGCAATGCGTCACTTTAGCGCCAAAAGATGGATCTGAATTTCTGATGGATACATGCATCCTTGCACCATGGGTCAATAGGGCATTTGCAGCAGCAGAAAGAGATCAGACACATAGATGCCGATTCGTCAGTTCTTGTAAATATGCCCCCTAGTTTGCATCTAGATCGTATGTAGCGTGCCACAATGTAATGACCCTAAAACTGTTCCACTGCACATTGATGCCAAATGTCAATCTGACTTCCACCCTAGGTAAAGCAGGCAGATCACCACACAGGTCAGAATTATTAGTTTAAAATTCCAAAAAGAACTCATAATGCCCAGTTATGACATGTGGCCCCTAAATACCACCATTGCCAAGTGTGACAGAAGCTCTGTCTGTGGCCGCCAGAAGACCATTAGGACTCTACGGAAACCACCATCAAGTCCCTCCTTAACTAAGCGAAATCTCAGCCCCAGGGTGCAAAACGCCAGCACGCATGTAATGACCTGCCCCAGGATGCTGGACAGAAAGAATCTCTAGAAATACATCACTTCCTCCCAGAAGTCACTTCACCGGCTTCTAGTTAACACCATAGTCACTATACCAGTGGGAATACCTCCAAAAATTTTAAAACTAAAATACTGCACTGAAACAGGGGGTGCTCCCTGCACTGATCTGACAAATGGCCCTTCCTGATCCCTGAATCAGGATTCCATGTATTCATTCGTGATACCGAAAAGCACACAATGGCAAATGATCCATCACTGTTGTGCAAGTGCACACATTGCATGTGTGCACCGGAAAAGCAATAGTGCATACGTGTATACATTGCAGAAATTATTTTGTTGCATTTTTCCCTTGACAACCTGAAATTTACACTAAAAACGGCATGCCTGCAAGTTGCATACTGCATGAACACAGCACTAGGGGAAGGCAAAGCCTGGCCTGATGGCAGAATAATAACCTTTACTTGCCACACACTATGTTACTGTTGCCACGCCATACACATATGCACTGTGCACAGCACACAGGTGCGAGTGCCTTGAAACGTGCATGTTTTTGAATAATTTTCACAATATTTCTATTTATTTATGAATTTTATGAAAACTATATCAGCTTGACTTGTGACAATATCTGATTCCCAAAAATCATTATGGCCTATCTCCCAGAACAGGAGACCTGCTGTTAGCTGGACTTCATGCCAAATACGGATTCAGTAGCAACCAATAAAAAGGCAGAAACTATGCAAAAAAGAATGTCCTGCATAATTATGGGATTTCCAGAGAACTAAATGTGCTGCAGAGAGCACCCACTCATAATCTGCCCTTAATAAACTAGGTAGGCATGCTTTTTCACCACCTGCAGAATTTGATTTTCCATGCATTGGGTAGATGCAGATGTTTGAAAATCGGTAAGTATGTGTTAATCTATGCACTTGGTTGATCTCCAAATCAATGGTCTCAAAAGTGCCAATTTCGCACCTAGTTTGCTAAACCAACCTAGATTTACATATATACACAATCGTTTCTGGATGAGAAGCAATGAAGGAATAAGTGCACAAGGATTATGATGACAACAGACCACTAGGAGGGCTGGACCACAACACACAGTTAAACCAACAGCTTCCTGGTGCTAGACCTGTCAGCCCAAAAATATGTTGCCTTATTCCTCCACTTTTGCTGATCACATTTTTCTTGGCCTTAGGACTCTGCACACTTCTCCACTGCTGTTGGACTTGGCCCTTTTTGCAGGCTAATCCCTGAATTATTTGCCTTTCTTGTGGTATTTTTTCTGACCAGATGTTGGTGGTTTTGGGACTCTGGGCACTTTATCACTGCTCTCCAGTGTAAAGTGCATGTGCTCTCTATGGTAAATGTGGTAGGATTGGTCTACACCTGTTTGGCATATTTAATTTACCTATCAGTCCCTTGTAAAGTGGTATCTCATATACCCAAGGCCAGTAAATTAAATGCTACTGGTGGGCTTGCAGCTCTGCTTGCGCCACCCACCAAAGTAGCCTTTGAAACCTGTCCCAGGCCTCTGCCATTGCGGGCCTGCTTGGGCAGTTTACCGCTGCTGTGACATGGCACATAAAGTGGGTGCCACATCTGTGACTCCCTTTTTACTACGTATCAGTCACCCCTAAGGTAGGCCCTAGCTAACCCTATGGGAAGGGTGCACTGTAGATAAAAGGTAGGACATGTGCCTTAACCGTGTAGCATGTCCTGGTAGTGACAAATAGCCATTTTGGTTTCTCACTACTGCAAGGCTACCATCTCATAGGAATGCATTGGGGATTCCCTGATATGTGTTTCAGTGATAATTCCTGACACGAGAGGAGTAGCGTGGTTACATTTAGTATATTTGGAATAGTGGTAATAAATGCTGTGTAATGGTCTTCGCTGATTTATTATCACTATTTTAGAAATGCCACTTTTAGAAGTGGGCATTTCTGTGTGCTATGTGTCTTTGTGCCTGCCTGTTGTGAAGTGCATGCCCGTCTCTGAATGACAGGGGCTAGGGAGATGCAGTGGCTCCAGAGGGGCTGGGCGAGTCAGCGCTAGGATGAATAGGCTGATTTGCATTTGGAGTAGTGGGAGTAGTAGCACCTGACCCTGAATAGGACTGTGCCTGCCTTCCACAATGCTGGATTTACCCCACTGTGGTGTGTCTGGGGCCAGAGCCTACGCTAATAATAAGGGTGGTGGTGCACATGAAAAGATGTAGGGAAGTACCCCCCAGAACTGGTTTGGACCGGGTGCAGAGCCCCGTGCCAGAGGGAGAAGAAAGACACTAACCTCTCTGACATACCCAGCACCTTTTTCCACCACAAAATCAAGAGCATCTATGACAACTTCGACGAAAACAATCAACACACTGAATCCTCACCAACCACCCCTGACACCCGGAAGCCAGCGATTGACAACTGGACAGCCCTCACCACCGAAGACACTCTAAAGACAATGAAGTCAATCCACTCTAGGGTCCCTACAGACCCCTGCCCCCACCACATCTTCAACAGAGCCACCCATGCTCCGCCACACCTTCAACTGCTCCCTGACGACCGCCTCATTCCCTGATGACTGGAAACACGCCGAGGTCAACCCCCTCCTGAAGAAACCCTTGGCATACCCCACCGACCTCAAAAACTAAAGACACATCTCCTGATCCCATTCTCAGCAAAAGTCATCGAGAAAGCCATCAACAGCCAACTTGCCACATTCAACGAAGAGCACAACATCCTCAACTCCTCCCAATCCGTCTTCAGAAAAAAACACGGTACGGAAACCGCCCTCCTCGCTGCAACAGACGACATCTGCACCCTACTGGACAAAGGAGAAACAGTAGCCCTCCTCCTCGACCTCTCAGTGGCATTCAACACAGTCTTTCACCGCACCCTACTACGCAGACTCTACGACGCAGGGATCCAGGAGAAGGCCCTCGACTGGATCCACTCCTTCCTCTCCAGCAGAACGCAGCGGATCAGACTCCACCCTTTCCTCTCAGACCCTACACCAACCACCTGCAGAGTCCCACAGGGGTCCTCCCTCAGCCCTACACTCTTCAACGTCTACATGGCTCAGTTCGCCCACATCGTCAGAACCTACAGACTCAACATTATGTCATAAGCAGACAACGCCCAACTCATCCTCTCCCTATCCTACGAACCCACCACCAGACACAACTTTCGAGAAAGCATGGAAGCTGTTGCCAAATGGATGAAAAACAGCTGCCTACAACTAAATACCAACAAAACAGAAGTACTCATCATGGACCCAAACACCGACACCTGGTGGCCCCCCGCTCTCAGAAGCCCGCCCACCCCCACGAACCACGCACGCAACCTGGGAATCATCCTAGATTCCAAACTCCCAATGGACTGCCAGAGCAACTCATTCTCATCCTCCTGCTTTCACACCCTCCGCCTCCTACATAAGACCTTCAAATGGATCCCCCTCGAACACAGAAAGACCGTCACTCACGCCCTGGTCACCAGCATACCCAACTATGGCAACGCACTCTATGCCGTAATGAACAAAAAACATCACCCGCAAGCTACAGAACATCCAGAACGCCACTGCAAGACTGGTCCTCAACCTGCCAAGACACTGCCACATCTCCCAGCACCTGCGCACACTCCACTGGATCCCCATTGAGGCTAAATTCACCTTCAAGATGCTCACCCATGCACACAAGGCCCTCCATGACACCGACCAGCATACCTGAAAAGCCTACTCAAATTCAACGCACCCCAAAGGACCCTACGATCAGCCCAGCTCTCCTACGCCGTGGTCTCCCGCACCAGAAAGACCAGATCGGGAGGCCAATCCTTCTCCTTCCTCATGGCCAAAGCCTGGAACGGCTTTCCGCTCCACCTTAAACTGACATTGCTCCCTATCTTCGCAAGTAACCTCAAAACTTGGCTCTTCAACAGACCTCCTCCTTGAGCGCCTTGATACCCATACAGGTGAGTAGTCGTGCTCAACAGATGCCTGGTTGATTGTTTGAACTGATATAAGTATTGGGGCTGTGACCCCATGTGGGTGGAGCTGTTGTGCTTACTTGGAGCCGGACACTGCGTGGGACCAGGGTGAACGATGGGCTGCCAGTGGACCGCCATCTGGATGTTGCAGGTGTGTTGGCCTGAGCCTGCCCCCCTGTTTGGGGCCCCCAGTGATTTCCCAGGGCTTTATGGCTTGCCCTGTTTTCATGTAAAAACAGCACGTGGTGAGCGCTGTGGCTTCCCCCAGTTACTTTTAAAGTGTGTGTAGAGCGCTGTTCGGGGAGACTCTGAACTAGCGCTCGCAGCGCCTCTCTTGCCTCGTGTGCTCTAGTGAAGAGAGGGGAGAGCTGAGGCAAGAAGAGCTCTCCCTCTCCCTGTTGCCTTCTGGCTGTGTTTTTATTGGGACCGGTGGCCAGGGCTCTACTTCGTGAATCGTGGCCCCAGTCTGCCCACTGGCCCACAAGCAGCGAGAACACCCGGCGCGGCCACTCATCAGCCAGCCAGCACCACTGAAAAGGAATCCTGGTATGAGGCAGTACAGGGCGTTCCCGGGGAGACTGAGGCTCTGCCCGCCTGCCTCAGCAGCAGAGGACCACGGAGGTCTCCGACATGGTGCAGAAGGGATCCTTCCTCAGCGCGGCCCCAGTGGTGCGAGGACAGCGCATTATCAGGAATGGATTTCTTGGTCGGGGCAAGGCTAGGCCTCCTCCGCAACAGAGTCCCGCACTCTCCATGTCCGAGCGGGCCGGTCGCACGGTAGTAGGCGCTCACCTAGATTGTGAAGGTGAGGCTGCCCTCATGCGCATTTAACTACAGCCGTCCATGCAGCCACGGTGGGGGGCTCTGGATAAGTTGCAAATGCCTGTTGCAGTACTGACAGGGAGTAGCGGGGTATGCGTACCCATCTGGCAATTGCCTGCACTGAGTGAGGCTTAGCCGGGGTGTGTGTTTTGTCCTGCCTTTGGTCCTGTGAGAGCGGCTTCGCAGCATCCAACTGCTGCCACATTGGTACCCTCTTCCTAGCTTGCCTGGTGCATACCTGGGGGAGCAGGGCGCTTGCGCCAGATTCCAGGATAGGAATGGGATGGGACTTTGAGGGCGGCCTCCGATTCCCAAGTGCGGAAGAATTTGCAGAAAGTACTGCATGCCCTACTAAGAGGCACCAGAGTGAGGTTCCCCCATCACCTGAGGAAGTGGAGGCAACATGCTTATGGTGCTGTGTATTGGTGTACTGCACATGCCTAAGGTGGGCATGATGGGTGTATGATATGTGCACTACTGCATTATTTTGCCCTTTTGCGCCCCAAGCTCAGTAATGATGATTATGCCTAATGCCTGATGGTCACATGTATGTTGGGTTACATTGCCAAGGTTGCACTCCATGTACTGTAATGGTGATATTCTAATGTGTGCACTCTACAGGTAGTTGGCTACAGTGCACTGCTGATGATGTTCATACCTCATGATTTATGCCTAATGTGTATGCTAAGGGCAGTGTCACCAGAAGTTACTAGTTGTTTTCCCTAATTGTGAATTATGATGGTGATTACAGTGGCCTGATTGGCCCTGTAGTGTAATCCCTGTAAAGTCATACTACGTGCCAGGTGGCACAGTGTATATATGTGATTACTTTCTAATGTGTTTTATGAGTAACACAAAGGCTATTTTTGATATAACCTTGTGTGGAGTTTCTTTTGTGGTGTGCCTAGTGTGTTGCTGCTGTGTGAGTGTGTTGCGCAAACGCCTTACACATTGCCTCTGGGATAAGCCTAACTGCTCTGCCAAGCTACCAAGGGGGTGAGAGGGGGTTATCTTCAACATGTAACTCCCTTGCCCTGATTAGAGTGCTGGTATTTGCCTGACTCAGGCGCATGTCCTAGCCATCCAAAAATCCCATTTCTAACAACTGCTAATGGTGAAATTTGCTTACGCCCAATTGGCACATTTAGTTTACTTGCAAGTCCCTAGTAAAGTGGTACTACCTGTGCCCAGGGCCTGTAAATGATATGTAAGTAGTGGGCCTGTAGCCCTTATTGTGCCACACACTTAAGTAGCCTTTTAAAAATGTCTCAGGTCTGCTATTTGAGCCTGTGTGTGAACATTAAACTGCCATTTGGACCTGGCAAAATAAACCTGGGCCCTAAACAGCCCAGCGGGCCGGGTGCAGTATATTTAAATGGATGGGTGTGTACTTTTAACTTTTACATGTACTAGTAGTGAAAAACTCTAACATTTGTTTTTCACTACTGGAAGGCCTGCCTCTCCCCTATGATAACATTTGGTTAACTTTTGACATTTAATAAGTGATAACTTTCAATGCAGATAGGAACATCGAATTTGGTGTCTATAGAATTCTAATTTAAAACCCTCTTTAATGGTAAAGTCAGATTTGAAGTCGCAGTTCTGAAAATGCCACTTTTAGAAAATTGGTATTTTCTTGTCCTCACTATTTGGTGCCCGCAGCCTGTATTCTTATTCACATGACTAGATGTAGCTATCAGTTGGTCTTTGTCTATTGCTCAGAGACAGTGAGACAAAGGTCAAATAGGTGTTGGCAGGTTGGGTCACCTTTGACTTGATGAAGGGGAGGAGGTGTCACCTACCACAATTTCAGATCACAAAGCCTCTGCTCAGCACACTCACAAATGATTTTACACTAGTCTTTTGTGACAAGCTGGGGCCAGGGTGGGGAGGCAGGAAATTCCAAACACCTCTGAGGGTAGAAACCAACATGGCCTTCTTCTACTTCAAAGTGGGCACCAGGAATAAATGATGGGCTCTAAGACGCAACTCTTCAATACACCTCTGACTTTGTGGAAGACTCAGAAAGGCTGCTGTGCTTCTCTGCAAGAAGGAATGCTACGCTATTGCTCTGCTGCCTGAGTAGGAAGCACTGGACCGGTATCTTGAACCCAGGATGACCAGAGCGACTCAAAGGGATGGATGGCTGGCCTCCTGATCGGAGGTTTGGGGGCAGAAAAGTCTCCAACCACCTTGAAGCCAGATTCTGCCTGCTGTAAGCCCTGCACCCCAGGTGATGCCACTCCATTCCTGGGCGCTTGTAAGTGGGCCTGAAGGTGCTCTGCCTGCAAAGCTGTGGCCCGTTGAGGAGAATTGGAGCAGTCTGAAGCATCTCCTCGCAGCTTTGTTTTGAAACCACCACTCCATGAGACATCCCCAATGCGGCACTTCCCATCGCAGCCCCGCAGCTTCCTCAGAACTGCTGCTGCATGATGCATCCTCGAAGCCAGACTTCTCATCACAAGCCCCTTGTCAACAGCATCCTCAACGACAATGCAGGTCTTCGCATTGCAGACCCGCAGGTTCCTCAGAAATTCTGCTGCGTGATGCAACCTTGACGCATTGCTATGCATCAAATCCTTCGCTGCCGGTATCCTCCATGACAACGAAGGATTTCACATCACAGCCCCGCATCTTCCTCGGATCTGCCACTGCGTGACGCATCCATGACGTGGGATCATGCAACGTTCTGTACCAGGATTTTAGGTGCTTTGTTCAGAGGGCCGAACTTGGTCCCTGTATCCAGCCCACGCTTCATTTTGGTTGTCCTGAAGTTGTGACTTTGTCTCGGTCCAGAATGAGCAGATACCCACAGTTGGTGCTTTGTGTTTCTAGGCACTTTTTCACTCATCTCCAGTTCTATGGATTGGACTTTCGTCATTTTAGTCTCAAACCATATATTACATTTTAATGTATTTTTCTGAATTGGAGTGGGATTTTTCTTGTGTTGTGTTTTTACTTGATTACTGTTTGAAGTGTTGCATAAATGTTTTAAACATTGCTTCTGAGTTAACCCAACTGCTTGTGCCAAGCTACCAGAGGGTAAGCACAGGTTAATTTGGGGCTTGCTTGTGATTTCACATTGACGAGAACTGTGGTTGCTGCTTGAGTAGGGTTTCACCCCTCTCAACCAGAAACCCAATTTACAACACCATTTATCTCTACAGTTGTTCATTGGTGCTGACCATGGAGTACGTATTGGTCATGCCTAATACGCATTAAGCGCAGATATATCAATAGGAGTTATATTGTCAAGCATTACTTACTCTTCAACGAGTACTGGGAACATTCTATTTATCACAAACTAGGGGAATACTGCTTGGTTCAACTGGAGGACATTTTATACTCGACAAAGCAGACAAGTCTAAGTCAAGGCAGCACTATTCTCTTCAGAGCCCTGCTTAGGGAAAGATGTAAAGTGCACCTAATCAGAATATGATTTCAGTGCCAAGGCTTGTTACAACACATGATAGTATGTGCATTATTCTTTAAGACTAGAGGATTGTCAATATTGGCTTCTATGTGCTCAGCAATGCTTCTCAGAAAGATCTTCAGGATGGACCAGTGGGTGGTTTGGAACATGTCTCAATAATTGAAAAATAATCTAAAGCACATCTAAAGGATTGTGAGATCCTGCACTCATGTCCATGCCAAGGTGGATAAATTATACAGTATGTTGACCCCTCTAGCCCCAGTAGCATGACATAAGGTAAAGCAATAGGCAAGATTACGTTACTGGCTGGAAGGGTTAAGAAGACACTGGTTTGTGGAATGGGTGTGTGGTATGAGTGGAGTGTGTATTTTTCACTACACACCTATTGGCCATTCCTTGTCTTGAGCCTTGTGGAGGAACTTTCATGCCATTTAAGTCTGGCACCCGGGCCCTATGGACTGTTCCATCCCCGGTTCCTGTGCCCTGTCACCTAGCAAGCACTGTGCACAAACTTCCTAAAAGTTTATTTCTCCGAGTTTACGAGGATTTTATATTTCCTGTGTAAATCGAAAAGTCCTGAAATCTGTGAATTTATTTACTTTTCCTCTATTTCAGTAGCCCAGCCAGTAAGCTTGCGCTGTCCTTACTGCTAATAAACATTGTACTTGCATTATAATGAAATGTATCTTTTTCGCATTTTCCATTTTATTGGTCTTTTCCAAGTCCAGTCAGCCGAATGCAGAATAAAAGAAATACATAGACAAAACAATCACTGCCTGCAGCTAAACCACTGCTGCGGATGAATCACTGCCCACGAATTGATATCAAATGCAGTCTTTTTAGTAAAAAGGTAGACGATGGTCTGACTTTCATCTCACTTATTCAATCTGATGCTGTCTGGCACTAACAAGGGTACACCCCTCTGGACACAAAGCACTACATTTATAGGCAAACAAGCTTTGTAAAGCCAATAAGTCTCACTTTCTCATTTTTTTTAGCCCTTTTAAATAACATTTTTACAAAAGGATAATCAAATGCTAATAAATAATACAATGTTATAGTACCTAGTGGCAGTCACTATTAGGTAGTTGTAGTTGGGTCAGCTGTTACACAGGAAAATCTTTTTTTGCGTTGCTAATAACTTTGGCACTGTTTGACAAATCTTCATGAAACTTTTCAAAAAGGTGCTACTTTTCGACTGGTTTGTGCATGTAAAGTTTCGGGGCAATGCGTCAAGCAGGGCCCTGAAACAAAGGGGGATGCATTTCCCACAGATATTTTTAAGACAGGCCACAGCAAAAACTGCTGAACGGAATGACACCAAATTTGGCAGGAAGCTAGATCTTGGTCCACAGATTGTGCTTTTTTGTGATTTGGTGTGAATCCGTTCAGTAGTTTTTGAGAAATTAAATTCGAAAAATAAACGTAAATCTGGATGGAGAGGATCAATTTGAAAATAGAGCCTTTTGATTGTCCCAGGGATCTTTATTTCCCTTGGACCATCTCCCTCCCGCTGGAATCAGACTCCAGCGGGAGCGAGTGCTCTGATTGGCAGCCAGCAAACATAAGAAAAATGTTGCTGGCAGCCATTAAAGGACTTAGGGCCACATGTACGTAGGATCCAATTTGCTATTTCCTAATTGTGTATTTTAGTGAGCCTCAAAGGGCCCTGGGGAGTCCAGCCCCAAGGCTGTAATTTAAGAAAATGGGGAGGGGGCATTTAAAGGCCCGGGAAGCCCACCCCCTGGACCTATTATTTTTAGGGAGCTGCCTCCCTGAGCCAATAATGTTCCAGGGGACCCCATCCCCCAGGGCCAGCTAGCAAGCTAGGTCCCGGGGGCCTACCCTATGGACATAGGGTTTCCCTGCCTGCACCCGAGCAGACAGGGAAACCTGTGTTTGTTCTCGCTTAGCAGTAGCTTTTTCAAAACTCCCACCAAACACAAAGTCTGCTCCCAGCAGGCAGGAGCTTTGAAAATGCTCCCGCCTGCTGGGAACAGACTTTAGATCTGTTTCCCTGCTCGCATTGAAGTGGGCAGGGGAATAGATCAAAATAGTGCTCACGTCCGGAATAAGCAGCATTAGTCGCTGCTTCCTCTGATGGGAGCAATGCCTGCTCCTGCTACATGTCGCCCCAGAGCGGCCCCTTCTCTTTATATAAATGAGTTGCTCTGGGGGAGGAGATCCCTAAGACCTAACAAGGCTCGGGATGTGGGACTGCATGCCCCCCATCTGCTTTATTGAAATCAATGGCCATGCGCCCCTTTTCCCTCTAAAGAAGAAAAAGGCCCTGAAGGATGGGCTCCCAATGGTCAGGCCCTGTGGCCAAACCCTCAAAGTGCATGGCCAAAGTGCATGTGCAGTGTGGGGTTGTCTGAATTTGGGGGGGTTGGCTACAAGGCCTGGCCTCAGGCCTTGTGGGCAGCTCCCCACTAAGCATGGCCAAAGGCATTGGGTTGGCTGCATGTGGGGTTGGCTGCAGGTCCTATGGCCAACCGCTGCGTTGCACGACTGAAGGCACTGCGCAGTGTGGGGTTGGCTACCTTTACAGGGGTTAGCCATAGGGCTTGTGCACATGCCAGGCCTTGTGGCCAACTCCACACTGTGCAGGGTGGAAGGCATGTGGTGGGTTGGCTGCAGATCCTACAACCAACCCCACGCTGCACACAGCCGAAGGACGTACGCTGCTGGGGTTGGACTTATGTATAGTAATTAATTATTGCTTTACGTTAAAAAAAAGTCACTCAAAAAATATAGGTTAAAATAACATAACAGTTAAGTGTGATAAAAAGATCTGTTATTATTTTCAAAAAAATTAAGAAATTCACTGAAAAAAGCAAAGGTTACAGTGTTATATTTCATATCGGTACCCTGATATATGTCCAGGGAACATCGTTCACTTTCCCTACATCGTCTCCCCATCATTTCACATGAACGAGCCTTATGAGGACATAACCCCAGATAAGGACAGAATGCCTTATAGGGACATAACACCTTATAAGGACTGCAGCCTTTTATGGACTAAACCTTTCCCCTAGTTCCATGCAGAGGGTGGGTTTTTCCCAATCGATATTGCTAAGACGTCATCATTAGCACATATGAATAATTTACGATTACACTCTCCAGGAGGTATACTTCACCTCTCCTATCGACACACAAGGTTTAATCCCCAACATCATCCTCATACTGAACTGTATAAATACAGCACCTCTTGCTATCAGTAGGCAGGAGGGAACCAAGACCTCAAGGCCAACACACTGACCAGAGACGCTGCAGCTCCGACATGCAATTGCTCCAGCTGAAAGTGGTCTGACTATCCCTTTCGGGTGTCCAACTCAAGTTGAGGATGAAGTCCCACACTCTCACTATTCAGGTAATGGGGGTTTGACTAAATCCTAGCGGGATTCTTGGCTCTTAGACTCTTAGGCTCTTAGACTCTTAGGCTTAGGCTCTTTTCGCACCTAACACATGCTAGCTACATTTATGTACATCTAGACAGGCATCTTAGGAGTACACACTTTATTTTATGAATGCATTTTATATCCATGTATGTGTTTATGACTACTGCAAAATGGTAGAACAATACTATTCCTTTTTGTTCACTGCACTGCTGGTTCTATATCTCTGCTACTGTGTCACAGTTGTAGCAGCACATTTGTTTTACATGAAAAGAACAACAGTATAATAAATTCTTATTCTAAACACGCCCAACTGTTTCTTCTGTGTATCTTTCCAAGAGCAAAACAAGCAAGCACGCATGACTGGGTGAAAAGTAGTATATTGTTTCCACAAGTCTGAGGAATCAGGGTTTGTTGTGTTCTAAGGTTGCCAAAAATTAATCTCTCTGATAATAGGAGTTTTTAGTGGCACTGCGAGCTAGCTAATGCATAAAAAATCGGCTAACCTATTTGGTGGGGGTGTTCAGAGTCAGTCTACCAGCAGACCCACAGTATATGTTCTCCATAAACAGCGCAGTACTGCATGAAGGGTACTATAGGAATTACACTACAACAGTAATGTTATTATTAGGTATGATTGAAAGATCTGTTTTTGTTTTTTAAAAAACGAAGAAATTCACAGAGAAAACAAAGGTTAAAGTAACATATTAGTTAGGTGGGATAAAAAAAGATCTGTTTTTGCTTAAGAAAACCTTAGAAATTCACTGAAAAAAAATCAAACATTAAAGTAACGTTATAGTTTGGTGAATTTGTCAGTCACAACAATAATGTTTTGAAATTAAAATTAAAAAAACAAAGAAATTCAACACTTATAGTTAGCCAAGCTATAACTGGTGAATTTAGGTGTTTTTTTTTAGTTCAAAACATTACTGTTGCCACTGACATAGTCACCTAACTATAGCCTTACATTATTCTTTGGTATTGTATGGCTTGGCGTTTTACAGAAAGTCAAGGTATGATGTGGCTAGTCATTTTATAATATGGTATGGTATGGCATGGTATGTTATGACCTGTCATTGTATGGTAATTATGATATGGCTTAGTTTGTCATTGTATTGTATGGTATGGTATGGTATGGTATGTTGTGGCCTGTCATGTATAGTATAGTATGGTATGGTAATCTTTGTTATAATGTACACATTAAACTACGGAAGGTAGCGCAATAGGAGCAGCCAAATCAGGGACTTCATTTAAGGGTCACCATGGTTTTAGCTGCCTCCTCTGGCTTACCGCTTGCGACTCCTGCTCTGCCTTTGCAACTCCTTGTTTCAGAGGTGGCAAAACCAGTGCCAACAAGACAGGGTCTTGCACTCCTTATTTTCTGTCCATTGTTTGTCTGCTAACAGTGAATAATATCTTATTATTCACTATTAGTGGAAAACAAAATGGAGGACAATTCAATGATGCAAAACTCCGGAATATATGGGGCAATACCAGGCATTTTAGCTCTGCGCTCTTCAGAAAAAAATAGATAGTGAAGATTCGACAGACAATGCATGTGTAACACAGTGTATAACCGCTCAGTGGGGATGGAAGATTAACCTAGCACTCAGATCAAGGTTTCTACGTGATGTTCAAGAAATATAGTACATAAATTGCACATGCAATGTGGAAGATCAGGCCCTCTCTCTTAAAACTGCCTGAAATGAAAAACTATTTCATGTAATGGTCCATGTTGACTACGCTTTAATGTCTCACACTTCACGGGAAATTGTCATTGAACCTGTATCTCATTCATAATGTAACCAGATCACCAGTTTTGATGATTTTATTAAAACTTTAAAAATGAAGTAATAATTAGAACAATTAGTGAGATATGGTATATTTGGTGGCAGATAAAGTAAGTAAAGAATGCTTTTAAAGGTATTTTGTGTGTGGGCTTGTGGGTGAGAGTGTGTTTATGTGAGAAAGCGGGTACATGTGTGTGTGTGTGTGTTAGAGAGTGACAGGTAGTGAGTGAGACTGTGTGAGATGAGTGTCAGTAAGTGTTAATGAGTCATAGTAAGTAACCCTGGGCGTAGTGGGCGTAGTGGGGCTACGCGAAGCATCACAAAGTGGGGGGAATCTATGCACACCCACACACTTTGCGTGGCCCCACTACGCGCCTCCCGCCTCCCTCCCGCCCTCTTCTAAATGCCCTTAAAATCATTTAAAACATTGTAAAACTAATGAAAATGACTTACCTGAGATGCAGCGTCCTGGGGCTCCCTCTTCCTGGTTTCTCGCCAACTTCTTCCTCACAAATACGCGGGCATCCGCGCATGCGCATTTGTGAGGAAGTAGTCGGCGAGAAACCAGGAAGAGGGATCCCCGGGACGCCGCATCTCAGGTAAGTCGTTTTCATTAGTTGTACAATGTTTTAAATGATTTTAAGGGCATTTAGAAGAGGGCAGGAGGGAGGCGGGTGGCAGGCAACTTCGCTCCTCCATGGCGTGTGCGTAGTGTTGCCTACTACGCCTACTTTGCGAATCCCGAAGTAGGCAACACTAGGCACACTTCGTGCACGGAGCGGAGCACTACCCCCACCCCTAATAATAAGTAAGAATCAGTGCCTGCAAGTGAGTGAGTGAGATTGAATAACAATGGGTGTAAGGGAGAATTAGAGAGCATGTGTGAGAATGAGCGAGTGAGTGAGTGAATGCGAGTAAGAATGTGTTGAAATACTTCCAAGACTGGCTGTCTCTGGCATACTGAACAAGATTTTTGTTGTACAGTTTATCCTCTGCCTTTGACACTGTTAACCACAACAGCCTACTTTCCTTTCTGGTAAAATGATCAGGGCCGGTACTGCAATGGTTTACTTCACAACATATCCTAAAGAGTCACGGTGAATCAATCCCTCTCTCAGCCTTCTGCTGTCAATATGGGGGTTCCACAGGGATCCGCCCTTTCACACATACTCTTTAACTTATACATGGAACCACTTGCAAATGCACTAAACTCGGCATGTATGCAGATGACACTCAATTGTATCTGAAAACCTCCTCCCCAGAAGAATTCATTTCACTCAACTCTACCTTGCTGAACACTCAAAACTGGCTCACTGATAACCACGTCATGCTCAATATTTCCAAACAGGATTCCTCCTCATCGCTCCACCTAACCACACTCCTAAGATCGACCTCTGGATGAAGCATCTAACAGCCTTCAACATTCTCCTCACATTATTGAACCATCTAAATCTCTTGGAATTACACTAGACAAACACTTGGATATGCAGAATCATATAAGAAATGCCACCAAGGGAGATAAATACCAGATGAATATACTAAGGAAACTCAAACCCTTCCTACCACAGAACAACTTTTCACTGGTGGGCCAAGCTCTTGTATTGCCGAGGCTAGATTGCAGAAGCTTTACTCTTTGCGGACTTCCTAAATACAATTTGCCCCCACTAAGTACTTCCCTTAATGCCACGGCCAGACTGATAACCAGTACAAAAAGAAATTATCACATATCCCCAGCACTAAAAACCTTAAACTGGTTGCGGTACGAAGCAAGAATACAGCTAAAGATTGCTTGCATGGCGCATAAATCCCGACATTTCAAGACCCCTATATATCTGACTCAAAAGCTAGAGTTATCAGGGGATGTAGATCCTCACGAAGTGCAAGTTCACTACTTCTGAAACCACAGATTTTCCTCAAAAAGAGAACGAGCAACAGAGCCTTATCAAGCCATCACCCAGAAGATATGGAACTCTCTGCCACCGGTTGTCCGTTGCATCTCATCTACCGCTTCATTAAAAAAAGAAGTGAAAACAATACTAATTAACAAGTTTCTGCCCTAAGATACTTCTGGTTCTATTACCTGTCCACTATTCTGATGCCCTGAATGACCACTACATTGATGTGCAACCATTAACTCCAGCTTTACCATGCTATTCCCATAAATGAAAAGAATGTCTTTTCTAACAGTGGTATCCCACCTACCCTATAGTGTGAAGTGCTTAGATACTCTCTAGGGTTTTGTTTGCGCTTTACAAAACGTTATAAAAAAATAAATAGTGACACCAATAGTTAAAATATTAGTGCTGGCATACTTTGGGCAATTCTTAGCATGGCAGACACTGGTGACAAAATACTGGCACTGACACAGTGGAGGTAATTCTTACAATATGATGTACCCATGGTAAAACACTGGTAATGACATACTGTAATATTCTTGGCATTTTGGCTACCTGAGAAAAAAAGTGGTACTAGCACACTGGGAGTAATTATTGGCATAAAGAAGGGCAATCTGTTGTATGGGAAGATGGCAACTATGACAATAAAATGCTGGCTCTTTTATTCAGAGGTAATTATTGCTTTAAGGGTCACCTATGCATGGTATATGGGTGGCATACATAGAATAATTCTGCATCTGGCATATTAGAGGCGCCCATTGCCTGCAGATCACATATGACAAAATGCTGTCTCTAGCACCATCAAACTAATTTATGACATATGGTGGTATCCATAGCACACTTGGAATCACCCTTTGTGGAGTGTTTCATTCATTAGCTTGGCACACTATGAAAGGATTTGAAAATGTAATGAGTGTCCTTCAATAGCATAAGGCTTTTTAGTAAACTTATGTGAACATTGTGCTTTAAAAGGCATTATTTGACCACATTCTTTTCAATATTACCTCGGGGGAGTAATCCCATTTTAGGGGCCTGTCTTTCTCACTCACTACAATTCGAGGCAAGTATCATGTCCCTGAACTTTCAAAGGTCAAGTCTAAACTATATCTAAAGTAGACATTTTCTTCTGTTGTGCTGTTATATTAATCATGTAGCTTCAGCGATATCAATTATTGTGATGTCATGCTGTTTAAGGGGATATGACATGACTTTCTGGACAAGAGTATGCCCAGATGTGGGTTCCTTGCTTACTGTGCCACTGGAGCCAAGCTATAGCCAACTGAAGAGCCCCAGTGATGGTGAAACCATTCTTCGATTGCTTGTGTTCTAGTTTAGAGGGGACCTGGCTTGACAGTTCAAGCTAGACTGTTCTGCAGCAACCACAGCCCCGAGACCGCCCTCCTCGCGGCCACTGATGACATCCGCATGCTACTCAACCAGGACACACTGCGGCCCTCATCCTACTAGACCTTTCTGCAGCCTTCAACACTTTCTCACATCGCACTCTTGCAGCCAGACTTCACGACGCTGGGATACGAGGAACCACTCTCAACTGGAAGAGGTGTGGCTCCGCGGCCAGGGCGACTGACTCCGGAATCTGGGGATCACGGTTCGATCCCCAACACCGGCGGCAGATTAGCCCAGCACCATGTGACTCTGGGCAATAGCTTGCTTAATCCTCCTGACGGCCCCCAGCGCCTAGTGACCCTTACGGGTGATTGTGCGCTTTACAAATGTGGATTTACTTTACTTTACTTTAACTGGATCCAATCCTTTCTCTCCGGCAGAACCCAGAGGATCAGACTGCCCCCTTCCTCTCCGAACCCACAGAGATCAACTGCGGAGTACCCCAAGGATCATCGCTCGGCCCCACGCTTTTCAACATCTACATGGCCCCCTCACCACCATCATCAGACAGCTTGGGCTCAGCATAGTATCCTGCGCCGACAACACCCAGCTAATCCTCTCCCTCACGAAGAACCCCGAAGACACCAGACTCTGATTCCAGGAAGGAATGAAGGACGATGCAGCCTGGATGGACGATAGCTGCCTGAAGCTCAACTTGGAGAAGACGTACGTCCTCATCCTCGGACCCTCCTCTTCTACCTGGGACAACACATGTTGGCCCTCCACCCTCAGTAGCCCTCCCACCCCTACCGACCACGCACAGAACCTCGGCATCATCCTCGGCTCATCCCTCACCATGACCCACCAGATAAACTCAGTCGTCTCCACCAGTTTCAACTGCCTTTGCACCCTCCGCAAGACCTTCAAATGGATTCCCCACGAATGGAGGAGGACTGTCACCCACACGCTCATCACCAGCAGGCTGGATTACGGCAACACCCTCTACGCCGGAATCAACAGATGTCTTCTACACAAGCTCCAAACCATCCAGAACACCACGGCCAGATTCGACCTCAGGACACCAAGACACAAACACATGACCCAACACCTACAAGACCTCCACTGGCTCCCCGTCGAGAAGAGAGTCACCTTCAAACTGCTCACCCACGCCTACAAATCCCTACACAACATCGGTCCCAAATACCTCAATGAAATGAAATGAAAATGAAATGAAATGAAAAATTGCATTTGTATAGCGCATAACTGCCCTGGGGCCTCGCAGCGCTTGAAGATAAAATGGTTTTAGCGCAGGCTCGGGGCAGATCAGCGAGATTTAGCAAACAAATGCGTTTTTAGGGCCCTTCTGAACGAGAGGAGGTTGCTGTTACCCCGGATGGCAAAGGGGAGGGCGTTCCAGAGTCTGGTCGCCGAATGGGAAAAAGAGCGGCCACCCCAACGGGCTTTGTTAATTTTAGAGGAGGTGGCCAGCTGCAGGGTACCAGACCGAAGGGGGCGTGTTGGGACATAAGGCGTCACCAGAGGGTGCAGAATCGCTGTGCCTACACGGTGGAAGGATTTGTGCATGATGCACAGAGCTTTGAACTGCACTCTGGCAGCCGTTGGGAGCCAATGGAGGTCTTTCAGAGCCTTCCTCGCCGACTGCCGACGGGACAGATTGAACAATAGGCGGGCCGCACTGTTTTGTGTGACCTGAAGCCTCTGAAGAACCGAAGCCGGTGCTCCCAGGTAGAGAGCGTTCCCGTAATCCAGGCGGGAGAGAATGAGGGCCTGGACCATGATCCTCCTCGCCTGGAAAGGGAGCAAAGGGAGCACCCGCCGGAGCATCCTCATTAGTCCGAAGCAAGTGGCAGCAGTCTTAGTAGCCTGGACAGAGAAATCAAGGGCAGTGTCAAGCCAGATCCCGAGGCTCTTTATCTGGGACTTGGGCGCAGGAGGAGCGCCAAGACATGGTGGCCAGACGGGTGCAAGAGCAGACGGGGAGGGATTTCCAAGGAGAATGAAGTCTGAGAGAGTCTCCTTCCACATACCCAAGAGGAACCTTCGCTCCGCCGACCTCGATGTCACGTCATCAAACCCTGGTATTAAGGTGATTCGATGCCCATGGGCCAAAAAAGCAGTTTACAATATAATGTTATTTTCATATGGGAATGGTCTATTCAACCCATAATTGTGCAAACATAAACCAACTTAAAACACACATGTTTTTTGCATGAAACATTTTAATCATGTCCAAGACTTCCTATAAATCATGAAACACATGGCACTTTGCTACAAAATAAAGGAATGATTGCTTAATAACAAAAGTGCAAAGCCATTCTTGTGGCCAGCTGGTGCTGTTATGCTGCACTAAAGAGTATAAGGGGAGAAGAAAGTGAATTGGAACACGCAGGAACACAGGAAACACATGGTGAAAGCAACAGTGCAGAGCAGAACCATGAGCAAGACAACCTAAAAATACATACACTCCAACGAAGTGCTGCATGTAGAAGAACATATAGGCTGAGACAGAAAGCGTAAAAACACCCCCAAATAAAGGAAGCAGTAGTTGGTCCATGTTCCAGTGATGGGGGACACACAAGCAGAAAGTGAAGCCATAGTTCAGCCAGCACACCCTGATCAAACAGGAGCAAGCAAATAAGGCAATGAAGCCAGCGAATGGTAAGCAATTGGTGGCCTCTATGAGGCATATTTATAAGCCCCTTGTGCCACTTTTGCGTAACTTTTCCCATGTTAAAAGTGATGCAAAAGTGGCGCAAGGGGCTTGTAAATCTGCCCCGAAGTCTCCTGTATGTGAACAAAATGTCTCGCAAGCAACAGCGCATGTGCTGTCTCAGGTGAAATCTAAAAATATACGAAAATCAACTAAGAAACCCAAAATTGAGGCTTGGACAGAGGCAATGACAGATTTGTTTTTAAATCTCTCATTTAAAAACCATAGAGTATGCTATGATCATCTCCCACCATGTGTTCGGTCTATATATTGCAACACACTAATAATTAAATTTTCATATAGCGTTTAGTACCGCCCCTGTAACATTTCTAAGCACTGAAAATGCACGATATTATTGCCCATTCAAGATGCTCAGTTCACCAAATGACTGAAGAAACTGGGCGAATGTTCTCATCTTGTTGAGAACAGTACCGCGTACACTCTATCTGTAGTATCACTGTGGTAACTGTTTTCCTTGCCACAGGTTATTGTTTATAAGAACGCTTTTTATTCATTTTTGTAATAAAAGACCGTAACTGACATCATGACCTTTTCATTGACAAATTAACCTCTCAGTTTTCTTGTAAATCTGCTTCCTGATCTTCTAATGCCCATAATATCCTCTCTTTATCACATCTCTAATTTAATAATGTATAGCTCACAGGTCTTTTATTGACTTTATTGTATTTCATTGAAATTGCTTTCATTTAATCGGCTTACTGTGTCTAAATGGATGATAGTTTATTGGTTTTGGATCCGAGTGAATAATTCCATTCTTTATTTTACCTTTGAAAAAATATTACCAGAGTAAATACTCAATAAAACCAGTACCAGTGCCGGACTGGTCCATAGGGCAACCAGGCAGTGCTTGATGGGCTGATCCCACAGGTTAGAGTGTGAGCCAGTTTTGGGCTGTTTGTGGGCAGGGTTTATGGCTTGCTGGGAGGAATTGTACTGTTGATTTCTCTGCTATGTTATCAAACATTACCATCAGAAAGATCAAATTCATGCAGTTTTCCTCAGTGCAAAACGCTTATACTGCTTTTCTTTACAAGTTCAAAACTGCCTCAATTGGCAGACTTGGGTCACTTTTTCAGCTTTCTAATTTATTAATTGAGGCCACTTTTTTGGGTGCCCGAGCCTATTTTATGTCCCTGTCTGACCAAGAATAAAACAATACATGGATTAGTGCATGCAGGCAGATAAGGTGGTGTATGAAAGCAGAGGTTGCCCACATAAATTGACCAACATCTGGGGGAAATGGAATGAATATCTGAGTGCCCTGTATTAAGTGAGTTAATCCTAAAGTGGTATATTAAAAGTGTCTGGATCATATGGCTGAGGTGCACAAGGTTGTTGGTCAGAAAGGGAAACAATCTCAGTGCTACGTGATATGATTCTTACTGTCATCGCAATGCTGTGTTCACTCTTTAAAATAAAAAGGTTTTAAAAAAAAAAAAGAATACAATAATTGGTATTATGTGCCCCTTATTAGAATATGGTTGTTATGCAGCTATATATCATGACAAACAGTAATATAAAATCTGTAGGGTGACTCCTCACACATAATTTATTTAGTATAAATAGATTTTAATGTATTTAAAGCTGCTGCCAGACTGGTTCTCAACATCCCCCACCACAGCCGCATCGCCGAACTCCTTCAAGAACTCCACTGGCTTCCAGTAAATAAAATAATCACCTTCAAGCTCCTCATACATGCTTGCAAAGCTCTCCAGTACCTGCATATCTGAACCACCCTCTCTCATTCCATGTACCCGCCAGACACCTTTGCTCCGCCCATCTGGCCCTGGCCAGCGAACCACAGATCCACAGGACCAAAACCGAAGGAAGATCTTTCTCCCACTTTGCTGCCAAGACCTGAAACACCCTGCCCCTCCTCCTCATGCAATCCACGTCGCGGAACCAATTCAGGAAAGACCTCAAGACCTAGCTCTTCGACTGAACCCCTGCACCCAGATGGATCCTCATCCCCCCTCCCCCTCTCAGCACCTTGAGACCCTCACTGGTGAGTAGCCGCGCCATACAAACCCCTGATTGATTGAGTAGTAAAGACGATATGAGTAAATCTTTGGTTATCTTGGTGGACCCAGTTTAAAGTAATAATTATTTTGGGGTATGTCTTTTCGACATATATGCATACACTTGCAAGATGCTGCACAATGGGCAATGTAACCTTTCTTTCCTTTGTTTAGGGCTCCCAGTTTTCTTTTTTTACTGATATTTACAGTTAAATACAGACAGAAAGCTTATTATTTTCCAGTCTGTATTTATTTTTAAATACAGAAAAATATGCCCTCTTTGGATGATTTTTTTACTGTCGATCATTAGTGCCAGGTCAATACGTGTACAGATTTTGAGGTAGGGAAGAAGCAAAAAACCAATATATTTCCTAATTAAGCTTAATTAAGTGCAGATCTACTGTTATGTATGCTATTCTACAATGTGTTTTCATATAGCGCTATTGCACTGTATACCACTGAAATCTTTTGTATACATTTATCAGTTAAATAAATGTGGGAAAATGCCTATTGCAGCTTCATTTATACAGAAAACACAAAATAAAAATGGGGTGCAGCCTACCATGTAGCGCTGGGGTGGGGCAGGGCTCCCGTGATGTCGAGAGAGAAGGAGTGGTTGCTGCACCTTAAGTGTGCATGACGGTTTGGCCAGCCATTTTGAGCCGGCCAAACCGTCATGCACACTTGGCATGTTCACCACCGGCCTGTAATTCACAGCCTGGGTTGAGAACATGCACAGGATGTCAGTCCCCGTCTATGCGCGTAACCACAGCACTGAGACCAATCACAACACTGCTGTAATGGTGAAAGCAGCAGCGCGATTGGCTTTGGGGAGCCTGGGTGCTGCTGGGAGCCAGGAGTACAGAAAGGATGAAGAAGAGTCTGGTGACCGGGAACGAGTAGGTAAGTCTTCTCTTTTTTCAAAACCACCTGCCACCATTTCCTACCAGCCGCCACTGGTATTCACACCTTTCATGTCTGACACTGCAACCTGCACTGCAGCTCACATGCACTGCTCATAAACTATTTTGTTATTAGTTGCAAGCCATGAGGTCAGCACAGTCTTCATTTTTGGGCGCACGTGAGATTATGTGACTGGGGGTTCTATACTGCCGTGCACAGTTCTGCAGTATTATTACATTTACACGCAAATAGCTTGGACCAGCGTGTGCTGACTGCAAGTGAGAGATGGGGGTGGTAATTCATACTTCTGGTTATCTGAAAATACATGCTGCATGCTGCTGGCCAAGGAACACAGTAAACACTAGTTCTCAGCTTCTGAGAATCTGTTGTATGCATGCTTCTATGATGATGGCATCACAGGCATCTGTTGCATGTGAAGAGCGTGAATGGTAAGTATTGACTTTGTGTCCTAGAAACAGCCGGACACAGTTGGTGTTGTCATCATGCAGAATGAACAAGCTGGACTCATCAGCTATTCGAAATAAGTATTGGCAAAGCCAATATGTCTCGCCTATGAAAGAGTTGTTGGCTTTGCCAATATGTTTCTGCCATGTTGTATACCAGCGTAGCTCCTGTTCATCAAGGAATGAAGTTAGTGGTGTAGAGGAGAGTTGTATGGAGTGTCGTAGAGTGGAATGGCAAAGAGTAGTGTGTTGCAGAGTGGAGTGGCAGAGAGTGTTGTGTATTGAAGTGGCATAGTGTGGAGTCCCGCCCAGTGATATACACTGGAGTGGCATGGACTACAGTGTGATGGCATAGAGTGTTGCCGAGTATAGTGGCATTGAGTGCAGTGGCATTGAATTCAGTGGCATACAATGCAGCATCATAGAATGCAGTGGCATAGATTAGAGCAGAATAGAGTGCAGTGGAGTGCAGTGGTGCAGAGTGGAGTGGTGCAGAGTAGAGTGGCCCAGAGTGCAGTGGCATAGAGCAGGTTGGTGTAGAGTGGTGTAGAGTTGCGTAGAGTAGTGCAGAGTGGAGCGGCATGGTGTACAGTTGAGTGATGCAGATGGCAGTAGCGCTGAGTCGAGTGGCATAGATTGCAGTGGCATAAAGTGCAAAGCAGAGTTGAGTGGCATAGAGTGCAGTGGCATATAGTATATTAGCATAGAGTGGTGCAGAGTAGAGTATAATGCCATAGAGTGCAGTGGCATAGAGTGCAGTGGCATAGAGTGGAGTAGCGTAGAGTGGAGTAACACACAGTAGAATAGAGTGAAGTACTGCAGAGTAGAGTGGCGTAGAGAGTTGAGGAGAGTGCAGTGTTGCAGAGTAGAGTGTCACAGTGCAGTGGTGTAGAGTGTAGTAGAGTGGCATAGAGAGCAATGGCATAAAGTACAGTGATGCAGAGTAGAGTGGCATAGAGTGCAGTGGTACAGAGTGCACTTTTGTAGAGTGCCTTGGCGTATAATGCAGTGATTAAGAGTAGAGTGGCATAGAATACACTGGCATAGAGTAGAGTGGTGTAACGTGCCCTGGTGTAGAGCAGACTGTTTCAAAGTAGAGTGAAGTGGCGTAGAGTGGAGTGGTGCAGGGTGGAGCGCAGTTGCGTGGAGTGGCATAGAGTGTAATGACGTAGGGTCAAATGGTGTAGAGTGCAGTGGCATAGAGCGCAGTGGTGCAAAGTAGATTAGTTTGGCATTCAGTGGATTGGTGTACAGTGCAGAGGCATAAAGTTGAGTTGAGTGTTACAGAGTAAAGTGCATTGACATAGGGTGTATTGGCATAGAGTACAGTGGCGTACAGTGGAGCTGTGCAGATTAGATTGGCGTGGCCTAGACTGGAGTGGTGTAGAGGGCAGTGGTTTAGAGCAGAGTGTCAAAAAGTGCATTGACATAAAGTAGAGTGGTACAGGATCAAAGAGAGAGTTGGAGCAAGAAGTGGCATAGAATGCAGTGGTGTGCCCTGAAGTGGCCTAGAGTGCAGTGGCATAGAGTGAAGTGATGCAAAGTGCAGTTGCGTGGATTGGTGCCAAGTACAGAAGAGTTGCATAGATTAGAGTATGCAAGGTGTGATAGTGCACTGCCATTACAGACAACACATTTTCAGTTGAAATGACAATTACATTTGCACAGACCTACAGTTTTACAAATACAACTCTACAGTGCACAAACAAAAATGGGGGGAAATTGCATCACCTAGTGTAACGATTTCTTTGATCATATTACAGTATTTGTTTCCAACACACTTCAGAAAACACAGAAAATGTGCTTCATTTGTTTTCCTAATTCTGATGCATTCTGAAATACTTACACAGTTCATTTAAATGTTGTCATGTGCTAGACAAAACCTATTTTCTACCCCCCTGTATCCAGCAAGATAGTCACATAAATCCACTCACTTTGAAGTCAGAGAATGAAAAGTAAACAAGCACTGTCAGAAGACTGCCCTGATATTTGACCTTGGTCTTTGAATGCACAGCAAATGTGACAAGAAAAGTACAAGATTTAAAGGCCTGTTTACAGACAGGGAGTTTGTGGAAGAATACAGTAAACACGCTTCAGGTAATAGGAGGGACAAACTGAACCTAGAGAGCCTAAAGCAAATAAAGGCAGAGGGTAGAAAGCCAGATAATGTGAGTTACAGACCACAAAGCCAATGGTAATCAACAGGCGGTGTTATGTTCCGGGGTTAGGCCCATGTATCGAAGATGCTCACTTCTTACATTGTTCTCTTTTTCACAATAGCATTTCTGCCATAAACCTTTGCATATTTGCATACACGACAATGTCAGATTAGTTTCTCTGAAACTACTTTGTTTACACATCCAGCTTCGCACAACACTATCAAGATGCCTCGAAAATTATGTACATTCTATCTATATCAATGGGGCGACAGAGCTATCTACATATCCATAACATCACTAAACTACAGTGTACATCTCAAGGTAGCTTTGTATTATAAATAATGAGCTTCCCAATAGATTAGCAGAGGAGGCACTCCAGCTGACACTGAGGGTCCCTGCAAGGTGGGACTTCACCAGGCAGCGTTCTGATATCTCTATGAGGGGTGTCCAGTTAGTGACCAAGACGGGTTCCTTCATTCTCTCCTGCCAGGTAATGAGGGTGGATCGTCCCTAGGGGAGATTCTTGGCTCTCCACCTACACACACTCTAGGTACACTTTGAGTAGGATTTGCATAGAAGGAGTACACCTGATTACTGCCTTGTTTATCTGTCTGCATATACACTGTTTTAGCACCATGGTAGCTACTATTTACTCATTTGGCGCTCGTAATCACTTTCATCTGCTTCTGTCTACTAATTATCACAGAATTCTATACAAGAATAACGTTTGTTCAATAAATATATTAAAAAGCGTCCCATTGTGTATTCATTGTGTTTCTGTATATTTCTCTGAGCATACGTAAGCACAAGTGACTGAGCCAAGGGTTCGAACTGTTTCCACCATCCCTGAGGAGTCAGAGTTGTCATGTTCAGTGGTTGCCAGAAATGATTTGCTCCCTGGTAAGGTTAGGGGGGCATGTGGTGGCCCTGTGAGCTAGCTGGTCTCTAGGATGACATATCATGCTGGGGTGCCTGGAATCAGTCTAGGCACCGCGCCCAAAGTTTATGTTGTCTAAAAAAATATGCAGGTCCTAAGGGTTAGTGGGAACTACATGACAATGGAATGCATTCCTTGGTCAACTTTCTCAAAGTCCCCTACACGTCTTTAGCTAACAAGACAGCTGCACTGTCTAGTAGGCTGCAACCTACAAAGGGACAAGGGGCCAGAACAATGCAGGAGTCTCGTGCATTACATGCTTTATTCTAAGGTTTGAGTCTAATATGAGTGAGAATCATTATGCTGGTGTCCTGAAGGTGGTAATAGCATCTTTGTACTTTATTGGTATAGTGAATTACCAAGTATTTTCCGTACCAATTAGTGCTAAAGTGGCACAGAGATGTTTATGGGAGGGTACGGATCAATCTTTGTTGTCAGACTTACAAAGAGCTGTGAATGAGGGATTGTTTTTCAAGTACGTGAGGTATATCTGGAATATGAATGATAATAAACATGAATAAAGATAAAACATAAACATAAAACCAATGGTGATAAAAGGGGTAAAAAGGACAAGAGGGTTAAAAATGGTGAGAAAACAAGTTTAGGTGAAAAGGTAACATGCTTAAGGCGTGGCTGTGAGAATGATCTGGCAAATTAAAAAACTATCGAGTGAACCACAGTGCAGGCCGTGCACCCAAAAAGGGCACTTTTTACAGGTTTGTAAAGCTGATGGTAAAATCAGTATGAAGTATATGAGAAGCAAGAGTGGAGGCTAAAGATGATAGGCCTGATTTGGAGTTCGGTTGATGGGATACACCCTCACAAATTAGATGTATATTCCATCTGCCATATTACAACTGCCATAGGATATAATGCACTTGTAATAAGGCAGCCGGAATATCCATCATGTTTGTGACAGAATAATCCATCCATCAAACTCCAAATCAGGCACTTGGTCTTAATGAACATAATCTCTAAAATCAAGAACTGAAATCATGCATATAGAATGTTTATTACTGGAGTTGTGATGGATTGTTTGTTTAACTATGCCCCCCTTTTAATACTGGATCCCTGTATTCCTGATTTGGCTTGATGTTGTGAGAACTGACAATATTTTTCCATCGGTATTTAGGAGCTCTTCCATTAACCTCTTGGGCTTTATTAGAACAGCCACTGCATTTAGGGAAAGTCTCTCTAAAGGTGTATTTAAGTTACTGATGTGGGGTAAGACAATCATGGAATGTTTGAAATGCATATGTTCTTTTGTGCCTATGGTTCAAAGAGCAGATAAAGGTAGTAGACAATATGTTATAGATCATTTGAGATGTGTTATAACTTGTTGAAAGAAAAATTGAGGCTAAAATATTTTATCACAAGATCATCCTAAGGAGACTTTCTAACCAGCTGTCCACAAGATTACGTATCTGCACCTTACGGTGGTGAGGAATTGCAAATTAAGTTGTCAAGGTTGCTTAAGTGTCGAGTATTGAACCAATTGAGTTATCTACATGGCTGGTGAATATTTTTATCGCATGAAAACCTGATGCTAACATAAGAATGTGTGTTGACCTAATGAACCTAAAGTATAAAATTGAATTAGACAGACACCTCCTACTGAACATCATGGCAGTATAGTTCAGTAACAAGGAATTGACACCTGATCAACACCAAGTAATGCTGTATGCAGAATTAATGTGGCAAAAAAAGTTTGTTAGCTATTAAATTGCCCACAGTTTCAAACAAATCTACTTTGGACTAGTAGCTGCATTTGGCCTATTTCAATTTCTGATGGAGAATTCAGCCAAGGCTTTTTTCGCGGTAACTAATTTCAATTATTTACAGTCGAAAGGAGGCAAACATGGGATGAGCATAAAACGAGGTTAGGAATAGCACCATATAAATTGAATAAAAAAAGTGTGATTGTTCAGTAACCTAATATTATGCTGACCAGCGTGATATACACTCTATTTAGGGTATGGCTGATTCCCCCTTGAAGGCACCATATTATTAAAATTGGTTTTGAATGAATGAATGAATTTAAATGTATATAGCGCTTAGCTACCCTGAGGCCTACTAGCGCTTTTGGACCAAGCGGCAGAGGAACAGCAATGTTAGAGTGATGCCTTGAAAAGATGGGTTTTCAGGAGCATGCAGAAGACCAACAGATTAGTTTCCTTTTGCAGAGGTTAGATGCATTCAAGGAAAAGGAGCGACCGCCCCATCTGGTTCTTCGTATTTTCTTCGGAGTGGCCAGAAAGGCAAAACTTGAACGAAGGTTCCTAGGGGGTAATAGGGGGTGACAAGGGAGTGAGTAATGACTGGACCGGTCTTCCGGATGGCTCTGTGAGCCAGGCACATGGCTGTAAACTGTATCCTGGCCGAGATTGGGAGCCAGTGAAGGTTCCTTAGTACCGACTCCTTAGTTTTGCATTTCTAACAGAATCACAACCCCTTAAGATTCTCTGAAGAATGGTTTTTCATTTTTGATGAAACAGGCATGCCACAGAGCCTTTGATGCATTGAAGGGGGATGTATGATGGAACCCCGCATGCATTGACCATGCATGCCTTTACAACACAGCCTCTACACCGACAATGACATTTCCAAGTGCTCCTTTACCATGCAAATCATTACAATGACTAGCCTTAGGGGGGCGCTATCTTCTAAATAGTATAATTTACTATTCCAACTCCAGTCTACGCAACAGTAGGGAAGGCGTTGGTCTTAAAATCCAGTATCAGTCCAACAGTAGCCTGGCCCCTCCCGCCCTCACCTGCTCATAAGTCGCGTTTGGGATCTCGCGCTTTGCTTAGTCAGCTTGCACTTCCTGAGGCGGAAAGCCGGGAAAGCTAGTGGGCTCATTTTATTATTGCTACTTTTTAAAAACTGTTATTACCTGCAGTCACTCTTAGTCGAGTCTGCCCACCTCCCTATTCCATCTGGCCCCTCGCAGCCGATTAGGAGCTGCCGCGGGGTTCATCCAAACTTAGCCGCCATCTTGTGCAGGAGCCTGGCCCCTCCCGCCCTCACCTGCTTAACATGGCCATCATCCCTCGGCCACGCAGCGGACGGGTGCAGTGGGCGCGCCAAAGGCAAGCCCGTCTGCGCCCGTCCACGATCATTCCGCGGCCGGGGCCAGAGATGCTGCCCGATTCAACACCATTAGCAAGATAACGTATAGCCAGTGGGAATTATTCTCCCTTAAACCTGCTGGGTGCTCCCATACCCTGCTGTATTCACCCGACACCATGACTATGGATTATTCGTGTAAGGCCTGTGGTTTTTCGTGGGACAAGAACCATTCCAGGTTTACACAATCTTTATTGCATACCCTGCCAGTGCCTCACTGCCCGAAGTGATATTAACCCTCACTGCCGGTTTAATAAACTGCCACTCACTGGTAAAACATTCATTTGACATCTCCCAGTGTCTTAGTGACAATGACTGGGACCTATTATTCCTGACAGAAACCTGGCTCAGTGAGGAGACCAATCCCGCTTTGTCCCTGGCCATCCCTGTTGGCTACAGCATCTTATGTGCCAATCGTCAGAATGGCAAACACGGAGGTCGGGTCGCCATTATCTATAAATCTAAATGGACAATCACGTCGCCCCCACTATGAACAAATTGATTGTATCGAGGCTCTCCCCTTCTGCATTAAACTATCTGCATCTATCTCTTGCTCTGGCCTTCTGATATATCGACCGCCTAATTCTAGCCCCTCGCATTTACCTACCTTAACGGATTATATTCTTCAAGCGAGCACACGATATGCCAACTTTACATTCCTAGGGGACCTGAATCTTCATGCAGAAGATGTTACCTGCCCTCTTAGTTCAAATTTTGTTTCCACATTGGCAGGCTGTGGTCTACTTCAACTAGTCACTCTCCCCACTCACAAAGCCGGCCATATGTTAGATCTTATTTGTTCTAATCTTCCTGACATCTCAGTCAAGGAACCTAGACCAGTAATATGGTCGGACCACTATTTCATTCCTTTTGTCATCCATATGTCCCATCATGACGGACCCTTTCTACCTGCTAAGGAATTTGGCAGAAATTGGAGTAAAATCTCCCCGGAATCATTGCATGATTATTTCACCACTTCTAACCCCCTTTGTCCTCTGACCTCGATTTGCGCATTTCTCACTTCAACGAGTGGGTGACCAAAGCTATTGATCTATTGGCCCCTCTTCGACCTATTAAAAATTATAGCTCTGCTCCAGCGGCCCCCTGGTATTCGGAGGAACTGAGAAAAAAAAAGTCTGCATGCAAATCTTTAGAAAGTTGCTGGAGACTGACTTTCTCGACAGAAAGTAAATTAAAGTACCGGACAGCTCTCAAAGAATATCGTAAATTGATTATAGCCCATAAAAGAAGCTATCTATCTGAAAGAATTAACAAAGCTAGTAATTCCTCTAGAGAAATATTTAACACTGTTAAATCCTTTACTGATCTGCAGGCCTTGAATCGCCGACCGCCAGTATCTCAGTCCCTCTGTACCCATCTCTCCGAGTTCTTCGAAGAGAAAATCGCTCTTATTTATGCCTCCTTCCCCAATTCCGATTGTTCTGATAAATAGGAAGAACCGCCAGCTAATTCTACCATGACACCAGGCTTTGCGAATTTCTTGGAAATATCGAAGGATCTCTCCCTTCAGGAATTACTTAAATGTAAATCTGGATCTCCTAAGGATCCGTGGCCGGCAAAACAATTTAAAAGTCTAGCAACACTTTTAAACCCCCACCTCAATTCCATTTGGAATGCCTCTCTGAGATCGGGCATCTATCCAGAGGCGTGGAAACATGCTCTTCTAGTACCTATACTGAAGAAGACCAATGCGGACCCAGAGATCCGGGGAAATTACAGGCCTATTTCCCTACTCTCTGCCCCGGCCAATATTCTAGAAAGGCTCGCCCACCAACAGCTTGCCAGCTTTTTAGAATCCAATGGCCTTTTACACAACTCCCAACATGGATTCCGGCCTGGATACAGCATGGAGTCGGCCCTGATTGAAATGGTTGACTCCTTGCGGTGGACATTGGATAGGGGATCGAGGGCGGTGCTAGTGCTGCTGGATCTTTCGGCAGCATTCAACACCGTCTCTCACCCGATCCTCCTGGAACGACTCAGATCCATTGGCATCCAGGGCACGGCCCTTAACTGGATTGCATCTTTTTTGTCTGACCGTGAACAACAAGTTTACACTCCTCCGTACACCTCTTCTACTAGGCCACTTAAATGGTGTGTTCCGCAGGGCTCCTCGTTGAGTCCGCTTCTTTTTAATGTCTATTTTTCTCCCCTGGCTGAATTAATATCTCAGACGGGAATCAAGATGACATCCTATGCTGATGATATTCAGCTTCTTTGTTCTTACAAGGAGCCATCCCTGACCACCTTCGACCCTTTAAAAACTTGTCTTAGGAATATTGCGAAGTGGATGGATCTCAATTTCTTGAGACTCAACGCAGGCAAGACCGAGGTTCTTTTTTTTAATCAACCCTCCCCCTTGGACTCGAACTTCTGGTGGCCAGGAGACCTGAGTCCCGCTCCCTTCCCCAAGGAATGGGTCAGAAACCTGGGTGTCAGATGGGACAAGTGCCTGTTCTTTCATAATCAAGTTCACACAGTCTCAGCCGCTTGCTTTTGCAAAATTAAAATGATAAAAAAATTCATCAATTACTTGCCCAGTAACACCAGAAAAACAGTAGTCCAGGCTCTCATAACATCGCACTTGGACTCCGCCAACGGATTGTACCTGGGCCAGTCAGCAGGACTGTGCCACAGACTCCAGATAGTTCAAAATGCCGTGGCCCTGTTAGTTTGCGGCATCTCACTTAGAGAACACATTTCCCCATATTTGCAGAAATTACACTGGCTTCCCATCCTTAAAAGGATTGAGTTTAAAGCCATGACTCTGGCTTTCCGGACCACAAAGGCCTTGGATCAGCCTACCTTACATTGAGTCTTCGCCCATACTGTAACGCCAGAGTTCTCCGCTCTAATACCAAACTGCTACTAGTCATCCCCAGATTCAAAAAAGCTCGAATGGGAGGCAAAACTTTCCAAGTGTGTGCCACCAACCGATGGAATAAACTCCCGTTCTCTCTCCGTATGATCCAGTCGGAACCTGCATTCCGCAGATCCCTTAAAACCTTTCTTTTCTGCTAGGATCCTTTTTCTTGTTCCCACCAGCTGTCTGAGCTTTAGCGCCGGGACACCCCGTTGGGGTAGCTGCGCGCTTTATAAAATACACAAATAAATAAAATAAAAAAACTACGCGCCCCCAAAAGCAAGCTGTGATAATGACTTGCATGATAACGTAACATTTGGTAACGTTACAGCCAGGGTAGTGATTGTGTTGTAAAGGCAGATTGTGGTAATTACTGCAAAGGATGTTTCCCATTGAAAAGGGATGTGAGAGGTGCTGCCATTCTATGTAATTTTGATATATGGTGTGAAACGTTTATCACTATGTTGTCCAATGCCCAGGTGATGTAGGAACGGTATGTGGAAAAGATGGCATATACATCTAGAAAATTGAATGATGATGAAATATGTAAGTCTGTCATTAGAGTGAAGCCTTGTATTCACGGAGAAGGGAATTTTTTTTTTTTTTTGTAGAGCATTTCTTTAAGAGTAAGTCTGAACCACGAGCTCTATGTTACCAATGCTTGTGTTAGGATAAATTCAATGGGAAAAGTGATGTAGCAGCTAATTTTTGTATCCAGATCTTTCAAAGAGGCTGGTGAGAAGATGTAGAAGGATTTTTAGAAAGAGTTGTGGAAGGAAGTGAGGGACAGCTGTAAAATACATGACTTTCATGGAGGAAGAGTTATGTAAACAGGTAACGAAAGAAGGAGGGTTACTGCTGGCTATAATCATATTCATGATAGCTATCTATAATGATAAGAGAAGTTTGGAGGCTTTGAGCATGTGAAGAGGTAACTCACCTGGTAACCATTAGGGGTAAGTATGGGGACAGAGTTATTCCTTCGTTGAGCCTGAGAGATCAAACATAGTGCATCGAAGAAATTTAGGAAGGGGTAAATTATTATTAATACAATAAAGAGAAGCTTATGTTTTGATTGTCTGGTGGTTCCCCCCAAAATTTTTTATCTAAAGGGTGTAAATATCTTAAGTGGTAAAGTGCTACAATTAAGGAATTGCGGGGCATATTATAAAGGAGGCGATAGGCAATTTTCGCCACTTTAGCGGCTGTTTTCGGCCGCTAAGCGGCGATAATACTATCGCCCTATTAGCAAGCTGTCGCTAACAGCAGTTAGCGACAGCTTGTAGGCGGTAGCGAGCGGTTTGGGGCCCGCTTTGAATGTCAGCGATATTTATCCCTAATAACATGCAAAGTGGGCGTACCCAACCCTATAACCAGCACAGGCGTAGCGATGGAAATATTCGTGTTAAGCGCGAATATCTCCAAATACTAACACCTGCTCAGACCAATTCTTAGCCATTATATCCAATGGGAGGTGGATATAATGGCTAAGACCCTGTTAGCGATAATGCGTGAATATCGCTGTATTCTCAGCGATATTCACGGATTTTGCCGCTATCGCCGGGAATTTTATCGCTTTTGAGATAAACGTTGCTAATAGCATGTTATCTCAGCGATAAAATCCCGTGATGCGCGGCGATAAAAAATTGCCGCTAACCCTACTTAGCGATAAATATCGCTATTTGTTGATAATATGCCCCTGCGAGTTTAAATGAGATCATATATATTAATAAATAGAACTGTGTGGTGAAGTTAAGAAACTATGCAATAAAAGCTTTTCAATACAAAATGAATTGCGATATGTTGAGAGGGGTGTAAGGGCAATAGGCGGGATCGAAGGGATGACATGCTGACGCGGAGGGGTGCCATAGGGCTGGCATTCGTCTTGCACCCTCCTGGTATCTTCTAGTGCATTTCTGAGACAATGCCTATGGTATATTTCTTATGTTGTTTTGTTCATTTTATTCACATAGCACAAGGAATCAAAGCCTCAATGTCATGGGGGGCAACAACAGAACCAGCACCATAACCAAAATAACAAAATAAAAACTCTGAACCACGCCTGCTCTTGTATTTCCCCAATACGTTTATATTTTTACTATGCCATAAACTACTCTTGTGTTGTTGAGCCTATGCTACTACGACTATAGGCAGTGTGTATATATATCTGGAGACCCTTTTTTTTGGTAGGGGGTGGGGGGGTTGATATCTTGTAATTTAACTATGATCAGTGTGATATATGAGGGTCCCATTACAAGATGGATGCACATTTGTCTGGTATGCCCTGTTACCGACCCTACTGGCATTGCATGTGCAGGCTTCAGGAGTACCTTGGTGTCTCACTTTGAGGGGTGTTAATTAAGGGTTTAGACGCAGCTGGAGTGTGTGACGAGACATCTGCTGTCGTTCGGCGTTAATAAGGAAGAAATGTGGTGCTCGACCTCTTTTTTTCACATTATGTTTATTGCATTTGAAGTTAATTGCAATGCTTCATACTGTAGCATACTGTAGTATACATTTTGGAAAATGTTTCAATTACGCTAGAATACACGAAACTTGCTAACCACAGCACACTTCGGCGAGTTCAACCAATACACCCATTTCAAAATAAACAACAATTTGCAATGTAAAATTCCAGAGCCTTAAAAGGAAAAATAAAAAAAGTATTTGTAGATTCAATGCATTAATCCTACTCCCCCACCCAATGGGTGCTTAAAAAATTGTCAGGAAGAACAAATGCGGTGAGCAAACCTGTGGAGCATGTGGAGAGGATGCAGAGAAAGGACTGTGATGACAGAGCTGTGAAGATTCAGGACCTTTCATCCCATCCAGTCAGGGGAGCATCTATGTGTCTAGACATGGCCAAGAACCAGTAAAGGAGTGAAAGGCGGGGCTAGGCTTCCAGGGAGAACCATGACTGGAATAGAAGAGGTAACAAGTCTAATGCAAGTAACGCTTTGCTCCAGGCTGCTAAAGTGTGGTATAACTATACCTTCCAGGGTAGAATCTGAACCACCATGGAAGCCGGCAGGCATTTAATGAAGGTGTTCAGAGTTTGTAAGGATCTCACTTTCAACCTCATATTCAAAGTAGTCCTCAGTGACCTTAAGCATTATATTGTACAATGAGATTGCATTATTCTATATGGACTGGAGTAGAGGGTTGCCTGTTGATCAAACAGCAAATCCCATAAATCACAACTATGAGTCTCACATTTGAAAGATTTTCCTTAATTGATTCCCAGAATTACAGATTTTGACCAATAAGATGCTGGATATTTGGGTTTCTCTTCTGCTTTGAATCATCCATGGAAAATTATAGTTGAGGATGAAAAGTCTTGCAGTGATCATGACACTATATTCAAGAATCTCAGGCCAGGTCAAATTAAATGAATAGGAACCCTTTGTGCCCCTTGAAGACCTCAAGGGAGTTACACAGGGTTACTGTCTGTCTCCAGTTCTATTCTATTTATATCTGAATACGGCAAAGGGTTCAGCACACACAGAACATTGAATGATTCCTGGTCCCCGTTCTTCAACCATGAATGTGGGGGGATATGGTGCACTTCAAGGCAACCTTTATTGATAAACAACTTCTGAGAACAGACTGATGAGTTCATCAATACATTATATCCAAACCATGGGTTTAGGAAAACATCAATTGTTGCTCCAAGAAATGTTGTGTGTATCAACGGGAGTGGGAGATTGGAGAACATCAGGATTTTCCCTTTCACGGAGGTCCAAAGTCTCAGTAGTGTAAAGTTGCCATTATATGTATCAAATTACACATGAAGGTTAAGTCAAATGCCAATGCAGTTGCCAGATTCTTCAGCATACATTTTAATAACATCTACTCTCAAGTGAGATAAACAGTGACAGGCAGAACAGGTAGCATCCTGGGCTTAGGAGCGGAAAATTGGAGCTTTGACAAGACGCCAGAACAAGATTGAGTGGAAATTAGGGAATTCGATGCTACTCCTACATAAAGGTTTTTGACGGGATTTCAAATTCTGGCCAATCGAAGAGAGAACGAAAGGGATGCCCTCCAAGCAAAGTTCTGGGTGCCTCATTAAAGGAAGCAAACACAATGGTCATTCACCTACTACCAAATGTGATTCAAAAACAAAACCAACACCTAACTACCCACAATAGGAGATAAACTGTCAATGTAGAAAGGGAAGGGATGGGATAATATGCACGTTTCTTTGGAGGTAGAAGCCCTTCAAACATGCAAATCTATAAGAAAGTGCATAAAAGTTATTGTAAAGGATCAGGGAGGTCACCTCGAGAGGACTGGCTGATACCTGATGAAAAGTGATAGTACATAGATGAAGACATATTTACAGAAATATATATTTTTTCGCTACAGCACGTGTATTGGTCTGCCACTGGATAGGGTTCGAACAGAAAGCATAGCATTATGAGGGAGCAGGTGATCAACTGGATATTTTCCCAGACTTAATTTTTAGATTGTGATGGACTCTTGTTCAGAGGAGGTTGCTTGGAGTTGCCAAGTAAGCACAGTCTATAGGAAGTGTCCTAGCAAATTGATTGATCTAAGCCTTTCGGAAGCAGAGGGTGCGGTGTGTGCAGGTAGAATGCTGTGGTTAGCAGAGCATCCTCAGTGGAGCGGGTGCACGAGGATCTAGAAAAGATATGGAGATGTGTAACTCAACAAGTGGTGCTATGGGTGTCATTTTCTAATCTTTAGTAGCTGCAGTCGAGCAGCAGTTGTATTCAATGGGACGGGAGCCTCTAGTATAAGCTGAAGCTAAATGTCACACAAAGAATTGTAGCTGAGGTAGAGAGAGGATGTTTGTGGGTCCCTCGATGAAAGCAATAAGGATGCGTTATTTGATAATAGAAGAGGAGGCATGGAAGTAAATATTCTCAGTTTCAGATGAGCTAACCATCGGCTGATGGTGAATGTAAACATCCATCCAGGGTCTGGTTGTGATGATAAAGTTGGAGACCTTCTTTTTAAGGTCGTAGGAAATCCAAGATGTGACACAAGAAGCCAACGGAAAGGATAATGACACCAAGGAAGAAAGAGAAGAGGGAAAAGAGAAATGGCACCAACGTGGAGTCTTAGGGTGTGCTGACTGCCATGGAGGGTGGAGAGAAAAGTGACGCGCATAACGTGACATAAAACGAGGAGCTTGAGAGGTGATCAAGCTGGACAACGGTGTCAAATACAGCAAGTTTTACTAGCTCTGATGAATGGTCAACACTCAAGGGAAATCAAGTAGGGTGACAATGGAAGAATGATGTTTTTGTAGACAACAGTGAGAGCTGTGTGAGTACGGAGGCCAGTTAGGGGTAGCAGCTGATTGTCCTATGGCGCCCTTGGCACTGCCCCTGTTACCCTTGGCATGTGGGGTGAAGAAGAGAATAGCAGGGACAGAAGCGAACAAGGCTGTAAGAGTTCTACTTACTTCCTCTAGTTCCTACTCACTGCCCTGGATGTAGCTCAGCAGGACTGAGGAATTAAAGATGGAACAACGGATCAACCAAGTGATTCCACTGGGCGAGGGGGGGCGGTCAAAGGGCATGTGATAGCTCCGCTAGTACTGATATTTTGGTGAATTGACATCCATCTGCGTCACTTGGAGTAGATTGTTGGTGCCTGTCCAGTTTAAATGAGACCAGGTGACTGATGAGGACAAGGAATAGAGGCAAGTATGGACATACAGAAACAAGTCAGTAGCTCATGCAGTGGAGGGGTCAGGGTGCACTTCTTGGTTGGAGTAATACAGACTTAGAGAATATCTATGGGTGCCAGAGGGGACCAAGAGGTTGGAGATAGAGAAGAGGCATTTAGGACTAGGTTTCATGATTAGAGAACTGATGAGTGATGAGGGGGTGCAGGTCAGGTTTGGTGACAGGAGTAAAGGGGAGGGTATAGTTTCATCTGAGCTTTACCTAAACCCTACATGAGCTTCTGTCGTAGGAGAGGGGCTATTTGGATTTAAAAGTAGGCAACATATCCCTTGTCAACCTATTTCCACAAAGAAAGATCTTGCACTCCGAATTCAGTGAAAGTCGCTTACATGGAAAGGAGACATGCAGAGCTCTGTTGCGCCAGAGCTACTTTGACATAAGGAAGTGAAGGCTTATGGGTAAAGAATGCAAATATAACTCTGAAGAGGTAAAGCAATCAGTGATCCTCCCGCTCTACGGGGATTTCAAAATGAACTTTCAATTGGAGGCAAAGTCCCGCCTGAAGTCAGGTTGAGACTTGGAACCATCACCCAAATGCTCTCTACTATATTTCTAAGAATAAACAGGACATAAAAAAAGGTCCCAAAAGATACAAACTAAGGCATTCCCATGCTATGATATGAACTGTAAGCAATGTGAAAATGAAAATTGTCACTTAGAAATTGGTGACTTCAACTATAACTACAAGTCACACCTTATATCCTGCTGTTCCTGTTATTATATTCCTCGGTTGCATTTTAAAAGTATTTTATCCTCCTTGCAGTGTCTTGTGCAGTGCTCAATTCGTGCTGGTGTTTGCTGGTGCTTAGCACTGGCACTTATTTGTAAACACCAGCACTCATTTACGACAGTCTATCACATGGTGGCGCTGTATGTATATTTTTAGCAGGTGTCATGAAAACTGTATTCAATATATTTAAAAATAAATATAATGGGTCCAGGCCATATTTACAGCATTTGGTGACCTGCAATAGTCAAAATGTCACACTTGTACGCAGTGATGGTTAGGATAGTGCGTAGCGCCAACCACGGTAGGCGCCTAAAAATTACATGCGGCCCTGGAACTTATATTTTTACAAAGTGAGCACTGCGTTTGTTTAATGATCTTTCTCATTGCGTAAACACACTTTGTCCTCATTTTGCAGAAAAGGTTTGTGAAAGAGTTAGCCTTACCACTTTCTCTCATGTTTTTATCGTATTTCCTAATTTGCACAAAAGGTTAAAAAAAAAAGTTATGGAACTCATTCCTATAGCTTTGTCAATCAGTCCCTTTGTTTTGTCAATAGTCTACCAATGAAAAATAAATAAAGCCTAGATGTTCCAAGAAATCAACTGTGTATTGTTAGATGAACATTGTAAACAACAGCTGTCAAAACACAGACGTCTGGTTACAAAACATGCGCGTAGAATAACAATTTTCAAAGCAAAATTCTTTGCGAACAAATGGACTATTTATTTCAATTCTGTTTATTAATGGGTGCACTGATGTATTCACTTTGCCGTGTTTAAGAAACATATTGCTGTTTTAAATAGGAAATAAATCCTTTATTTATCATGAAATGTGCAAATTATTCAACAAATAGCTAAGGCTCTCGTTACAAGTGGCTCATTAAGGCCGGAGGGGGGGGGGGGGGGGGCTGAAACAAAAGTTACCACCCATCACCATCAGAATTGTAACTTGTGGTGTTTTACTTGGAGAGTTCGGCTGCTTTTTTTGTGAAACACCGAGAAAAAAAACATGTCGGAATTGTCATGGAAACACCTTATCCCATACATCATATAAACCCTATTTCATTTTCCACACACCCAAAATAATAGTACTCCCAGTAATGAACTGAGTGGGTGGAGGGGATGCTGTGCAATCGCAGCCCACTAGGGGCGCTAGAGTGTATGTACATACACAGTGGGAGCTCCCCGCCCACACAGCCTGGAGATCCCTGTTCAGATGCCCTGTGATGGCTGCAGCTCTTTGTGTCAGATGGTGGCTTTCTCCAGCATCACCTGCCTGCCTTGTTCTGCTGACAGATTGCCATTGTGCAGCCCGGGCTCCTCTGCAAGCAGAAGGCGGGATATAAATAGACTCCTGAAAAGGCGGCAGCGTGTGGCTAATCATGGGATGCGGAGACAGGCTAAAAGCAGCAATTCTGTTCCATTACTTTCAAGCCCTGACTTTCAGTGCAGTTCTCAAGAAAACTGTTTAATGTCAAAAATAGGTAAACGTGGAAGAAGATACTAGTTATTGCTTGAAAAGCGTCCACATTCTTTATTTTATTCACAGATGTTCATTTGTCAGGATCACACAATTCACAGTCAAGTGCTGGAGCTGGGATTAGACTCCAGGTATTCAGGCCCCACAGTTGGAAGATAACCCTAATGTGGGTCTAGGGGAGCTGCAGCCGTGCCATCTTTTCAGGATATCCACAAGAAATAAATGTAAATAGAAGGAAGGTGGATGGTGTAGCGTCCTCCCCAACGCGGGAGCAGGTAACAGACCACGCCACACACGGAGCTCTGGTTTGCACGTCTTTATTCTTCAGCACGCAAACGCATCACAAATTTTATTAACCACACCCAGTCACACTCACCAGATTATGTAATACTTGTAAGGAGTCTGCAGAGGGCCACTAGAGGCCTCATATACACAAACAGGAGACGAGAGATGGCAAGCACATGAAGCCATCCTGAAAATCTGGCATACCTCTAATTCTGGGGGTAAATTGCACCCAAGACTGCTATCACCAGCTTGAGCCACAGACCACCCGTTTTTGGCACATTGTTTCCAAATAAAATACTAAACTAGTTGCTGCACACACCCAGCATCCTGCACCGCCTTTTACCTTTTATATTAGAGTTCACAAACACATGATCATGAGGGCCATATTCATGGCATACAGAATAGAATAAAAACAAAAAATATACATACAATTATTCTAAATCATTTATACTGCTGGTGGAGAGGCCCAAACATTAGATTTGCATCCAGCTCTCTTGTTCCTAGATTGGACACCTGTGTTAGACATTCAGTTGCATTGTGAAAACACCAGTGCAAACAAGGCCAAAGGAACCCGCACATGACCCCCTACAAACCTACATATACCCATCGTTGCCTATTTTAGATGCAAGAAGCATCATCAGATATCACATAAATTCTCATGCAACACCACCAGGCAATCCACAAGCCACGGTGTCTCCACGCCGCCAGATGTCCCTCTGCTGCAGCTCCACCATCCAGCGTGGACCAGAGGTGCTTCAATGGGTTTGTAAAGCACTGACACCCAAGAACATGTTCAACTTGAGCTTCAGCAAAACCATGAACTGTGTCCACCATGGATTACTATAACGAAGGTATGAGCGACCCCCCCGCCCCCATGCCTGCGAAGGCCTATCTGAGGCCCTAAAGTCACAGGAGCAGAAGCAGGCCAATGCTCTTCACTTTAAGAGGGTCGCCATACACATTGTCACCAGGAAGCCGCATTACAATGATTGTAAGGAAGCAAAAGAATCCTTGCATCACCCTGGACTGGACCCTGCCAATCACTCTGGATATATAGTGAAGACGCCTATTACAAACTGGTTATTCTGTGTATGGCCAAGTATTAATCCGACATTTTGTGCCACAATACTGAGCGCTAAAATATTGCACATCAAAAATATCGTAGCCAGAATACTGATTTATCAAAATATTGGCAAGGTAAGTACCTTGAAGATATATATGCACCATCAAGATATATATATATATGTGGAGTTAAGAATAGTAAATCTATGCTTATATACACTTATCTTCAATAATATTTTGCAATTGATGTTTTGGCTGCAATATGTCTGTAGCATGAGCTTCAGTGTTCTGGTAATACATCATTTCTAATAGAACTATCCAGGTTTCCTGACTCTCAAGGCTGCATTCGAAGGTCTGACGAATACAACTCAAGGATCCATGAAGGGCTTGTTCAGTGATGCAAAGGGCTTGTCGGGCTGGCCGGGCACCTGGCGTTCCCTCAGTGGCTTTGCAGAATGGGGGCCGGTTTCATCGCTTTGGGGGAGGATTCAGTTGCTGCCATTGGACAGGCCATGTTTACATTCTCCAGTGCTTTGACCACTTTAAAAATAAACAAAGCAAAACAAATGGTTTGATATGATGCTTTGAAGCCGTTTGTTTTTCATTTCGGTAAGGGGAGTGGCATAGATGTTAACCCGTTGTGTGCTAATGACGAGCTCAGCTGGCACGGTTGAGCTGCACTCATGATGAGCTGAGCTCGTCACAGCCATTGGAACGTTCGCACGCGGGGATAATTTCCCCACTGTGCTGAACGTTCGAAAAACGGGTGTGGTTGTGACGAGCTCCACTCGTCATGAGTGCTGCTCCTCTGTGCCTCATGACGAGCTGAGGTCATCACCAGCACGGCGGCGCCGTGCGCGGCCCCCCCTCCCCCTGCACAGGAGTTGAAAATCCCCCGCAGGGAAGGGGTTAAATAGAAGATGACTGATAGAACACCCTTGGGGCACCCCACAAGAAAGGGAAAATAATAGTAAAGAGAACCCAACTTATCTGACTGATTTCTCCCGACTCTAAAAGAAGGCGTTCAATAGCTTCCAAGGTGTTCCAGTCATATCAAACCTGCTCAACCACTCCATCAGCAGCCCGTGATTCACAGTATCAAAGGCTGCTGATAGATCAAGCAGGATCAGTGCAGCCCTGATTGAGAGTCAGCCGGATCTCTTCCGCAGCCACAATAAGGGCGGTCTCCGTACTGTGACCAGCATGGAAGCCGAATTATGCAGCATCCAGGAGGTTATTGGTGTTAATATAATCCCCCAATTGTGAGTTCAGCACCTTTTCAAATATCTGGGACGGCAAGGGAAGACATGCGATGGGCCGATAGCTGTTGGGAACATTTGGGTCGAGAAAAGGTTTTTTAATGAGAGGCAAAACCACGGCTTTCTTCCAGTGGCAGGAAAAGAACCCGAAAGGCACATCAACTGAAAGTTATCTGCCAGCTTGGTCCCAATAGTTTCATCTGCTAAGCTGGCAACAGAGGGGGGAACTGGATCATCTGGTGAGACTGATTTGGAGGCCTTAAGCAGATTGGTGGCAGACGGGTAGAAGATGCTAAATGTAGTGCCAGAGTCAGTTGGCACAGGAAGAAACTTGTCTGCCCCAGGGACACAGAAAAGTGAGGAAAAGCTGTTGAAAACATCCTCTACCTTAAGGCGAAAAGTGTTAACCACTGAGTTGATTAGCTACAGTCTTTAGGTAAAGGCACAGTAGCAAAAGTACATCTTTTTACTGTAGAAAACAATTCCTTAGATGAATTAGCCGCAGACTCTATCTTTCTGGTAAAGTATACAGATTTTACTTTGCAGATCAAAGTCTTAAAACTAGACAGGCAAATCTTACATTTGTCCTTTTCGCTGCTGCAGTAATTTACTCGCCAATATCTTTCTTGCCTCCTAAAGGTGTGTTTCAAGGTCCTTACCTCCTCAGAAAACCAAGGGGCAGTAGTGTGATGCCTCTTAAAATTAAACTTTTTTGCCAGGGCCAAGTCGATGGAGGCGGCATCAAGCCAAAGTGTATAATTCTCAATTGCTGAATAAGCATCGCAAGATGAGCCAGGTAAAGTTACAGTGTGCAATTGAGAGAGCTTGTCCGCTTGAATCCTATGCCAATCATGAGAGAGGGTCCAAGATGGGCTGGCCAGGGGAACCCGACCGGATCTATATACATAAAAACGAAAGTATGTCTGTCTGTCTGTTTGTCCTTTATGCATTACTACACCATTCACCCGATCGCCATGAAACTTTGAGAAGTTGTTGAGTACACTCCCGCGAAGGTTTCTGGCATAATTTTTGTTTAAATTTCGGCCCCCAGGGCCCTCATAATCTTTCGAATACTGATGTACTCACAAGACGGTTAAACAAAAAAAGTGTATCCACAAGCGCTCGAATAAATAAATAGAATTAAAACGACACTTTGAAATGTTTTCCATATTAAAATGAATATGTTTCAATAACAATGACACAATATAAATTGAATGTTAGCATAACGAGTTTCCTTGAATTTCCTTTCTTCGGAGATCGCAGCAACGCAAAACGGGTAAGCTAGTTGTCTATAAAAGATATTTTTAAAAATGACACTGTGATCGGACCAAGGAAGGGGAAGCATACTTACATTTCCAAGAAAAGAATTGTTGGAAAATATACCATTGAGGATGTGCCCCGCCTGATGTGTGGGCTATCCCCCCATTGAGACAAGCCAAACGAGGACATTATTTGCAGTAAGTCAACCGTGTCAGGGTCATCGTGGGCAAGGTAGAAATTCAAATCTCCAAGGACCATGAAATCCTTCTGTAAAATATCTTCCTCATGAAGACAGCTGAATTCCCGGGCACAAATATACTGTTGCTGTAACATAATAACCTTAAAGTACTGAGTCACCAAAATGCATGTGTTATGTTTTCTACTTTTCTAGTGAATAACCTAGGACCACAGTGGCTGAATGTTCTACTTCCAGAATCTGGTTTGTGGATTCTGAGAAGTTGAGAGTCAGTTGCTGTGGATGTGTATCTGGTCTCACCCTGGGCTGTTCTCTCTTTCCCAATATAGACGTTTTCTACTTTCACCATCGAGTTCTGGTCTTTCCAAAAGCAGGCACTGGTGAAATGGCTTCCCAGAGTGGTAAAGCAAGTGGGTGCAACTAACCACTTACTCAGACCTAGACAAGATAGTGATACCCCCGCCACGTTTACCCGCCCGGTCCAGTATAAAGGAAATGTAACCGGGGGGACTAATGTCAAGGAAATCAGGGTTGGAAACCGAATCAGCCCAAGTCTCCATAATAAAGATCATTGCAGGTGTGTAAGTTTCACAGAACAAATAAAATTCAGCGCTGTGTTTAATGAGGGACCAAACATTGGTGAGCACACACAGCACATGAGGACTACTTTGGTGTGCACCAGTGTCGGTAACAGGCTTGTCAAACCAAGATGAAAAACAAAGTTCTAACACTGGCCCGCCAAACAGAGCTCAACAACCAGGGCAGCCAACATTAGAAGCTGAGGACCAGGACAAGGAAGTCAATTTAATACACGCCGAGGGCTCACCCAGGATCACACAATGCGGTTAAGTGGAAGATGGGATTGACGCAAGGTTTTGTGTAATTCAACCACCATATGGTTATCTCAGTATCTCTCCTATTTTAGATCACAGGTTAATGCTTTGTGTTTCATTCTTTGAGGCACTGTATTAAACATATCTGGACTATGCGTGCTTCATAAGGATTGGTGGTGGTAGTGTTTTGGGAAGGAATGTTTCAATGCAGAAGCTGAAATGAAGACCGGAGCTCCCACCCTTGGTCAGGTCTTTAGACCATTTGTTCCACGTAGCTATACGTCTTCATTGTCATTCGTTCTTAGCATATTTCATCCACCTACTCCTCACCATCCAACTATTCATTCATTGAGCCATGCATCTATGTCTCCAACCCCCATCCATTCATTCAATGATTGGACAAGGTGCAATGTTGAAAGATTTGTTGTAAAACACACACTATTTGCAGTTCTTTTCAGAGAGAACCCCCAAAACCACTTTAGAGTGGTGAGGCTAGGCTCATTAGCGCTGCATTTATTCAAAATTTCCATTTGAGCCACTTGTGATACATTTACATACTAACAATCTTTATGGAAATCATTTATTATGTGAGTGGGTGTCCTGAAATCCTGAGGTAGACCATGCTCGGACTGACAGTCCTGAACACCGGCATTTTCCCAGTGGGCTGACAGGATGAGGGTGGTTACGCTGCTGGTGGGTGACAGTTTTGTTGGTTGGCTGAGTATCCTACCTGCAGCACTTCAGTGCTTTAAAATAAACAATGAAAAAGAAATGTTTTAAAAGAGTGCCCAGTCAGACCACACTCACTTCAAAGCCATTTGTTTCTGTGCTGACCTTCATAGCTTTAGGCAGGAATTGGCAGCACTGCTGTTTGCTTCAGATTAAAAAATACAATGTATTTATTTATAATGTGATCTTTGCAACACATTTCAGTACCATTGCATCAAGTAGCAATTGTGACTGATTGCAATCATGAACTCAGAAACATTCATGCCCCCCCACCACGGCTCTAATACTAATGGTATTAGTAAACCATGAGGTCCATCAGCTGTCTTTTGCCCTTTTGCCTGGGGGGTTACTATAATTGATGCAATTTATTGTCTTTCTCACCCAGAACTAATGTATTTCAAGAGCTCTCATCTGATAATGAAGGAAAAGGGGGGCAGTGTGATAAATGTCGTTGCCGAGGACCACACAATACGGTCAAGTGAAAGCCAGATTTTTTTAATTTTTTTAATTTATTTTTTTAGAATTGATGCAAGGTTTCCTGGCTTCACATTGGTCAAAACACTGCATGGTTAACCCATTCTCTCTTCCATTTAGGACCAAAGCTTAATGCTTTGAGTGCTAAATCTGTGCGCTGTGGTAAACACATCCAGGCAATGCATGTTTCATAAGCATTGGGGCAGCAGTGTTTGCGGAACACAAAAGCTGGAATGAAAACCAGAGCACCCACGCTTGGTTAATGCAGTGGGACCATTTGCTCCTCGTAGTAAAAAGTCTTTATTCATTGTCATCCATTTCTCGATTATTCATCCCCCCAAACCTCACCTTATAAGTATTCATTCACTGAGCTCGGTCTCCAAACTTCATCCACACATTCAATGATTCGACAAGGTTCTATAATAAGTAATGTGTCGTAAAACACACTATAGTTCCAACGGCTTTCAAAAATGTCTTGGTGGAGAACCCCCCTAGCGCCGCATAACTCCCTTACAGTGGTCAGGCTTGCGGGCTCCACTCGCTGCATGCAGTATGGGGTGGGTCTGACAACATTTGCCACTGCTGCTTTGTTTCCCAGTCTGGCCCTGTCATGGCCCAACATGGAAATCCCAGTTGGAGCCGAAATCTGGCAAAGACCTGAACCTGAAACTCAAGATTGTCTTGTCTTACTTCAGTAACCAAACACTCCAAGGAGGCATGTTTGCACTTTCCTTTCCAGTCTTCTTTTTTTAAGTCTAGTTCAATATATAGGGTGGGTGTGTGGTACATGACCAGTTCTTTATTAAAGCTCCTTCTTCAAATACAGTGCCCAGGCATGTTAAAGAGGCCTTACTTCACCCTTCATGCACAGCACACACCAAAGCCATACAGCTTACAAACAATGCTCCCCGATGTTAAGGCACACCCTAGAAAAGTCCACAGATAGAATAAACATTAGATAATCCACTCATATCCTCAGACACACACCACAGAGCTGCAGATAGAGGCCCTTATTACGAGTAGCCCAGGAAATTGGAGAGATGGCAATTAAAAGGTATATGACGTTTCTTGCACCCAGTAATTACTGAGTACGATAACGTTTGCAAACCTCGTTAAGTATTCAACAGGTCAAACCAACTGCAACTGAAGGGGAGAAAAGGCCAGGAAAACCCCTGGAACTGAGGATATTCTTGTGATAAGCAACAACAGCTGCATGTTAGGCCCTATTTCTTTTTATTTTTTATTTTATTGATCAATTTTATCAAATAATTTCCCCCCCAAAAATGCACGTACATGAATGTGAATCAATGCATAGAGCCCAGGAACTCCCCCCCCCCCCCATGCCCTATTTCATGAGCTAAACCTGTAATGGGTTAATAGCCAAATATAATTGCGCCTGATAAATTTCGAAAGCAAGTGTCCGATTTTATCAAATGCACAAATTATTGCATCCAAAACCTGGCCAATCATAATGAGTGACGTAGCTGGCACTTTCAAGCTCCCTAACAACCCAACCCAACTGAATCCAATGGACCATTGACCATCATTCCCACTTATGGATTGTGAGAAATGGCAACGTCCTGCAGCTCGTTCACTGAGAGACAAAACACATACCACAAAGACTCCAGAACAAAACAAACAGAAGATAGCCACAAAGCGCTAGACCGAAGGTATCAGTTCTTACATAGACCTGACAAAAATATACCCAGCTACCATGACTCTCTCTGGTCAGTAAGAAAATGTAAACACTTATGGAAAGTTACCTACAGATAGAGACTGATTGGTACAAAGCCACACAAATGGCAAAGATGTGCAAGTCAAATGCTGCTAATGTAATAAATGATTAATACAATTAAATTGTTATATGACAAAGTTCAAGCATTTAAAGATCTCACTAAGAAACCTGTCGTCTTGAAAAGGATCCCTGGGTCCTTGTTTCATGCGTGTAAGTATTTTACACATTGACGATGTCTGAGACACCCAGGCTGCATCTCCCTCAAGTTCATCTCGATAAAGTTCAAGCAGTGACGTCGGTCAAAAAGAAGGGACAACAAGGAAAACCAAAAATAGATTGAGAGGAAGGAAATAAGAAATCATAACAGAACTAATGAAGTAACAAACCTTCATCTCACAAGGTGCACACAAGGCACTAGATAGTTGGATGTAGGCACGGTCAGGCATTTTCGAATGCAGACGACAGGCTCTCACTCCACAATGTGTTATGATTATGAATGATGGAAGGAATCAAATTTTATAGCGAATCTTGGTGAACTACTTTGCCATAATACGTTTCTCTTCAACATGTTGTGGTGCACAGTGGGATTAGTAAAGGTGATTTTTATCTTTAGGTCTTGGAGCACAAGGTCTTTACCTGGGGTCCTTAGTAGAGGCAGGCAGAACTCGCGGAGTTTCACTCCGCAAAATTCCATGAATTTACATAAAAACATCCTAAAATATTTGCGGGTGTTCCGTAAGTGGGAGAAATCAGCATGTCACACTGATTTTTAACGCCGGGAGCTTGTTCCATGCCGTAAACATCAGCACACCCAGCACCGCGCGGTGCGCAAGAGCGGGCTGCTTCTTTGCTGCCGATCAAGTATATGTTCTACTTGGGTGGCAGTTTCTCACCGCGAATGGTCACGACTGCCCGCAACTGCCCACGTTGAGAAAATCTCACCAGGTGCCGTCCTAGCGCCCTAAAATCACAATAGAGGATGCCCATTCTCACTCGCCAACTTAACACTGGTGAACGGCGCGCGAGAAAAAACTCCGCCACATGACAGACTGCAGAGTTTTGCCAGAACTGCGCATTACAAGCATAATACAGAGTGGTTAAAACTCCCCAAACTTGCCGGCGGAGCAGAAATTATCACACACCCTTTGTCCTTACACTCCCTTTCAAGCTGCTGAGTACAATATTTTTATTTTATTTTCAAGAATTTTATACAGCGCTGGCTAGACCCGGAGGTATCAGAGCGCTTTACATGTACATCAGATCATAGTTACAGGTTACATTATAACAAAGGTTACATAGTTCTTAGAGCATGGCCACATAGTTACTGGTAAGGTCGAGATAAACGATAAGCACAAATACGTAAGGGGAGAAGCAGGCAAGGTGAGAGATTCAGGGGAGGGGGGTTGGAGCAGGGGAAGTAGACAGATAATGAAGGCGGGAAAGAGGAGATTAGGGTGAGAGACACCGCATGGGAGGAGGAGGGGAAGGGTGACTGGTACACAAACCGGTAGACGAGTCAAGGCAACGTCCAAAGTCCAGTATGCTGTGATCCCAGGGGAAGTGGTATCACTTCCCTATCTCTGTTGCGAGAGGCTCCCTTTGCGCAGTGGACTCTCTCAGAGAGGTCTCTGAGACGCCAAGGCCTACATACTGGATCCTTCCCCAGAAAGGGGAGAGGGAGTGCTTTGGCAAGGGGTGCCATACCATACCTCAAGTGTGAGTGGCTCCCTTGGCGCAGTGGACTCACTCAGCGGGTTCGCTGAGACTCCAGAGTATAAATATTGGATCTTTCCCCAACAAGGGGAGAAGGAGTGCTCAGTCAAAGGGCACAAAGGACAGGGGGCTAGGCAGAGTAGCAGGAAAGATGAGAGAATTCGGGGGAGAGGGGATAGGAGCTAGGGACGAGACAATGAGGAGAGACGAAAAGAAGTCTGTCTAAAGACCGACTGGGTAGGTGACGACCAAGGAGGGAATCCACGGCCCATCTCCCCTATAGCTAAACTAAGTAGCTCCATCGGGCGTCAGACAAAATAGTTCAGTCTCAATACATTAAGAGAGGAGGGAAGGAGAGACATGAATGGGGGCGGATGCGGTAGGAGACTACAGGAGAGACGAAAGGAAGTGCAACAATGTGGTTCAACAATATATAGGAAAAGATCAAACAAGAAAACATTATATCAAACAGTCAGCAATACAATTAGGGGAGGAGAGAGGAGCGACAAAGTAGTGGGGGGGAGAGGAGGAGGGAAAGTGAGGTTGGCTAGACCCAAAGGTATCAGAGCACTATACATGAGGATCAACAATGTATCAGGCAAGATCAACAATTACACAATACATCAAGAATAATAGGCAATACATTAAGAGAGGAGAGAAAGGAGAGAGAAAAGCATTGGAGGGGTGGGGGAGGTGGGAAAGGGAGGAAAGAGAGAAAAGACAACAAGGAGAGACAGGAGGAAGTCTGTCTAAAGACCGACTGGGTAGGTGACGACCAAGGAGGGAATCCATGGTCCATCTCCCCTATAGCTAAGCCATGTAGCTCCATCGGGCATCAGACAAAGCCCAGTGACATCAAGGAGAATGTTAAGCCCGAAGTGCGGATGCAAACTATCGAGGGGTCACCTGCTGGAGAGTTCAGATGTGTGGTATCGCTGCCCTGTGGAATGAGGAGGCCAGTAGCAGAAACCCTCTATTTGTGAAGGTCAAGAGTGAGGGGATGACTCCAGATAAGGCTGCACAGCAGGATCGTTTATTGCAGGAGCTGTGCCATGGTCCTCCCCACTGACACAACCCAGGAACTTCAGTGCAGTAATCCAGCTGTTGAGAGGCCTCCAAAGTAAGCCCATCCCAGATCTTTCTGCATTACCGCTGGATCAGGTCTGCAGGATCGGACTCCCAGGACGGCATCAGAGCATCCACAAAATGGGATAAAGCATATAAAATATGAGTCGATAGAGTGGGTATTGGTTGGATGAAGGCCAGGAGTGTCCGTGGATTTGATAGGACATGACAGACTAATTCAGACATGGTCACAGAGTATCACTGAGGCACTTCTCTGGACTACTCCTCTCCATATTGAACACAGATTCCTAATAAAAGATTATCAATTGACTCAGCACACGGCTGGCATGTTAGAACCATTTCTTCCAGTGCAGTTCACAAACGCATTTGTGCTTGCAGATCATAAGTGGCAGCATGTACCACCACTTGCCTTCTTCCAATGTGTGATAATTGCTCTCCCCTGGAGGTAACATTTTATACTGTGTATATTTATATGCGTTGCTACTCAAATTCACAACAAGACATATAACACGAATTACAGATACTGCCCTTTAGTCTATAACATTTAAGGCTCCAGAACATCTTCCCTGGTAGAGAAAATTCAGTACTTTGTGTCATATTGGACACTAAGATGGCAACAATGTTTCTTTCAGTACACAGACATATACACACCAGAAATTACTTTTTATTGAAGAATCTTCAACAGTGTAAGACAGATTCCGTCTCTTTGGTTTGCTGCCATCCTGAATTTTCATTATTCTTAATGAGTGGTTGCACCTGAGGCCTCTTAGTGAATACTTTAAAAACTAGTAGTTCTGAGGTTAGGGAACTGGGAGATAACCAACCTCTATTTACCATAGGATTTCAATCTTTACCCAGTAACAGCAATAAAAACATACTTGCTGCAAGTTCCTTTCAGGAGAAGCTTCATACTCTGGAGATTTACATAGATGCTTCAATGCAAGGATGCAGCGCTCATATGGACAATCTGACGGCATCAGGTACAATCACACCATATCAATGTGCTACGACTGAGTAACTGCTATCTATCGATAAAGTCTTTCTGACCATCCACTTCACTGGAGACGAACACAGTACAAACAGTCCTTGCAGCAATGTTGTCCTAGCCCAACACACACAGAGGCTCATGCTAAGGGGTCTACAAGGAGGAACACATGAAGTCCTCAGTAATGAGGTCCTGACAGGAGGGACCCTACAATTGGACTACTTCTTTGTCACTGCAGAAGACAAGAAATGGGAAGTATTTTGTCAGAACACAGCTCCAGAGTGAATGCCTTTCTTATTTTTTACACACTATTTTACCACTCCTCGACTACTGCCTGTAGTGATATAAAGCAAACAGTTGAAGAGAAGGATGTTCTCTGTGGCATCGGACTGGCCACTGGTGGTATCCTGACCCAACTTAAGTGTCAGAAGAGGTATAATGGAGATAGCCTAGTAGGACATTCCCCCACCCGGTACACCCTTACGTCACTGAACTTCAAACCTCCTAAATACATTGACTACAGTCATCTGAGGTTGTTCTCTGACTACATCAACATAGTAATTGACCTAATACTACCACCAAACTTACTGGCTTGTAAAAAAAAGAGTTCAGCTGGCAGCCATTACAGCTTACAAAACGATTCCTTTCTGGGCATTTGTTTTCACCTTCACAGTGCTTAAGGATTTTTTAGGCTAGACAAAATGTTTCCTTCCACTTGGAAGACCCTCACATTTGTGAGAACAAAGAATAGATGCTTGGAATAGAAACACATTTGGAACCAATCTCTAACTGTGACCTTCAGCACATTTCTTGTAAAGTAGCCTTCTCAGTGGCCATTGCATTGTCTGGAAAGTTGAGCAAAAGTGGAAACTTGTGTTACCAAGAGCCTTATAATTTATTTTATGACCAGTCTTCCTTAAGAACTTACCATTTCTATCTTCTGAAAGTCATTTTGCATTTTCATAGTGTTAGACCTGGCATTTTTGGTGTGGTTATCCCTGACATTTTGCCTCTACCTCCTGTGTTTTGATGCAATGCTGGATTTCGGTTTTGCTGGTTTAGATGCTTTCGGCACTTTGCCACTGCTGATCAGTGTCAAAGTGCAAGTTAAATTGTTATTGTGATTGGTTATCCATGATTGGCAAATTTATCTTACCAGTAGGTCTCTACTAAAGTGCACTGAGTGTGCCAGGGCTGGTAACTCAAATGTTGTGGACTTGCAGCACTGATTGTGCCACCCACATAAGTAGCCCTGAAAAAATGTCTCAGGCCTGCCACCACAGTGCCTGTGCCCAGTTTGTTAACTGCCATGTTGACCTGGCCAGTGCTACCACTTGCCAGGCCTTACCCTTCCCTTTGCTTACACATAGGATACCCTTATGGTCGGCCCAAGGTACCCCCCTGGGCAGGGAGCAGTGTATATGAAAGGTAGGACATGTACTAGTGTGTGTAACATGTCCTGATAGTGAAATACTGCCAATTTCGTTTTTCACTATTGAAAGGCTATCTTGCTCAAAGGCCAGAATGGGGAATGCTGTGTAACATGTTTACCTGCAAATCTTCCCATAGGAGTGAGATAGAAAATTGGAGTATGGTATCCCTGAACTCAGAACTTGATAACACATCTTTTAGCAGGGATGGTTTTTAAATTCTATGTTTGAAAATAGCACTTTTAGAAAGTGGCTATTTTCTTGTTTAACCTTTCTGTGTGCCTCTGCCTGTTTCTGGATTGACTGTCTGGTTTGAGAGTGACAGGAGCTGGGGTGGCTCTAGGAGTCTGGGTGAGTCAACACTAGGCTGAATAGACCAATCTGCATTTGGAGTGGTGGGAGGAGTAGCACCTGGGCCTGAATAGGGCTGTGCCTGCCTTCCACAATGCTTGCTCCACTTCCTGCGGTACGTCTGAAGACCCTGGCCCACATTCACAAAGGAGGAAGTTGTGCACTGGCAGAGTGCACCCAGAACTGGTTTGGGCCGGGTCCAGGACCCCTTACACCTAGGGAACAAAGACATCTGGGGAATAAATATGAGAGCTGAAACCCCTGAACTTTAGATCATCCTGGAATTTAAGAGGAACCTTTGCCGAGGAGAAAAGCTGGAGAAACTGAAGAGAAGAACTGCCCTTGCTGTGTGTTCTGGGGCTAACTTGCAGTTGCTATTCTGCCAAGGAAAGGAGAAGGACTTTGCTGTGTGCTGTGTCCCCTGCTTGAAGAAGATCTCCAAGGACCTGAGGAGAGCAGGCCTCCTGTTTTGAAGTCCCAGGAACAAAAGGACTTCACCCCCCAGCTCCCACTGAACTCTGCTGTGTGAGTTCTGACCTGCCTAGAGTGCTTGATCCAGTTGTGGGGCCTCTGGAGGTTGTTGCTGCTGTTTGGGAGCTGGAAGAAGAAGAAGCGTGAAAATAACTGCAAAACCTATTGAATCGCTCTTCTTTCGGCACGTTTCACCGGCGCATCTCGACGGCTTGAGAAGATTTCCATTGCATCGCCGTGCCGCTGCAAAGATCATCGCAGAGCCTGTCGCCGCTGCAAGAACTGACGCATTGAGGGATCGCAGCGGAAGAGGACCGGCGCCGCGGCACGCAAGGCCACCGCATCAATCGCTGTCGCATCCCGAAGATCTACGCATCGTACCTGTGTGAGACGCTTTCCCACCGCATCACAATTATTTTCTCCATTTCAAAGATCTCTTTGCACCCAGGAAGTAAGGTCCTTCAGTAATTATCTTGTTAAACTTAATTTTTAGTATACACATACTGCTTTGTGGAAATTATCAAGCTAACCACATTGCATAGCTACCCATAAGCAAACCATAGGTATGTGCTTAGGATGATGGATCACAACTTTTTATTTGAAGGCAAACTAAACCCCTTCCAGTTAATGCTAGAATCAATCCTGAAAGAGAAAAAGCTGCACCAGTGAAATATGCAGAGCGGCCACCTGAAGATCAGCCCACACCTAAACCAGCCACTGCTCTGAATTCCGATTCAGATGCAATGGTAGTTGAAACCTCAGTGAAACATGTTTAGTTAAATGATCTGTTGTCACTGGTCCACCCTCTTCTTCTGTTTCATTTGCCATTCTATTCTACATTTATGAATATCAATGAAGGTTGCATGATGGGGAATTCAATTTGCATTCTAGCATTCCCAGTTCTCCAGCATTGGTATCTTAATGGAATTCATAAACAGCCTGCTTTCATCCCCCAAAACTTTAAAATGCCTGGAAGGGAAGTGATTAAAATCCTCTCTCAGCCTGATCCATCTCAACTAATTACCCTAATTGACATTGTGTTTCACTCCACTCCGAGTGAACGGATCAGCCTTTTCCCCTTAAAGTGACAGTGTCAAAAGGGCTTCTCATGAGGCTGCATCCTACAGAATGTAGTCCAGTTTCCTGCTTTTCTTTCAATCTTAAATCAGAAATAGACTAGGGGGGCATTCTACTTTATTTATAATCCTAACTTATTTTATTTAAAAAAAAAACAAAAAAGGGAATTGTCGCTATCATATTGACATTTTAGGCAAGATCTAATTCACTGACTTGAGCTACCTCGATTGACCCTTCGTACAAGCCAAAGTTTTTCTTCAATATCCTGTGTCTTACACATAAGTGCTTTAAATCCTCTGCAAACGCACATTCAAGATACGCCCCACCCCTAATCAAATCTCATCCGCTATTTACACTGTTTGTGTTTGTTACAAAGTGTATAATTGTATTTACTATTTGTTTTACCTTCTTAATTGTTTTGGTTTATAAGTATAGTTCTTTTTGTTGGCTTTCTGATATGGCCAAGTCAAAACAACAGGTTAATAATTGAATGTAATTCAGACAGCTTCTCGTGTCAATGTCAAGTTACATGTAACTAGTCCGGCTCCTAGAAACATTGAAGCTGTACAGTGTACGCTACAAAATCTAATGCAAACATATACGCCCATGCCAATATCTCTACACCATTCGTGTTGTATCTTTGAGGATCTCTGCATCCTTCAAGCTGTCCTGCAGCCATGTTGTCCAACTTATTAGCAGCTTTGCATGTTTGACACGTACACGCCCTACTTCTAAGCATATTGTCCTAGAGATGAAACAAATCTGCAATCATTTGCGTTCGTGATCAGTTTCTGTTGTAGTGCCCAAAAGCTCTGTATCAATGCGCCAATATCTTGAAATATTTGGTTGTTGAGGTGAGTTGATAGTTCCAGGGTTTCTGAAAACATCCTGTTTCTAGGGCTGACAAGATCAGTATTAGGCTATTAGTAAGTGTTTTTTATTCAAAGGTGATCTTGCATAGAGGAATATAGTACATTACAACGCCACCTATTGCATTGCGTGCTTTTACAACGCGGTGGTTACAATGACCGCATTGTTATTACGCAATGCATTTACATCGCAAGTCATTACAACGACTTGCAGTAGGGGGCACGCTGGACTTAGGAATAGTATTATTTACTATTCCTACTCCAGGTTGAGCAACAGTAGGGAAGGTATTGAAATTCATTTCCAATACCTCAGCGCCCCTTACAGCAACTTGTTGTAATGACTTGCGATGTAAATGCTTCGCGTAATAACAACACGGTCGTTATAACGACTGCGATGTAATGACAGCGTTGTAAACACTGTTTGTCTGCATAGGGATGGTTGGGTAACTTTAGCTTGGGTAACTCCTTTTTTCCTTACTCATACACTGCTTTGCCTCATGGGAGAATTGGTTTGCATAGATATGTCTTACAGCAATGGACAGTTGCGAGGGCAATGTATGGAAGATCATTTTTTTTCTTATGAACAGAGAGTGCAATGATGGAGTGTGAAATAATCTAGATTTGTACACATGTGACTAGTCTCTTATTGGACTTGTAAAATCTGTAGTTTTCAGAAAACTTAACCATGCTATGAGAAAAAAAATATGTGAGCTCGCCCTCCCCTCTCCGCTCCTCTCCTCTCCCTGCCCCTGATTCCGAAAACTGCAGGAACATACGTTTTCCAAGTAATACATCTGCACAACTATGCCAGGTTCAGGTTCCCAGGCTTACTGCTGGGAATACCAAGTGAATCTTGCCCTGGGGTTCTATTCCCCACACCCCAAAAACTGATATGGTCACCTTCCCACACAAAAGGGGAGTTACTTCAGTTCTTTGCTGGAGAAATTATCCAACCATTTCCACAGTGCCACAGAATCCCAATTTGGGAATGCCCACAAACCTTCATAGTTGTAGATTCCCTCCAACCTTTAAGGCAAACCTTACCTCCCTTTGACTGGGGAGTACTCCTTACACGGGGTGGAGATGTCTGCACTTGTAAAACCATTTATATCCACCAGTAATCCCTTTGATGTCATGATCATCCTCATGACCTCATGTTGTCTTAGATATACAACACCCAGTATTTGCGTACATCATATCCTAGAATCAAAAGGCGATGTATACCTGAACATTGGGCACTGGAAATAAAAGGGTTGGCATGTCAACGGATAATGGAGTTTGTTAGATTCCCTGGTGAAGTAGCACTTCCAGTCCAATATTGGTGTTAGAGCACTTATAGTCCAATATTTGAGTTGTAGCACTTCCAGTCGAATATTGGAGTTGGAGCACTTCCAGTCCATTATTTGAGCTGTAACACTTCCAGTCCAATATTTGAGTTGGAGCACTTCCAGTCCAATATTGGAGTTGGAGCACTTCCAGTCCAATATTGGAGTTGGAGCACTTCCAGTCCAATATTTGATGTGTAGCACTTCCAGTTCAATATTGGAGTTGTAGCACTTCCAGTCCAATATTGGAGTTGTAGCACTTCCAGTCCAATATTGGAGTTGGAGCACTTCCAGTCCAATATTGGAGTTGGAGCACTTCCAGTCCAATATTTGAGTTGGAGCACTTCCAGTCCAATATTGGAGTTGGAGCACTTCCAGTCCAATATTGGAGTTGGAGCACTTCCAGTCCAATATTTGATGTGTAGCACTTCCAGTCCAATATTGGAGTTGTAGCACTTCCAGTCCAATATTTGAGTTGGAGCACTTCCAGTCCAATATTGGAGTTGGAGCACTTCCAGTCCAATATTTGAGTTGGAGCACTTCCAGTCCAATATTGGAGTTGGAGCACTTCCAGTCCAATATTGGAGTTGGAGCACTTCCAGTCCAATATTTGATGTGTAGCACTTCCAGTTCAATATTGGAGTTGTAGCACTTCCAGTCCAATATTGGAGTTGTAGCACTTCCAGTCCAATATTGGAGTTGCAGCACTTCCAGCCCATTATTTGAGTTGTAGCCCTTCCAGTCCAATATTGGAGGTGTAGCACTTCCAGTCCAATATTGGAGTTGTAGCACTCCCAGTCCAATATTGGAATTGTAGTCTGGTCCTCGAAGTCCTGTCTATATTCAGACCGAAATGTATTTTAATTCCCACAAAACTAAATAACAAATGTAACATTACAACTATACACAAGGAAAGCTACGTTAAAAAGACTAAAAACTCTTCCATTAAAGTATGATGTCATGGAATTCACACTTCCCTGTGTATTTTGTAGAGTTTAAAGGTCAAACCCCTTTTCACTGTATTCATTTTGGAGTTCTATTAGGCAATGCCTCTTCCTACTAAACTTGGCACAAGTTCTGCATTATCAATGTCTCTATCAGAGACAATGCAGCCATTTCAGAGGTGGGCTAAGGCAGCTGTGTGATTAATACATGGACTGACAGAAAGCCTTGCACACACCTCAGTACTGGACACAAATCACAAATTATTAACAAGCACTCCTGTCTGGGCCAGCTTTAAGTCGGTGCGACCTGTGCAGCTGCACCCAGCACTGACCTAGGGGGCGCTCTATTTAGAAATAACATTGGAGTTTAAAAGCACCTGCAGGTAGATTTCCTTTTGTCTCCAGCAGATTTCAGGCAACAATGAAGCCTCAGGATAACTCTGGTGATTAATGTTCCTGCTGGAGAGAGATCTTTTTTTCTGGTGGTAGTTTTGACTCATTATGAAGTAGTGTAGAGGGTTAACATGCCTGCTGCAAATAACTGTACCATGCACATCACTGAACTGTATTTTATGTGGATAACTCAGTGGTTTTGTAAGTATGTCACAGAAATCCTTTTACCACTTGCAGTTCATAAGTTACAACGATAATATAGCACAGTGACCTGTGACCTGTCATCAAAGAGCTTCATGTAAACTGAATGCATAGGTTAACATGTTATGTTTTTTACCCCAATCTTTCATTACACTAATGTTGCTAAAGGGGTGTGTTTATGTAGAAATGAATTCTTAGTTGTAAAGCCAACCCCAATCACTGTGCTATGTTATAAATCCTGTGTTAGTTGTTTTTTACACCAAACACTTAAAATACACGTGCTCCTAATATGAACCACATGGGATTCCTGCACCTTGTAATCCTCATTGATTTATGTAATATCTCCTATAGACTGATTTACACATGCATGATTCATTGTATCTTTATATTGTGTGTGTGATGTAGAGTGCTCTGACACCCTACACTGGTATGAGTAGCACTATAAAACAAGCATTTGCAATGCAATAGGTCTCACATTTACGCGAGTTAGAGCTATTGACATTGCAAATGACAATGCCTTTTATATGCACAGCTCAAGATGACCCCTTGGTGGACTATCAGTTCCTGAGCAAGCTAGGGCACGTTTCACCTGAAGCAAAGCCCACTAACATGCGAAAACGACCTAGCAAAGCTTTTTAAAAGCTTGACCTACTAGGTGCGTCTTACTCCCACCAGACTCCCCTGAGGTGGTGAGAGCGTCAAGGATGCAACCAGAATGAACCCAAGTGTTTCAATTGGAGACAACTATCTGCAGTGATTCTTAAAGTACGGCCTGGGTCGCATGTGGCCCTATGGTCAACACAACACTGGGCTGCTGTTTTCTTGAGTCCGCATTAACATTGAGAAGTTAAACAGGCAAGCCTTTGTTTACAGGCTAATTGAAGTTAAAGTAAGGAAGTAACTAGGTTATCCTGCCCTGCCTAACTTTGGAAACATCTTTATTTTTAAAAGCGTCCTGCAACAAAAGTGTAAAAATATGACAAGGACTCTCCAAAATTAAAAAAGCGTATTTCATTAACAGGCATAACCGTATCACCATAGTGCATCACATTGTATTAGTGCATTTAAAAGGTGTTTAAGTTTTCAAACAAGAATTCACTCTTCACCCCACAATGTCAATAGTGAAATGAGATGCAGGTCAGTCAAGTGCACTCTTTGGGCTGGCTACCTATTATAATGAACATTATAGTCTATTAAATAAAACACAGGAGGAGGTTTTATACAATACACACCCAGATGTCATATACTTCATCATCCTCCTTTTATATACGATAATTAAGAAAAAGGAGGGAAAGTAAACGTAAACAATTGCCCAGAATCACAGTTTGGTCAAGTGGGGGACTCCGGGATTAATCCCTGGTTCTCTTGCTTCAGATTGTGCAATTCAGCCACTGGATGTATATGCCTCACTTACACTACACCCAGCTTACTGGCACCCCGCCCCAAACGCTACCCTTTTGGCATCTATGCCGCCTCAATCACATCACATACAAAACCTGTTGGCCCTATGGAAAATGTGAGTACCCATGGCTAGAGAGTGCTTAATGGCCCAGATCATAAGTGGAAGTAAGGAACAAGACGATTCTGCTGTTAACAAGGGGCATGGGGTAAGGGGGAATATTTAAGGCAGGTTTCAGTCAATAGACGAAAGACCAACAACAGGTTGCTTCAATGATGACGGAGCCATCTGACAGGGTAAAAGTCTATTAAGTTAGAAAAGGGTTGCCCGACAGAACGATAGCGTAGCTGAGCAAGTGTCCTATCAGACACCCACGATGGCATAACTGACGTCACCCTGTACAAAGTAATTCTAGCAAGGGATATACATGGATTCCAACAAAGTTGGAAGGTATGCTCATCAGGGCGAGGGCTCAACACCAATCAATGAGTGCAAATTGAGCATTGATAAGTGGCTAGTGGGATCCACATACCAGAAGATAGATAGCACAGCAAGCCACAACCGTAATTGTGCAGGAGATTGACCTACCATGTGACACAGAACTGTCCTTCATAGAAAGATACTTGCTGTCGGGTAGATTAAGGCTCTTTTGGTGCATAGAGATTAAGTTCTTATTAACCAATTACACTTAAAGGGACAGAAACTCATTTTGTAGGATAACTGCTCTAATAGCAATACACAATGACGTACAAACTGTTAAAATGGCTCACTCAACTAATGAGCATTTAATTCCTAAGTAGTAATCAAACAAATGTATGTTTGTGAATCACGCTTACAAACATCCACATTCAGCTCTTAAATCCAAGACACGTTAAGAAAGTATTTGTAGGAACAAGAAATGACGTGTTACACGTTCCCTTTGACAACTATGTATGGAAGTAAGCGTTTTCAAGATCTCCGTGTTGCCCCGTGGAAAAGCTGTGGCGTATAGCATCGTCCTATAAATTTAATTGGCATACTACATTGTTGGGGGGCGGCGGCACGAAAACCACACAAACAAGCGGTCTTCACTGTCTTCACTTTTCAAGCACCCACACTCGTGATTGTGGCAGCATCCACCTTGCAGGGGCGAGCAGCGGCCATATGTTTGTAATTAACGTGGCCGTGCTGCTGCTCGCTCTCGCAAGGTGGATGCCGCCACAAGCACGAGTGCAGTGCTTGAAAAGTGAAGACTGATGGCTAAAGGCCCTCCTAAAGCAGCGCATGTGCGCTGCCTAGGTCAGACCTAAACAAATGAATGCATGTTATAAAGGGGCTATAGAGAGATGAGAGGCAATGTTGGAGGTGGTTGGAGGGTGGTAGTGAAGGAATCTGTGGAGAAAGAGGTCATTAGGGAGGCATCAAAAAAGATTGCTGCACTGGGTGCCATCAGCACTAAAGCCGGCTCTTAATCCCGATCAACACTTTATTCTCAAATTAAAGAAGCAGAGCAGCCTAAGACTTACTCAGGAAATTAGTGTTTGCTAGAAATTAAGAAATACTCAAAGCACAAAATAACACTTCGTAAATAAATTCCTACCTAGTGCTTTTACTTTTACAAAGCAGACATACTTTAATTCATTCTCAGCTGACAACTTAAAATTACAATTTCTCACAATGAAAACCAGAATTTTTTAGCTCGTTCTCAATTAGAGAGCGGTATAAGAACAACTCTTGGAGTTTAGACCCCTTCCTATGGTGTTTGTCAATTAATTTACAATGTGTAATCCCTTCCTACTCTATTTGTCAGATGAAACATATCATTGTAAACTAACAAAAGCACCGGAAACAAGCATCCTGGAACCGGTTTTAGGGTATCACTACCCATCAGGCAGGCTAGCTTTAATCCAGTGGCACAATGAGCACAGGGCCCATGTCTGGGTATACCCTTGGCCACTTAAGCGAATATAGCAAACACATTAAAATTATGGACGAAGTGCTGAAACGTTTCAATCACTCACCCCCAGTCAAGAGATATGGGTTAAATCCATCATTCTTTTGCTCTCTATGCACCCCAGTTTGGACCCAGCCATATAGGATTCAGTCTTGATCCTGTTCCTACGGGGAACAATTCAGCCCGAACTGTCAGGCTAGGACCTTCCTGAAACAAGCATCCTGGGACCCGTTTCGGGTATTACCCCTCATCAGCCAGGCTAGGTTGAATCCACTGGCACAGCAAGCAAGGAACCCATGTCTGGGCATACCCTTGACCCCTAGTGCCAAACTAAGCAAACACACCAAGATGATTGACGGAGCACTGAAAGTTTTCAACCACTCACCCCCAGTTGAAAGAGCTGGGTTTAATCCAATGTTGTGTTGCTCACTATGCCACCCAAGTTTGGACCCAGCCATATGCAAATCAGTCTTGACGCTGTTCCTCAGGGAAATAATCCAGCCCGAACTGCTGGGCCAGGTCCTCCCTGGACCAGAATCAAGCATCCCGGGACCTGTTTCAGGGTATCAGAGCATATCAGCCAGGCTAGTTTGAATCCAGTGGCTCAGTGTGCAAGGGACCAACCTCTGGGCATACCCTTGGACACTTAGGACGAACATAGCGAATACAGCAAGGGGCAACACAGGGACACCCACAACAACATTTAAATGTCTAGCGGCCCCTGGAGGATGGGGCCCCCAGATCCTGTAAAATGGTCGGGGGGCACGTGCAATCACCCACACTTGTGGGCGGATCCCCAAAGGACAAAATGTAAAAAATAAAAAAAAATTAGTAGTGGGTATCGTGGTACTCCCACAGGACCCAGGGCGTCTCTACCATGAGGTACGGTGGTACTCCCACAGTAGTCACTGCTCATGCTTTGCCTTCCATTCTATTGCGGTAACATGAAAGCTTCCTCATGGAAGCTAGCACAGCACCAACATTCTTTTGTGCGAAGCATTACTGCTGGTACTGCGGGAAAACCATCATACCCACAAAAAAACAGCAAAAATTAAAACAAAATGGTTTTGGGTGTGTGGAAGGGTATGGGAATTAGCAGCCTACAGAAAGGCTGACAGCATCGTCTTGGCCCCCAACAACGAGGTTGGGTGTACGACCTGCACATGGCCGAAGGTTCAGTAAACTGTAAATGGTGCATTTCAGTGTTTTCTTTTGGTTTCTAAAAGTTCTTTGTTATCTTACTTAAGCACCAAACTGTAAAGCCACTTTACATTTTGGTTCTTTTCAGTCAATACACACACACACACTCACATTCACTGAAATATACAAAGGTTAAAGTGACGTTTTAGTTAGGTGAAAAATGTCAGTTAAAATGTTCCATTATAACCTAAATAAAATACTGAAATTCATTAGTTATAGTGAATTGAAGTAAAGATAACTCGTGTCCCCGCCATGCACAGTTTTGTCAACCATGATGCCATTTCAGCTGTTGCATTGAGGTTCTCAATGATGTCATAGAACATGTCGGGAGTGATGTAATATGTGAGGTAATAGTGCATAGCGAAGATGTGTGTTACATATCTATACATTTTAACCTTAATTTCTCAAAAAGTGATGAAAAGATTTTAACCAAATCACAAAAAGCACGCTTTCTGGGTAAAGATCGGTCTTTCTGCCAAATTTTGAGTTATTCTGTTTTCTATATATTGCTGTCTAATTTTTCCAAATGAAAATGAATGGGGAAAAGTGTTTTGGGACCCTCTCCTTTTCTTACCCCTGCTTGACTGATCATCCTGCAACTTTCCAGGAAGGAGTGGAGGTGGATGCATTTGTTTTTTTGGAAAGTTTTGCTTAGTGGCATCAAGGGATGCCAAAGTTATTAGCAAAACAAAAAATGCTCTTCCTATGGAAACTCTGATTTATGTATAACGACACAGTATATATATATATGTTTAGGGGATACAGTAAAGTTATGTGACCATATATGAAGAGGTGGGAACAAAGAGTCAATGTACAAATTCTAACTAAAATACGTGTAGCAACTGTACGGTTGAGTGCTGGATGAGGGCTGGGATGCAGGAAGATAAACTGAATATCTGATGGTCATGGTCAGTAATCCAAACTTACTTGTAGGAGGTGTTGCGTCCTAACAGGAACTTGGGATACCCGTCTGCATGTGAGCCATTCTTAGGACCCTTGAGTTTGAAACCAGAAATTTCGAACAATGATTTGATGCTACTGGTGACCATTGTATTGGCAGCCAAACAAACATTTCACTCCAATGGAAAAAGACTATATTTAGCAGCCTAGGAAGGATCAAATGCTGAGCCAGTCCTGCCAGGTTTCAAACTTGTAACCCAAAGATGCCAGCAGTAGGGTAACATATTTTACAGCTAAAGATTAAATCTTGAAAAGTGAGAGAGAGGGAGAGAGAGAGAGAGAGAGAGAGAGAGAGAGAGAGAGAGAGAGAGAGAGAGAGAGAGAGAGAGAGGTATGTATGTGAGCATGTGTGTGTTGTGTGTGTGTGTTCACTATTATTCATGGACTCACAGTTCTCCCACTTGTCAGATCTGCGCTGACCATCCTACAGTTCAGAAAGAAACCGAAGACACGTCTCTTCAAAAAGCACTATGCCCTACAGGATAGAAACTGACTTTTCAATAAAGACCATTACTACCCTATACCACAGGAACCAACATCATACCTGCATCTTTGTAAACAATCTTCAACAATATCCCTGGGCTCTCTTCTTCTTCAGCACTCAATTTCTCCCCAGCTAGGCTTACACTATCCAGTTACTGCTACAGAACACCTGAGCACACCTACCTGTATTAACACTGACTGGAGGTCATAGCTGGACATTCTCATTGGTGCGCATGGACAGCATCTTTCTTTGGACCAACTTTGGTAGCTCCGTTATGTCATTATTGCTTGAATGTATCTATTGCAAACCAGCCACACCTCTTGCTCAAAAGTGGCAGTGACATTTGAAAGTGGTCAGGCGTGAAAGTTGGGTATGACTTTTATGTAGCAAGCAAAGCGAGCAAGCCTATTAGACAAGTACGTGGTCTGGGGAGGTGGGGGTCCTCTTCCCGAAAAGAAATTGAAAAAAGATTTGCAAATGGTGCATTTAAAAAAAAAATGAATTTAATGACCAAAGCAAGGTTTATAAAGCAGTGGGAACATATAGGGGCACATGCATCAAGGTAGGCTTTTGCGATTCCTTAATTGCGATTATCAAGAGATCGCAATTAAGGTATTGCAAAAGCCTATGCATATAGAAATCGCTCATAAATTAGCGATTTCTAAACATTCCTTTATTGCGACTCAGAAATTGCGAGTCGCAATTAAGGAATGTCTTCCCATTCATTTCTATGGGCCTCGCAGCCCATATGAATGAATGGGAATTGCATTTGCAATTTGCGAGTACCCAATAGGTACTCGCAAATTGCGAATGCAATTTCAAGGGTGCAGTGGGTATCGAAAAGGATACCCAAATGCAAAAATACCGAACACAAAGGGGCAGATTCTGCGAATTTTGCGAATTAAGGTATTGCAAAAGCCTATGCATATAGAATTCGCTCATAAATTAGCGATTTCTAAATATTTCTTAATTGCGACTCGGAAATTGCGAGTCGCAATTAAGGAATGTCTTCCCATTCATTCCTATGGGCCTCGAGGCCCATAGGAATGTATGAGAATTGCATTCGCAATTTGCGAGTACCCAATAGGTACTCGCAAATTGCGCATGTAATTTCAAGGGTGCAATGGGTTCGAAAAGGATACCCTGTTGCATCCCTGAAATCTACTTTAGAGTACATGTTGCACGCACACATGCTCCAAGGGCATGTGTGTGTGTGTAAAATGGAACTTTGAAAAATGCACTTTAGTGAATTTTTCAAAGTTTTTGCAAATTACCATCAAGTACAACTTGATGGTAATTTGCGACTCCTATTAGCAAAATCACGAAATCTTTTACTTTGATGCAATGCATTTAACGAATCTCAATTTGCGATTCCTTAAATGCAATCACAATTGAAGTAATCGCAATTTTATAGATTACTTAAATTGAGATATTTGCATTTGGGATGATGCATCCCAAATGCAAAAATACCGAACGCAAAGGGGCAGATTCTGAGAATTTTGCGAATTACGGTATTGCAAAAGCCTATGCGTATAGAAATCGCTCATAAATTAGCGATTTCTAAACATTCCTTCATTGCGACTCGGAAATTGCGAGTCGCAATTAAGGAATGTCTTCCCATTCAGAATGAATGGGAATTGCAATCGGAATTTGCGAGTACCCAATAGGTACTCGCAAATTGCGCATGTAATTCCAAGGGTGCAATGGGTCCTGTTGCACCCCTGAAATGTACTTTAGAGTACATGTTGCACGCACACATGCTCCAAGGGCATGTGTGTGAAACAGAACTGTGAAAAATGCACAAATGCACTTTAGTGCATTTTTCAGAGTTTTTGCAAATTACCATCAAGTACAACTTGATGGTATTTTGCGACTCCTATTAGCAAAATCACGAAATCTTTTACTTTGATGCGTTGCATTTAACGAATCTCAATTTGCGATTCCTTAAATGCAATCACAATTGAAGTAATCGCAATTTTATAGATTACTTACATTGAGATTTTTGCATTTGGGATGATGCATCCCAAATGCAAAAATACCGAATGCAAAGGGGCAGATTCTGAGAATTTTGCGAATCAAGGTATTGCAAAAGCCTATGCATATAGAAATCACTCATAAATTAGCGATTTCTAAACATTCCTTAATTGCGACTCGGAAATTGTGAGTCGCAATGAAGGAATGTCTTCCCATTCATTCCTATGAGCCTCGAGGCCCATAGGAATGAATGGGAATTGCATTCGCAATTTGCGAGTACCCAATAGGTACTCGCAAATTGCGCATGTAATTTCAAGGGTGCAATGGGTCCTGTTGCACCCCTGAAATCTACTTTAAAGTACATGTTGCACGCACACATGCTCCAAGGGCATGTGTGTGAAATGGAACTTTGAAAAATGCACTTTAGTGCATTTTTCAAAGTTTTTGCAAATTACCATCAAGTACAACTTGATGGTAATTTGCGACTCCTATTAGCAAAATCGCGAAATCTTTTACTTTGATGCATTGCATATAACAAATCTCAATTTGCGATTCCTTAAATGCAATCACAATTGAAGTAAATCGCAATTTTATAGATTAGTTAAATTGAGATTTTTGCATTTGGGATGATGCATCCCAAATGCAAAAATACCGAACGCAAAGGGGCAGATTCTGAGAATCTGCCCGTTTGCGACTGGTTTTTCTTTTGATGCATGTGGCCCAGTCTTAAAATATTAAACACATTAAAACTGTCTCATATCTTAGTGCATAAATATGTTCAACAGTTTCTGTAATGAGGAAATTGTACACCACAACAACTTCATGCCCTTTAAAGTGTGTGCTTGTCCAGTGTCTTGCACTACATGCAGCATCAACCTTGGAAGAAAATGTTCTAACCAAGCTTTGGGAAGCACCCACAGCTGCTGGCTGCAATCAGTCATTTAGAAATATGTGCAGACAGGGTCTCTAAGTGGGATGAAAAAGAGAGGGTCTCTCTAAAAAGGAACATGTAAAAAGAATTTCTGTGATTCCCATTGTTAGAAATGGGGGTCTCTAGTTGGCAATGGTTTGCACCTTTGTCCAAATAGAACCCTTGCTTCTAGTCAGGGTAAGAGGGATACACTCCTAAAATAACCCCTGTTCACCCCCTGGGTAGCTTGGCACGAGCAGACAGGCTTATCTTAGGCAGTGTGTAAAGCATTTGTGCACACATTCAGTAATACAGTGAAAACACTACAAATGGACACCACACCAGTTTAGAAAAATAAGTAATCTTTACTGGACTTAACACAAGACCAAATGACAAATATCTACAATACTGTAATCAAAATAAGTATTTAAAATGGTAGAAATAGCTTAGTTCAAAGTAGATGGTAAAGGGGACACTTTACTCTCAAAGTGCCTTGGATGCGTCACGCCAAACAAACAAAAGGGTCGCAGGGAAGGTGATGCTCCGGTTCCTTACTTCGGGGGAGGTGATGGATTGGTTCCTTACTGTGGCGCAGAGGAGGTGATGCGTTGGTTCCTCACCAGAGAGGAGGTGATGCGTCGGTTTCTTACTGCGTTCCAGTTAAGATGCAACAAGATGGCACCTCGATGTGATGATCCAGTGCGATGCGACAAAATGGCGTCTTTGATGCGATGCAACAACGTAGATGCGATGCATGCACGCCCGATGGCCGTGCAGCAACTCGGTAGACTCTTGAGCTGCAACAGGCTGTGCGACATGCTTCTCCGGTGATGCGACGGCAACCTCTGCGGTGGCGGCATGCTTCTCTGGTGATGCGACACGCTTCCTTGGAGATACAACGACGAACAGCAGCGGCGGCGACAAGCTTCTTCGGCGATGTGACGGCAACTGCTGCGGTAGAGACACGCTTCTTCCTCGTTGCATCGGGCTTCCAGCTCCTAGCGACAAACAGTCTCCAGGGGTCCTAAACAGCTGCAGGCACCTCTCTGTAGGTTAGAATTCCCAGCAAGGAGATTCAGGGGGAGCTGGTGGTGAAGTCTTTGTGTGCCTGAGACTTCAGACAGGAGGCAAACTCAGTTCAAGCCCTTGCAGTCTTCCTCAAGATGACAAAGCAGACAGCAAAGTCCTGTTCTCCCTCCCTTGGCAACAAGTAACCACTGCAGGCCAACCCCAGACAGCAAACAGCACAGGGGCAGTAATCCTCCTTCAGCTTCTCCGGTTTCTTCTCCTTGGCAAAGGTTCCCCTTGATTTCCCAGAAGTAATATAAAGTTCTGGAGTCTGGGTCCCCCTTTTTATACACCCAAATCATTTGTCTCTGAAGGCAGAGAGTGTCTGTACCTAGTCAAAACTAGTTCTGTCCGCCTGGGTGCAGCTTCCTGGCAGGAGGTGGAGACAGCATTGTTTGAGAGCAGACCTGGCCCAGGTAGCCAAAAGGAAATATCCTCCCCCTACTCTCTATTCAATGAGGGCTCGGGTCAGTGAAAGGAAATCTCCACCCCCTACTCTCTATTCAATTCAGGTCCTATTCAGCCCAGCCCTGACCCATCAGATTGCCGAAGTCAAGGCCCTCTCCAGCCTCCTGTCACTCATAAACCAGACATGGAATACACAAACCTAGCAGAGGCATGCTAGATGGCTAGGCAAGAAAATACCTACTTTCTAAAAGGGGTATTTTTAAACACAGAATGTAAAAATTACCTCAGGCTCAGGCATACTAAACTCAAATTTCTACCTTGTTACCTGGGTCAGTTAGGATTATAAGATGTTATAATCAAACTGCCCATTCTGGCCTATGGGAACAGGTAGCCTTGCAATAGTGAAAAACTAAATTGGCTGTAATTCACTATTAGGACATGCCACACACATCAGGGCATGTCCTACCTTTTACATACAATGGACTCTGCTCTTGGGCCTACCTTAGGGGTAACTAATGTGTAGAAAAGGGAAAGTTTAGGGACTGGAAAGTGGGCGCACCTGCCAAGTCGACATAGCAGTCCCAGACTGCACACAGGCTCTGCAATGGCAGGCCTGAGCCATATTTTACAAGCTGCTTCTCTGGGTGGCACAATCAGTGCTGCAAGCCCACGAGCAGCATTTGATGTACAGGCCCTGGGCACACATGGTGCACTGTACAAGGGTCTGACAAGTAAATCAAATAACCTGTCATGGAATCACTAATCCGTTACATCATTTTACAATAGGGAGCACTTGCACTTTGGCACTGATCAGCAGTGGCAAACTGCCCAAAGCAACTAGACCAACAAAACCAGATGAGGCAACAGTAAAAAGTGAAAGGGAGACTCACGCCAATGGTGACAAGTCTAACACCCATCCAGTATTTTGATTTCTCTCTGAGATGTTATTGCATCCAGATATATAACACAACAACTAACATGCACCTAAAACCTGCCAGAACAATTGGCTTTGTCAATGTTTGTTAGCTGTTTAAGATAGTAAGAACAATTTATTATAAATAATTAACATTGGAATGTCTCAGTTCCGAAATTGTGAGACTTTGAATTAGATATTCTTGAGGCCTGTGGAAGGAATATTGGACATTCGGTTATGTGCGATATATGTTAGATATGTATGTCCTTTGTTTCTGCACATCTGGTCCTCTTCAACCTCATCTGTTTCCTCTTCAGCACCCTCTTTTCACTCTCCCCAGAATGCACTTCCTCATATCTGCCTTCCTTCTCCAACCCCAAACATACATTGTACTCACTCACATTTAAGCACTTTATTTTTATGTTTGCCTTTGAAATATTTTGACATCTGTGTACAACCTTCACACACATTTACACAGAAATTCAATTACAACTGGAATACATGACTATTGTTCTGTGTGCTCTCCAGAAACACCAACCCATTGACAGGCACTTTGCCTTCAGGCTCAGAGCTCTCCATCAAAGCCCTTCATAAACACCTGGCACAACTCAAAGTATGCACTATGCAAGAGCAACAAGATACACGAAAAAAATACAGAAACACTACATGATGAAATAGCTAACACTCTTGAGGAATGCATGAAGGAACTAAGGGGCATATTATCAAGGCAGGCAAAATGAAATTATCGCCGTTTTCGGCCGCTAGGCGGTGATAATTTCATCGCCCTATTAGCAAGCTGTCGCTAACATCAGTTAGCGACAGCTTTTAGGTGATAGCGAGCGGTTTGGGGCCCGCTTTGCATGTCAGCGATATTTATCACTAATGACATGCAAAGTGGGCGTACCCAACCAGTTAGCTATTGAAAGTAGTCGCTAATGTCGCTATCGCCTATTAGCAAGGCAGGCGTAGCGATAAAAAAATATCGCTGAAAACTAACGCCTGCTCAGACCAGTTCTTAACCTGTATATCCAATAAGAGGTGGATATTCAGGTTAAGACCCTATTGGCGTTAATGCCTGAATATCGCTGACTTACCAGCGATATTCACACATTTTGCCGCTATTGCCGGATATTTTATTGCATTGGAGTTAAACGTTGCTAATAGCATGTTATCTCTGCGATGAAATCCGGCGATGCTTGGCGATAAAAAAATGTCGCTAAGCTTCTTTAGCGATAAATATCGCTAGTTGTTGATAATATGCCCCATAATCTCTGACATGCATTACCTTAATGTTTTTACCATTCAATTTCCGTAAATCAATCCACGTTTTAATGCCATACAGCATGTAACTTTCTTTCCTATAAGAACATATTCCTCCCATTGTGCTTGAGTCAGATATTTCGATCAAATTTTCAAGGGAACAAAAACCTTACTCATCTTTTGGATCAATTTTGTGCGGCAACAAATACAACAGCTCCAATTTTAAAGGGGCCAGTGCCCTGCTGCCGGGGCCTGGAGTGTCACTTTGGGGAAGGTTAGCATGACCAGGGGTCTCAGCAGAATATACAAAACACAACATTAGCATTCTAACACCCAGAACAATGCAACCAATCACACATGCTTGCACACGTGATTGCATCCATTCCTACCATGTAAAGAATGGGAAAGGGTGGGATCTATGCTTGTGTATGATGGATGTCGGGTCTCACGCAGGAGTGCGGACTCCGATACCCAAAACCGTGACACAGACAGCGTCACTGGCCTACAGTGGAAGCCACCATAGACTACAATTATTATAAAGGAACAGGAATACAATAAAGCCTAAATGTGTTATGAAATGGGCAATTCATGAATATTTATTGTGTATATTTATCAAACTCTAGTATGGGCACCAAAAAACCAACCAAAATACAGTCAATTTGGACTTCGAAAGCTCAGGCATACAAATGTGACAAATTAGAAACAATGGTTATAGTCACATTTCACAAGTACCAATGCTCATGTGTACAATAATATCAGCATCCTATAATTGAGTCTAGGTACTAAGGTTGACTTTGTTTCAATCCTTAATAAGATCAAAGGATCATCATCAGGACATAGGATGGTATGCCTGAGAAAATGTTCCAATTATAAAAAGCCAACATAAGCTAATTGAGCTAAGGAAGACCCCATAGCACTGGTCAAGGCCCACATAGGGCAGAGATGGATATGGGCACTGCCGAAGATAAGCTTTGCCGGAGTTGTGAGACACTTGTAAGGCTGGCGGAATTAGGGCTGAAACATGTCGACCTTTTTAGAACAATAAATAACAGTGTGTGAGATACCTCAATTGTCTCAAAACACACACCCAGAATTTTATTAGCCTCGTACCCTGTTTGATAAAAATGGGACATACAGGGCAAAACAAGCTTTTTTAATATTTTCACGGCACAACACTTCACTATCACCAATCACTACTGCTGTAACCAAGGGTTTTCCTCCTGGTGGAGGGTGCATAAACCACTAACCCCATGATTATGCACACACGAGTCTAAAAGCGGAGAATCAAGATATACCGCTCTCGCTTAACATCAGACACGTGCATGAGGGTTTTTTTATATTGGGACAGAAGTACGCTTCCTGCAAACCCAGGTTAAAGCAGGACAAGTGATCCCTTCTCATTTTGATTATAAATGGTGGATCAAAAAGCCTTAAATTATACAATCTGTAATAAGGGGAAGGGGGGGGGGGCGATGCTCAGGAACCATGCAGTAGGAGACAGAACAAGTGTGGTCTGGATAGGAGCAAGGCCAATGTGGAGCGCCTGGCATGGCGGCCGCTCTTAAGGGGAAGAGCCTCAGAGTTGCTGCTGCTGCCATGTCAATGAATCTGAATCAAAAATACCTGTAATAGGAGGGAGCGAGAAGCTGCCCATAAGTGCAGCCTGTCAGATAGATGCGGGCTGGTATAGAAGTGTGGACAATGCAGCATGTCCGGGTTGACAGCTGTTCATAGATTTTAAAAGCCATAGACTACAATGGCAATGAAGGGCTTTAGAAAGGTAATCTCTGTGTCGTGCGTCACACTGCAGAAAGTTGATATACTGCTTGGCTTCTGTCTCCTGCTTCAGAGCGAGGACAGGCAGGCTGCCTGAGAGAAGTAGCCCAGATTTAAATACATCAATTTGTTTATAAATACATCTATTTAATATTTTTTGAGGTAAAAGTGTAGGAATTGCTGAGGGCTGCTGCCCCAGAGCCCTGATGGAGAACCGCCCCTGCCTCTGTAAGTATCGTCTGTGCCATGAGGCAAATGCTGACATTCACCTAATGAAGTTGTCACCTCAATGTACGCAGATACCTACGTGCCTGTACGTTATCGTCATCCTTGGATGTTGATAAACCCATGTATGTTTACAATATACTCCCCCTGGCACTGGGATTCTGAAAGGGAAGCTTACTGATGGGCAAAGATTGAGGCTACTTTGCACACAAAGGGTTAAACTCATAAAAACATTTAATGAATTTTCTTTCTCAAGAGAAGCTGTTGTGGTTGGAACAGAGAGTGTTTCTGAGAAATGTTGATAGTTTGGCATCAACAGGGAACTTGGAAGTGCTTGTAGCAGATATGGAGAAATGGCGGTAATAACAGAGTAGAGAAAGTGGTAGGTAAGACTGACGACGTGGCGACCTTTTCAGTGGGGACGTCTCAGATGGTCAATGGCAGATGCAGTAAAGTTCCAGTGGTCTTTGTCTTGGCTAAGAGCACAGAAGCTGCCATGTTTGATATATGGAAACACCCCCTTGGGTTGGACTCCATGAGGACATGGTCATGGCGTGTCCAGTGATGGTAGCCGCGAGCGTGTAGGATGATGAATGAAGGAGGGGGTCGCTGTTGTTGTAAACAAAGCTGCTACTTACATGTCCTGATTTGCAGTTCAACTCTGTCTCTTTCTTATGCCTCTCTCTATGACTCACTGCTCTGTCTCCATCTCACCTCTCTGTGTCTCTCCTCCATCTACTTCTCCACTCTCTCACAGGCTTGTCAAATGCTTATCTCTTTTCCTCAACTCACTGTCTCTCTGGTAGAGAGAGGTGAAGTTATTAGAATGAGATACAGAACGAAAGGTCGAGAAAGGTGTTTGAGCGAAAGAGATGAGGAGACAGAGCTGATACAGAGAGAGTTGAGAAAGAGAGAGAGCAGAGATTTAGAGAGATTGTCAGTGGCGGCTCCTCCGCAGTGGCGGACGAGCATCGCCCCACTGCCTGGCTCAGAGCCAGGAAATGAAAAACTAAAACGATGTTCTTGCATTGTTTTAATTAACATTTGCTGGATCATAGCCAGCGGCGTTGGAAGAAGTGGGGCTGAGGCATGAGAGGGGGAGGAGGAGTGCTAGTGCTCTAATGTGTGTGGCCGACCATCTCAGGCCGACCAAAACACACATGCACATTTAGGCTTTCTCTAGCCCGGCTGCATTAGCAGCCAGGCTGGAGAAACCCCGCAGACTCCCTTGTCTGAGCAGGGTGTCTTTCCTGCCTGCTCAGACCAATCCTCGCTTTGGTCTGCAGCTCGGGGATTGCACAGGGGGTCTGTCCCAGGGGCTGCTGGGACCAGCAGGCAGGAAGAGGAGAGGTGGCGCGATGCTGAAGCGGCCCGCGGCAAAAGGTAAGTTTAATTTTTTATATTGTATCTCCCCTGTGCAGCTCCTCCCACATGACCCCACACGGCTCACCACCCTTCGTCTACGGCAGCCGCCGCTAGAGATTAGAAAAGGGAGGTAAAGTTGGGTGAGGTTGAAGAGGTGAGTTGAAGTAAAACTGAGATTTAAACATTATTCTCAACTTAATTGCACGAACTGCTGGGAGAGTGTACATTTAGGTTGTGCAGGCCCAACAGCAGTGCTTACATTGTAAAAAAGATAAGTGCCAGGGACCTCGTCAGGAGTCTAGTACAATTTGACCCACCCATTGCTGCCAATAACAGTCCAACAAACCTACTAACCATCACACTCCTACATGTGGGACAATTCTGACTATTCCAGGCCACCCAAAGCTTTAACAACAGCTTGGGTGCAGATTTTTGTCATTTTAATGTATATTGAATATTAAGCAAGAGTTTTTGTGCTGATCTCTGAATTTGACAAACAGCGCCAACCTGTGGCAGACTGTTATAAGGGCTGGTGTTAACAATTAGGTGGAGGTACTGAGCACCGGAAACCACTGGCTCAAATTGATCACTGTCCGACATACAAATTTAAAAGGAATTTGTTTTATATACAGCTTGTCAATGTAGGTGCCCTGGACCATTGCACGCTTTGCCTGTTCTTTAAAATGCTTCTGCCTTGCTGAAAGCATATAAATGGCAATATAAAAGAATGTAATTAATGATACCCCCATGCTCATTGTTGTGATTCATTTAAGACTGCATTTCATTTTCTCTTTCAAAGTCCAATGCAATAAATATCTGGGAGCTTAGAAGGAGATTTCTATTTTCTTGGTATTATCAGAACAAAATAATTCCAGATGAGTGTGCGGTTAGAGACTGGAAACCTATGCATGCAATTAACGAATTCATGACCTCTTGATCAGATATAATGATTTAAATACAATTTAATTCTGTCCCACCAGAGTAACAAAGGTCAAAAAGCGCCAAATACATGCCGTTTTTTCATCATGCCCCATAAGATAAATGGGCATAGCATTATTCTAAATGGAGGTATGATGGTATGAAGGCGGTTGAATTCTATCTGAACACCAGACCTATACAGTATTATGCACATATCAAGATGTCATTAACTATGATTTCCACATGCTTTAAGAATAACTTTTTTCTCTTTCTCAATCAAATCTTCCATCAATTCAGAGGGGTTGCCATGGGGGCCTGCTTTTCTCCCAGTTATGCCTGTCTGCACATGGGCATGTGGGTGGAGCGGGTCCTCATGGCATCACACAGCGAGACACGTGCTTTGCTAGCACAGATATATTGATGATTTATTCTTGGTTTGGAGGGGTAGACAAGCTGACGCGCATACATTTGTATTGGAACTTAACAACAACAATTTGAATTTGTAATTTACACCACAGATGAGTAAAGAAAGTATAGCCTTTCTAGACATGGAGGTATATGTTGTGAACAACAAGTTGGAAACACGTCTCCACAGAAAGCCATCTGCTGGCAATACGGTGCTGCATGCTTCGTGGTCCTGTGAAGCGGGTCTTGCAGTCATTACCCAGTCATTTACTACCCCCCCCCACTTTCTCCCCAGCCCTCACTGGCCTCTTCCAGCCACCTGATCCCTGGTGGTCACCCAATTCATACCTCCCTGCAGTTTCCAAGTTACAAGGATTGCGCAAGATTCCAAATTTACAAGGATGACAAAAGGTAACCATTAGCCCGCCCCAGTGCTTTCCCTCCCTTTCCCTGTGCCTTCTGTCCACCTACACTTCCTCGTCCCCCGCCCTAACACTCCTTCCCTTTCTTTACAGCACCACTTCATTCAGACAACCAGTCCTGATGATGATCCGAAATGGTCCGGATCGAAACGCCGTCGACCCAACAGCCTAATCAATAGGCGCACTTCTCCTTAGTGGCTCCAAACCTAACAAATTAATTGTGCCCTATGTGATATCACTATGTCACATGCGCCGTCTTTAGCCACTCACTGTAGATAATTTGCACTTTACACACAGTGCGCCGACCACGCTGTTTTCTCTCCTTTCACTTGCGTCGCCACTTGCACTATTTATTCACGTTTGTTGTTGCACCAAGTCTCTTGCGGTTGTCCATACATTTAATGCAGTGCTGTTCCCAACTGTATAATTCCAACCATGAAACGAATGTCATTACAGAAAAATGAAGAACTGTCTTTTGACTTAAAGAATAAAAAATGAATAATCTCCTTCTTGTCTACTCCAGCAATGCTATGTGCATGCTATGCATAATTGTCTACTGACTTTTACCTTTCAGGACATTGTGTGATAATGGTATCGTGGTCAACAGCATCCCTTATGGTGAGATGCTGCGGATCAGGAGAATATGCAGCACGGATCACAATTGCAGGCAGGCCCAGAGGGAAAGCAAGGAGAGATTATTGGCCAGGGGTACCCAGAGGGGGTGGTTATGACGGCCATAGACAAGGCCAATAAATTACAACGTTCTGTAGCACTAGCACCAAAAGCTACTAAAGGAGAAGAATATCAATGAATCTATGACCCAACCAACTAGGTTAGCGTTAACCTTTAACCGCCAAAACAAAACCCTAAGTAAGATTGTGAACAGAAACTGGCCACTGATACTCGATGACCCAATATTAGGTGGGTGCTTGACAGCTACTCCTAGTATCTCCTTTAGGAAGGCATGCTCCATGAATAATGCACTGGTAAAGAGCAGCCCCAAAGTCACCTACACTAAAAGCTGGCTCGGCAGCAGGATGGGTTTTAACAAGTGCTCTACTTGCAAAGCCTGCAAATATGGCTGTAACACCAAGTCATACATTACTCCATTCAAACCGAAACATGTTGCCATCACTAAATCTCTTAACTGCAAAACTGAATTTGCAGTATACGTGCTGGAGTGTCCATGTGGCCTGCGCTATGTGGGAAGCACAAAGCTGGAGGTCCACAAATGGATACTCCAGCACATGAGAGCCATAGCTAATAGAGATGCTGCTTACCCAGTGGCAAGACACTTTCAAGAGCATCATGGCAGCAACTTACAACATTTAAAGTACTTTGCTGTGGACACGGTCTTGCCTCTCAGAAGGGGTGGTAATCGAGAATATCTCCTTAGGAAGCTTGAAACAAAATATATCTTGGAGTTGAACTGTAAAACACCGCAGGGTCTCAATACCAGTGAAGATTTCTGTACCTGCCTATAACTGACCTGGTTCTCACATCCAGTCTTTCTCAGCTGACATCAGTACTGCTTCTCATTAAATAAAAAAAAAAATTCTAAGTATTTTTATCTATTAACACAATTTCTCATCTTTGAATCACGGCTGTGATTCAAAGAGGGTGTCAGCACTTTTCTTCTTTTCACTTTAAGCACTAGCACTTTCATTGGAGGGACATTCATGGTCAAGGGCCCACGTGGGCAGGACAGAAGAATCCAGGTTCCTAAAGCATATGAGTATTTGTGCAATTTAGGTATAGATTCCAACCGTAGCAATGAGTATTATACTGTGACACCGAGCATTTGCAGATGAGCCATCGTGCATTTCGTGATTTTTTGACAGTTTTTTTTAGAAAGGTATTGATTGCCTCTAAAAAATAAGGATTTTTATATACTTATATGCAATCTTTTATGTCATTTTTTACACAACTGTTTTAGCTCTCTCTGCGTAGCAATATTTTAATGGGATAATCAATTTTATTGGACCCAATTTATGTATATGCTTTTTAAATATTTATGGAAACATGAATATTTATAATTTTTCTCTCTTTGCACATATTTATTGTATTCCCGAATAAGAATCAATTTTGTTAATGTGTCAAGGCATTTGGATCACTATGACCATATGAAATGTATCTTCTATGTCTATGCTGCTCTCCACATTAGATTGTTTGCACTGTCACTTTAAATAAGAAAAAAATGTCTCCGAACCGTGCCATGTGTGGAGAGGTGTGGCGCCGCGGCCAGGCCGACTGACGCTGGAATCTGGGGATCAGGGTTCGATCCCCGGCTCCGGCGGCAGGTTAGCCCAGCACCATGTGACTCTGGGCAATAGCTCGCTTAATTTTCCCGACGGCCCCCAGCGCCTAGAGACCCTTACGGGTGAGTGTGCGCTTTACAAATGTGGATTATTATTATTATTATGTGATCAAGGCCTCGTTGGAGGCTGAAAAGCATAATGGCGGAGGTGCGTGCATTCCTGGAATTAACCCGTTCATGCACAGAATCTGGGACTGCTTTCTTGTCCTTGGATGGTGTGGTGGCGTGAAGCATATATATATGAATTTCAAGAAGGGGTTCCTTCCGGGATCCGCTCCCATGTCAGGTGGTGCGTTTTTCAACAAAACCCAAGCCAGTAACAATGTCCAAAATACCAAATCTTTACAATATAACGCACACTCAGAGGTCACGGGCTGCTGCAAAACAAGTTTATTTTCTTAGAACCGCTACGCGTTTCGAGACAAGCCTGTCTCTTGATCAAACGATTTTGCTAGCTCCACAGTGACATGCTTAAATAATATAGACATAAAAGAGGTCACAATAGTCAGTTCTGAACTTGTTTACAAACTACTGACATCTTGGAATGGTGTGTATTAGACTTCATAAACATATACATATATATATATATATATATATATATATATATATATAGTCGGTGGTTATACTGAAGGCCTAAGATGGATCTATAAGGAACACACGTTCACTGGGTCTTTCAGCTCCTCTGTTTCAAGAGTCGCAGCAGTAGAGGTCTCCTGGGGTGGAGTGTTCTCATTGAGCATGAATGTAAGACGAAGAGCGGGTATATTGATGACATGTTAAGTAGCTGATTAATTCCACGCTGTGCGCCCTGCAGTCCACCTCCTTCCGCGCAGTGCCCACAAGGAACGGGACTCATTGAGTCTGTATTGATTATTGACCATTTAATTAAGTAACTGTGAGGCTTGTTTCATTTTCTATTGATTAATGACTTGTTGCATCAATTTCAAGGGGCCGGTGACCTTTCACAGCTTTCCAACAGTGTTCAGATCACTAGGTTGATTTAACTGCTAGTTGTGAATAAACAAGTGATAAAACACTGCGACGAAATCGTAGCCCCCTTTCCCCACGTTCTAATAGTGGTAACATTGTTTTTTCCCCAGAAGCAGGATAACCCCAGTTGTCCTTTTTCCCCAATACTCACTCCTACTCACTCATACACATAATACTCCAAATTCCCATTATACTCACAATATTCAGTACAGAAATATTATCAGAAAAAAATAGAGACCAGTGCAACCTATATAGCATTGGCTCCAATCTTATTTTCCCAACAGTTCCCTGTTGGCATGTGGTAATTTCATGCCCTTTTTAATTGGCGGTAATTCCACAGTCATATTGCTAGGTGGCAATTTCATGTGATGTAGCCTCACAGAATATTTAAAAGGAATTACATGAATTTAAAAAAGAAATCCTGTTCGGAGGCAACTTCATGTGAAGATTTCTTGCTGTCAGGTCGTGTAGTCTTAAATAAGTTTTCATGATGGGTTAAGTGGCAGGCTCAGAGAAGGTTCCATGTTGCCACGTGCCACTTTCATGTGGGACAGCTTGACAGTAGAGTTCACATCTGTATACTATTATTTTACATCAGGCTTGGTGGTTATTCTTATTTTGGTATGTCTTTTTTCCTCAACAAACTTTAATCCAGAGCAAGAGAGAGAAAGCCACATAAGGGAGAACGATGGAAGAGAAAGCCTGGAAAAACAGTGACAAAGGTAGAAGGCAGGAAAGCCAGGAATGAAAAAGAACGTGCAAGAAGGAGATAAAGAGACAGGGAGTGTCTGGGAATGGATTGAAGAGGCATGAGGTGGAATTAAGACTAAACAGCTTTAGTTTTTCCGTACCCTAACTTTCGATAGACCTGGCCGTGGGCTTCTGTTCAAAACGTTGAGCACCCACACTTGTTTATTTATCTTGACAAATTAAGCACTTTCCAGTCATCATTTAGTGATAGCCTCATCGCACTACATATGAACAGGTCATAATATATAGGTAGCAAGAATTTATCCAGAAACATAAAAGCGTAAATAGGAAAATCAGATGTTCTTGATGAGCAAGACTTAGTGACCAAGAAGGTGAGAACATTCCTAATGCTTTCAGATGGCTACTCCAGTGTATGGCTAGACCTAGGCCTCTCGCCATCCTGACTGAGGGGACATCTTACTCACTGGGTGGCAGAATGCACATCTGCATCGAAGAGCTAGTGCGAAACCCCAGACGTCCGAATGGTTAGAGCAAAGCGGGAGACTCAATCCTTTCGCGCATCCTTGACAAAGACCACTAAACGTCTTTTAGCAATGTATGTTCTGCTGCGAGATGTACATTATGGATTTAAGTATTTAGCCATGGCAAGCGAGAAACACAGTTGGGTCAGTGCCCCGGCTAGTATGGTGCTTGCCTTTGTCAAACTTGAGTTGCCAGTAGCCCACTCGTACACACTCTATCTTCCCACACACCATAACTGACCACGCCGCGAACACCGGAAACTCAAAGTATTTGTAGACCGGGTTCCAGACATAAGCTCTTCACTCCTACAATCCTTCTGGAGTCCCCACATTTTGGAGACTTCACTTCACGCACACCCCCTCGCTTTCCAACCACAAGCTGTCAAGCACACTAGATGTGCATGTAATGGCTGGTAAAACTAAGATGTGAGGTCAGACTTGGTGGGGATAATCCTTGGGGACCACCTAGGCACTGACAGGATGCACAGAAAGCTTCTTGAGTGGAATAATAATGCAGTAGCTATTATTGTCTGTAAACAAGTCTTTGGATTGGATGTGATTCATCGAACGTTCCAACCAAGGTCCTAATTCCAGTGTATACAAGTCTTAGTTACTCATAGGGCTGTGTATTTGAAGTCAGATCATGTAAGTGATCAATTCTTTGGTAGACCCAGTATTATTTAATGTCTCTTCCAGAAATCTGGTCAACATGAGTCCTTTGATGTTCTTCAGTTACTTTTGGCACCAACTCGACTAAGAGACGAAGGTGGTTGCACCGCTTCCCACCTCACAGAGCTCGCTTCCTGACACCCTCAGAGAAGTGAACACTATATTTATAAGTTGCTTAAAACATGGCTTTGGACTTTGACGGTGATCTTGAGTTGCCTTCATGATCAGTTGGTTAGTCTTAGACATCGACCAGCACCAGACGTCCCTACAGCCCGGCAGCGTGCTTTATAACACCCCCGTCAATGATAGTGCAAAGAGGCAGATTCAAAAAAGGATTGGCACAGCATGATGTGTAATCTACACTCCAAAATGCTACGCTGGACCAGGCTCTGCAGATAGATCTTGCTGCCACAAGGAGGCAGACTTTACTCATTTCTAGGTTTAGCATGAGGTGTTCTGAGGGGGTTGAGAACATAATCGGTTTCTAACCAACATTGTGCACCTAACTTTAGTGACATAAAAGGCTTGAGAAAGTATGCACACTCCTTAAAAACACCAATTTTTTCTGGCAGTGTGGGTGAAGGACTTTCTCAAAATGCAAAAACATTGTCCTCGTGGAGATATAAAGAGGGAAAAAATGTGAAGGTGCAACCCTAACCATAAATCATCAAACTAGCCACAGATGGATGAATGAGAGCTAATGGATAGGCCTATACGTGAAAGAATTGCCGCCTGCGGCTAAATTTTCGCAAAGTTTATACATTTTGCAAACTTTCCAAAGCTTGTCACCTTTGCAAAATGTAGCAGATGAAATTTAGAATACCCCCTATTTAGAAAAAACATTGGATATTTGCTGGCCCATCTCTAGCATACTGTGATAGTGTCACAAACAGTGATCTGGGAGTAAAGGCAGTGAAGTTCCTTCTACCTCTTGGCCAGATTATTTCCTGGCCCACATTTGCAGCACTTGCAAAGAACTGGAGTTTTAGTGTTGCAAATGATCTCCTTGTTCTGAATGCGAAAGAGGACCTGGTTAGTGCCTACAATCATGGCCAAAAGAATGAAGCAATTATGTCCAATAGTGTTTTCTGCATAATTATACCTCAACTAAAGCAGCTTAATCCACTATCTGTTTTCAAAACTGCAGATATTGTCAAAACAAATTGTTTGTGGCTCAACAATAGCAGCAGAGAGAATGGGGGAATCCCCTTTGTTAAAACCCCAATCTGTTAAAGGTGTGCTCTGTCCCATTCCATGCTCCTGGATTCTGTGCCGAACCCCGATTCTCTTTTCCTGACCAAAACATGCTAAATGCTAGAATCAGAGTCTGTATTATTATTTTATAGCCCAAGCCCAACCATGAGACTGGAGTAATGGAATGCAGGACATAAAGTGAAGGGTTGGTGATGATATGAGATGTGAGTAGAGGGAGGCGGGGGAGGGCGATAGAAGCCCCCAGTTGTAGGGTCCCGAGGTCTTGGTATATATATTGCAGTTTTTATGTAGCGCAAACCTAGCCCAAGGGCATTGTGGCACCTCACGCATTTTATCTTTAGGTTTGGTGAGATTAAGTGATTTGTCCAAGATCACAGGATGTTGAGCCGATGCTGTATTCAAACCTAGACGCTCAGTTACAAAGTCCCCAGCTCTATCTGCAACCCCACATTTCCTCCTAAATATACAAGGTCTATCATCTGTATATGTTTTGCAATATAATTCTTCATGTTTCACCTTTTGAGTCCACTGTTAGTTGGTAAATGAAACGGGCAGCCACACTGGTTGATACACCACAGCAAACCTGATATACTGTTCTTCGGCTATGTATAGTTGTATGTAGATTAGCTGTTCTCTCCTCTTGAAAAGCACTTGACACCATTCAGGCCTGGAACATCAATAAATAAATGCATGGGTGTTGACCTTGATGAAGCACCTGAGACAAGAGGTAAGCCTGATGTCTGGAGGGATGTTCTATCAGATAATTCTGGAGTAGATTTAGAAGTCCTATAAACTTGGGAGGACGAGGAGAGTCCCGGCCCAGTATACAGACTTGTCTGGAATCATATAGTGAAAATTATACTGTTCTGCACTGACTAGGCAGACTCACACTTTAGGCTGTGCTCGTAGGGGCAAGTGCCCTCACCCACCCAAAGGTGGCATGCTTCATGATTGGGCTTGCTCCTTTATTGGGCTGGCACTACAATGCCCAACGGCCCCGCAAGAGGGCACTTTACCGGAGACCTTTTCATTGCCAATGAGGGACTGGAAAGTGAGTGGGTTCAAGTCGGTGGGTGAGAAAATTGGAGAGAGTGAAGCTCTCACTGGTGAAGTTATCACTTTAATAGGGGTCCAGGTGTAGGTTGAATTAAAATCAGTGCGGGAGACTCATGGACACAATGATCCTAGTCTCTCAAAGTAAAAACTAAATCAGGATGAAGTCGAATCGCGCTGATCCTTATTATCCATCGACATGCTTCATGCCTTAGTATGTCAATGGATGATCAAGGCGCATTTATTCAGGACCTACACGGTTACATACCTAATCTCCTGGAAATAAGGGGGGCTTATTGTGTCAGAGCGTCCTCACCCCTGGGGAATTTGCAGTAATCGACCCATAAAAGAGAGAGCAAAAACACTCATGCACTAATGTGTGTGTTCAATAAAAACAGTGATCCTCCAAACAGTGGGCAAAGGCCCCTTGGGTATCAAGGGCGAGACGTATTCAATGAAAGTTTTGTGCCCAGTGTGTCCATGGTACAATGACCTACACTTGTCCTGGAATACAGAGGTTTAGAAATCCTCATACCCGGTGCTTCTTTTTTTACTTTTTGTATTACAATTTGGCGAGGTTATGTCTTTTGTGCGTGTCTGTTGGGCTCTTGGGGTGAATAGTTGAGTGGTGCGCTTGTTGTTGCTGGTTTGCACATGACACAGATGGTCGTGAAGAAGATGTAGGCTTGAAGGATCAACCAATGAGGTGTAATCAGATCGACGAAAATGCGGTTGCACATTTTAGGTTTATCACACCTACTAATATACATAAGACCATCTGTGGTGGAGGCTGAATGGAATCCAGGATCCTGGCCTGTAGGGTGTTTCCACCATCCAGGCTGAGCAAGACCAGAGCAAGTGTGGTTATTCCGAAATCTTAGAGTGAAAGTTGGATTTCTATCCTGTGTAGAAGGGGCAGCTGGTGGCAAGATCTATAAGAGTAGTTATGTACTGGCAGTAAGTTAGTGTGTGAATCGATTCAGCTTCATCTGATTTAGAACTATCGGCTTTACTGTCCATAAAGATTGCCTATTACAAATAAAGGAATGGTAATCAATTGGCCGTTTATCCATTATTTTGAAATTTCATGTGATCAACATTAGAGCCAAAGCGTGAGTGATGCCCAGATCTCTGGTATGTCAGACATATTGTGATACTGATACCAGTACAAACAAATTCAAGCTCCTTTAGACCCTTGGACAATAATGGAGTGACGTAAACTTGTTCGTGAAATGACATTTATTCTAGATGGCCGCCCAGTTTCTGCAAACAATTTTAGCATTTGTGCAGAAATGGGGCCTAGCACGTTCTAACAATATTTGCAATTGTTGCTTAAACAGTTTTCCTGTTTTGCCCTGGCAGTACCATCAGTAAAAAGCTCGGGGTGTCCTGACAGTTACCCAAGCACGCATGTAGCATCAGTTTTGGCATACCACCAGGCTCTACATGAGGCCCTGTGCATGTCTTGGATCTGCTACTTTAGAAGTGCTACTTAGCTCTCATTTACTCTTAAATGCTTATTTGGATTTAAAGATCAGCGGTTGGATATTAGAACTTGCTGTGCTGTGTTCCATCCATCCTTGAAGTACTGCTTTTAGTGATTCATTAAACAGTGTCTTCATATTCACAGGAGGCTATCGCCCTTCTACAACATGTTTTATTCGTATGCAGAGGGTAGGTGTGATCTTACACTTTGGTATGTCAGCAGATTGATGCCTTACCGTGGATCAATTGGCAGAAGTTGATTTGTCCGATTATTGGCTCAGCCTTTCAACATTTAGGGTCCCAGCTAATAACGCCCAGTTATAATTTCTTTCGTTTTTCTATTAGTGTGAAACAGCTATACATACTTTGCTTTTAAGGGCTCCCAATCTTACTATATAAAGGAACGAAAGCACATGAGGATGAAGTGATCTGCCGAGGGTCACACAATGGGGAATCAACACTCTTTTATTGTGATATTCACTAGACCACACCTCTTTCCTAACAAAAATTGCACAAGGTCAGACCAAATATAAGTTTACAACTCTTCTTAAAACTCCTCGGTGTTTCCAAAAATTGGTTTTGTAGAAAACTAATCCCCACTTGTTCAGCTTTTACCGGCGTCCTACAACAAAGCATCAGCCCCTTTGTTGAGACTTTTCACCATTGAACAGGAAGTGATCCCATACTACTCCTTCTTGGCAAAATTACAAAAGGAGTTAAATGAACCTTAAATTGCAACCAAAGGAAAAGCTCAGGTTATGCTCTGTCATTCCAGAGGACCAAGTAAAATCTGTCAGAAGCATTGCCAATTCCTATAGGCTATTTTAAAAAGGCAACAATGCAACAAAAATAAAACCTTTACATCGCCAGCTCATGTCGCTAACTAAGCCCAAACCTGCAGGGTTTCAAATATTCTTTATTAGAAAGCTATAGACATTTTTAATTTATTATGTTACTATACGTAGTAATATCTTAACTCTTTAGAGCTCTTAACTGTGTCTGTTTAACCCCTTGGGTGCGGCCACGATTCTGCACCTGTGTGGCGTTTTTTGAAGTGGGCGGGTTCACGACGGCCCCCAGCCGTCATCAGCACACGAGCACCGTGATGCATGACGGCTGGGGGCCGTCATCAGCATGGAAGGGGTTAAGAAAAGAAAACATTCTGGAATAGCACGCAATTCCCAGGATCACACAATATGATAAGCCGTTCTTACTTTGTTTTTTCCTGGACAGCAGCAGCACCCTGAGGTCTTGTGGACCGGAGCAGGCACCAGCACCCTCAAGCACGCCGTCACTCCACCGGCGGCCAAGGACTACAGTTCCCGGCTACTGCGAGCAGTTCCCGCCAGGAGGCGCATAAAGGCGGCTGCGGGCTGCCGCAGCACGGGCGGGCCCGTCCGCGCCTGTCAGAGGCCGGAGGAGACTGGGCTGGGCCAGGTTATTAACAACTACAGATCTGGACTGGCTGGAGCCAAAGGATACTGGCCAAAGTGGACTTGAACTGAGCCTCTAAGGTATCAGGTTTTTGGGGCCGTTAAAGGTTACGCTCCTTCATACTGTCTGAAATCGATATTTGTCAGTCAGTCAGTCAAATTTGCTTTATTCGAGATAAAAACTGAAATCGATATTTAAGTGTTTCTTAGACCTGGTTATTGAAGATCTGGCCTGAAAACGGTTAGTGGTTATCAATTTGTGTTGCAAGGCAGGGCTTTTTAAATTAACATGGCAAAATCTAAGGTCGGCCAAGGGGTAGTAGGCACACTTGATGCCTTCTTATTAAGGGCTGAATCTGCGCTCATGCACAAAATCAAATTAACTGAACACAGATTGTTATTAGATCCTCAAGTGTTACCTAGTTGACATACTCATACCCCGGTACCCGCAGTACTGTAAGTGCACAAACGACTCTGGTGGATGGAGCAATACGGATTAGTGGGCCAAACTCCCCATGCCCTGAGCCTGCCAATGGTCAGGAGATAACCGGCCGTCAGGTCACTGCGGCCAAGCCAAATGTAGTCACGAGGGCCCAGAAATCCAAATCAATAGGTGGATGCAGTTCTGCACCACAGCCGAAGAAAAGGAAAGGACAGGCAGCAACTAAGACATATAAATATAGCCAACCCACATCTAAATCATTGAGTGGAAGGGGAGAGCAAGTGGATAGGGATCCCATACCTGTAGCAAATCAAGATATAGCTCCAGCAGAATCGGTACTTAAGCCGACTCTGACTTATAATCTGGAGGAGGGTTTCTAGGACAAACTGGAAATAGTAATTAAAGCACACTTTAACCATATCCTTCAAAAATTGACTGACATTGAGAGTAGGTTATCATGTTTAGAAAAACATTCACCTAGTGTTTCCACACTGCCTACAGAGCATAGGCCTAGGCCAAGTATGTCTATGGGGGGAAACAATAGAGGGGGTGTTTATAACCCAGAACCTATCCAGACAACTATTACACAGGAAGGGGCCCAACGAGGAAGACAACCGCCTACAAATCACTGTGCCCTTGCCTCAGACAGAAGGATTTCCCCGAAGCAATTGCCAGTCTTCAAGTCCCCCAAATACAGAGCAAGTAAATAGGGTTCGTAATAATATGAATGAAAGGCCCCAAAGTGCAGGTACTTTAGCAGATCGCCACCTGGGTCATTCACGTTCCAGTGGTGCAAACTTGAATTTACATTTGCCCCCAGAAACAACACCCTATATTGTTGTCGTAGCAAATGTTCCACCACTGCTGCCTGGTGGTAGGGAAGACTGTCCATCTTTGAGAAATAAGTCCCTGCATCTTGTAAACACAAAGACAGGTATAAACAATAACATCTTATTTTCTGAACTTAGGATGGCATGTAGGGTTAGGTGAGCAGGGACAAGTAATAAGACACTGGCGGGGGATTGCATAGTATTGACCTACAGGCCACAAGGCCTGGTAAGATCCATATTAGACAGGACAGTTGATCAACCTATAAATGAGGCAAGGATTTCTATATTACCATTAGGCTTCTTTTACTGACCGCCCAGATTGCAATCATACCTAGCGGAAGAAAACAGCTCAATAAGGACAAAACAGTTTCCACCTTGGTATCATGAAAATCACTTTGAGCCATTAAGTGGTCTTGGAGACATAGATTGACTAAAGCAAAAAACAAGTATACCAGAGGATAAAAGCCATGTATCCGAGACCACCCCTAATATATGTGGCAGTGATACAGAGCACACATCCCTTGTAGGCCCTAAACATAACCATTGTCTCCCGCAGCTGCTCTTTAACAAAGGTTTGGAAATAAAAGGGGCCACTGGGATAGATCTAACTGTCGCCCAAGTTGAACAATCACCGAATAGGGGGGATGGCAACCTCTCAAGTTCGCAAAATTGCCAAACCAATAGCCTTAGCCTTTGTTGCGGGCATCTAACGAAGGCTACGGGATGAGGCATGGGTCCGGTATGCTAAAATGTTTGATACCATCTGTATGTAGGAAACCTGGAGTAGGGATGATTTCTCTTTGGACGGATATGATACACTAACTGTCCAAGCTGAACCATCACTGGCTGGGAGGGCAAAGGGAGGACTAGTGACCCTAATTTCAGTACAGTACGAGTTATTAAGAATAGAAAAAGTAATTGACACCCCATGGTACCAGTTGATTTTGTGCTTCAACTTGATTAACATACCTATACTATTAGTCAGTTGGTACCATAATATTTGTGAAACACAGAATTCTGGTGTTATTAACTTGCTCGATTTAGAGATTGTGAAGGTAGCAGGGAGGGTTTCCCCCTTGTGTATTATCTGGGTAGGAGATTTCAACTGCACCTTATGCCAGCATAATGGGAGTAAGGTCTGTGGATGGGTTGATACCGATGGCCAACTTTTGATACATTTTACACATACTATACAGGGTGACGCGTTAAACTCCGTTACTGTAGAGAACGACTTACGTATGATTGATACTTTGGTTAGTACCCCATTGGTGCAATATCCGACATATCAAGGGGGGGACATGTAAGTACAATCGACTTTTTGTTGATCTCTAGTCGGTACTCATACCTTGTCGAAAATTTTGCAGTCAAACCTAAACCTGCTAGTGATCATAATCCTCTTACTGTCTCCCTACATATTGTGGCGCAAAAGGGTAAGGCTTCAGACTGTTTAACAGAATATAACCATAATCAAGGGCTAAGGCTAAAATGGAACATGATAAATCATAAGGATTTCGAGGAGTCTATTATTAAAAAGAATTTAACACAAGTAATGACCTGTTTAACCGAAACACCACAGCCAGATGTAATAATACAAAATTTTGAAATAATTTGTGATGATGTGGCAAAGAGCTTGCACAGACCAATGAGAAAGGGCAGCACCCCTGAAATAAGATGGCTTAACGCCAAGTGTTCTGCAGCACAAACAAAATTGAAGAAGGCCTTATATATAGTCCCCCGGGATAGGGAAATGATAAGGGCAGCCAGGCAGACCTATAAAAAGGAAATCGAGCAGAGAAAGGACGTATTGAGAAGGCAGGCTTGGGATGATCTCGAAAGAGCAAGTGCCTTGAAGGACTCCAGGAGTTTCTGGGAGGTGCTAAATCGCCCACTCTTCAGTAATGAGACATGGTTCATGGACACTAACATAACGGGAGTGGCCTGGGAGACCCATTTTACCAACATATTTAACCCAGAGGGTGTGTTACTAAGTGAATGTGAGGAGGAAATAAGCATCACTATAGAAATTGCACAACAGCTTAGCAGATCACTTTCATTAGGTGAAGTAGAAGAGGCATTGAGAAAGGGTATTCCCTTGAAAGCTCCAGTGCCAGACGGTGTGCCCCTGGACCTATTCAAAAGCAATTCACAAATTTGGTTCCCTTTGTTACTCAAGTTTTTAAAGCTGCAATTGTGGGTCGTATTCCATCATCGTGGAAAAAAGCAGTGGTGGCGCCAATGTTTAGAAAGGAAAACAGAAATGACCCCACATGCTATAGACCTATTTCTCTAATAGATGCATCATGTAAGCTGCTGGGGCGTGTAATGTAAATGTACAGGAATTTATATAGCGCAAATCACCAAGCGGTTTCTAAGCGCTTGCTTAGGGAACCCGTCCTGGTATTCCCCTGTGAGATAACCCCGGCAGGGTATCCGCAAGGTGAAAGCCAGGCATCCCGCCGCGAGGGGCCGTTGTGGAGATTAAGCAAGCTATTGCCCAGAGTCGCAGAGTGTGAACCCGTGAATCGAGTAGGCACCGGAGCGAGAATTGTCGAGTCCATGGACATTTTAGGACTCAAGACCCCGCCGAGCCGGGAATTGAACCCTGGTCCCGGGCTGACCTCTGCTTCCAGGTCTGCCTCCTCTAACCAGTGAGCCACACTTCTCCTTGCATGCCTGGAGTCATGGGTAAATACCTCTGGCCTTATAGCGAATACCCAATTTGACTTGAGGAAGGGAAGGGGAACGACCGAGCAGTGCCTCAACCTGTCTATGATTATGGGCAAGGACATGAAGGCCAGGGGTGTTTCGATCCATTTGGCCTTCATGGACTTGTCCAGTGCCTTCGACGTGGTCTGCGGTTGAAAACTATGGTCATTAATGGATACCATGGGGTTTGAGGAACCGCTTGTTACCCTATTGAACAGACTACACGCATCTACCACTGTAGCTATCCGGTACGGCCCAGAAGGCGAAAAGACTAAACCAATTGCATCAACTGAGGGTGTGCATCAAGGATGTATATTGGCCCCCTATTTATTTTTAATATATACCAATCGTCTAAAGCATTTTTTGTTACAACAACAATTGGATTTCCCAAGAACAGAAGGTAAACGGGTACCCTATGCGGACGATACAGTCCTAATGACCTTAACAGCTAACAGTGTACAAAAATGTCTGATTGCATTTAATGAATTTATGACAGGACTGGACCTTAAGGTTAATTTTAGTAACTCTATTATGACCTGCGGCCCAAAAAAACCTAAAACTCACAAGTATACAGTAAAAGATACAGTTATCGATAAAGTGCTGAATTTTACCTACTTGGGGAATCTTTTTAATAACAAACTGAGCTGGGACAATTTGATTATGATGAGGCATCAACAAACTAGTATAAGTATAGAGGGGCTTTTTCGTTTTGCCAGCAAACTGGGTCATAAGCCGGTAGCTGAATTGAAAACATTGTATAAATCCAAATCTCTGTCAGTGGCTACCTATGGGGCCGGAGTATGGGGATATCACAAATGTGCACAGATTCACATATTAGTGAATACATTTTTAAAACGACTTCTATTTATCCCCAGTAGTTCTTCTACTTCATTCTGTCATTCTGAGGTGGGCCTAGAATATGTGACTGATAAAATTCATATTACCCCCTTGCTTCTATGGGGGAAAATCTGGACCTCAGAAGACTTAATATTCTCAAGAGGCATTCTAAGGGACTGTATGAATCTTGACAACGCAATGGCGGTCCCCTGGCTCCGTTATGTTAAAGAAACCTTTTGTAAGATAGGCCTTGAAGATTTTTACAAAAACCCTGAATCTATTCAACTCAATGTGAAGATGGTTATTAAAAATGCTTATTATACATTTTTAAGTTTGTCTAATCAGGACAATAACACAGTGGATCGAGTTCTTTTAAATGAGCAACAATTTTATCTGTCTTTTACCACCCAGGCTCATTCACGTTTCCTAATGACCAGATCCTGCTTAAGAACATTGCACTTTCTTGTGGCCTTTCCGAAACAGGGGGGTTGGTGTGAGAGACTTATCACCTGTCCGTGTAATAACGCAACCAAGCAGAGCACAATGCACCTTATGCTCTTCTGCACACTTTATAAAGATCCAAGAGTCCGTTTTACTAAACCTATTTTAAGGGACATTCGTCCCTGTTCTGATAAAGAGGGTTTTAATTACTTGAGGTCGCTATCAAGTGTTATTATCTGCAGCTCTGTGCTTAGTTTTATCAAAACTGTTCTTTTACTTAGAAAACGTTATGAACTGTGAATCGTTTTATTGAATCTTTTTTTTAACTACTGTGTGCTGTTTATTTTAAAACCTACGTATTTTAAAATGAATGTATGATCCTTCTGTAAACTTTTATGATTCATTTGAATCGAATAAAGTTATTTGACTGATACAGCAAAAGCATGGAACTAAATCATCAGGAGTCAATTGTTTCTATACTTTAACATAAACTTCTAAGTTATAGAGGTATTTTAGCTTAAATATATTTTTATTGAGAACATTTTCTTTGAAACAACAATAACAATAAAATAAAAAGATAAAAGTTAAAATAATCGTCATAAGGTTTTACCGATTTACATTTTATTAAAACCTCATCTTCTTATTCATACAAAAAATTGACCTGTAGGCTAGGCAACATCCCAAAAAGGGATTTGACCAAGTAACTGCAGTTCACCTGCACTTAAATGTTCCATTATTAAGGGCTTAAGAACTCTACGCTGAGCAGATAACTATAAGGAACAAACAAGTAAAATTCGAAAAATGTCACACTTAAATTTTCCATTTAATCTACAGTAACCATTACTTGTATAAGCTGCACCCACTTGTATAAACTGCTATCTACCACCTCAGACTTTAACTTATTCATAGAACCTCAGTATGAAGTCAGTTACCTAGAAGTGCCACAGGATATGGAAAGTCAAATCAATGTTAGATAGACTTAGGGTCTCAGTTAGAGGTGGGTGAAAAAGGGGCAAATGCCAAGGCTTAGTTCTGCACCTCAGTTACAGGTGGGAGGACCAGGGAAGAAAGAATGGCAGAGGCTCAGGAGTTCTACTGTTGGAAATTCCTTTTTTTCTAAAGAAAGTGCTGCTTAGGCTGTCATGCTGCTGTCACTTGATGGATTAGTCGGCATTGTGCTGGTTGATAGAAAGTGCTCTTGCTGTGTCAGTGACAGCACTGTGGAGTAAACGGGCTGCTGCAGCATCAGCAAACCTTATGTTTGGCCAGTGGGCTGTGGTTGGGGTTGGCAGTGGTTGAACGTTGCCAACCATCCCACCAAACCTTAGATGAGGCAGTTTGTAGGTTGAATATGTCAACTTCTGATTGAGTCTGAAACACCACTTTTGGCTTCACTGTGAACTACTTACAGATTATTGTACTATACTGGTAACAGTTAATATGGAGCGCACAGCGTGTGTAAGCAACAGTAGACACAGGGTCAAGTCCAAATGGTGCTCAAAGTGGAGAGAGTAGGTTACCACCACTCAATAAGTGTCAAAAATGACTAAACATTAGCAGTTATCCACCAAGCACTCGTCTTCAAATACAGTCTGTTAGATCCCAATGTTCATAAATCGTTTATTCCATCAGTTCTTCATCAGATTTCTTCATCCAATTTGTGACAAAATACCAGCCAACACGTGTTTCGTCTGATCAGTATATGACATACAGACTTCTTCAGGGCTGTAATTGATACAGTAACCAAAGTTACAAAAAATAGTACTTAACTCAATAATCACAACTCAATACACCGAATCAGTGTACTCAGGAAAGGTAAACCAAAGAAGTACCCGTCACCAAGAATAAAGCTTGAAATACCCAAAGTGTATCCATAAATATTTAGTACCCAAGTCAGAGTACATTTCACACTAGATTAGAGTATCAAAGAAAGAGTAGCATACCCAACTTTAATCCAAATGTAACCGGATCTGATAGTGGCAAGTAACCTAAAATACCAAATGGGACCCAGTCACCAACTACACCAGCAGATTGGTCGTCATGTGAGTAAAACTAAATCCTCAATAACTCACCATTAATTCAAATGCAAATAATTGTAGTACGTAATCTTCACAGTTCAATCAAACTTTTCAATCCAATCCAAACGAAATGACAGTCTGTAAATAAAACTGATGCCACTTAGTATAAGCTTCCATTTTATGTTAAGGTCATCATTCATTACTTGTACCGCTAGTTCATAAAGTTGAGGCTTAACCACAAACAACTTTATTCCTGCACAATTACTGTGTGCTCCAACTTAGCCAGCGTGTAGCATATGTATCGATTAATAATATATATTCAGTTCTCTCAATACCTATATTGAATCATATGGTCTCTAGCTCTACATACAATCTGTGTACAGTCCACAACTGACTAAAAATACATTTATATCAGTTTCCAATAAATACCTTAATGCGTAAGTAGAATCTCATTCCAATTTATAGCTTCCCAGCTTGCTTCGTTTCGAAGTTTCAAAACGGCATAGTCAAAAGTCAAAACCCTCGTAAATATTCCGAAATATCTCGCTATCCTCGTATCAGTGGGCTGTAATCAATTAAATATAGTACATTAGCGTGCGCCCTTTTATCAATAGGCATCTCATGCCCCAACGTTTATTCTATCACTCTACTCACCGCGTATCAGCTCCTGAATCATCCATAGACGGTCGCGTTCTACACGCGCGCCATCTTAGAGTGGCAATATATGGTCTAATACACGGGCGCCATCTTAGAGTGGTGATTCCCAATGTGTAATCGCAATACTATGAAGTGTTACAAATCCTAGCTTTAATTTACTGCTAGAAACTGCGCCCTTTTATCCATAGGCATCTCATGTCCCAACGTTTATTCTATCACTCTACTCACCGCGTATCATCTTGAATCATCCAAAGACGGTCGCGTTCTACACGCGCGCCATCTTAGAGTGGCAGTATATGATCAAATACGCGGGCGCCATCTTAGAGTGGTGATTCCGAATGTGTAATCGCAATACTATGAAGTATTACAAATCCTAGCTTTAATTTACTGCTAGACCACTTTATTTTGCCATACAGTTATCGCAAAATAAATATAAGCTCAACATAGTACATCCATCATGCTTCCTTTAAATCAAAGCGACTCAAGTGATTGTTAGAAATAACGGGCGCCATTATACAGTAAAAACACTACCTAGTTCGAATCTAAACTAGCCATTATCTCAACACTATATGAAGAGGGATAAAGAGTAATATTAATTCTAAGCGCAATTCACTGCGCTATTTACATCCTTGAATGATTACACCCCAATATTATAAGTATTCCGAACATATGTAAAAAGTGGTTATAAAGCCATCGTATATTTCCAATAGTAGTAATTCATGGGTATATGTGCCGTTGCACCAAAACATTACATCACTAAGATGAGCAAACCCACAATTCTCATCAATCAACATTGTCAGAGTCAAATTAGTTAAGCTTACTTGTATAGTAAACCGACCTACATCTGGCAGTGTATGTCAGTAAAAAGGGGTCCAGATGGTATTATCTATCTGCTCTAATTTAGCAGAAGATCAATCCGTACATCCAGGAGTCAGGAAGAATAGGAAAGGAGGACAGGGTGAAAGTTACAGTTACAATAGGTCTGGTAGTCATATTCTACCTCAAAAAGTCCAGCGTAGTATACTTAGGTAAAAATACATATTACATTCAGTTCTTATACAGTACATCATTTAAGCTGTTTCAGAGTAAAACCATTTACTATGCTCAACCTCCATAGGTCATTCTTGCCCTAAGTAGTATTCAAATTCATGGTCGATGTTCAGACCGCGTTCAACTGCCTTAAGTTTTAATAACCACATTACTTCTCTGCGTCTTAACTGTAATTGCCTATTCCCACCTCTAACATCACGTTTGATATGATCAATTCCATGATACTTAAACAGATGTTTCTCTTTTTCGTGAAAGTTCCTAACAATGTGGGAGGCAATGGGATAACGAGTATCTCCTGTTTTCAGTGCTCTAAAATGCTCAACCATTCTATCTTTCAATTTTCTGATGGTGCTACCAACATAAATCTGTTTACAAGAACAAACTATAACATAAACAACAAAAGTAGTGTCACAATTGATAAACATATTAATTAGATGTTCTCCTGTGTTGTTATAGTTAAAAGTCTTGATCTTATTTACCGCCCACCTGCAGGAGCTACATCTTCCACATTTGTGGAAGCCTATAGATCTCCCAGTGAGCCAGTCAGGAACAGTATTCTTCAAAGGGTAGCTAGGACTGACGAAATTAGAGAGGGTACGACCCCTTCTAAAAGTAAGTCCAGGTTTGTCTCCAATAAAAGGTATCAGATCTTTATCCATTTGTAGTAAGTACCAGTGTTTATTTAGGATTTTATACAGTTGGGCACTATCAGTACCATAGTTTGTAACTAGGCGAATCTTTTCTTCTTTAAGTTCCATAGACTTATCTTTAAGGGTTGTTGACCTCTTAAGTTTCTTGGCTCTAGTCACTGCATTCTCAACCACTTTACTCTGATAACCACGTTTCAGAAATCTTTTTGTAAGATCGTTAAGATTAAGCTCAAAGTCATTGTCCATCGAACAGTTTCGTCTCGCCCTTACCATCTCACCATAAGGTATCGCATTTACTTGACTAACTGGATGACAACTTTGAGCATGCAGAACAGCATTACAGTTGGTAGGTTTGCGAAACATGCAACTGCAAATTTTCCCATCTTTGATAAACAGTTCAATATCTAAAAAATTGATGCTACTTTTGTCATAGTGGGTAGTAAATGACAGATTCAGTACATTATCATTCAAGTAGTCAAAAAAACCCTTGAGTTCATCAACTGAACCTGTCCAAATTAGGAGGCAGTCGTCTATGTATCGCCCCCAATAGTGGATATATTGTATCCATTTTTTACCGGATGGGCCCCAGATTCTCTCCGCCTCAAAAAACCCCATGAAGAGGTTCGCAAAGGACGGAGCAAATCTAGAACCCATCGCGGTACCAAGGCGCTGTCTATACCAATTCCCATCAAAGAGGAACACATTGTTTTGAAGCACTAATCTTGTCATCTTCAAAATCATCTGATTATGATCGTAGTATTCTGCACTTCTATTACTTAAAAAGAAGTCAATTGCGTGAATACCTAATTCATGGTCGATGTTGGTATACAGAGATACCACATCGAGTGTAACCAATGTCATTCTGTCATCCCATACCAGATCGTTCATCAAATTGAGTACATGTTTCGAATCCTCAATAAATGAGGGTAAATTTTTGACATAAAGCTGTAAAAAGGTGTCAATGTATTGGGAAAGGCGTTCCGTCGGCCCCCCAATACCAGAAATTATTGGCCTGCCTGGTGGTTTAACCATAGATTTATGAATCTTTGGCAGCGTATACATACATGGTGCCCGCGGTGTGATGACTTGCAAATACAAAAATTCATTGCGATCAATAAGAGTTTCATCATACCAAATTTTCAAATGATCATTAATAATCTTAGACAGGCTTGTAAGAGGATTGCTATGCAGTTTTTCATAATACACAATATCATTCAATTGGGAGTATACTTCTTCTTTGTAGTCTATGGTATTCAAAATTACTATATTCCCACCTTTATCCGCTCTACGTATGGTGATGTCAGGATTATTCTTAAGTTCTTTTAATGCCAGCCTTTCCCCAGGCGATAAGTTGTCTATATACTTCTTTGTCCTGGCCGAACATTTGGTATCAGTAATTCTATCTATGTCTTGATTCACCGCTTTGGAGAAGGCTTCAATTGTGCTCCCAGATGCCACCTGTGGTGTCCATTTAGATCGTTCCTTCAACCCACTTTCTTCACTCAAGAACCTATCTATCCCCAAATCATCCAATAGCTTGAGTAGTGTCACTGGATCTTCCTCTCTCTCAGTAAGGGACAACAAAAGTTGAGTTTCTTTGAGTTCTTGAATGGTGATTTCACTTACGGGTTTTATTTTTGCATATCTGGGTTTATCTGGTACATTAGCAAAATGCTTTTTCAGTTTCAACCTCCTAACAAACTTAAACACATCAATTTTGATCGAGTACCAATCAGACATAGTCATAGGGCAAAAACCCATTCCTTTTGTAAGTAAACTGATCATACTCTCAGATAACTCAGTTGATGACAAATTAACAATTTCAATATTACCTACATCATTAGCATCATTCTCAGTTATGGTTTCCAAGATCTCGTTCGCATGCCTGCCCTTCCTCCCTGTCCTCCTACCGCCTCTGCCACCTCTCCTGGTTTTTTTACAGTTACCACTCGATTCCTCTCTGAGTCCCTGTTTCCACGGCGCAACCTGTGCACCTCTACTAAAAAATTATTCTCAAGTGATTGAATGGAAGCGGTCTCAGAGTTTTCCTCAGATTCACTACTAGAGATGTTACTAGTACCAGGGTCGCTATCACTAGGTGATGAGGTGCCGCTCTTCTGTTTATCAGTATTAGATTTAGTAATAAGATAGTCAAATTTCCTTGCAAAGGTATAAACACGACCTGACCGATAGTCCTTTTCGTCGCGTTTTATCTTTCTTGCTTTCCTTTGCTTGATATCATTTTGTAAGTCATTTAATTTTTCATCCAAAACAGTATAATTTTTAATAGTTGCTTCGGGAAGATTCATTTCTTTAATTTCATCCTCTACTTTTTGTATTTCTACCAGTAATTTAGCTATTTTTCTCTCAGCATTTTCAATGAGAATATTAATCAAATTCCTGGAACTAGTGTTAAGTTCCTTCTCCCATGTAACATAGAGATCAGGCTCCAGGTCCTCATAGGTGGGTATAATCTGGGACCTAAGGCCTCGCGGAATTCTGTTAAGCTTTAAATATTGTTTTAAGGTAGCGGCATCCCACCATTTATTCAGTTCAGTACGTTTGAGGGATTCAAGTTTCACAAACTTGGCTCTAAGGCCTTCTTTTTTTGTCTCTTTAGATGGTCCCATGGCAGCTCCTATTGTACCTCCTGCCACTAATTTGTCAAATAATTGTTCAGCTTCCTTATCTCTATTCATCTTAGCTTATGCGGCTGCTCCCTAACCATATAAATAATTGTACTATACTGGTAACAGTTAATATGGAGCGCACAGCGTGTGTAAGCAACAGTAGACACAGGGTCAAGTCCAAATGGTGCTCAAAGTGGAGAGAGTAGGTTACCACCACTCAATAAGTGTAAAAAATGACTAAACATTAGCAGTTATCCACCAAGCACTCGTCTTCAAATACAGTCTGTTAGATCCCAATGTTCATAAATCGTTTATTCCATCAGTTCTTCATCAGATTTCTTCATCCAATTTGTGACAAAATACCAGCCAACACGTGTTTCGTCTGATCAGTATATGACATACAGACTTCTTCAGGGCTGTAATTGATACAGTAACCAAAGTTACAAAAAATAGTACTTAACTCAATAATCACAACTCAATACACCGAATCAGTGTACTCAGGAAAGGTAAACCAAAGAAGTACCCGTCACCAAGAATAAAGCTTGAAATACCCAAAGTGTATCCATAAATATTTAGTACCCAAGTCAGAGTACATTTCACACTAGATTAGAGTATCAAAGAAAGAGTAGCATACCCAACTTTAATCCAAATGTAACCGGATCTGATAGTGGCAAGTAACCTAAAATACCAAATGGGACCCAGTCACCAACTACACCAGCAGATTGGTCGTCATGTGAGTAAAACTAAATCCTCAATAACTCACCATTAATTCAAATGCAAATAATTGTAGTACGTAACGCCTTTCCCAATACATTGACACCTTTTTACAGCTTTATGTCAAAAATGTACCCTCATTTATTGAGGATTCGAAACATGTACTCAATTTGATGAACGATCTGGTATGGGATGACAGAATGACATTGGTTACACTCGATGTGGTATCTCTGTATACCAACATCGACCATGAATTAGGTATTCACGCAATTGACTTCTTTTTAAGTAATAGAAGTGCAGAATACTACGATCATAATCAGATGATTTTGAAGATGACAAGATTAGTGCTTCAAAACAATGTGTTCCTCTTTGATGGGAATTGGTATAGACAGCGCCTTGGTACCGCGATGGGTTCTAGATTTGCTCCGTCCTTTGCGAACCTCTTCATGGGGTTTTTTGAGGCGGAGAGAATCTGGGGCCCATCCGGTAAAAAATGGATACAATATATCCACTATTGGGGGCGATACATAGACGACTGCCTCCTAATTTGGACAGGTTCAGTTGATGAACTCAAGGGTTTTTTTGACTACTTGAATGATAATGTACTGAATCTGTCATTTACTACCCACTATGACAAAAGTAGCATCAATTTTTTAGATATTGAACTGTTTATCAAAGATGGGAAAATTTGCAGTCGCATGTTTCGCAAACCTACCAGCTGTAATGCTGTTCTGCATGCTCAAAGTTGTCATCCAGTTAGTCAAGTAAATGCGATACCTTATGGTGAGATGGTAAGGGCGAGACGAAACTGTTCGATGGACAATGACTTTGAGCTTAATCTTAACGATCTTACAAAAAGATTTCTGAAACGTGGTTATCAGAGTAAAGTGGTTGAGAATGCAGTGACTAGAGCCAAGAAACTTAAGAGGTCAACAACCCTTAAAGATAAGTCTATGGAACTTAAAGAAGAAAAGATTCGCCTAGTTACAAACTATGGTACTGATAGTGCCCAACTGTATAAAATCCTAAATAAACACTGGTACTTACTACAAATGGATAAAGATCTGATACCTTTTATTGGAGACAAACCTGGACTTACTTTTAGAAGGGGTCGTACCCTCTCTAATTTCGTCAGTCCTAGCTACCCTTTGAAGAATACTGTTCCTGACTGGCTCACTGGGAGATCTATAGGCTTCCACAAATGTGGAAGATGTAGCTCCTGCAGGTGGGCGGTAAATAAGATCAAGACTTTTAACTATAACAACACAGGAGAACATCTAATTAATATGTTTATCAATTGTGACACTACTTTTGTTGTTTATGTTATAGTTTGTTCTTGTAAACAGATTTATGTTGGTAGCACCATCAGAAAATTGAAAGATAGAATGGTTGAGCATTTTAGAGCACTGAAAACAGGAGATACTCGTTATCCCATTGCCTCCCACATTGTTAGGAACTTTCACGAAAAAGAGAAACATCTGTTTAAGTATCATGGAATTGATCATATCAAACATGATGTTAGCGGTGGGAATAGGCAATTACAGTTAAGACGCAGAGAAGTAATGTGGTTATTAAAACTTAAGGCAGTTGAACGCGGTCTGAACATCGACCATGAATTTGAATACTACTTAGGGCAAGAATGACCTATGGAGGTTGAGCATAGTAAATGGTTTTACTCTGAAACAGCTTAAATGATGTACTGTATAAGAACTGAATGTAATATGTATTTTTACCTAAGTATACTACGCTGGACTTTTTGAGGTAGAATATGACTACCAGACCTATTGTAACTGTAACTTTCACCCTGTCCTCCTTTCCTATTCTTCCTGACTCCTGGATGTACGGATTGATCTTCTGCTAAATTAGAGCAGATAGATAATACCATCTGGACCCCTTTTTACTGACATACACTGCCAGATGTAGGTCGGTTTACTATACAAGTAAGCTTAACTAATTTGACTCTGACAATGTTGATTGATGAGAATTGTGGGTTTGCTCATCTTAGTGATGTAATGTTTTGGTGCAACGGCACATATACCCATGAATTACTACTATTGGAAATATACGATGGCTTTATAACCACTTTTTACATATGTTCGGAATACTTATAATATTGGGGTGTAATCATTCAAGGATGTAAATAGCGCAGTGAATTGCGCTTAGAATTAATATTACTCTTTATCCCTCTTCATATAGTGTTGAGATAATGGCTAGTTTAGATTCGAACTAGGTAGTGTTTTTACTGTATAATGGCGCCCGTTATTTCTAACAATCACTTGAGTCGCTTTGATTTAAAGGAAGCATGATGGATGTACTATGTTGAGCTTATATTTGTTTTGCGATAACTGTATGGCAAAATAAAGTGGTCTAGCAGTAAATTAAAGCTAGGATTTGTAATACTTCATAGTATTGCGATTACACATTCGGAATCACCACTCTAAGATGGCGCCCGCGTATTTGATCATATACTGCCACTCTAAGATGGCGCGCGTGTAGAACGCGACCGTCTTTGGATGATTCAAGTTGATACGCGGTGAGTAGAGTGATAGAATAAACGTTGGGACATGAGATGCCTATGGATAAAAGGGCACAGTTTCTAGCAGTAAATTAAAGCTAGGATTTGTAACACTTCATAGTATTGCGATTACACATTGGGAATCACCACTCTAAGATGGCGCCCGTGTATTAGACCATATATTGCCACTCTAAGATGGCGCGCGTGTAGAACGCGACCGTCTATGGATGATTCAGGAGCTGATACGCGGTGAGTAGAGTGATAGAATAAACGTTGGGGCATGAGATGCCTATTGATAAAAGGGCGCACGCTAATGTACTATATTTAATTGATTACAGCCCACTGATACGAGGATAGCGAGATATTTCGGAATATTTACGAGGGTTTTGACTTTTGACTATGCCGTTTTGAAACTTCGAAACGAAGCAAGCTGGGAAGCTATAAATTGGAATGAGATTCTACTTACGCATTAAGGTATTTATTGGAAACTGATATAAATGTATTTTTAGTCAGTTGTGGACTGTACACAGATTGTATGTAGAGCTAGAGACCATATGATTCAATATAGGTATTGAGAGAACTGAATATATATTATTAATCGATACATATGCTACACGCTGGCTAAGTTGGAGCACACAATAATTGTGCAGGAATAAAGTTGTTTGTGGTTAAGCCTCAACTTTATGAACTAGCGGTACAAGTAATGAATGATGACCTTAACATAAAATGGAAGCTTATACTAAGTGGCATCAGTTTTATTTACAGACTGTCATTTCGTTTGGATTGGATTGAAAAGTTTGATTGAACTGTGAAGATTACGTACTACAATTATTTGCATTTGAATTAATGGTGAGTTATTGAGGATTTAGTTTTACTCACATGACGACCAATCTGCTGGTGTAGTTGGTGACTGGGTCCCATTTGGTATTTTAGGTTACTTGCCACTATCAGATCCGGTTACATTTGGATTAAAGTTGGGTATGCTACTCTTTCTTTGATACTCTAATCTAGTGTGAAATGTACTCTGACTTGGGTACTAAATATTTATGGATACACTTTGGGTATTTCAAGCTTTATTCTTGGTGACGGGTACTTCTTTGGTTTACCTTTCCTGAGTACACTGATTCGGTGTATTGAGTTGTGATTATTGAGTTAAGTACTATTTTTTGTAACTTTGGTTACTGTATCAATTACAGCCCTGAAGAAGTCTGTATGTCATATACTGATCAGACGAAACACGCGTTGGCTGGTATTTTCTCACAAATTGGATGAAGAAATCTGATGAAGAACTGATGGAATAAACGATTTATGAACATTGGGATCTAACAGACTGTATTTGAAGACGAGTGCTTGGTGGATAACTGCTAATGTTTAGTCATTTTTGACACTTATTGAGTGGTGGTAACCTACTCTCTCCACTTTGAGCACCATTTGGACTTGACCCTGTGTCTACTGTTGCTTACACACGCTGTGCGCTCCATATTAACTGTTACCAGTATAGTACAATTATTTATATGGTTAGGGAGCAGCCGCATAAGCTAAGATGAATAGAGATAAGGAAGCTGAACAATTATTTGACAAATTAGTGGCAGGAGGTACAATAGGAGCTGCCATGGGACCATCTAAAGAGACAAAAAAAGAAGGCCTTAGAGCCAAGTTTGTGAAACTTGAATCCCTCAAACGTACTGAACTGAATAAATGGTGGGATGCCGCTACCTTAAAACAATATTTAAAGCTTAACAGAATTCCGCGAGGCCTTAGGTCCCAGATTATACCCACCTATGAGGACCTGGAGCCTGATCTCTATGTTACATGGGAGAAGGAACTTAACACTAGTTCCAGGAATTTGATTAATATTCTCATTGAAAATGCTGAGAGAAAAATAGCTAAATTACTGGTAGTAATACAAAAAGTAGAGGATGAAATTAAAGAAATGAATCTTCCCGAAGCAACTATTAAAAATTATACTGTTTTGGATGAAAAATTAAATGACTTACAAAATGATATCAAGGAAAGGAAAGCAAGAAAGATAAAACGCGACGAAAAGGACTATCGGTCAGGTCGTGTTTATACCTTTGCAAGGAAATTTGACTATCTTATTACTAAATCTAATACTGATAAACAGAAAAGCGGCACCTCATCACCTAGTGATAGCGACCCTGGTACTAGTAACATCTCTAGTAGTGAATCTGAGGAAAACTCTGAGACCGCTTCCATTCAATCACTTGAGAATAATTTTTTAGTAGAGGTGCACAGGTTGCGCCGTGGAAACAGGGACTCAGAGAGGAATCGAGTGGTAACTGTAAAAAAACCAGGAGAGGTGGCAGAGGCGGTAGGAGGACAGGGAGGAAGGGCAGGCATGCGAACGAGATCTTGGAAACCATAACTGAGAATGATGCTAATGATGTAGGTAATATTGAAATTGTTAATTTGTCATCAACTGAGTTATCTGAGAGTATGATCAGTTTACTTACAAAAGGAATGGGTTTTTGCCCTATGACTATGTCTGATTGGTACTCGATCAAAATTGATGTGTTTAAGTTTGTTAGGAGGTTGAAACTGAAAAAGCATTTTGCTAATGTACCAGATAAACCCAGATATGCAAAAATAAAACCCGTAAGTGAAATCACCATTCAAGAACTCAAAGAAACTCAACTTTTGTTGTCCCTTACTGAGAGAGAGGAAGATCCAGTGACACTACTCAAGCTATTGGATGATTTGGGGATAGATAGGTTCTTGAGTGAAGAAAGTGGGTTGAAGGAACGATCTAAATGGACACCACAGGTGGCATCTGGGAGCACAATTGAAGCCTTCTCCAAAGCGGTGAATCAAGACATAGATAGAATTACTGATACCAAATGTTCGGCCAGGACAAAGAAGTATATAGACAACTTATCGCCTGGGGAAAGGCTGGCATTAAAAGAACTTAAGAATAATCCTGACATCACCATACGTAGAGCGGATAAAGGTGGGAATATAGTAATTTTGAATACCATAGACTACAAAGAAGAAGTATACTCCCAATTGAATGATATTGTGTATTATGAAAAACTGCATAGCAATCCTCTTACAAGCCTGTCTAAGATTATTAATGATCATTTGAAAATTTGGTATGATGAAACTCTTATTGATCGCAATGAATTTTTGTATTTGCAAGTCATCACACCGCGGGCACCATGTATGTATACGCTGCCAAAGATTCATAAATCTATGGTTAAACCACCAGGCAGGCCAATAATTTCTGGTATTGGGGGGCCGACGGAACGCCTTTCCCAATACATTGACACCTTTTTACAGCTTTATGTCAAAAATTTACCCTCATTTATTGAGGATTCGAAACATGTACTCAATTTGATGAACGATCTGGTATGGGATGACAGAATGACATTGGTTACACTCGATGTGGTATCTCTGTATACCAACATCGACCATGAATTAGGTATTCACGCAATTGACTTCTTTTTAAGTAATAGAAGTGCAGAATACTACGATCATAATCAGATGATTTTGAAGATGACAAGATTAGTGCTTCAAAACAATGTGTTCCTCTTTGATGGGAATTGGTATAGACAGCGCCTTGGTACCGCGATGGGTTCTAGATTTGCTCCGTCCTTTGCGAACCTCTTCATGGGGTTTTTTGAGGCGGAGAGAATCTGGGGCCCATCCGGTAAAAAATGGATACAATATATCCACTATTGGGGGCGATACATAGACGACTGCCTCCTAATTTGGACAGGTTCAGTTGATGAACTCAAGGGTTTTTTTGACTACTTGAATGATAATGTACTGAATCTGTCATTTACTACCCACTATGACAAAAGTAGCATCAATTTTTTAGATATTGAACTGTTTATCAAAGATGGGAAAATTTGCAGTCGCATGTTTCGCAAACCTACCAGCTGTAATGCTGTTCTGCATGCTCAAAGTTGTCATCCAGTTAGTCAAGTAAATGCGATACCTTATGGTGAGATGGTAAGGGCGAGACGAAACTGTTCGATGGACAATGACTTTGAGCTTAATCTTAACGATCTTACAAAAAGATTTCTGAAACGTGGTTATCAGAGTAAAGTGGTTGAGAATGCAGTGACTAGAGCCAAGAAACTTAAGAGGTCAACAACCCTTAAAGATAAGTCTATGGAACTTAAAGAAGAAAAGATTCGCCTAGTTACAAACTATGGTACTGATAGTGCCCAACTGTATAAAATCCTAAATAAACACTGGTACTTACTACAAATGGATAAAGATCTGATACCTTTTATTGGAGACAAACCTGGACTTACTTTTAGAAGGGGTCGTACCCTCTCTAATTTCGTCAGTCCTAGCTACCCTTTGAAGAATACTGTTCCTGACTGGCTCACTGGGAGATCTATAGGCTTCCACAAATGTGGAAGATGTAGCTCCTGCAGGTGGGCGGTAAATAAGATCAAGACTTTTAACTATAACAACACAGGAGAACATCTAATTAATATGTTTATCAATTGTGACACTACTTTTGTTGTTTATGTTATAGTTTGTTCTTGTAAACAGATTTATGTTGGTAGCACCATCAGAAAATTGAAAGATAGAATGGTTGAGCATTTTAGAGCACTGAAAACAGGAGATACTCGTTATCCCATTGCCTCCCACATTGTTAGGAACTTTCACGAAAAAGAGAAACATCTGTTTAAGTATCATGGAATTGATCATATCAAACATGATGTTAGAGGTGGGAATAGGCAATTACAGTTAAGACGCAGAGAAGTAATGTGGTTATTAAAACTTAAGGCAGTTGAACGCGGTCTGAACATCGACCATGAATTTGAATACTACTTAGGGCAAGAATGACCTATGGAGGTTGAGCATAGTAAATGGTTTTACTCTGAAACAGCTTAAATGATGTACTGTATAAGAACTGAATGTAATATGTATTTTTACCTAAGTATACTACGCTGGACTTTTTGAGGTAGAATATGACTACCAGACCTATTGTAACTGTAACTTTCACCCTGTCCTCCTTTCCTATTCTTCCTGACTCCTGGATGTACGGATTGATCTTCTGCTAAATTAGAGCAGATAGATAATACCATCTGGACCCCTTTTTACTGACATACACTGCCAGATGTAGGTCGGTTTACTATACAAGTAAGCTTAACTAATTTGACTCTGACAATGTTGATTGATGAGAATTGTGGGTTTGCTCATCTTAGTGATGTAATGTTTTGGTGCAACGGCACATATACCCATGAATTACTACTATTGGAAATATACGATGGCTTTATAACCACTTTTTACATATGTTCGGAATACTTATAATATTGGGGTGTAATCATTCAAGGATGTAAATAGCGCAGTGAATTGCGCTTAGAATTAATATTACTCTTTATCCCTCTTCATATAGTGTTGAGATAATGGCTAGTTTAGATTCAAACTAGGTAGTGTTTTTACTGTATAATGGCGCCCGTTATTTCTAACAATCACTTGAGTCGCTTTGATTTAAAGGAAGCATGATGGATGTACTATGTTGAGCTTATATTTATTTTGCGATAACTGTATGGCAAAATAAAGTGGTCTAGCAGTAAATTAAAGCTAGGATTTGTAATACTTCATAGTATTGCGATTACACATTCGGAATCACCACTCTAAGATGGCGCCCGCGTATTTGATCATATACTGCCACTCTAAGATGGCGCGCGTGTAGAACGCGACTGTCTTTGGATGATTCAAGTTGATACGCGGTGAGTAGAGTGATAGAATAAACGTTGGGACATGAGATGCCTATGGATAAAAGGGCGCAGTTTCTAGCAGTAAATTAAAGCTAGGATTTGTAACACTTCATAGTATTGCGATTACACATTGGGAATCACCACTCTAAGATGGCGCCCGTGTATTAGACCATATATTGCCACTCTAAGATGGCGCGCGTGTAGAACGCGACCGTCTATGGATGATTCAGGAGCTGATACGCGGTGAGTAGAGTGATAGAATAAACGTTGGGGCATGAGATGCCTATTGATAAAAGGGCGCACGCTAATGTACTATATTTAATTGATTACAGCCCACTGATACGAGGATAGCGAGATATTTCGGAATATTTACGAGGGTTTTGACTTTTGACTATGCCGTTTTGAAACTTCGAAACAAAGCAAGCTGGGAAGCTATAAATTGGAATGAGATTCTACTTACGCATTAAGGTATTTATTGGAAACTGATATAAATGTATTTTTAGTCAGTTGTGGACTGTACACAGATTGTATGTAGAGCTAGAGACCATATGATTCAATATAGGTATTGAGAGAACTGAATATATATTATTAATCGATACATATGCTACACGCTGGCTAAGTTGGAGCACACAGTAATTGTGCAGGAATAAAGTTGTTTGTGGTTAAGCCTCAACTTTATGAACTAGCGGTACAAGTAATGAATGATGACCTTAACATAAAATGGAAGCTTATACTAAGTGGCATCAGTTTTATTTACAGACTGTCATTTCGTTTGGATTGGATTGAAAAGTTTGATTGAACTGTGAAGATTACGTACTACAATTATTTGCATTTGAATTAATGGTGAGTTATTGAGGATTTAGTTTTACTCACATGACGACCAATCTGCTGGTGTAGTTGGTGACTGGGTCCCATTTGGTATTTTAGGTTACTTGCCACTATCAGATCCGGTTACATTTGGATTAAAGTTGGGTATGCTACTCTTTCTTTGATACTCTAATCTAGTGTGAAATGTACTCTGACTTGGGTACTAAATATTTATGGATACACTTTGGGTATTTCAAGCTTTATTCTTGGTGACGGGTACTTCTTTGGTTTACCTTTCCTGAGTACACTGATTCGGTGTATTGAGTTGTGATTATTGAGTTAAGTACTATTTTTTGTAACTTTGGTTACTGTATCAATTACAGCCCTGAAGAAGTCTGTATGTCATATACTGATCAGACGAAACACGTGTTGGCTGGTATTTTGTCACAAATTGGATGAAGAAATCTGATGAAGAACTGATGGAATAAACGATTTATGAACATTGGGATCTAACAGACTGTATTTGAAGACGAGTGCTTGGTGGATAACTGCTAATACTTACAGATTATGGTCTAGTATCTGCATAGAGTCAAGCATTTCTTCATCAACCTATAATGATTTTTAACATGGTCAGTGCATCCCTAAAGCTGGATAGTTCTCCCTTACTATTAACCCCTTCGACGCTCATGACGAGCTCCACTCTTGTACGCTCAAGACGAGCTGAGCTCGTCATGAACCGCGGGATTCTGCATTACTTAGCGCACAGCGGGAAAATGCGCCGCATCGATGCGGTTTTAAGAGCTTGGTCCCCGCTGCTCTTCTGCAGCAGCAGCTGTTCCCCATTCTCGGATGGGATAGAGAGTCTGGCTTCAGGAGTAAACTTCTCAGAAACCCCAGGTTATGCCTATTGTCAGTGTTGTTTACTTACAGCTTCACCCTGTGCATGCCGTGTCATATATTTCTTTCAGTCCATCAGTGCTTAAGACACAAAGAACTTTATTTTCCAGCTATCCTGATTACAGATGAAATCATTCCTTCATTAGCATGCATGTGCAGTTCTTCTTGTTCTACGCCTTCTGTTCATTTATTTTTATTTAATATAACTTTAGAGATGAATTTAAACCAAAATTATTTTAAAATAAGTGTAAAGCATCAAAGTCTCTTGACTGACGACATTCAAATCACATTTAGTTTTAAAAATTCAAAATTAATATATCTTTAGAATTAATTATTAACCAAATATGCCCCTCTTCAGTCTTATGTGCAAATTGATTCATCTCAGGTGCTAAAATTCATTATCTACAATCTAAAAATAGGATCCTGTTCAATAAATACTGTGAAATTCCTGGTTGCAGAATCTGCAGATCCTGAGATGTTAAGGGAGAGTTACGAAGCCTGAACCTGAATTACACAAAGATCTTCCTAGCATCACAATCAACAATACAATCAACGTGCCAGTGTCAAGGGTGTGTGTACTAACTCAGAAATAAACTAGATCTTTCATTAGTGCTTTATTGACAATGGAAGGAATCTTGCCCTCTCGATAACTTTACCGCGCCTTCTCTCTTCCTGTTTATTTTCTTTCTCTCTCTTTTTCTCACTGCCACTTTCTCAATGTCTTTATTCTTAAATCTGTTATCACTGATGTCACACATTAATCTGTTGGCAAATCTGCTAAATTCTACCCACAAGCACGTAATCTCTTCGGACCTAAGTAGCCCTCATCCTATGGACTCTGGGGATTCTATTCTAGCAGTGGCTCCACAGACTTCACTTGGTTTGATTAAAGCAATAGTTCACTCAGCAGCCAGACTAAACACAGATTCAAATGATTTCACCCATATCATTCCCTGGCTACCACTAACTGCAAGAACTCAAGTCAAATTAAGCTGTCTGGCGTACAGAAATTGCCTCCATATCTTTCCGAGTTACTCACCGTTTCAGGCTGTAGAAGAGGACTCAGAAGTCAATACTCAGGAACTCAGCAGCAGAAAGCACCAAACTCCAAAGCTTCACTTGCCTAGAAATGCTACTTTACAGGTGTTGCCACTTGTAACTCTTTGCTCCTGGACATCAGAACACCACCCACCCTTCCCACTTTTAGGACACACCTACAAAAAGACACCAAGTCCGTTTTGTCTTCGATGAATGGTCGGCATCTTTCCACCCAAATAATAATCCTACTCTTGTTTAAAAGGTGGTCGTCTAGGCGATAATCTTCCGTTCAGTGGTATACATACTCCGCTGTTAATGCTGGAAGGGCTGCCTGGCACTGTTTTTGTCTCTAACGGTCCACCTCTCTTTTTTGTCTTCTGGTGTTCTTTGCCTTTGGGGAGCTTTTGTAATTCTCTATTCTGTAATTGCTCTAGTACGAAATTGGTATAGAGATGTTGTTATGTATGGTGATGTTTTGTAGTTCTTTTTCTGGTACTCATTGTTAATGTGCAATATAAATATATTTTTTAGTTCTCAATTGCTTTATTTTCCTTATCCAACACCATGCCGACATCTCACAGGAAACTATTTGGGGTAATGGTTACCCACACATTTGTTTCTCATGGGACTGTTAAATGAGTATACAGCACTGTCTGTTTTACAAATATGTTATGTACTTGTCTTGTGTGGTGTTTAAAAGCTGTTTGTAATTATTTACTTAAAGTTATTTTTTTTAGGTGAAACGCGTTGGATGCTTCCTTTTGAAAACATACAATAAAGCAAACTGATCAAATCAACAACCAAGACCCACAGCCATCTATTTCATGTTTTTTGTTTGCTATTTAAATATATGACTTTGACAATTGGCTGTAGGTGCCTCTTTATCTCTTGTATATAATCTATGTTTATGTATGGTCAACAAGCAGTTGACCATTGAGGTGGGCAACGTGTAATCTCAGCACCCTGTTTGTGTCGATATCGGATAGTGCAGCTGTGTAATCCCTGGCAACCTCCCTTTCTTGTCCAAAGTATGCCTTGCTTAGTCTGATGTGGTCCTATGTAATTTTGTAAAGCACCGTATTATCATGTGCCCTGCGCTCTATAAAAGTGGTAAATAGAGAACAGATATAAAAATAACACTCCTGAACATATAACGTTAAATTTTCTGAGTTTGCCAAGTGAATTAATCACAGATCCTTATATGGCAGCTTCTATCTTCTTGAAGATAGCAATCATTACCCTATGGTTTCCAAGGCTCGCATCAAGATCAATAGCCTTAAGCCAAAGTCCACAGAACGATGCGTAGTGTGAGCCGCCAACTGACTCCGGCTTTACCAGGTCTTCCAGCAGTAACGCTTGAAGCTATTTTGATGCTGCCCTAGATAATGAAATAAACCAGGTGGGTGCTGATATCAGAGCCCTGCCTCAGTTTGCCATCAATCTTATCTCCCACTTTATAACCTCTGAAGGTTGTTATCTGTGGACTTTGAGAAGCCACCGGATATATAGCATTGAAGTTAGCCTAACCGGTGCCCCCACAACATAGGATTGGAATTATTTTGCCTTGATAAGCCTTACCCAATAGATTAACTAAATATGTATTAAACATTTTTTATAAACTGCAAGAGAGCACTCCCTTAAACTCCGGCTCGCTCTCATATAATGCTGCACTCTTCAATCTAAGTTACTTTATTGTCAAAGGGAATGCCGCGTCACCTAGGAGTTAGCACGGGTTAGTAGATTTTAGCCCAAGAACCAGTCCCTCCTAAAGGTGGAGGCACCAAATGGCATGGTCTGACCTCTGAACATTTTAATGACTAACCAACGTAAACTATAATATTACCCATCTGCATTTCTGATTTTGCCCATTTATTATTTCGTTCTGTTTTTTCTATCTCACTGGCATTTTAGTTAGTTTTCTTTTCAGTTCTGCCTCACGTCACTGTTCTAAGCTCAGATATTCTCTATCTTTAATTTTCGATAGTGATCACATTCTGGGCTTTTGTTGTAATTCTCTTGTTCTCGTGTTTTTTTCATGTACATTTTGTTATTTTAATCTTACCTGATCTAGATTTACAGGTTTCTCTCCTGACCTCAGACTGTAAATGTGTCTGTCTTGTGTCCTGCCCTTGTTGGGTGTACCCGCCCTCTGGTCTTGTGTGGCTTTTGCGTCTGTATCTTGTGCATTTACGCTCTGTGTGGTTCAGAAACTCTGGGTACTACTGAGGGAGTTATTGGTCAGTGTTTCCTCGGTGTAGTGGCTTACCTGCTGTGGTTAGTGTACCCTATAGTTTTTCGATGACCATCATCAACTGGGCCCAGCCTTGTCTATGGTGTATATTGCAAGTAACGATGAGTCCTAACAGACCATTCACATCTATCAACCTTACACATCAGGTGTACAGTCCCCGAGTTTCAGTTGTTCCCAGAAAATCAGGTGTTCTGTCAGCTAGACTGGGCCTGCTGTGGCTGGTAACCTTTCACTCTGAGCATTAACATTGGCTGCCCCTACTGCCCAGTGATATATGTCTCTTAATAGTAAAGGGTACGGCCAATCACAGCAGTACATTTCTCAAGAGCATCGAATGGGATCTTACTTATCATGCTTCCTGTCCCCTCTAAGTGCCAGGTAACAATGATTGTGCAGCAGATGACATCTGCACACTGGCTCCTGATGGAGTCACTTTGCTGGGTTTGTGTGGTCTCTCGTGATTGGTCATCGTGGACCATGGGCGTACACATCTATTCTCATTGGTTGGTGTTTAAAGTTCTCTCTATTCTGATTCTTCTTTCCCTGCAGATCTTTGTTCAAAATGCCATATGTACTCAGAACCTACAGTGCTTTACTCCAGCATGTCCCGGAATCGTCACTTTTATTTAATTTGAGTGTAAAACAAACCCTAGAAACCTGTCTTATCTAATAATACACCATAAACATTCCATTGGCCATATTAGCTTGTAACTACTACACCACAGGACTCTGAGAGCAAGGACCAGGTAGCAGTCAAAGGGAGCTGAGGGTATATGTGCCACAAAGTATCACTCTCCGTGCCTTTTGCTTATCCACGTGTATGCCACGCACATACATCACCAGATAGTGCTGCATCAATCGGATAGCTCAGTTTAGCCCACTTTGCCTAGTACAAAAGATGTGAGACAACTATACCTGTCCAAGCCACCTCAGAGGACCAGGAGCACTTGGACCATCTTGTCTTATCCTAATCAGCAATCAAGGTCACTCAGAGGGCACCGCACTGAACCATGGAGGTCGTGTCTCAAACCATCTGTGCTGCAGACCATTCCATCCTACCACCATCACAGAACAATGACCACTCAGGTCTTCATGACAGTCTGGAAACCAAGAAACCCACAAGGAATCACGGTGCAATCCCCCATCTATACTCAGTGAAAACCAACAGGAATGTGTTTGCCTTTGGCCCTCAAGCACATAATTTCAAGCATGTTTCTGTTATAACTTTTTTTCATAACATATGAGGTTTTTTCAAAGCTTCATAAGATTCATGAAGTTCACAAACGTGCCAAATGCAAAGATTTAAAAAAAAACTGAAAAATGTGTCTACAAAAGCAGATTTTACCAGGAGAATTTTTGTGTGTAATAATATTAAGTGTAAGAATGTGTCTACAAAATCTTCTGGTAAGGGAATTTCAACCGGTAGGTGAAGTTAAGCCAATGAGACATTATAATTCCACACCCCTAACTGTTAACATTTATCTATACATTGATGCTTTCATAGCGCCTTTGGTGACGTATATTTATCTCTGTACAGAAAAGACAAAGCGATTATGCAAAAATCAGTTGGACGCCAGAATGGAATTTAGGAAATGTGTTAAATCAATGAATGCTGGGCAAATTGGCCGGGTTCTATTTGACCTCAGTTCTCTGCACTCAGTGCCCGCTTAAGACTTCACTAAATGGATCTCAGTTTCTGGCTTTGAATGCCAAAGTTTGGGACACATCACCATAGCCTTTCTATCCCCAAATCAACTAGAATATGATAATCATTATTGAGGTGACCTGACTCCCAGGTACAGTATAGTCCCTATGCAGTGTCCAACATTGCGGCATTAATCAGCATCTCTACTCTAGGGTTAGTTATATAAACAAGTCGAAACACTGAAGATGTACAATATTAAAACAGCATCTAAGAGAATATCCTAAAATACTACTTCTTCCATCCCATGACATTATAACAGCCACTAGGGCTGAATTAGGGCTGTTAAACTGAACATTTTTACTTTTAAAAGTTTAGTAATTATAATGATTAGCTAAATATGTTAGTGTGAACTTCATCCATTTACAGTTTGCCTGTCAGCTAGGAAGAAAGAATGAAAGAAAGAATGAAAGAAACAAACAAACAACAAACAAACAAACAAAGGAATCCATGTAAACAAATTCATGCACACCTCTGGACCATATCTCCTTTAAATGCCATGTGTCTCTGACAGGGGCTAATGAAAGGAGGTTATTACTTTGTTTTTTCTTGGACCAGAAGGAACTTATAGAAAGTATGTGGCACGGTATTCTCTATGGGCAAGTAGAAAGCGGATGTGTCAGGGCAGTTCCAGTTTCTGCCTGATAATTTCGAGTTCTTTAGAGAAGGAAGGCATTGAGTTTGCATAGAGTTCAATGCGGGGACAGTCCAGTTTTGTGGCCACCGTTCACTGAATATCCAGAGCAATTCCTTTGAGGATTTATCTGCACTTGTGATCAGAGCTCGAAAAAGCAACGTCTTCTCTTGAGTCAGTGTGATCTTGAGTGAATGAATGAATGAATTATTGCATTTTTTGTGCCCATATCCAAACAATAGGTTTCTTGGCGTAGGTACTACAGAAGCTCACTAGAAAGTATACTTTGAGAAATCTGGTTTCAAGCTTCACCCTTGGGTCCCGACTATGTAGGTCCCTTTGTGGCGTATAAAGGGAGATCCAGCTAGCAAGGTAAAAAAATAACACATTATTTAAGGGTCCATATGGTGAATGATATGACAATAGGCCTCCAAACCCAAGAAGACATCATCAACCGAAAGAATATTCTGGGATGAGTATTGGTGGTGAATGTTAGTGATGAACTAATGGGTGAAGTGGATTGTTCCTTTTCCCAGTCCTCTAGCAGAACAGCTTGAAACACATACGATCGTTGGTAAGTAGCCAGTACCGCTCTTTTATGTCTAGGAGACCTGATCGCATCTACGCAGTCCCACAATCAGCCTAAAAGTGGCAGTCTTGGCCCTTCTTAAACGGCAAATTGGTGAGTATGCCTCATCAGCATACATACAGCTTAATTTATGACTGCTCCCACTACCAGGGGTATATGCTGTTGTGACTGCTATGGGGCTGTGGGGGTGGCGTGGGTGAGGGGGGCAGGCGGGGGTTAAAAAAAGAAAAAAAAATGCATTTACTTGGCCGCCGCCTCTCCTCTGCTCTTCTTCCAGTGACGATGCAGGAAGTACCAAAGCTCCCAGTCTCTCCAAGCCAATCACGATGCTGCTGACAGCAGCGTTGTGATTGGTCTGTGCGCCATAGCTTGGTGCTCAGAGAGGGAGTGGAAGCCTGGGCATGTTCTGCACCCAGGCTTTAATGCAACCTGGTTGGAGAACATGCAAAGTGCGCATGACGGTTTGGCCAGCCTGAGACGGCCAGCCAAATCGTCATGCGCACTTAAGTGCACATACCACTCCTTACCCCTGCTGGCTGACGGCCGAGCCCTACTGTCCCTCTTAAAAAAACAACTGGACCAGTACCGAAAAAATAAAATGATTTTTATGTTATATTATCATCATTTAATTTTTTATGTGGGGCGACGCTCTTCCGCCTTAGCGGAGGAGCCGCCACTGGGTATATGGTGAATAGACAGCAGCGGAAAGGTAACCTAATGTAGCTACCTTGGTGGTGCTCTGATTGTGCATGTAGCGGCACAGGTAGACTATGCTGCTGGGAAATCCTTCCTGCGCTAGCTATGCATCTGGACTAATAGATGCCATTGAGAGGACTCACCTTTTAACATGAAATAAAAGCCATGGTAAACGCTGTTAAACTACTGATAGTTGAGAGTTAGGTACTTAGCTCAGTACTACAGACGTGCTGCGCCTCAGTGCCTTAGTGCGGCTAAGGGCAGCGCCCGCAGGGACCCTCGCTGGGAGTGAGTGATACACGGGCTCTTTCTGTCTCTGTAACTCACTTAAGGTTTCACTCTGAAAAACGGCGAGGACAGAGCTTCCAGCTCAGTTACATAACATCCTTTGTGCGATGGAAATGCACCCTGCAGACGGCTAATTTATAAACAGAAGAAAGGGGAACACAGCAAGTATAGGGCATAGAACATGCATCTGGCCCTTGCACACCAGTGCTTAATTTGAGCTGGTGCCTGGGGGTTGCAGGTGATGGGCACCTATTGTTCATCATCAAACTTGACACTGGAGTTAGTGAGAGAAGGGAAGAAAGGGGAGAAAGAAGGATGAAGAGGAATATTCTGCTAGAATGAGATAAAGAAGAGCAGGATGTGTTGGGTGGGTTAATAACAGAATATTGTTGTCATAACTACCCTTGGGCACAAATAGCTTTTCAACATTTTTCCTAAAAATATCTTTCCACAGTGTTGACTTTCAAAAATATTAACTTCAAGGTGGGAGATAGTTATATAAGTGATATTTAGGGTCCAATATTTATGGCAGGAGATATTCTGACAATGATATTCTGGTGCCACACTGTGGGGGCGAGGGGTGGCTGGTGGAAGAAGGAGGCATGAGGTGGAATCAAGATGAGGCAGCCTTGGGTTTCGGCAACCTCGCCATTCAGCAGACACTTTGACGGTCCTCTAAGATAAACTTTGTGCCCTACACGTATTTTCTTTTTTCTTCCCGCTGTAGACCATTCTCTCACATGAAGCCAGTTATGCTGCGATAGGACCACCTTCCACATGTATTCCCACATATCTCTATTAAAAAGAAACACAGAAAGTGAGGACAAGTGAAAAGCGCCAGGCCAAACTGGTCTACCCATTTCAAGTATTCTCTCTACAAACAGACCTGGAGCCATATTACACATTGTCATTGTTTGCACTGGGCGCACCTTTTAAAAGGTGCGCTGGGCGCAAACAATGACAGGGCAGCCGCGACTGTCCCCAGGGTAGCACATTCATGTGAAAAAATCACGGAGTGGCTGCTGGCAGCCGCTCCATGTTTTCACAGTGCAGGCAGCAACCTGCCTGCAGTTTTAAAGAGGATTAGACGTCCCCTTGCAGGCAGGTGCAGTTACTGACTACCCCCGCCTGCAAGGGGATGTTTGGGGGGTCCGTAGGACTCCCTTTCTCCACTCCAGAGGGCTGCACTCAGGGGGCGCACTCATACCAACCCAATAAAAAATGGACGTTTCCTCACAGTTCTGTAGTTTGAGCTAGTGCATTGGGTCTATGGCGAAGGAGTTTTTGGGGATCTACTTTTATCCTTCTAGAGGGAGGCTGATGCTTGAACCGCTTCAGCTATTCTGTTGATGGGCGCACTGAAGGAGTGTGGGGCAGAGTGGACCTCAAGCGGGCTGAGGTGGTCAGTCATCATGGCATTAAATTTCTTGGAGAGCAATTGTATGGTGTTTTGGTGTTAGGTGCATTTGGTTTGTGTCATGTTGGGGTCGGGCTGTGCAGGTGTTTAATTAATTAATTAATTATATTTATTGAATGCGATTTTATATAGCGCAAACTTTACCCAAAGGTGTCAGAGTGCTTTACAAAAGGACCAGTTACATTACATAAGGACTTCGGAGTGCAAGAGTTACGTAAAAGATACAAACAGAAAAACTCTAAATCCACAAAAGAATGGTAGTAAGTCCAGACGTCTACTGCAGACACTAGTGGTTAGAGTTACATATATACAAGTTGCAAATCACTCAGGATTACATTTTAACCCCTTGGCCGCGGCGGTAATTCCGCTGTGGCGCTGGGGGGTGAGGGGGAAGTCGCACGGCACCGCCAAGTTTGTGACGGAACCACTCCGTCACGAGCCACGGGCGTGCTGTGCTCATGACGGAGTGGTTCCGTCACGGCCCCGCCCTCTTATTAATTCAGCCGCGCAGGCTCGGAATTGATGCAGCGTGGGCGGAGAGGCAGCGGCGTGACGGAACCACTCCATCATTAGCACAGCGCGCCCGTGGCTTGTGACGGAGTGGTTTCGTCACGAGCACGGAACGGGTTAAATAGGGATTAGGGCTGGACAATTATATATTACATATTTAAAGAGCATGGCATTCTTGCCATCATTCAGCCAGGAGTTCACGCCTGAGCCCTCACCCCTTCCTAGTTTAACATCATGCTTTGCAGGACTGTGCTCTCTCATCCCCAGAAGCATGCCAGCCTTCCTTGCAGCGTGGGTTGATTTTATTTAGCACTTTCTCTCCCTGGTCTCGTCTCCCTGACTCAGATCTCGCGAGGCTTTCCTCTTGGGTACCCACGCTGCTCTGCATTCTGCTACTCCCTCCTATAAAGATAGCTGACTGTTCCCGGCAATATTTTCCCACCACTGATGCCCGCCTGAGGAGCCAGTGTCTGTCAGTCTTCGCTCTCAACCCGCCTCTTCCCCGTGGAATTAGTTTAGCGCAGATTCTTTCCGAATCCCATTTCCTTGTATTTACATTGTTAACACCATTCACACAAGCCCCTTTTCAATAAAAGGCAGCCGTGCACCGCAGGTCACGCTCGACATTTTGCCGTGCGGCGGCGGGGGCGGGTGCATAAGATGCAATAGCTTCAGGGCCGCTCTCAAATCCCTTCCCTGTGCTCGAACACACGTCAGATCTCACCCTGGTGGCTCCGTCGATTTCATTATCTGCTGCTCCGACACTGATCATTACAGCACCCGGCGCGCGCTCACCGGATGTTCCTTCACAAAGGCTCGAACGTCTTCTTCCGCTCCTTAGAACTGAACGGACACATTAATAATACACGTGCCAGGTATTTAAAGGAATAAGACAACAATTACATGTCCTTTGTCGAAAGGGAGGTGCCAATTCTACTTCCACTTCCTGAGTTTTTACCTTCCTTGGGCGTGCTTGAAGCCCCTCATCCCCCCTTTATACTTTCTGCAAACAGAGGAAGGTTCTAGCTCGAAGTCACCTAAAGCAGAGGTTCTTAACCCTTTGACTGCTGTGGGTTCCCACTGAGTCACCAATGGAATCCAGGGACCCCCACATAAGCAACATCTACCATTTGAACCTCAAAACAAGACACAGCAATCCAGAAACCTGAGCAGGTGTCTCTGATCCCCAGGGGTCCGTGTACCCCAGGTTAGGAAATGCTGGCCTAGAGTATACGCTTTGCAAACATAGAAAACAGTGGCCTTATTTGAAGCTTGACGTTCATGATACTCCATCATAATCGTGGCTTCTGTCCCGTCTGCTGTATTACAGGTGCATTATATCCTATGACTCTTGTAATATGGTGGTCCGGGTATCGGCAAGGCTTGTGACGCAGATTCCCGTCCACCAAACTCTAGATAAGGCTCATTGTCTTGATTTTCCCCATAGGTTTCCTCCAGGCACTGGATTGATGCTCGTTATCGCCTTTCTTAAACACTTCAGTGCCTGTGACTAGAAGGTACAATAACTTCACGTGGTCTAGTATTATACACTCCAGTAAATTGTGGTTTTGCCAGCCGTATTCTTGCTGGACCTGCCAGTCCCGATATCGGGCCTGCTCATTCCAATATGTACCTCAGTTACATCCATTCAACTAGGCTAATTTATACTCTTTGTTTGTCTCCAGCTGATAACCACTCTCCAAGGTTTGATGGGCTTTGTGGGTGCCATCACCAGGCAGAAATTGGAGCTCCATCCAGATATTATGCAATCTCCTCGAGCAGATGCGCCATCATCATCTGGAATGTTCCACCTACCTAGCATTAAACCTACACAATGCATACAATGCAGAGGTACTTTCCCCGGCTTAGGTGCTACGGAACTTACAATTGACAACTATGTTATTAAATGTTTATCCCAATACATGAAGTTCCAGCAACCTAACATTCAGCTGTTGTATGGATTTTAAAAGGTCCATTGGGTGAATGATGACACAATATGTCTAAAATCCTAAATTGACATTATCGATCGAATGAACACTCTACACTATTTATTGCTGGGGATTTAGTGATACAGGGTTGGGCTTATAACACCATTTTCTAATATTTGTCAGTGGGCAGGTATCCTCTTTCCAATCCAAAAATTCTTTATTTCGGCCATATAGACCATAAAAGATACAATAAAAACAGTTCAGATTACAAAACATTCCCTTGTTCAGAACACATACATAAAAATTACATCCCTTTGGGGGTCTATACATGAGAGGAAGAACATTACAGTTCATGTCAATGTCAGTCTTTTAGTAATATAATCCTTATCTGCCACATGACCATTATGAATTTGGCAACTGCAAAAACTATGTGGGGCAAGGTGCTGGTTTTCAATATTCTAAATGAATGCAGATAGCTCCTTATGCCCAGGTTCCTACATAGTGGCACAAGCCAGTATTTCCTAGGCCTATTATAGGCTGGGCAGAAAAACATAACATGAATTTCCTCCTCATCATGATTTCTGCACCCTGGACAGATTTTGTCATCAGTCTTTGTCCATTTGCAAGTAAAAGTTTTAATAGGTAGGGTGCCCAACCTCCATTGAATGAATAGTTTTCGTGCTAAAATAGGGAAAATAATATCCATAAAACCCTCAAATTGATAAGAATTTTTGGAGTCCAAGAATCGCTCTGTTAAAATGACGTTTTTGGGTGCTGATACCAAAGTGGATAGACTTTTTTCCCTGTATATTTCCACCAAGCTTTTACGGGAAACCCTTTGGCAGCCTTGTTCGGGAGCATCCCATAGCTCCTGGAGTCTCAAACGATACAGTTCTTTCTTGATGAAGACCAACCAGGGAATTCTGTCGCACTTGTTTAGGTTTAATACATGAATGAGATCTTGCCTATAATGGGCAAGCTCACTTGTAGACCAAAGCCTGTGCCAGAATCTTAAAGGCTTTTGTTCAAGGTCCTCAGCAATAGAAGGGAGACCCAGATCAAATCTCAAGGGAAGCAGGGGTGTGCCACGGGGGAGGGCTAGAAGATGTCTCAGGAAATTAATTTCTACACTGAGAAGTTCTGTCCCTGCTTTGTGCCCCCATAGCTCGCTACCATAAGAAGCGGCCGCTTTTGATTGGGTTTTGTACATTTCTATTGCCGGGCTGATGGGTTTGAAGGTAGAGGTGTTTGCAACCTTCAGAATTGCACCGGACAATTGAGAAAGCTTAAGCCGGGATCTTGATATTTGGGGGTTCCAAGATAGGTTCTCATGTAGTGTTACACCTATGTATTGAAAGGTTTTTACCCTCTCTAATCTTGCTGAGCCCAGAAATGGGGTAGGTCTGGTTTTAGGGGAGGGGTTAAATATCATAAATTTGGTCTTCTCTGCATTGATCTCAAGACCATATTGTTTACAGAAGAGACCAAATCCATCTAAGATCCGCTGGATCCCCATTGGTGATTTGGAAAGCAGGAGGGTGTCGTCGGCGAACATGATAGCTGGCACCCTCCTGCCTGCCAAAAATGGAGCGTCGTTGTCCCTAACATTGTCAAGATAGAATATGACACTGTTAACATACAGGCAAAACAGGGTTGGTGCCAAGACACAACCCTGTCTTACCCCTCTGAGGACTGGAAACCTGGACGACAAGGCTCCATCCCTCCCACACCTAACCTGTGCAAAATTACCAGTGTGAAGCCTAATTATAGCGTGTAGCAGGTGGGCGGGGACACCCAACTCCTTTAGGACCTCCCACAATTTCTTGCCGGGGACCAGGTCAAAGGCTGACCTCAGGTCCACGAACACCATGTACAGCCTTCCCCCCTCGATCCTCACGGTTTTCCAATAGAGGAGAACGAGGCGGAAAATCTGGTCCATGGTGGACGTATTTTTCCTGAAGCCAGCCTGGAGGGGGCTCAGGATTTCATTATCCTCCATCCAATCTAGAAGATGGTCCAGGAGAAGGCGGGAAAATAGTTTTTGGGGGACATCTATGAGGCTGATCGACCTGTAGTTGGCTGGGAGAGGAGGAGAGCCCTTTTTAAAAATAGGCACTATCTCCGCCCCCAGTCAAGTGCAGGGGATCTCCATACCTCCCGCGATGGAATTAAATAAGATCAGGAGGTACGGACCCCATATCTCTGGGTAGAGTCTAAAAAGATCACCAGGCAATCTATCCAGCCCAGGTACCTTCCTTTTTCAATTCAGACACTGGCAGACCTAATTTTGTGTTCACAGATAGATTTTTGCTGTCTCTGTGTCCATGTTGAAACCTTGCCTGGAATTAGTGCAGTGTCAGTGCAAAGAGACACGTTGACTTGTGTTGGTAGATTTTGGGAGGGAGAAAACCTTGCGTTTGGCTTTCAAAATATGCCATCTTGAGCCGGTCATCCTTACGAAGTTGAAGGCAGACTTGGTAATAATGACAGGTGTATAAATGGGGTCAGTATACACTGCATCTTTTGTTAGGCACCAGGATTGTAAGGTGGGCCGCAAATGAACCCAATGGGGACATTAAGTCCAATTCCCCCTAAGAGGGGTCAGGTAGGTTGAACCCATTGGACGGCAGCTCAGTGGTCTCTGGTTTACAAGACATAGCTATAAAGTTATGATACATAAGAGCCTGCAATCCCTGTAAAAACCTTTTTCTAATTTCCTTATTACAGGTTACTTGTGTCGTACCTAGTCGCCTGTAATAAAGAAATGTTGTAACCGTTTCACTCTAATAACTTATAGCAGCTGAGTTTTGATGTCAAAATGCCTGCTACCAGCAGCCAAGAACAAAACGCAGGTCACAGAGCATAATTCAGGCTGCAGTTCTGGCTTTTCATCTGCCTGTTCTTTCTATAATGAACAGTGATAAGCAAGAGATATTATGAGAACATTTTTATTTTTCAACACTTGAGGTAACTATAAGTAACTATATGAAAGAGACAATCTCTCTCTATGTTTCTACCCAATCTTAGTTGTAGTGTTTTGTTTTTTAAATCTGAGTTCTGCTAAACTGATTTTAATATCTTTTTGCAACAAATGTCTAACAACTGCTTTTTGGTATGTTTACTTTTGCACTAGAAATTCTAATTGTATTCTTCATGTCTACAAACATCGTATCTGTATTATATATAAGAGCACTACACCAAGGGCGTAAGTGGTAAGTAGGTAGGGTTATGGTGTGACCATTTATTATGTGGAATATAGTACCACATGCTGTCCAGTTTAAGGATACTGCGAGTCACCTTATAGTTCCATGACCTTATAAAATAACTCAGCCTTGGGTCTCATTTCTCTTTGTGGTCACCGAACTCCTTGGTGACCTGGATTGTACAACAGGGGGTACTTTATGCCATATATATGGGATACAGGAGGAGCTTGCCTGCAGAGTGAGTGTTAGTGAGGGAATTGGCACTATATTCTGATGAGATCAGATCTATAATACCTTTCCTGCGAGAAAGAGAGTTTTAGACATCTCAGGGTGTGCTTGTGTCCTTAAAGGTTCTCCCTAAGGGGGACTTTGTATAAATGAGATGCATTGCAGGGTGTGCTCTGTGGAAATAGGAGTCTACGCCCCAATACATCCCCCACTTTACTATAATGTGCCCACTTCTGTCGAAGAGGAGGCTGTGATGGGGCAGGGATGTGCTGCTGTGCCGCCCAGGAGCATAGTCACCTCAAGACCTGGAACAAGAAGTGCTCAACCTGTCTTGGAGCACTTAGGACCGTAAAACCTGCAGAGTTCACAAGGCACAGGGACTGATAGCCATGCTGGGTATGCCAGGAGAGGGGTGTGTTTAGTCTCTCGAAAGTCTGGGTCCCTGCACACAAGACCTTAGCTGCACTCCATTTGGGACTCCTGGCCAGGCATTATGCAGTTTTGCTGCCAATCACGGTGCACAGAGCCCCTGCAAACTGTCCACGTGTGTGCAGCCGATTTCAGAATGCACTGTACGAGGGAGTGTTGTCATTAAAGGGCGGTGCCTTTACCCTTAATGAAATCCAGGGAAAGCCAGGATGCACGATTGAGAAACGCGGGTCTGCATGGATGTATGAGAAAGATGCATTCAGAGAATAAACAGCCCTGCTGTTAGGAAAAGAGAATCCCATGTGTGCCCACAGCTGCAGCTCTGACAGCATGTGTCACTGCTCACCCGAGGAGCCTGGCCGAGTGACCCACCGAGAAGGAATCCTACCTCACTCCTGGTGCTCAGGGTGCTGAATCATATCTGTTGTTCAGTCAGTTGCACAAGCCTCAGTGGTTTAAGTTCTCAAGTCTGATATCAGGGCTTGATCTATATCCGGCGAACTGTTTGTGCTGTGACACACTGTTCATTAGGAACGCAGACCACAACTGTGCACCTCAATACAAAACAAGCATTGGAAATGCAATAGGTCTCGCATTAGAAAAGTGTGAGTTATTGGTCTTGTAAATGTAATAATTTTTAAATTTTTGTTTATGTTTTTATAATTTCAAATGCATTAATTTTGTTATTATAAATGGGACTTTTTTTAGAAATTGCAAATGTGACACCTATAGCATTATTAAATATACATGATTAGTATTTACCTAACGTACATGTATTGATATGACAAATTGTAATGGGTTTTATTTTTTATAAATAATTAATAATTACATAATAATTTCACTAATTTATAATGGCACTAGCTTATTTTTTTTGTGATAATGTGTAGCGTATTATAATATTTGTAAAAATGAAGATTAAAAGTGTAATAAACATTTTTTTGTTTCTACTTTTTGTAATAAATCTTTAAACATTGATACATTTAATTTTTGCTGAGAACTGGGACTTAAAAAAGGAAGTGCTGGAATAGATTTTCAGATTATGACGGGTGAAGAGAGGCAAGCATGTAATTATAGAAGGTGTTAGAGTGAGTGAGTGTCATCACATGCCCACACTTTGCCACGTACTTCACCAAATACACAAGTCACAGTCATGAGCCACATACTCTATCATATTCCAATAAACGCACACTTTAAAATGCACATGCGACCAAGATGTACATCATTACATGCACAAGTCCGTCAGAACATAGCATAACACACACAAAATACTGCCACAGATGTCATTTCGAATATGTCACACTGCCATGTAACAACTACATGCACGAGTTACCACAATAACAATATCACATGCACACATCACACCATAAGGAAAAAAAAATATGTTTCACTGCTGTAACCCAGGCAAAGTAAGCTGTGGCATTTTATGGGTTCTTAAGGGGGAATCGGGGAGGAGATAGTGGAAGGGAAAGAGAGGAAGAATGAAGTGGGTGGGCGGGGAGACAGTATAGGGGAAGGTAGACGGGAAAGAGAGGTAAGAGTAGCAAGAGAGAACAAGGGAGAGTGAGGGTGAAAGAGGAAGTGGAGGAGCAAGAACGAGCGGCCGAAACTAATTGAAAACGTGCTGGGAGGAGAGATGGGGGGTCTGGAGGCCTCGGAGCATGAGTGTGCGGGTTGGGGGAGGGGGAGCACAGAGAGGGGGGAGGAAACATGCTGTGGGAGCCTAATCATTACCGTGGTCGGTTGTTTAACAAGAATAAAGAAAGAAGGAAAAAACAATGACTCGTCTTTTACCAAGAGTCGGGCGGCCTTACCACGCAGCTTCATGGTTTGTTCGCCCTAACCAAAAACACACGTTCAGGAGCTTCGGATTAGACACAGAGCTGGTAACGCTAGCTAAGCTGCTGGCTCTACTCAACGGAGTGTGTGGAGAGCTGTGACGTGTCTGCAAGTTATAGAAACCGGCCGCGCAATTTGTTTCTTTCCATTGACTTCAAAAGTCACATTTGTTCGACGGAGATGTTATTTTTGGACGTCTGGGGGTGATAGGAAACAAGCAGTGCTTTAGCTAAGTAACTCCTCGCTGAGTAACATCTGATTGGAACATTGACCAAATAACCTGGGCCTATGATTTCTTTTTTCGAAAAATACACAAAAGAAAAAATGTTTAAGTGCCTGCAAGTAGTTTGCTGAGGAGTGGGTGGGAGGAGGCAACGCAACATGGGAAAGGAGCAGAGGGGAAAAGCATCACACACACACACACACACACACGAGAGAACAAGGGAGTGCGAGCAAACGAGCAAGAGTCACAGCAATCTTAAAACAAGCATTGGCAATATGAAATAATAACAAGCCTTTCACCGTAACACGGCGGGCATGCAAATGCTGGTGGAAAGCCAAAGCGGGAGGGAGAAGTTCACTGAAGAGCAAAGCCGCCATTGCTAATCAAAAAAAGCTCTCGGCATTGCGTGGCGGGAGGGGGCGGGGGGAACGTCGAGGGCAGGCAGGATGACTCAGGGGAGGGGGCGGAGCGGGGCAGAGCGGCATGTAGGTGTGAAGAAGCCGGGCCTTTGAAGTGAAGCTAAGCTTCACTTCAAAGGTGTCGGAGGAATGCGGGCGGCTGTGCACGCGCTTTTAAGCTCAATGCACATGCGCATTGAGCTTAAAAGTCACGGGCACTGCAAGGAATCGCCACGATTCCTTGCAAGTTAGATAAAGTGTGGATGAGCCCCTATAGTCTCGCTTGCTCGATGCGCATGCGCATCGACAGGCGAGACCTAAAAACTGCAGTTCTCTGTTTGTACGCACAAAGTGACATATTGCATCAGTGCTTAGGTGAGGGACATAGTTGGAACCTGCAGATTCATCTGAGGGGTTCCCACAGACGGCCCCTCAGTGGTGTAACACAACCTTAGTGGGCCCCCTGCAAAGAATGGTGAGGGGGTCCCCCACAATGCCCATTCCCGCGCAGTCGCCAACCATCCGTAGAAGTCCTTCAGCTCTGCCTCCTGCATCCACATGACATCGGCAGGAGTTTTCCATGATACGTTTAGAGTCAAAGAGAAAAAAGTTATCCTTATCGGACGAGTATGCTCTAGATACAGGCACATTAAAAATCGAGTCATTTTCATATTTTTTGTTACAATATTATTTATTTGTTTTTTAAAACAAAATGTAACTTTAGGGGCTGAGTGAATGTCCCCTCCCTGATGCTTAAATAGGGAAGTACGTTTGTAAGGAATATGCAGATGAAAATTAAATCTAGAAACCAAAAGGTGAAGATTAAGCAGGTTATTAACATTTTAGCAGAGCGAGTTAATGTACCATGAATTTGCTGGGCTCTCATTCTATGAGATTGGTACTTCCCCACTCCATGTAGTGCCTTATTCTCAGTGCCTAGGTGTAGCACCAGTTTATCTGTGACTTAAAGTGTGTCTGCCTAAAGTTCACTTCTTGGGACACTAATGATAGGCTGGCGGGGGCATTTTTTAACATCACATATAATAACAAAGCACAAAGAAAATAATGCATATGCATGTGACGGCTCACGCAGGCGTGGGTAAAATGGGTAATTGATATTTTGGGTAATAGATAGGGCCGCTTGAATTATGCGATTCTGCGACTGCGCTGTTTTACGCATTATTCTGGATTTGCCGCATTTGCCACAACTCATCATCTGCTGCATAGGCTACAGATTTTAGCAAATAAAACTTGTTTCTAACTCACATGGATCAAAAGTGACTAAAATCTCAGTGACGTGTTGCCGTGCAGTGGGAGGCCCTATGCAGACATTGACCTTTCTGTTACTTGTTACTGTATTTGTACATTGAACTAGTACAAATAGTACTCTTTGCCCAGGCTGTGTTTAGGTGTAAAAATATCAACCTTATAAAGTAATACTTTTAATAAATGTGTCATATTACGTGAAGTAATTTTTCTTTTATTGCTGCGTAATTTAGTCAGCCCTGCCGCATAATTTGGCTTTTCATGCTTCATAATTTCAATGGCCCAGGTAACAAATTGAAATGACTTGTTGTGGGGTTCATATTCAGTGTGAGAGATGCTGTTACCCTTTCAATGCACCTGCTTGGATTAATATAAATTGGATATGGCTACAGAACTCCTCCCCTTAGTATATTGCATGTACAGGGGACCCCACGTCTACATCTCACAATGTTAAACAGAGCTACCAAGTTTTAAGTCTACATTTCAAAACCCCCAGTTACCTAGCACAAAAGCTAGAATTATCCGGAGGTTGTAGACCTCAAGAAGTGCTAACTCTTTCCTCCTGAAACTGCAGATCTTATGCAAAAAGAGAACGTGTCACCGAGCTTTCTCCAGCTCTGCCCCGAAGATCGGGAACTCTCTCCCACCGAAGTACGGAAAATCTCCTTCACGGTTGCTTTCAAATTGGAAGCTAAAAGATTCCTTATCAACAAGCTCTTACCTTAAATGGGTTTAGATCGTCTGCTCTAATGTATTGGACTTACAACCTTAAGACCTGCACTGGGTGCTACTCTCATTTTACTTATCATTTGCTTCCCTCCTAGCTTGCTATGCACCAGTTTTTGTATTATTCTCTATTGACCCCTGTTGTTTTGTAACTGTTCTGTTTGGTATTCCTATTTGATGCTGATACTGCATTTATTACCTTCCTTCCCTACAACTGTAAAGGGCTCTGATATCCTTTGGGATCATGTTTGCGCTATATAAAACTTTATAAATAAATAAATAAATACTTATGTGTGACTTTTCATTATTTGCAGTAGCTAATGTGTGAGGTTTTCAGGCCTCACTTGTGACACTAGGAGTGACATCTTAGGGAAAATGTTGTCTTTAACCCAAGCAGATAAATGTGATACTCCGGTAGCAGGAATTTTCCCTGAGGCACGTTCAAGGATCCAGTGGCGGCTGGTGACATTTGAAAGTGGTGATGCGTAACATTGTGATACTGCACTGCGGCGAGTGAGCGTAGCGTGCGAGCTCGAAAAACCTATGGGGTTCGGGAACAGGATCTCCCCCAACGAAAACTTTGAAAAAAGAGTGGACAAACAGTGCATTTTTAAGCAAATTTGAGGAAGCAAGAAGGTTAATAAAGCAATTTGTGCTGGGCTTAATAAACATAGATCGGTCACTGCACCTCCCATCCCCTCACTTCACACAGCTTTGCTCTTGTACCCTCACCCAGCTTCAGAGACCCATGCTCACTCACAGGTGTACACACACTTCTCTAGTGGGGTTTGCCAAGTAGACAGCCAAATACACAACTAACAAGCTGACACATCTCATTCTCGAAACTGTAAAGCAGAGACACCTACACTGATCTTATAATAGGAATTATAATGCAGACAAATAGTCAGACACTCAGCCTCCTCCCCCCTTCCTTCTCAAATGTTCAAGCTTGTACCTCTGAAACAACACGCTGCATTCCAAAAGCCAGGAAGTAGTTAGGGGTATGAGGCATTAAAATATGTTTAAATAAATGCTACCATTACTTTTCCATCAACATACTGCACGTTTTATAAAATGGTGCACTGTTAAACAGTCAATACAGGTACAACCCCTTAAGTCTGCCTATTTCCTGCCCATTCTCTGCTACAGGGTAATACCAAATCACTCCACAAACAATGGCAAATATTAAACATTATGTGATTGTATCAGGATCACACCTTGCATCAATGGGGAACTGAGATGGTGTTGATGTACAACTTGTTAGCATTGCAAATAGCACACTTACTTTTTATGAGCACAGCAAAAAACCTTGTCAATACTTTAGCAAATATTTCACAGACCCTGGAACAAGACATTTGTTCAGGTCACTTCCGGAGGTACCGACGGACAGAGCGGGGCCTCTCTATCCGAGCCGTTGCCGGGTGAGGTGAGGCTTACTTCCCACACAACGCTGGGAAAGGATTGTTCTCTGCATGGTTCACCACCAGGATACGGTATGGTGGCTGATCCAGCCACTTGATTAAACTTATCCTAACCATGTCACAAGGTTTTCTTATATTTTCGTTTTCACATTGAAAATAGTAGATGTTGCAGTAGCTATATTTTTTTCAGCCTGGCCCTGACGAATGCCTGTAAAATATTACTTGAGTGGCAGAAACATGTTGGCCTAGTTCATAGATGCTTACTGTACAGTGATATTCTCACACTGTCATCACATCTCTTTTAACCTGACGTCCAGGGAGATACCAATAAAAAAAAAAAAATTCTACCTTGACCGCCATTTTAATTATGCACTTTTGTTTTGAGCACTGCACCCTATCAGTACCACTCTCAGTGAGGACTCATCTTCCTTCAGCACAGGATCAATTGGTACCAAGCAAGTACTTGTGAGCTTGGCCATATGAGAACCTGCTGATAAGGTCCTAGATGACGAGGTTCCGCCATATGGGTGGGCTGATAGGACTTTTTCATTACTGATGGTCCCTCACCGTTAGTCGTGACAGTGGTGTGTGTCATCTTCTCATGGTCACTTCTCCTTTACCTTAACAGACCTCCAAGTTCTTCTGTTGTTGTTACATTTGTTAAATGCCCTCATAAGGCAGCCTGCCTATTATGAAGTGTTGCTTTTAAGTTAAAGAATCACAACTGCTCTGGTGAGGTTAAAATGTTCGAGGCAGATGTGGAAATACAGACTCTGACCTCAGCACACCAGCTTGCAGAAATCAATACCATTGGTGTGACGGATAAAAATCACAAGAAGCCGCTTCCGGGTACCAGTACAAAAGGCAGCAGTACAATCTGTGTGTCTGGTTTGTCTAGGTGTAAGTTGTGAATGGTTTTAAATTTGGGTTGAACAACCTGCAAAAATTCTAAAATGTTGCTTGGAAATCACAATGTTCAGTAGCCCAAAAATCCCCTAATCATTAAGTCCAATAAAACACATTGTTAAATGAAATGCAGAATGAAAGAAACAATTAGTTTTAGCGTGATTGGAAGAAAACAATACCATGATGTGAAGCACGGAAGTTGTATAATTTTAATATAACAGGCGCAAATTAGATCGGAAAAGACTAACATATCTTTAAAAGTCGAGCTGTCTCGGTAAGTACTACTCTGAACGTTGATTTCTTATTTAGACAGCTTTTTCATTGAATCCCCTACGTTCTTCTTGAGAGTTAACTAGGAGTGAATGCACGTATACTGCGAAAGGCACTCCGAATTAAGTTATACTGCGAAAGGACGGGATCAGTTTTTCACCTTAGCAGCTGTCTTTCACTGGACACCTCGCCATGATGAGGAAATCCTCATCAGTTCTTTTCCAGATTAAATATTTCGTACTTCCTCGAAAAATAAGTACTTCAATTGAAAACCAAAGACACTTATAAAGTATCACGGACATAGCCCAAATTGATTTGTTCAGAGAAAATAAAGTTTGAACATAATGGGTCTTTTCTAATGCCCTTAAAGCATCCTAAAAGTAAAAATAACGTCCGCCTTGGAAATGCTCATTCACAAAATGATTTATGAGGTACTAGAAAACTTTACCCTTTCCAAGTCCCCGTATCACAAACTCATCTCAAGTTTCATTTATTCAAGGCTGCGAAACAAAACACGATGCCTGTCCGAGGCCCTGTTTTATAAGTTCCAGTAATTTCCGTCAGCAAGGACTTCGCCGGTTGTGTTCCCTCCATGAGCACTGTGTACCGCCATGCCACAGTAACCTACGCTGCTTTCACGGGAGACGCTTGAGGTGTGTACCGCCTGCCTCAGTAATTTACGGCGCTATTATTATTTAACATATACTCGCGCGGAGGGGGGGGGACGACGACAAATCGCACAGGGCCGGGGAAGATTACAATAAACTAAGAAGAGAAAACCTACCGGTCCGCGCCGCCTCCACTGCAGGACCCTTGAAGAGTGTGGGACACCGGACCAGGAGGCGCAAACAGGAACAGCGGCGACGTCACGGCAGTCAGTGCCAACCCCTCTCTTACGCTGCAGCGTTGCCAGGATTGGTAGAAGGGCAGGGATACTTCCTGCCCATTAGGAGACCGGGGGGCTGCGGCATCAAACCCTTGGTCTCCTTACGTGCAGCCTAGAGTGCGCATGTTCGGGCTGACCATGAAAATGATCAGCCCAAAAATGAACATGCGCTGTGCGCACTATTGCAGGGACTGTAACTGTCTCTAGTGCGCAGCGCTGCTGGCCTGTCACTCAACTCCCTGAGTGCTGCCAGAGCCCCGCCTCCACCCCAGCGTCTCTCGTCTCGTTCTACTTCTCCGACACTAATTCCTGGAGTCTGATAGCGTCGGGGAAGTAGAACAAGAATTTTGGGCCCTGCATTAGTGGGGCAACGCCCCAACGCCCCCAATAGACGAGCCGCCACTGCAAGGATCCTTTGCGGGAAGCTTACCCTCACTGTGTCAGGAATTGTTCCTAGCAATATAAATAGACTACATTCAGACCTCTCATGATATCATGACTCCTCTTGCAGCAATAATTCCCCTTACCGCCGCCTGTTACTATCATCACCTGCCCAATAAAATGATATGCTTGGTCCCCTGTCTCCCTGACCCAGAGACACTGCTTTGGTATCACTGATTGCCTTCTTATACACAAGGGTAGGATTTTATTTTGGAAACCTAAGAAAACTAAAATTGGCAATGCTGCTGTACATTCCTGTTATGGAAGCTATCAATATGAAAACACAAATATGTTTTATTGAACCGAGTTCGAGTTCGAAAATCTTTATTTCGATCACATGATCATAAAAGATATACATGACATCATAAAACAGTTCATTTACAATTTAAGAACGGATTAAATAACAGTAGTGATCATGGTTAGTTAATATGATTGAGGTATGCCAGAAATCGAGACTATACTAACTCACCAAGTCTCTTGATATAGCGTTTATGGGCATACCACATTGAAGTTAAAAATTTAGATAGTGCAAATACCAGAGTTGGGGCCAAATCAGTCTTTAAAACTCTATAGGCAGGCAAGAAAGTTCTGAATCCCATGTTTTTAAGTAAAGGAATGAGCCAGTACTTCCTGCTCCTCTCATAGGCTGGACAGAAAAAAATCACATGTACATCGTTCTCTTTTACATGGGGACACGCAGGGCAATTTTCTGTAGAGGAGTGGGAAGACCATGTTGCTGTGAAAGATGCCAAAGGGAGAGTCCCATATCTCCATTGAAGGAATAGTTTCCTAGTTATTGCCGGAGTCTTGGCATCTAGGACACTTTCCAGTTGGTAGGAGTCTTTAATTTTTATGAACTGATTGGTTAGAGATCCGTCTCGGATGCCATCGATGGATTGTAAGAGCATTTGGTCATAATAGGCTCTCGATAGTACTTTTCTAGAGATCCTATTACTTGTGTTAACCGGATCTGACCATAGTTCAGGGAATCCTATTGCCTCAAAAGTACTCTTGATGTAATTTAGCCACGGAGTTCTTGTGGCATTCGGCAATGTTAGGAATTCCTGTAGATCCGCTCTGTAGATACAGAGATCTGGGCTACTCCATAGGCGTCTCCAGAATGCAAGGGGTTTGAACCCCAACTCCTCCGTTATGGGCCGGAGGCCCAGATCCAACCTTAAAGGGAGAATTGGAGTGCTCAATGGAAGAGCAGTAATCTGCCTCAGAAACTTGTTCTCAGTGGTGAGTATTTTTAGTGATGGGATATGGCCCCAGAGTTCGCCCCCATAAATAACACCTCCCCGGGCCTGTGCCTTGTAAATTTGAATAACGGGGGTAAGCGGCTGATAGGGTGATTTATTCGCTAATCTCATAATACCACCCGCCAACTGTGCCAGTTTTATATTTGCCTTTAATTGGTGGGGTAGCCACGTTAGATTTTCATTGAGCGTAATCCCCAGGCATTCGATTGTGTGGACCCGTTCCAGTTGGACTGTGCCTAGGGTGGGTGGTGGGCCAATGAAGGAAAAGGTACAAGAAGTTATTCTTTAGACCTTACACAGTGACCTCGCATTTTTCCATTTCAGGTGTGAGCAGTTGATTCAATGCATTCTGGAACTTGTAATCCGGTCTATAATGGGAAAGGCAAAATAACAAGAACCAGGTTTAAAAATAAAGAGACACCTGACAAGAGAGAGGCCGAGATCTCTGCTTTAGAATCCTGCAACTTAATGTGGTTATTTAAATACTGCATTCACTGAATCTTTTTATGTAACTCACAGGCAATCTGCTCTGTAGACTTTACTTTGGTTTAAAAACAATTACATGAAGCACTTGTAAATATTTCAGTAAAACTGGTCACTTACGTTTTTCACTGCTGTGGTTTTATTGGTATTTATGTGTCAATTATTTTTACTGCTTATTGCTTTTTAAGTTTGGCCTCACAGGTTATTCAAAGCATGCCCGAGGGAAACAAGAACTCTAGGTTTCCATGAAGATCCTTTAATGAAAACCCTGTGAAATCACTTGCAATGACTAGCATTTAGTATGTTTCCCCCTTATCAGTACATACTTTAAACAGTTAATTTAAGAAGAAAATAATTCTACAGCAGTCCTAATGACCCCTGACTGGTAACTTGAGTAAACAAAACCAGAAAGGCCTTGTTAAAATGAATACAGATTATTACATATAAAGTTCTGCTTAAGAATCATGTGCAGGGTACTGACATATCAATGCTAAGTGGATTAACAGTGGTTACAAAATGCACTAATCAGACTATTAGTAATAATATGACTAGCTGTAATTGATACAAGAAAAGTTTTGATATAATATCTGAGTACCCCAATGATGTACACATGTTTGAAGGTATGGAGAAGACTGTAGAATGTATGATGCTATATTGGGAAAAGAGTTCAATAAAATATGTTATAAAAAAAAGAATCATGTGCAGGCATTTGCAGATCAGAAAATGTGAAGGTCGAGCTGGCAATTTTCTCTGGGTAAGATGGCAACCCTACCTCTATTCCATTACATTCTGTGCTGCCTCTTCCCTCTAAAACGAGCAGTGATCTGAGGAGGACTCTCTGTCTCAGGGGCCCCCACCCACTCCTAAAAGGTCCCTGGCAGGGATGGACTGAAAAGAAACAAATACATTATTTTGTTTCTTTTCAGTCCTGGGTCTGCGCGGTGTCAACCCAGAGCTGGCTGCACATTGCAGCTACTTTAGAGATACACGCTGCACAGACATGCTGAGGGCACCCCTTCATGTAGAGAAGATTTAGCGGGGTCTGGTAGGGTGTCCGTTCAGCCCCTGCGGATTTTGTAGCACTGGACCATCAGTCAAGCAGGTCTGGGGAGTGGTGGCTCACTCGGAACTGGGATGGTGGGGTGGGGATGGATTAAAAAAATATATAAAATAATAAACTTACCTTCTCTGCTGTGCCGCCACTTCTCCATCTTCTTCAGGTCTGGTACAGCATCGGAAGCACTCAGGCTTCCGGGCTCTCCCAGTCAATCATGACGCTGAAAGTAGCATCGTGACTGGTCTGAACGTCTAAAGTTTGGACACTCATGCAGTGCCTGGTGAGGCTGGGCATGTTCTCCACAGGGCTGTGCAACATAATCCAATGGAGAACATGCCATGTGCGCATGTCGCTTTGGCCGGCCCGAGAGGACCGGCCAAACTGTCATGTGCACTTAGAGGAGTGCATACCAGTCCTCCCCTTCTCTGGCATCTCAGAGCCAGCACTGCCCCGACTCCCGCATAGAAAAAGTAAATGATAATAACGTCCTGTTATTATAATTTTCTTTTTCTATTTTGCACTGCTGAAATAGCAGTGAGGCGACACTCCGGAGGAGCCGCCACTGCTGGGGCCTAGTGTTTTACCACCTGCTTCATCCAGCATTCTAGACCAGCTCTTGGAGTGTTGCTCCAGCTGGCAGTTGCAGTCTGGTCCACCTGGTAATAGGACTCGTTAACTTTACCTAATAATTCACCAGCTGCATCTACCCATCCTATACTGCTGTGATGTTTCTTCAGTAGCGACGAGTGGTGTAAAACTCCATTGCACCAAGAAGAGTACCAGGCCTGGACGGACATATTTTCACTTTATCTCACCAGAGCTCGGCGGAGAAAAAAGGAGCTATATAGAGAGGTCTCATGAGTAAAAGTCCACATGTAATTGCAAAGATCATAACGCATCAAGAGGTGAGGTTAGAAATTTCAAGTTGACTAAGCAGCATCAATGGTAATGGGAACAACAGTTGGAGAACTACAAGCATGATCGGTGTACTGTGCCACATGCACAATTTAGGCTATCTGCACACACTGTGAAGAATAAGTCTGGCCAACCCGGAGCAGCAAATTCGACAATGGCTAGTTAGCTGGAGCATGGAGAGTAAGATGGCGGCACAAGGTGTAAGAACTCTTCTTGAGAGAAGAGCGAAGCGGGCTCAATGGACTTCCAGATGGAATATTGGAAGCCTATAGAATTGAGCGCGAGGGAGGCACAAGACCTACATACCTGGAGAGGCCCTGCACGCAGCAACAGGGGGACACCATTCACAGGCTAAAGGAAAAGACCAGAAGAGACAATGGGGTAGTGCAGACTAACTAGCTCAGGAACGTCTGCGTATGTAGAGCGGTGATGCAAAACACCTCAAAGAAAGAAGCAGGGAGCATGGATCCAGAGTGGTGAGGGGCTCACCTTAAAACCTAAACTAAGGAAACTGAAGTGACCATTGGATGGTGATACACACACCATAGTTCCAGAAGGAGGTCCAAGAGAAAACACTGGGGAAAAAAGGATCCCTTTCATCAGTGCACCATTCAAGAATTTATAGACTAATCTTTGAACAATGATAGAACACACACGCCACTTCGACCTTATTGGAAATAAAAAGGGAATACACACTTGGCAGCAAAGAAGGACCATTTAGTTTACTGTGAGTCATGGAAATATTGCAGCCTAGCAATGTTCATTAGAAGTACACAAAAAAGGGAGTAAGCTATAACTGAACATCTGTTGCTATTAATATCAAGGAAGTACCAGCCTCACCAGTAGTTCTACAGTCAACTGGGCAGCCAACCATAGAATGTGAAAAATGGATAGAAGGCTTTGAAGCTTATGTGAAGGTGTGTGTGTAGGGGGGGGCAGTGGGGGGGATAAAAGGTATCTGGAAACTTGCTCTCCTCAAACATTGTGTAGGTGCTGAAGGGTGAGAAATAGTGAAGCACCTTTTACCGCCTTCTGCGGATAATGAGAAGTAGGAAGAATAGCTAATCCAATGCGAGTCTGACAGAAACGAAGTACAGAGCAATGAAAAATAGGTTGGTGGAAAGACATTGATTTTCAGTAAGAGACCAATTGCATTGGGAATATGTGAATGACTGTGCCACTGCAAGGAACGATTTAGCAGCTATATATAACTAAATGTTGTTTCAAGATGAAAGGTTGTGTGATCAATTGGTACGGAAAGTTGCTAATAAAAGGACTCAAGAAAAGTTGTTGGCACAATATCTGACATTAAACAAAGCGGTAGAGATCTCTAAGCTATTTGAATGTGTGTATCAGGGCATTAAACAGCTTGAGAGAAATGGAAAAGATAAGGGGAAAGGTGCATGTGGTGTGATCTAAGGAATGCAAGGAAAAGCCAGGTGTTTGCGCGTAGAATTTAAAATAAGAGAAATAGAGGGAAAAGCACAGCTTTTGGTGAGGCATCGAGTGTCATTTGGCAGCCGAAAAATCTTGTTCTACCGTTGAATATGTAGGAGGTGCAGACAAAGGGACAGTAAGCTTGTGGGTCTAGGTGATATGTTACAAGATGGCATGCATCTGGAAAGAACATAAACTCAGTGGAGGTAAGTAAAGAAGAGGCAGGAAAAAGGGACAGTGAGGAGGAAACATTAATTATACAGGTGTGTGGGGTGGAAAAGGATCATGATATCTCTTTGTGAGATACTAGTTATTGGGAATTGTCTTACGTTTTATTGCCACCTCTGGGGCACTCTGATTAGAAATATTCTGTTACATGTATATCCGAACAAAAGGATAATACCATCTGAAATAAGAGCAATGTCATATCGGAAAAAGAGAATTGATATGGTGTGATGTTATGGCTCCACTATTGAATTCTAAGTGTTTAGCAGTCACTGTAAAGTTTGTAGCAAAGGAAGTTATATATCTACTTGAGTGGTCTCAACATTGTGGTATGGGAATAACTCTCTATCTCAACAATCCTGATCAGGTGCCGAGTGTATGAAGTGAAGCGGAGAAAAATATGTTTATGTGGTGGAATAAGAAGCATCTATGAGTATTTAGGGAGGAGTTAGGCTTGCTGAAAGGATTCAGGAGCATTATATTGTGTTAAGGAGCTGTAGCTAATAGATTGCACCAGAAAGGTACTACAGAGCCAATCAAGGCCTTGCAGTCATTGGCTCCTGTTGTTTTAGCGAGAAAGACAGGGGGCAGTTTGAGGATGTGTGCCAATTTAAGGGACCTTAACCAAAACTTCTGGGTGGCTCAGCACCCATTACACAATATAAATAAAATGTTGAGAGTTGTGGTGACTTATGCTTCAAGGGCTTTAGGCAGACTGAACACTAATAGCCAACGGAGGAAAAAGAAACCTTACCATGTTACTGGTCTTGATACATTTTATATAGTGCATTCACCATACTCCCCTGTTGCATTTGATCACCACAAAGGAAGCGAGAAAAGCAACACCCACATTTCAAGGTGACTTCTAGGTTTCAGGTGTTTGTATTTCACGTAGAATATGTTCCATATATCAGGATTGTTATGGCTGATAACCTGTCAGATGTTGCAAGGTTTGAGGATGTTGAGGGTGAGTGTGTGGTGGCAAATGAAGCGGATGTAGCTGCAAAGCATGTGTCCCATGAGAAGTGAGTAAGGGAAACTCAGTTGAATAATATGTTGTAGAAAACTAGAGGTTACATGCAGCTGGGATGGCCAAGGAAAAGGAATGTCAATAAAAAAAGGAGATTTATCAGAATGTCAAACTAGGGCTATTTTGGCAGGACACTGGTTTCAGGAGAAAATGATGTTGGTTGTCCAAGTACGGTTAAGGAAGAGGGTCATGGAGTTGGCTTACGATGGTCCACCATGAGTAGGAGTGCAGTACCATTAGTTACAGCCACAACCTAATGGCTTCTGTTAAGACTCCAGCCTCACTCCAACTGCCTGTCCGCCATGCTTCATCCCAGCACACAGACACCAAGTTTCCATGCATCACCACATTCTCAAAACATCCACACTCAGCATTCTGCATCATGTTTACTCAGACCCTGCTCATAGAGATGCATCACGTCACTCCCCCATGCCCTTTCTCTACAGACAAGACAAACCAGGCCTGCGATGCTAGTGCATCATCCTCTTTCGTTACCCACTGAACAGTTGTTAACTGTGCAGAAACAACAAGACAAACACTCCCATTTTCTCCATCTTCTAATAGCAATGCATGCATGCCCACAAAGACAATACAGTTACACTCCATCAAACTCTTTGTCTCTCACACACACACATAAGAAGTGTAGCACTGCACTCCATGACATCCAACACCCACACATACTATCTGTCCAAACAACCACAGCCAAATGCCAGAGGATAGCACCTAAACTGCGCACAGCACCATGCCACCCGAATGCTACACCGACAGCAGACAGAACGTCTCCCTCTCCTAACGCCATTCCACAAAAGCACAACAAACCAACTTTCTAGGATGCCATGTGAGGAAGCATCAAACACTGCACCCTACACTCATACCCTCTGAAGCCAGGTCAGATCTTCTCATCCATATGCAACAATAATATATTCCAGTATACGCAAGCTGAAACACAACAGTGTCACAGTCTATTCTGAGGATCCACACACTGACCCACACCACATAAGCTGTCCCGTGGACACTTGTATCTTCACCTACTCAACCAACTGACAGGCCACACGGTCTCAATAACTGTTGACACATATGGCAATAAATAAATAAATAATAATAAATAATCCACATTTGTAAAGTGCACAATCACCCGCAAGGGTCTCTAGGCGCTGGGGGCCGTCGGGAAGATTAAGCAAGCTATTGCCCAGAGTCACATGGTGCTGGGCTAACCTGCCGCCGGCGCTGGGGATCGAACCGTGATCCCCAGATTCCAGCGTCAGTCGCCCTGGCCGCGGCGCCACACCTCTCCCTCAATGAAATATGAAATAGCGCACAGGCACTCTGTTGCCAAAACATTTTGAAGCACAGTAAAGAGTCCCAAAAGTGTCGGAGAGCGGCTCAAGGCCTCATTTCATTGCCTAACTCTGAAAGTAATACTCCTTATTAGAACATTGGAATGTTGGGAGCTCCATTGAAAACAATGGAGTGCTCCGGGTTTATAATGGCTGGTATAAGCATGGAGCTCCAACATTCCTATATTTCTTTGTTCACAGCTCTGGCTGTGAACAAAGGCTTCAAGGAGCCTAAGGGGATTCCAATCCCCTCAGGCTCCCTCAAGGCTTTGTTCTTTTTTGTTAGAACATTCTACCCTCTAGTGGCAGAATGTTCTAATAGCCTTATAGCCCTTTGTAGCTGGGCTAAACCGGCTATTAAAGTCCCTCTCCTTTGTTAAAGGCCCGAGCCTTTGGCTCGGGCCTTTCCCGCTGGAGAGGGCCTTTGATAGCCGGGATAGCCCAGCTACAAAGGGCTATAATGCTATAATAGTAGTACTCTATGTATGCTGATGCCCCATGCTGGCGGTGTATGCATATGCTGCCCTAAGCTAGACCTTTCACATCACTGGGCTTCTCTCTAGCTCAACTAAGACCATCATCTCTCAACAACATCTCCCCACTGCCACCAGAGTCCTGCTCCAGCTCTGCATGGGTTCTTTTAAAAACTTGTCATCAAAATGTTGTAGTTGGTGGTCAGGGTCTTCAGTACTCCCGTAGACAAAGATGTCTTTATTTCATGTTAGGCCCATAGTTACAGCCACTCCCAGATAACTACTGTTAGGGCGTCATTCTCCCTTGAGCTGCCCATACGTGGCAGTCATCACACTAGCACATAGGCACCAGCATTCCATGCATCATCACATTCTCATATAATTCACACACAACATTAGACAGCATGGTTACACTGGTATGTAAAGCTCACAAAAGATTCCTTTCACCTGTAGAGTACCCCAGGGCTAACTTCTATTTTCTGAAATCTCTTCCTTATAAATGGAACCGCTTGGCGCTCTACTCACAGATAACAGCATCAACGTGCACCAATATGCAGATGATACACAACTCTATTTGAAAGTCTCCTCTGCTTCAGTTATCCAACGCCTCTAACATTGCTTGCATATCATCCAGACCTGGATGTCCAGTGCCTTCCTGAGTTACTTGCATTCGGCCCAGGGAGGGCCTGGCCTGGCGGTTTGGGCTGCACTGATCTCAATGGAGCAGGCTCAAGACTGATTTGCATTTAAATGGGTCCAAACTGAGGTGGCAAGGTGTGCGAAATAATGATGAATTGTAATGCGACCGAGTAATTTCCTCAGACATGGGTCCTGTGCATACTGTGCTTCTGGAAACAAACTGTACCTTCTGATGAGCCTTAATCAGGGTGAAACCGGTCCTGGGTTGCTTGCGTTCCAGTTCAGGAAGGATCCGGCCTGGCAGTTCGGGCTGGAGTGTTCCCAATGGAGCAAGTTAAAGACTCATTTGCATATGGCAGTGTCCAAACTAAGGTGGCATGGTGTGCAAATAACAATGGACTGGGATGCAGTCTCAGTCATTACCATTGGCCAAGATCAATTCAAGCATTCAAGTATTAAGCCCATCATGTTTTTTGTTTTTGTATAGTTCATGAGTACCTGAAGCTCAACCCAACCCAACAAGAACTATCAACAGGATACAGTATAAACCTGTCTCAATGGCATGAACCGTTGACCGCTTTGAACCCAAACTCTCACTGAATGCCAAATCACTTGGATTTACCATGGCCACCAACTACACCCTCGAGGGACACATTGCCATAAAGACAAAGACAGCCTGGTACCAGCTTTCCTTTCTAAAGAAAATCCATTTATTTCAGACCCGATTTCAGTACTGCTGTTCAAACCCTCAAGCTCTTGCATCTGAATGCTACTAATTCCCTACTTCATGGCCTCCCAGACACGACAACGGTACCCCGTAGGGCATCCTACATGCTGCAGCACGTCTCATTCAGGACCTAAACAAATACGATCATATTACTCCCCTTCTGATGGAGCTCCATTGCTCATCTTACAGGCCTACACCCAGCCGCGGCGGGCAGTGGGAGTACCTGCAGGGTGGTGACATGGGGATGGGGGAGGGGCCGGGTGGGCGGTAGTAATGTATGGATTACGGAGCTTCCCAGGTAAGTAAACATTTAAATAAATAAAATGAATTTCGTTGAGTGCACTGCATCCCCAAATGCGATACAGTGCGTGCAACGAAATTCATTTTATTTATTTAAATGTTTACTTACCTGTAAACTCCATAATCCATACATTACTATTCCCCACCCTGCCCCTCCCCACGTCACCGCCCTGCAGGTACTCCCACTGCCGGCCGTGGCTGCCTACACCTGTTGGAGTTTTTGCAGAGCCACTGAATCAAATCATTCGGTTTAACCCATTGTCATGCAGCACAGGCCTGCGCCACCTTCAAAACCAGCTGCATCGTTTACAAAGCTATCACGACCCGCACCCCTGCTTATCTTAAAGACAAGCTCACCATCTCTGATGGATCTCGCACACCCGAAGCACGGACACCATCATACTGAAAACTAAGAAGCGTAAAAAGGAAAACAAGACAACAGGCCTTTTCCATTAATGCACCCAGGATCTGACATAACATACCTGTATCCATCAGGACCACACCAATGCTGCTCCAATTCAGGAGAGAGTTTAAGACTGGCCTCTTTAAAGAACACTACATCACAAAGCATTAACCGTCCTCAAATGAGCTCCTGCTGCACGTATTCATTGTTTTTATGCTTGTGTTTGACCATCTACTGCCTTTTGGCTAATTTTGTGTTATACAAATGCTATATATATATACACATGCCTACTCAGCCCCTCAATACACTGATACATCATGTCAGTCACTCTTCTGCACAGGAGCAAACTCTAAAGTTTCGCACTTGTGCATTAGTGAATGACAAGGCTGTCATTTGAAACCATGACTTTCACCGGAGGTGATCATGTCTGGCTTTGAAGATGGGGAAAGGCACCCCCCTGCAGGTGGGTGACATATGTTACTGCACCTACCTACAGCGGGATTCCTGGGAGGCGCCTCTCACACACAACGGGCACACTGACTGTCCACTACCGGCAGTGCACCTCCCAACAGGTTCTTTGCCCCTATGCCTGTGTCTGGAAGCCAGCATGGGCGCATAGGCAATATGTTCCATAACTTGCATGGGCCCATGCCTCGATGCAAATGAGGGAATGTCCCTTAGTGATCTGCATTATAAAACTGGAAGCACAAACATCTATATCCCTTTTATAATGTCAAAGTGCACCAGGGATGCAAGAAGCAAGCGCAAATGCCGGTTGTGCTCCCGGGCAGTGTCTGTAATGCTGCCCCATGTGTGATCTGCAGGACAGGAGTTCGAATCCTAGTGAGCACAACTCTGACTTTCCTTCTTCCAAAATTAATACATTGAGTACCACTAAAAAGGACATTGGTAACACCAGTGGTTACATTCAATCAATCAATCAATCAATCAGGGGATTTGTAAAGCGCACTACTTACCCGCTAGGGTCTCAAGGCGCTTAATTAGAAGTGGCAACACCGTGTTATCAAAAACAATGTAAAATCCAAGAAAACCCTCAGTGAAAGGCTGGCAAGAACTTTCATGACCTTGGGTCCTAGGTCTCTGCAAGGGAAGTTCAGCAGAATTTACTCGTTCTTTTCCTCACTGGAAGTAGGGATCTTTGTGAGCCCTGCAGCTATTAAGAAAGGTGGCCATCTCTTAGTTTGCTGGTGCATTCTAATGACTGATAAAAGGAAAATTCATGGATTATTTTGCTGATAAATACATTTATGATTTAATTCCACCCAATCCAAGCTGCGATATTCTGATCGTCGCCATGTCTCATCCACAAGTTATCGTATGTGAGCATGAGTGATGGCGCGGGCACCAAGGCACTAGGGTCCTCGTGCCCTCCAATCACAATAAAATTACTGCTGAAATGAGCTCTGTTGGGAGCCCTGCACATGGACTCCTTTCATGCAATACAGGCAGCTTGTAGGTGACCCCTTCAACGGTGTATACATTGGGGGCCTCTGCAGAAGGGAAAGGGCTTAGCTCCAGTGCAGGGCAGACTGAAGTGAGCTGGGCTGATCGCCCTTCTGGCCAGCTTTGCTAATGAAAGACTTGGGAATGCTTGCCCAGCTTGGTCTATCCACAGCGGTAACCTCTCAACAAAGGGGCAATGCCATTCTACCCGGCCAGGGTTAAAGGGAAGACATGCCCTCTCCTGCCAGCTCTAACTTCCGGAAGGTGCCAATGTCACGTCATAAAAAACTATAACTTTAGGTCACAATGCATACCATGTCATGGTATTCTACCAGTCATCCAGCAGTACAATATTCATGTAGGATTGTAATATCGCAGGACATAAGTACCTTGTTCTAAATATTGTTTGCAATAATATTGCTCCACTGAGTGTGGACTTCCTATTATTACTCAGAAGAGGTGATACCTTTGTAATTCTTTTTAGGACACCGTATGTTTGTCAGACGACATTTAGGAAATGATATTCAGGCTGCACAACTTTTGTGACAATCAAGTCTCCAGGACAATATGGGTTCATCAGTAAATTCTACACAAATTAGCTTTACTTGTTTACTAAACGGGGCACTTAAGAGTCTATTCTGAGTTCTACATAGCACCCATATTGAAATATTTCTAAATAAAACATAGTATTTGGGTGAGCAGGTTTCTTCTAAGTATTTGCAACATCTTCTGTCAGAGCCTCTTTAAACAGAGAGTTGTTTGAGACATATTTGGTAATGGGATAGATATGGTGCAGGTCACCCAGTGTGGTACATGATTAAAAAGCAATACATACATCGGCACACAGAGCGCTTTAAGAAAAGGAGTTGGTTTAATAACTATGTGATAGCTCCATCTACAACATATAGCTCACAGTGACATGCTTCTCAAAGCATGACAATGTTTCAGAATATCTTCACCCACAATAGTCAGCATTGCGGTTCTATGCACACACACCGAGTAGAGAGCTATAGGTTCCTAGTTATTGCATTGCACATGCTTGTGTTTCCACTTACTTGGACACGGTGGCATGAATCAAGAGGGGGTGGGGAGGGAGGGGTGGTTTCAACAGGCCAAGTTTCCCCACCGCCTGGAATGGGACACTTGTTGGGGTGATCATGTTGTTGCAGTCGTTGCAGACACTTGTTGGGGTGATCATGTCGTTGCAGTCGTTGCAGACACTTGTTGGGGTGATCATGTTGTTGCAGACACTTGTTGGGGTGATCATGTCGTTGCAGACACTTGTTTGGGTGATCATGTCGTTGCAGACACTTGTTTGGGTGATCATGTCGTTGCAGACACTTGTTTGGGTGATCATGTAGTTGCAGACACTTGTTGGGGTGATCATGTCGTTGCAGACACTTGTTTGGGTGATCATGTCGTTGCAGACACTTGTTTGGGTGATCATGTCGTTGCAGTCGTTGCAGACACTTGTTGCGGTGATCATGTCGTTGCAGTCGTTGCAGACACTTGTTTGGGTGATCATGTCGTTGCAGTCGTTGCAGACACTTGTTTGGGTGATCATGTCGTTGCAGTCGTTGCAGACACTTGTTGGGGTGATCATGTTGTTGCAGTCGTTGCAGACACTTGTTGGGGAGATCATGTTGTTGCAGTCGTTGCAGACACTTGTTTGGGTGATCATGTCGTTGCAGACACTTGTTTGGGTGATCATGTCGTTGCAGTCGTTGCAGACACTTGTTGCGGTGATCATGTCGTTGCAGTCGTTGCAGACACTTGTTTGGGTGATCATGTCGTTGCAGTCGTTGCAGACACTTGTTGGGGTGATCATGTTGTTGCAGTCGTTGCAGACACTTGTTGGGGAGATCATGTTGTTGCAGTCGTTGCAGACACTTGTTGGGGTGATCATGTCGTTGCAGACACTTGTTTGGGTGATCATGTCGTTGCAGACACTTGTTTGGGTGATCATGTAGTTGCAGACACTTGTTGGGGTGATCATGTCGTTGCAGACACTTGTTTGGGTGATCATGTCGTTGCAGACACTTGTTTGGGTGATCATGTCGTTGCAGTCGTTGCAGACACTTGTTGGGGTGATCATGTCGTTGCAGTCGTTGCAGACACTTGTTTGGGTGATCATGTCGTTGCAGTCGTTGCAGACACTTGTTGGGGTGATCATGTTGTTGCAGTCGTTGCAGACACTTGTTGGGGAGATCATGTTGTTGCAGTCGTTGCAGACACTTGTTTGGGTGATCATGTCGTTGCAGACACTTGTTTGGGTGATCATGTCGTTGCAGTCGTTGCAGACACTTGTTGGGGTGATCATGTCGTTGCAGTCGTTGCAGACACTTGTTTGGGTGATCATGTCGTTGCAGTCGTTGCAGACACTTGTTGGGGTGATCATGTTGTTGCAGTCGTTGCAGACACTTGTTGGGGAGATCATGTTGTTGCAGTCGTTGCAGACACTTGTTGGGGTGATCATGTTGTTGCAGTCGTTGCAGACACTTGTTGGGGTGATCATGTTGTTGCAGTCGTTGCAGACACTTGTTGGGGTGATCATGTTGTTGCAGTCGTTGCAGACACTTGTTGGGGTGATCATGCCATTGCAGTCTTCCTTCTACTTAAATTGAGGCTCTGTGGCAATAGCCAGGTGTGCAAATCTGCGCTATACCAAGAAGTTGTTATATTTGCTTCTTTGACAGGGTGCTCGTGGCTCAAAGGGTTTCATTAGAGGGGTTTGCCTTGCAGTGCCTTTTTGTGGCATTGATCAAGAATCCTGCAGATGAAGTTCGCCTCCCATTGGTCAAAAATCTCGTCCGGAGTAGGCCTGCGCAGACCTGGCTGTAAACCTTATGTAGAGAGCTCGCACCTTGTCTGGATGGCCCTTGCAGCTGAGACAGAATGTCTGACACGAATGACTCTGCTCCAGCCCCACCAGCTTCAGACCGACACTATTGTTTTAAGACTTCAACCAAGTCCTTCCTTCCATGCCGTTTAGCCTATGGCTTTTGTTGGGATCCATGATCAGATAAACTGACTCTGTCCAGTCCCATTAGGCCTCATGGAGGAAATTATCTTTTGTGGAAATCACCAAGAATTCTTTGTGTGCCCAGTCGTGCCCTGCTTGGCATTCCCTTGTTGCACCACAGACTATACAGCTTCTTTTAGATCTGAACTTGAATTATGCGTAAAGACTGCATGTTTTGGTTAGCTTTTTATTTTTTGCCAGATACCTTCTTTACCCAGCAATGGCACTTTTTGTCAGCCACGTCAGAAATTGATGCAGGGTTCAGACCATCGTATTGAAGTGGGGCCCTTTGTAGGGAAATGAGAAATTTGCATAATTTCCTTTCAAAACAAATACGAACCGTTTGGGGGAAAATGATATAAACATGCGAATCCTTCATTTAGCACTGTATTGCGCAAAAAAAAACCCACTAATGCCTCGAGCAACAGCCGCATGTGTTCTGGCCGTTTTCGTTTCGTTGTAACATTTGGCCAAGAATGGCATGTAATTATGCAACATGACTCATGTCATCATTTCGGGAACACGAAATTCCTGAAATGATAACAATTACGCCTGCATAATTTACATTTCTCCTGGGCCTAGACCTGTGTAGGAGAGGAGAACCTGTTTCAAAGTTTACAAACATATCTTAGGGAAAGAGAAACTCGGTAGATCAGTGTCTGGTGCCATTTACTGAAATCAGCATGTTAGCTCTTTTGTCATTAATAAAAACGGTAGCTTTGTTTTTAATTTATCTAAATACATAGGTTACAACACAGGTGTGGGATCCCTCAGAAGGCAAAGGCTCTCTGTTGCCCTCTTTCATATATGCATACCTCACTTTGATATACGCATACCTCACTTTGATATACGCATACCTCACTTTGATATACACATACTTCACTTTGATATGCGCATACCGCATTTTGATATATGCATACCTCACTCTGATATACACATACTTCCATTTGATATACGCATACCTCACCTTTATATATGAATATCTCACTTTGATATGCATATCTCTGTTTGATATATGCATACCTCACTTTGATATACACATGTGTCACTTTTATATACGCATACCTCCATTTAATAAAAGCATACCTCCATTTAATAAACGAATACCTCACATTGATATACGCATACCTCATTTTGATATATGCATACCTCACTTTGATATACACATACTTCCATTTTATAGATGCATACCTCACTTTTATATATGCATATCTCACTTTGATATATGCACACCTCACTTTGATATATGCATACCTCACTTTGATATACACGTCACTTTTATATACGCATACCTCCATTTAATAAACGCATACCTCCATTTAATAAATGAATACCTCATTTTGATATATGCATATCTCACTTTGATATTTGCATATTCCACTTTGATATATGCATGTATCACTTTGATATACGCATATCTCACTTTGATATGTGCATATCTCACTTTGAGATATGAATATCTCACTTTGATATGCTCTTACGTCACTTTGATATACGGATACTTCCATTTGATATATACATACCTCACTTTTATATACGCATTTCTCACTTTGATATATGCATACCTCACTTTGATATACACGTCACTTTTATATACGCATACCTCCATTTAATAAACACATACCTCCATTTAATAAACAAATGCTTCACTTTAAAATATGCATATCTCACTTTGATATATGCATATCTCACTTTGAGATATGCATATCTCCCTTTGATATACGCATATCTCACTTTGATATCTGCATATCTCACTTTGATATGTGCATATCTCACTTTGAGATATGAATATCTCACTTTGATATGCGCATACGTCACTTTGATATACACATACTTCCATTTGATATATGCATACCTCATTTTTATATACGCATATCTCACTTTGATATATGATTACCTCACTTTGATATATGCATACCTCACTTTGATATACACATGCCACTTTTATATACACATACCTCCATTTAATAAACGCATACCTCCATTTAATAAACAAATACCTCACTTTGATATATGCATATCTCACTTTGATATACGCATATCTCACTTTGATATATAATGACCTCACTTTGATATATGCATACCTCACTTTGATATACACATGTCACTTTTATATACACATACCTCCATTTAATAAACGCATACCTCCATTTAATAAACAAATATCTCACTTTGATATATGCATATCTCACTTTGATATACGCATATCTCACTTTGATATATGCATATCTCACTTTGAGATATGTATATCTCAATTTGATATATGCATATCTCACTTTGATATACACATATCTCACTTTGATGGATGCATATCTCACTTTGATATGTGCATATCTCACTTTGATATGCGCATAAGTCACTTTGATATACAGATGCCTCGTTTTGAAATACACATACCTCCATTTGCAAAATGCATACCTCATTTTTGATATACTCATATCTCACTTCGATATATGCACACCTCACTTTGATATAAGCATGCCTCACTTTTATATAAGCATACCTCATTTTGATATACACATACCTCCATTTGATATACGCATATCTCATTTTTGATATAAGCATATCTAACTCTGATATATGCATACCTCACTTTGATATACAAATGCCTCTTTTTAAGCATCATTCTCAGGTTGAGACCGACACGCAGCTCTGAATATTGCACTAACGCTCTTAGCTTTCAATCTCACTGCGGGCAGGGGGAGGGGCGGATAACTGGTGCTTTTTAGTCTGTAATGCTTAAATGGAATAAGCCTTCAAAACACACAATATCTCTCTCTGTCCATCTCCTCACTCCATATCTCTCTCTCTTGCTTCCATTTTTTTCTTGGCTGATCTCCCTCTCCCTTTCCTTTTTGTTTAAGACACAGCCCCACCCTTATCCTCCTTCCACCAGACAAGACAAACAATAAAATAAACCAAGAATGTACTTTTTAAAATCCGGATAAACAAATATAAGCCATGAAGAAACCCTGGGTCAACATTTTTCCAATGTGATTCATGCAACTGCAAACAGTACAACTACACTCAGGCTGTAAATAGTGCACTACTTGTACCACAAGTTTAGTGTAGCTAGACTCACGGAATGCAGACACTTTACTCTTTGTGTCATGTTCTAGGAACAGGCATATTAGACTGCCACATGTGATGACTTTACTCTATTGGGCCGGTGTGTCATCCCATTAGGTTGTCGAGAACTCCAACACTCCTTCTAGCCAGACCTAACAAACTTTCATCACATCCAAGATGCCACTTTGGAATTGCTGAGTAGAAACCATGAGTATTTTCTAAAGGCATGGATACTGCATGGATACTGCCTACTGTAGAAATGCTTCTGATGAACAAGGAAAGAAATGGGAGAGAAATTACGGTTGCAACGTGAGAAAAACTATTACAAGACCCAGATTCCAGCTACATCTGCTAGGCAGAATGACACCAAAAATGTCTAGTAGGACTCACAAGCTCTTCTCATGCTACCAAAGGCGAACAAGCACCAATTGGGACAGCCCTAGACAGAACACGGGACAGAGCTCGCACAGGCATGTACTCTATGGACACGTGAGGATGAGAGATGAAGCGTATGGTAAGATGCTGTCCTCGGCCTGCTCCGTCTTACCCTTAATAATAATAATAATAATATCCACATTTGTAAAGCGCACAATCACCCGTTAGGGTCTCTAGGCGCTGGGGGCCGTCGGGAAGATTAAGCAAGCTATTGCCCAGAGTCACATGGTTCTGTCCTCACCCCTCCATGCAAGATGAATATTTTTCCAAGACTCTAGGGACATTTTCTACTTTACATATGGAGGCATTCTCCTGAACTTCTAGAATTTCCTCCCAGGCAACTTCCACTTTCATTATAAGTTGTGATGTATATATATATATTCTCTAGCAGATTGAAGGTCTGATTTAGTAATACAATAGCAGGATTGTGCACAATTATAATGAAATGTAATATTTTATTATTATATTTATGTATTACATATATTTATTTATTTATATATTTTATATATAGTTATATTGTATTTAGATCTTGTTGCAAAAAGATAAAAGAAATGTCCTATGTATTTATACGGACAGAGTGACTCTCAAAGGGAACTATCACCGAAAATAGGAACCAGGATGTATATGAGTATCTCAATGGCTATCCGAAATTATGGACACAGCAACAATAATTCAAAAAACCGAATGTTTAAAAATTCAAAATACTATAAAGATAGTGTCCCTTTTAATGCACATTATTGCACATATGTATTTTTTCTATATCTATTGTGGTGTGTGATCACGTGGTGTAAGCAACATGCATAAAAAATGGCGTTTCTTATTTCTGTTTGTGTGACCAAGGGCAAGTGGTGCCTGCAACGCGTAACCAGGAGAACAAATAAAATCAAGATTTGCCTGCAGTTCCGGTGGGTTGTAATCCTTTGTAGCTGAAGCAGTGTTTTTGACTGGCGCTGTGAGCGAGTGAAGGACGCGGATGATTTTTCATATATATATATATATATATATATATTACCTACTGGCGGTCGCCAGTAGGTATATATAGTTAGGATTTTTTCTCTATGGGATTTTTGAAAATTCTATGTCTAATAACTTTGGCGTTTGTGGACGGAATTGGCTGAAATTTTCAGGAAAATGGCACATTTTGTTTCTGAGCAGCCCTTGAAAATTTGGGGGGGGTTTGTCAAGGGGGGGCCGAGAAAAAAGGGGGGTCCCAAAACGTGTTTTTAACATTGAGTTTTCCATAGGGCGGTTGGCCTCACTTTTAGCCCGAACGGCTGAATGGATTTGCACGAAACTTGGCAAAATTGTAGGGACTGGTAGCCCGATGTGCCTTTTGTAGGTCTCAATATATGTGCTCCAGTCGATTTTGAGAAATTAACGTTTAAAAAAAGATATATATCTGTAACAGCGGACCTGACAGCGTCCCAGGACGCGTACTTTTCGCGCAACGGAGCTTTGTGAAGCGAAGCTGATTGGTTCTCTGGCGTCTGTCAACATTCCAAAAAGTCCGTAGCGGCCGCCATCTTGTCTCTCGGTAGGATCGAGAGACAAGAGGAGGCCAAAACAAAGGGGGAAATAACTATAAGGGGGCATAGTAGATCCTCGCTGACCCCCTAGGTTTGATGTGGAGGTTTTAAAAGGGCCCCGCGGGGCAAAAAAAATAAATAATAATAATAATCGAACGGCTGAATGGATTTGCACGAAACTTGGCAAAATATTAGGGACTGGTAGCCCGATGTGCCTTTGCTAGGTCTCAATATATGTGCTCCAGTGGATTTTGAGAAATGAACGTTCAAAAAAAGATATATATCTGTAACAGCGCTCCGCTTCGCGTAACGGAGGTTTGCGAAGCTGATTGGTCATTCTGTCACTGGGCTATAGTTGGGCTACATCTGGCTGATATTTGGGCTACATTTGTTTTTTTTTTGTCTCTGGCGGCCATCTTTGGGCTACATTGGGCTACATTGGGCTTCATTGGGCTACATTGGGCTACATTTGGGCTCCAACATATATATAGGCCAATGTAGCCCAATATATATTTTTCAAAGTTAATTTTCGTAAAAACCACTGGAGCATATATCTTGAGACATAGCAAAGGCACATCGGGCTACCAGTCCCTACAATTTTGCCAAGTTTCGTGGAAATCCATTCAGCCGTTCGAGCTAAAAGTGAGTCCAACCGCCCTATGGAAATGAAGGAAATGAATGGGTAATTTGTAATTAGCAAATAGCTAATCGCAAACTAGGAATGGTAAAGAATCGCTATTTATTCCTTAAAGTTCGCTATTTAGGAAATGCAAAAAACTTTGATGATACATATGGCGGTTCATCTCTAACAAGATAAGAAGCATAGGGATAGATTTATGATGACTGGCGCATCACCAGGGATGTGTTAGTCATTCTGTGCCGCTGTTCCGTCACCTATGGTGTGCTGCATTTACAATGCGGCGCATCATGGGGCAAAAACAGCACAGATGCGTGATGTATCTGTGCCGTAAAGGTGGCGCATTGCTGGAGTTGTATCGCAAGTGTGATGAAGCTCTAGCAAGGGTCGGGGGTGCCCCTGTCGCAGGGTTTCTGTTCTCACACAGAACTGTGGACAGAGGATTGGAACCTCGGCGAATTAGGGTGTCCCAAAACTCACGTTAGTAATCAAAAACCCCTTAGCAAGCTAGGTACAGTGTCACATTGGATATAACAAACTCTCAATGTTTAGACAATCCAGAATATGAACTTATAGTACCTCAGGATACGTGGAACTCATGAACAGTCGGTCGTTATATATTTCTTAGAAACCAGAACATGGAGTTAAGAAGAACACATGTGTATTTGAAATGTTTATTTACTAATGCCGTCTTCTCAGGCGTAGTATCTTAGATAATACAAGTACACATATTATCAGTAGCAAAATTACCAGCATAGTTTCTAGTACATAAAAAGCGAATGGTGATAGTATGTTAACATGCTGTAAATGAATAAGAGTTAGCAACACTTATAAGCAGCCGCGGGCCGTGGAGGGAGTTACGGTGAGGCAGGGAGGCGGGGAGGGGGAGAAGCAGGGTGGAGAATACAAGTACACATATTATCAGTAGCAAAATTACCAGCATAGTTACTAGTACATAAAAAGCGAATGGTGATAGTATGTTAACATGCTGTAAATGAATAAGAGTTAGCAACACTTATAAGCAGCCGCGGGCCGTGGAGGGAGTTACGGTGGGGCAGGGAGGCGGGGAGGGGGAGGGGCAGGGTGGAGAGGGCTCCACCCTGCTTCTCCCCCTCCCCGCCTCCCTGCCTCACCGTAACTCCCTCCACGGCCCGCGGCTGCTACTTTAGTGTCTTAGATTTGAAGGAATCACATCAGCATACACCAGCTCTCTCTTCATGTGAACCGCATCAAGTGTTGTGTATGTGTGTTCGGCAAAGTAATATAAAACCCGCCTCATGCCCAGAATTGGCAGAAGTTGCACTTATGTTATGAGTATGAAGTCGTTTAGATCAGACCTCATAACAATTCTGTATCGTGTTGTTCTTGAAACTTTAGCACTCGCTGTACAGATATAGTTTAACAAGCAAAGCAGATAGTAGAGCAATAACATATTATTCTCATGTAAACCACGATGAACTACTAGGTTGAAAGCTAAAGCAACAACTAAGTGTCGTGTGCAGAAGTTGCAAAAAAGGAAAAATGGCGTTTAAACCGGTAATGAGCCCATGCTAACTTAACACGGTGTAAAGATATCCAGGACCTAGATGACACCTCCCCATGATCCGGAAACGAACTGAATAAGATAATAGAAGTGCCATCTCATGAGAGCAGATTGCAAGTTTATATGTGGACGGTCCGCAAGGTAAAGCATTAAAAACTAGGAAAATTTAATGCTAAAGAAAAATAAAACAGCCAAGTACTTTATCGAGTCTTAAGCCAATAGGCAAGGTAAATAATAAAAACTTGACAAATAAGTCAATGAATTGTCAATGAAATGCTAGTACTCAGCATATCAAACATGAAAAAGATCTATGACATAACTGTGTATGCAAAATAAGCTGCAACAGCCTCCAATAGGAAGTCACCGTCTTCATCCGAAAACAGTTCAGCCATCCAATTTAAAAGCGGAAAAGAACATACGTGCTCTCCCAGCACCGGATCCTCTATCACCATCAGAGGACAGCTCGGTGGGTTTTCAACAAAGCTCTGTTCCAAGAAAGACTGTGCTGCCGCCAGTAAATTCCAGGGACCAATTAGTCCATGCATCAATGCCACAGCCATAATCCTTTCGCCAGGACAAACCAACTCGTGAGTAATGATAGGAGTCATCAGCTGATTAAAGTCGACGTCAGGAGAAACCGGTCCGCAGAGACACAAATCAATGGCCCAATCGAAATCACAGGTCAGGCAGTGAAATACAGGCTGGACACAGGTGAAGTAGGAGAATCAAAAAGATAATCCATATGCCGTGCTTAATATCGCCAACGGCATTGTGCCATAATATTCTAGCATGCGATTGCGGAACAGTGTCAGCAGCTGCAGGGCGGGAGGTTGCATAGGAGGGACATCCATATTTAAAAATGTAAAAAAGCACAAGAGCGTCCGCTGGTAATGCAAGTAAAAATGGCAATCCACGAAGCAGAGTGGAGAAAATAGAATGAAAGAAAGCAGGGATGACTCCAAAGATTTTCTCAAATGAAGTCACGAGACCACTGGTAACAACTTTAAAAAAGTGCGCCAGGGCCTTTGTGGAGGATGCGTTAAAGATAGTCCGAACCATCTTGCTGAAATTGAAAGGCAAATCTGAATTGAAAAGGGTCTGCACCTCTGTACGGGTGTTCGCTATGTGAAGCACGAAAGTTTCACGGGCCGAACTCAAGGCCACCTCTCTCTGAGACAAAAGAGCTCTTATTCTTGCCATGCCGTTGAAATCTGCTCCCAAGGTTGGTATTTGTGGCCAGATTGAAAACTCCCTATGTTCATGTGTGGGAGGAAATAGAACATTTCTGCAGCAAATAACCCGTTCACTTACTGTTACGATAAAAGGAATACTTTTAATTAACCCAGAACAATCTTCATTATTGAGCATCAAATAACTACCATTTTCCAACAATTTGAACGTGGGGATGATAGCAGGAACTGGCGTGCCTTGCAACACGCAAGCCATATTTGGTCGGTGTTTGTTGCATGAACCGTGTAACTGTATGTGCCTACACATTAGTGAATGATCTGGCGTCTCAGTGCATTCCTCTCCATTCAGATAAACTTCTTGATCATCTTTGAAACATCTGTATGTGTATGGAAGCGACCAGACCTCATGAAGAAAAGCACTACCTAAAGGGTCATAACGACCTATTGGTATATATTTCATACAATTTGAAAACTTATATAAAGCAAAAGGCAGCGTTATTAAACCGTGGATAAGGCACGTTGCCAAAAAACCCGCAATCCTCTGCTGATGATGTCACTGAGCATGTCATGAATGATGTAATATGTGACATCATCAGCAGTGGATTACGGGTAATAGTATCTCTAGTTTACTCCCCTATAGCTGTCTTTCTTTTAACATAAGTGTCTGTTTCCTTCCCTTATACTTACTGTTTTTGGTTCGCTTCCAGTTCGCGTACCGGCGAGCGAACTGGGAAGCGAACTAAGAGAAATAGAGGTTGGCACAGTTCCAAATATTGTACCAATTTTTTAATAACGGGGAGGTAGTTCTGAAAAGAACTTTTTTTTTTATTGTTTTTGTTGTTTTATATTTTTTTTTATTATTTTTCGGAACATTTTTTTACTTTTTTTGAATTTTTCTGAACAGTTTTATATTTTTTTGGGTTTTTCTTGGAGGGGGCAATGAAAACGATTCATTGTAAAGGGCTCAACAGGAGCAACAAAACAAAAAAAAAGTATTTATTATTTTGGGCGTTTCGTACAAACTTGCATATGATAGTCAATAGCTCTGTTGATCAGAGTGATGCTTCTTTCTCCGTAGCAAATGAATCCATCGCAAAATACGCAGATGTGTTTTACTTCACCAAATCTCATTTGTATATTTGGCACCATCTCCCTGCCCTCTGGTCCCGTTACTTCCGGTACAACAGATCTTCTGGCCATAATAGGGAGATTATCTAGGTCGTTCCGAAACTGTGCAGCACTGTAGTTGTTAGGATGCCACCTAGTCATATGGCGATGCATTGTGTAGTTTCCGAAACTGTATTTTTTCTCGGTTCCTCTGGACAGTCTATCTTGACATATAAGGCAAGTTACGTATCTTGCATTTACTTTTTTCTGACCTTTGGGAATTTCAAAAAATTGCCAAATGAAGTTTTCTTTCCGGTGAGACGTCCTGGGCTCCTCAGGCAAAAACTGCCTCTCTTCCTGCTCTTCCTCGTCTTCCTCTTGTTCCTCTTCTTGCTGAATTATAACTTGAGCAGGTGGTCCACTCTTCCTTGGATGTGGTGGAGGTGGTGGGGAAGCACCAGCTGAAGCTACTAAAGAAGCCATTGCTCAGTGATCACAAAGGGTCTTTCTCTCACAATGATGAAAGTCAGAGTGAGGAAAGAAGGAGGGATTTTCATCATTTGGGAAAAACAAGAGTTCTCAACCAATGAAAAGTGTTCATTTTAGATTATATGACCTAGTCTTACATCATTAGGAAACCAAAAGTGAAATGAACCAATGAAAAGTGTTATTACCAAGCCACATGACCTGCTGTGTTTACGTTAAGCACTTTGCAGGGCCTCCCGGTTTGCTTCCAGAAACCTGCGCTTTGCGACTCGCTTCGCGTACCAGTTCGCTAACGTAGCACGTCATATGACGTATCACGCGACAACGTGAAACGTCATGCGGACGGGAGGCGTCACGATGTTGTTTTCTAACGCGGCACTTACGGTAAAGAAACGTTTACCGGCTCGCGGTCTATTTCGCGGCATCAAGGTCAGCTAACGGGAAGCTTCCCGATTCGCGAAGCGGGAACGAAGAAAAAAAAATATTTTAAAAAAAAATTATTCATAAACATATAAAATATATTTTTGGATTTAAAGAAGAATACATTTTACAGCTACAGATATTAGCTGTTAAAAAACCAATGAAATTCACTGAAAAAACCATAGGTTATAGACCATATATAGTTAGGAATTAGCATTTACAAAACCTTGAAAATTCACTGAAAAAACCATAGGTTATAGACCATATATAGTTAGGAATTAGCATTTACAAAACCTTATTTTACTCACACAAAACCATTGAAATTCCATATATAGTTAGTTGCACTAACTATATATCGCGCATCCGCAATCCACTGCTGATGATGTCACATATTACATCATTCATGACATGGTCAGTGACATCACTGATGACATCACTGATGACATCTCAAATGACATCACTGATGACATCTCATTTGACATCAATGACCACATCACTGATGATATCATTCATGTGACAATACAATGCATCTCCTCACATTTTAATATAACCTCTGTTACAACCAGTGTTAAATACAGAGTATAATTTTTGAAACCATTGACACACCAATACTAGTTACTACATACGCACTCACTGATTCCTACGTCTACACACACATTCACTCATTCATCCATACAATCATTCATACATACAATCACTCATCTTTACAACACTATCATATGCACTCATACACCTATACAGACATTTACACTCTGTTGCTCATCCATGGAGTTACTCACACACCTAGTCAGTCATGCAAAGAATCAATCACACCTCCATTTTCTAATCTATACAGTTAAACATAGAGCACCTTACATTTTCAAACATATACTAACACATACTTACTCTCTTATACAATCACTGATACAAGTACACATTGATCTGCACAGAGTCACACACCTCCCAACCAGCCACACACACACTCAGTCTCCCATACAAATACTTGGCCAACCAATCAATAACCCATATAGCCACTCATATAGCTACTGATCAACACATGCAGCAGCTTGCACAACAACAGACATACTGATGCAAAGTTTCACACAGTTTAGTCACTAACCTATGCATTCAGTAGGACGCATTTAATCACTCACTCATACAGTCAACCACGCACCTACTAAAACCTTCATTCAGACACTTATACATCTACTCATTCTTCAATATGTAAAACATATTTTAACTTTACAGAAACATACAGTCACTGGATGTTGTCATCAGTGATGTCATTTGAGATGTCATCAGTGATGTCATCAGTGATGTCACTGACCATGTCATGAATGATGTAATATGTGACATCATCAGCAGTGGATTGCGGATGCGCGATATATAGTTAGTGCAACTAACTATATATGGAATTTCAATGGTTTTGTGTGAGTAAAATAAGGTTTTGTAAATGCTAATTCCTAACTATATATGGTCTATAACCTATGGTTTTTTCAGTGAATTTTCAAGGTTTTGTAAATGCTAATTCCTAACTATATATGGTCTATAACCTATGGTTTTTTCAGTGAATATATATATATATATCGACAAACCATCCCTCGAAAAGAAGAACGCAGAGGCCAAGGGGATTTCAGGTCAGACAGCTGGTTTTATTCCTCACTTCTGCAATGGCGGCGAATGCATTTCGGCATTTTGTAGCCTTCCTCAGCGCCCAACAAAGCAGCATGTCCTGTCACGAAATGTTCCTTCCTGTTAAAATAAATGTTCCAGCACCTGGCGCTCCACCCCCTAATGCAGTCGACACATCCTGTTGGAGTTCGTTACCATACCGGACTCCAACTCCCAGAAGGCACTGTACCGGCACAATTGGGTCGATGGCGTGGGGGAGTGAGGCAGACAGTAGGTCCCGGCTGGCTAACAGGTAGGTGGTGATAGGTTCAATGCCCTGGAGTGAGGGAAGGTCACCAGCCGTAGTCCTTGGTCCCCTTTGAACCGCTGCAGCCAGCACAACCCAGGCAAACTGATGGGTCGGGGCAGTCAATGCGGACTGTATCGCCCCTTCAAAGTAAAATACCCTGCTTGTCCCAACAATGACCTGTGTCTTCTGGCGGTCGTCGGAGACTATCGATTCCTCGATGCAGTGTTGAAGCTGCAAGCAGCTAAGCGCCAGTTTGCTCTCCGAGACTCCTTAGCGCAGCGGGGCCATCCGTACTGTGTCTCTGGCAGGCACAGAAAATATCGACAAACCATCCCTCGAAAAGAAGAACGCAGAGGCCAAGGGGATTTCAGGTCAGACAGCTGGTTTTATTCCTCACTTCTGCAATGGCGGCGAATGCATTTCGGCATTTTGTAGCCTTCCTCAGCGCCCAACAAAGCAGCATGTCCTGTCACGAAATGTTCCTTCCTGTTAAAATAAATGTTCCAGCACCTGGCGCTCCTCCCCCTAATGCAGTCGACACATCCTGTTGGAGTTCGTTACCATACCGGACTCCAACTCCCAGAAGGCACTGTACCGGCACAATTGGGTCGATGGCGTGGGGGAGGGAGGCAGACAGTAGGTCCCGGCTGGCTAACAGGTAGGTGGTGATAGGTTCAATGCCCTGGAGTGAGGGAAGGTCACCAGCCGTAGTCCTTGGTCCCCTTTGAACCGCTGCAGCCAGCACAACCCAGGCAAAATGATGGGTCGGGGCAGTCAATGCGGACTGTATCGCCCCTTCAAAGTAAAATACCCTGCTTGTCCCAACAATGACCTGTGTCTTCTGGCGGTCGTCGGAGACTATCGATTCCTCGATGCAGTGTTGAAGCTGCAAGCAGCTAAGCGCCAGTTTGCTCTCCGAGACTCCTTAGCGCAGCGGGGCCATCCCTACTGTGTCTCTGGCAGGCACAGAAAATATCGACAAACCATCCCTCGAAAAGAAGAACGCAGAGGCCAAGGGGATTTCAGGTCAGACAGCTGGTTTTATTCCTCACTTCTGCAATGGCGGCGAATGCATTTCGGCATTTTGTAGCCTTCCTCAGCGCCCAACAAAGCAGCATGTCCTGTCACGAAATGTTCCTTCCTGTTAAAATAAATGTTCCAGCACCTGGCGCTCCTCCCCCTAATGCAGTCGACACATCCTGTTGGAGTTCGTTACCATACCGGACTCCAACTCCCAGAAGGCACTGTACCGGCACAATTGGGTCGATGGCGTGGGGGAGTGAGGCAGACAGTAGGTCCCGGCTGGCTAACAGGTAGGTGGTGATAGGTTCAATGCCCTGGAGTGAGGGAAGGTCACCAGCCGTAGTCCTTGGTCCCCTTTGAACCGCTGCAGCCAGCACAACCCAGGCAAACTGATGGGCCGGGGCAGTCAATGCGGACTGTATCGCCCCTTCAAAGTAAAATACCCTGCTTGTCCCAACAATGACCTGTGTCTTCTGGCGGTCGTCGGAGACTATCGATTCCTCGATGCAGTGTTGAAGCTGCAAGCAGCTAAGCGCCAGTTTGCTCTCCGAGACTCCTTAGCGCAGCGGGGCCATCCGTACTGTGTCTCTGGCAGGCACAGAAAATATCGACAAACCATCCCTCGAAAAGAAGAACGCAGAGGCCAAGGGGATTTCAGGTCAGACAGCTGGTATATGTATATAGCATCTCATCAGCAGTATTCCGTATGGTGAGATGCTGCGGATGGGACGTCTGCACAGCAGTGAGAAAGACCTTAAGACAGCACAAAAAGAGTGCACACATAGATTTTTAGCTAGAGGCTATTCGCGAAGGACTATTGAAACCGCTATTAACAAATCTATGATAAAATCCAGAAGTGAGCTCCTACAAGACAGAAGGGCAGAAGGAGTAGACATGTACACAACTAGCCAGACAAGTGATGAAAAGGAGGACAAAACATTCAGGATGGTACTTGAATTCAGCAATTAAAAGAGGCAAATAGAAACAATCATACAAAAGAATTGGCAACGGGTCCTAGGTGACCCAGTAATTGGTTGCGATTTACCATCAAGACCATCCATTACACAGAGTCAGGGCCATCTATGAGAGACCAGCTAGTAGATACCAGTCCTGAAACTATTGATTTATCCAACTGGCTAGAAACTAGAAAAGGTTTCTATCGCTGCAAGACATGCAAAGCATGCCAACATGGCATAAACAAAACTGAGTACACAACTCTGTTCAGCGATAGAAAATTGACTAGCAACAAATTATTAAGATGTAAAACTGATCATGTGATATGTATACTCACCTGCCAGGGCAAACTACTATATGTAGGAAGCACTAAACTGGCGGCACATAAAAGAATATTGCAACATCTCAGGGCAATCAGTAATCATGACAACACATATCCTGTAGCCCGACATTTTAAGGACAAGCACTCATCCAACAATCAAGAGCTTACATTTTATGTAATCGATACGATCCCCCCCCCCCCAAGTAGAAGAGGAGGTGATAGGGAGAGTGCTTTGAGGCTACTGGAGACAAGATACATTTTAGAATTGAACACCAAGCAACCGAATAGCCTTAACATCTCAGAAGATATGTATACTTGTCTATAAAGCTGGGTTACCCCGAGATTAGCCACTTAGGGTCCTTGTATGTGTTAGGAACTATCAAATGCCTGTGACATACTTCTATGATTCTAGTTCCCATCTATGCCAAATGAACGTACTATAGGATATATGCTCCACTCTATGAATTTTAGAAATGATCTATTATGGTTGATGTCGTAGTACGATGCTGTTACCCTGGTTAAAAAGAATACACAGCTTAAGCGGGTTTATGAGATGACATCTGTGGTTAGAGTAACGGAAAAAAAGTTTTTATATATTTATGAATATTATCATATTTATATATTATTATTATTATTATCAATCTTTATTTCGGCCGTGTGGCCATAAAAGATATACAGTAAAAACATATACAACCATTATAAAATCATCCTGATAAACAATCAATACATACTTGTACAATATAAAATTGTTCCATTCTAGGAATTTCATGCTAATTAAGATTGCAAACTTAAAATTAGGTGGGAGTCTGCGACTTCAGAATACGGGTGCGGGTGTGCCAGACATTGGTAAGAAATGTTGCTAGTGCAAAGACAATTGGGCTTGAAACATCGGTTTTTAAGATTCTGTACATCGGGAGATACTCCCTACAACCAAGATTTCTAATAAGTGGAAGGAGCCAATATTTCCTCGCTGCCTTGTAAATTGGGCAAAACAGGACCACATGTAAATCACTTTCCTCCGCACCTGTACATGCCGGGCACTGCTTGGTGGAGGGCGGTGTTGACCAGGAGCTGGTAAAAGATCGCAGAGGCAATGTGCCATATCTCCATTGGAGAAACAGCTTCCTGGCCAGCACAGGGGACATAGCGTCAAAAACCCTCTCCAGCCTATATGAGTCCTTGCTTTTCGCAAATACAGATGTAAGTGACCCCTCACCCTGGGAATCCAAGGCCATGGCTAGTTTCTGTTCATGGTAGGCATTGGTCAGAGCTCTCCGTGAGATATTTAATGAGGCATTAGCAGGATCGGACCAGAGATCAGGGAACCCCAGTCTCGCACAGGATTTTTGTATATATTTTATCCAGGGGATCTGTAACGCTTTGGGATGGGTCAAAAGCTCCCTCAGTTCCGCCCTATAGGCAGAAAGTTCTTTGCTGCTCCATAGCCTTCGCCAGAAGGCTATAGGTCTGAGACCTAGTTCGTCAGCTATTGGTCTCAGACCCAGATCCATCCTCAGGGGAAGGAGCGGGGTGCTGGGCGGAAGTGCAGCTATCTGTCTAATAAAGTTGTTCTCAGTTATAGAAAGACTGCGGGAAGATGTATGGCCCCACAGTATTTATATATTTATTTGACTATTTATTGGACTATGTATTTATACAAAATATTTAAGGTCATATTTATACAAATGCGTTTTTGCACTATGTATTTATACAAAATATTTAAAGTCATATTTATACAAATGCGTATTTGCACAGTTTAAAACAACCATTTTTGTCATGACACATGGGCCCACTGGATGTCTTTAGGTCAGATGGCAATCTGCTATTTAACCGTAATTAAGTCTTACACTGTAATAATGCCTGGACCTACAGACAAGTGACTGTAAGATCTAGAACAAATTTCTAAATCTTACTCATACCAGGGGTACCTAACATCAGGACACAAAAGTACAATTAATTATTCCTGCAGCATTATAGTACTGAGACATTAAACACCATATATCATCAGCCATGATATCGGATCCAAAAAATATACATATTTTATGCACCATCACTTTGAATTATATCTATGTTTCACTTTTAGCACTATACACACCTATGTGGGTAGTTAGCGCCATAGACAGTGGACAACTACACAACAGAACATATGCCACCTAGAATTGTGCAAACGAGAGTTGTTGGACCAACTATATGCTGTATTTAAACAAAAACATTTTTTAATCGTGTATTCGACATACCAGATATTTGGAATAGTTATTTGTATGAAATCGCAAAAGATGTATAAATGCACCCAGTTCAAACAAAGGAGGTTTCACTAATATGCAAAAAGTATTTCCACTATGTCTATGATAGTAAGTTGCACGTGAGCACTAAGTAACCAGCACTAGCACTTTAAAAACAAAAAAAGTCTGCCTTACTGTGTTATGTGATCAAGGCTCACCCCGAGCCGAAACGCGTCAGGACCGGGCAGGCGAATAAATATTTTATGTTGGCACCAATCTGACTGGTCCGTCTCCGTCTTAGCGTGGATACTGCTGTATGACGGAGTGCTGCAAGATATATATATATATATATACATATATATATATATATATATATATATATATGTATATATATATATATACTAGCAGCCCGTCCCGACGTTGTCCGGGTATGAATTGCTGCCGGCCAGTAGTATATTGTTTTGTAGGATTTCGTTTTGATAGCATTTCTTATCTGTGACAGGCCTGTGAAGCGCTCCGATTCACAGTGCACTGCTGATGCACTTAAGAGTGCGCGTTCAGTAGTGTGTGAACTCGAGTTTCCCTACTTTATTTTTCCTTGCAATATTATATAGCGCGAACTCGACAACATGGCATGAGCACAATTTACATTACAGAAGAACACATTCATTTGTGGTAAGCATGAGGAGACAAAGCCATTTGCCTGGAATCACAGGATGTTGAGCTGATGCCGAGATTCGAACGTAGCTCCCCAGCTCTAAAGTTCGCAATTCTAGAACTTGTGGCAGGAGGTGTGTCTAAAAGTGTATGTCGGTGCTGGCCATCAATGAGAGAGACCTGTGCATTTTTCAAATGGGTGGTGAAAAAATATGAGTATGTTGCTGGAGATGTGGGCCGCCGTGCCACCAATGTACTTACCCGAGGAGGGTAAACATCCCATTATTCCGCAACTTTCTTTCCGCATACCATCACTCCACATACTTTCATTACGAAAGTACCATGACTCCGTAATGCCATTATAACACATGGCATTACATTTTATATGCTTTTACCACGCATACATTTACAACGAAATTCGTTGTAAATGCATGAATGGTAAAAGCATGTTTTTTTTTAATGTTTGGATAAGGTAAGTATGGGTATAGGGGTATATGTTTTGGGGTACTGAGGTATATGTTTTGGGGTGTTTGGGTATTTTAAGGGTTCAGATATAGTTTTGGGTTATGGGGTACAGGGGTATTTTTAGGGTTCAGGGCTAGGTTTGGCTTTTGGGGTACAGGGGTATTTTAGGGTTCAGGGGTAGGTTTTGGTTTTGGGGTACAGGGTTATTTTTAGGGTTCCGGGCTAGATTTGGGTTTTGGGGTACAGGGGGATTTTTAGGGTTCAGGGGTAGGTTTGGGTTTTGGGGTATTTTAAGGGTTCAGGGCTAGGTTTGGGTTTTGGGGTACAGGGGTATTTTAGGGTTCAGGGGTAGGTTTGGGTTTTGGGGTACAGTGGTATTTTTAGGGTTCAGGGCTAGGTTTGGGTTTTGGTGTAAAGGGGTATTTTTAGGGTTCAGGGGTAGGTTTGGGGTTGGGGTACAGGGGTATTTTTAGGGTTTAGGGATAGGTTTGGGTTTTGGGTACAGGGTATATTTATAGGGTTAAGATGGGTTAGTGTTTAAGGGTATTGGGGTATTTTAAGGAGTAAGGGTGGGTTATGATTATGGGGTGCAGGGGTATTTAAAGGGAGCAGGGTGGGATTAGCACACGATATGAGACATGGCATGAAGGTCGGAACGTACCACACGCCCCCAGCGTTTGTCACGCCCCCAGCATTTGTCACGCCCCCAGCACACGCCCACAGCACAACGCAGACACGCCCACAAGGGACTACTTTGCTGGCACGGTTCTTTTACCTTTTAAATGTATATGGTGGGCGTCTGCATAGCCTATGTCCTTCTGCTGCAACTGCCCTTTCCAACGCTGTATTGGGTGTTGTGATTGGTGCTGTGGTTCCTGAGATTACCCGCCTGAAAGGTTTGGGCTCTCTCTTTATTATATTAGTATGGATATATATATATATGAACTTCCTTTACATTGTATTGTATTTGTCTCACGATAATGTGCTGCATAGCTAAACACTTATAAGATCCAAAAGGCGAGACCTATTGGCTATGCCATTGCTTGTTTGTTGACTTTTTTCACATGCCAAGAGTCTGCTTTTGCCTTCACTTCCCTGTTGGTGGTTTCAGTTTCTTCGGGTCCAGCTGAAGTTGGCTTTTATGGGCCTAGGCATGGTCTCTTGTTGCCCGCGCTCATTTCAAACTTTTGTTGGCCGAGATGGTCTGCATGAGAGGAGGTCAAGATATTGGCAGGAGGGTTCTGCTTGGTGCCTCCCCTCTCTGTTTCTAACTGAGGCACTGTACGCTTTACCGCCTTGTCCTAGGCAGGGTTGCAAATCTTTACATAACCCTTGTGCCTTGGATGTAGACGAGCATGCTTCATCCATTTATCCCTGCTTTGTGTCTTCTGTTGAGTGGTCTGTGTTTTCCTCACCTTGCCACTATTATCTCTTAGTTTCTGCTCTTTTCCTCTGGTCTTTTGCTTCGCTGTTAGTCAGTTGGGTGGTGCATCCAAAAACCAGCTGCAGGTCAGAATGCCCTGTTTGTTCTGCTGAGTTTCTAGCTACAGGAAGACTTTGCAGCTTTTGTGAGGTTTGGCTGGTATGCTGTCTTTTATCTTGCTTTTTCTTGGGACCGTTGAGACCCGAGTTGCATGGTCTTTTCCTTCCTGTGTCATCAGACAGAGTGTTTCCGCGCCCTCAGTTCCCTACCTGCATGATGTTGCTTCTGCAGCTTGGGGTGTTTGGGCTTTGCGTTTTCTCCCTCCGGGTCTCACTAGGTTCTGCAGTTGGTTAGTCGTCTTGGAAAGATTACTGGGTGACGGTCTCCAATCTTTCTGCTGTCTTGGTTTACGACTCATTTAAGCAAGGCTGGGTGCATTTTTTGTGGGGAATGCTTATTGGCTCGTTCCTTCCTGATGGGGGTCCTTCTGTACTTGCCTTGGGGGTTTTCTGGATTTGGGATTTGGCCAAGTTTGCATGTTCTGGATTGCTGTTAGCTTCTGCTTGGGGTTTCCTCCTCCACCCATCCTTTTCACATAATGTGTGCAGTGTGAGTCTGGCATTGGACATTTCACAGGTTTTTTTGTTCTGGTCGAAGTGGTGCAAACCTGAGTCCTTTTGTTATGCTTTTCTTTCTCTGCTGTGTTGGGCATTCTTCTTACACTGGCTGGGTGTTTCTGTGCCCTGATGCCAGGTTGTAGGTGTTTTATAGCCCATCTCACTGATTTGGCCTGGATAATCTCATTACGAAATTGATGGAACGAGGAAGTGGACTAAGAGGCAATGTTCTAATTACTTACTGGTAATTAAGTAGTTTAGTTTTCCTCGTTTTAATCATTTAGTTATAACTGGACTCAGAGTAATTGAATTCTCGTTGAGTAATTAACACATTTCACCCTTTCCAACACATTTTCTCTTTCTGGACTCATCCTGCTGTCATTTTATGTTATTGTATATTTTCTGTTATGTTAAATGGTTCAAGTTTTGTTAAATTGTTTCTGTTATCTTGTTCGATTTCAAGTGTGATTTTTTTCTATGTTGTTTGCCGTTTTTCAATATTATTGTTGTATGTGCTTTTTTAAGTATTTATAGTTGTAGTATGTGTTTTGTTATGATTGATGTGTTATAATGTCTTATGTTATGGTGTGTGCCTTATGCTATTATGTATTATGTCATGAATTAACTAGGCACCTGAAGGATCTTCCAGACAGTGTAAGGTTATGCAGGGTCAGTATAAAAATGGTAATGGAAAGAGAAGAAGGACTTCGAAAAGGGGCGGGGCTAATGCCATCAAATATCTGCAGGCGCACACACAGAAACCGGAAGCGAGCAGGAGCCTCCCCTTCAGATCGCAGACCCCTCTAAAATCGGGCAAATATGGCCCACTATCTCCTGTCCGCAGCTCAGCGTGCACCGGCCCCTCCTCCCGTCACATGGAGGGCCGGAGATGCAACCGACGCACCCCGCTCCAACCCCACCCGCCTCCTCAGCCTTTGTAATTCATACTTTCTCCCGGCGTTGGGCAGCTACTAAAGATTCAGTTTACACGGTAAACGCCAGGGCAGGACTAGGTACCGAAAACCGGCCCTGGCAAAGAGCTCGGGCGACCCGGGTGAAGGTTGGGGGGAGCCTTTTCACCTCCATTGAACCGGCACTACTGCAATCAAGAAAGGAAAACGGGACTACACCAATGCCTGGTGTCTTTGTTTATAGTTGGCATATGATGCAAGGAGACCTCGCCCCATTTATGCGGTTTAAACATTAATTCCCAAATCCTAATTTATTACAAAACACATGAATCTTAAATAATTTTTAAAAAATGGAAAAACCAACACTTTTTTTAGTTATAGATTTGCTATTGCTACACTTCTCAATTCAAAGAAAAACATGTATTCACCCTTTATTTTTACAGCGCTTTAAGTGGCAGGCGGTTGTTTCAAAGCGTTTATGGGATTGAATAGATAAAGAAAGTGTAGGACCAGAGATAGGACCAAGCTGCCTGCTCGCGTGGACTGCTGCGCTCGAGGTGGTGGGGAATTTAGGACTGCTCCTGCCACCTTCCGGCAAGCCCGTGTTTACAAAAAAAGAATGCCGCAAGCATCGCCATTCCAGAGTCTAGCCGGGCGCCGCTATAACCCACCACCAAGCAATGCACCCATCAGTCTGCTCCAAGCCTGCCCGCCTTTCTGACGGACACATGTCTACAGACAACCGCACTCACGCCATTGAACGGGAGAGCCGTGCAGGCACGCGGACTCTGAAAGGGTGGGAATGTGCGATTCAAATGCATTTAACATGACGTAAGATCATATTAACATGCAGGGTTTCCGGATTTTTAGAGGTACAAGGTATCTTCGTGACTAATGAATGTTATATCCCAGCCATGTACGTTATCTGTTAACCGGTATCTTGGTCCCACTTGTTTAATTGAAATGGGCCAAGACTGCATCTCCCAGAATACAACAGGTTACTACATGAACGCTCAGGACTGAGGCCGTCTTGCAGCCCTATATGTTCTCAAGTCATTATTAACGTTTATGTTTCATTCACAATAGAACTCGAGATGCCTTATCGCACCCCGGGCAGAGCTGTGGGCGGGGCCTGCGATCAAAGGCTCGAGTCCCGGTACATGCTTCGGTCCTCCCAACCCCAAGGCCCGTGACATTTGCAGCGCTTTGAACCGACCCTTGCGTTGAATAGGCACTATACAAGTAGCTAAGATATTTGCAAACGTTCTACATTCCTATGTCAAACATGAAGTATTACGTCGCTTCCCTCGTTTGTTCGCCAAGACTTTGCCAATGCTGTGTACTTGAAGCTAGTGGGAGTACTTGTAAGTTCGGTAACTTGCAAAGCCCAGCATGCGCAGTGAGAACTAGGCAGGGTGAAGCTACTAGCTGCCGGCACAAACATTAAATAATCTGTAACAAGTGACTAAATGCATTTTTTCGCGTACCACACACTCAATGATTTTCCACGCCGGGGACAATAAGCTGAAGTGATTTGCCCAAGATCACACAATGCGATCAAATAATATTCTAACGCCAATTATTTAACTAGAAATTCTGCAATTTAACATCTTCTCTATTCCTTAAGTGAACACGAGGAACAGTGATGAGACACGACAGGCTATTAAAGAGCTGACAGATGATTTCCCTACAGGGGTTAATTCTGAAAGGCTGGGAGAGTCAGTCGCATGCCGGGTACGCACACCACTTAATCAGCTACAGGAATACTAATCTTGACGCCCTGCCAGGGTGGACTATCTCTCAATTCGATTATTGGCCAATCTACATTACGGCATTCATCAACCTTGATAAGATGAACTACTGAGTCAGTCGTACCTGGCTTTTGACAGGCTTTGCCACAGACCACCCGGTCTGTTTGGAATGACGCCCCTGTCCTACATAGTATATCGACTTCTAAGGATGACAAGCTGGAGCAGCCCCGACGGACACCCACTCTCTCCTAGTCCTGGCGCTATTCCAAATAAAGTGCCCTGTCCATCACTCTCTCACTCCTTGAGTAAGATATCATAATTGTTAAGGAGATTTATATTACGAAAACACATTTCCCCCATCCTTGCTTTGAAGCTGGCTGACCGTTGCATGCTGGGACAGGTAGTTTCGCTTCTAACACTATACGCATGGGCTCAAAATTCCCAGCATGCAAAGTGCTGTGGCTACAAAGCCAAGGCTGGGGCAGCTGTCATACATAGACAGCACTGCGGCCACTAGGGCTTATGCGCACAGTGCGGGCTGTACTCACACAGTTGGCTGCAGCGCTCCAGTAAAGAGAGCAGACAGGCAGGGTATCGCTCGGCGCACACAATGCCCACACCCTCGGGGACCTGTCCTCCAGCAACAGAAGAAGCGCCCTGAAGCCTCGCCACTTGGGACAGGTACAATAATACACAGAATAACAAAGTGGCCCGTGCCACTGTCCTACCTGCCTGGTCTCCGGGCTCAGACCGATCCGCCTGTCTCCTCCCAGCTCCCTTCCCCCTGCAGCACATCCACGGCAGGCTGGGGGATGCTGCCTGCCTGCTTCGGTGCTACCTTCGCCTGCATCCGTGCGCGCCCATTGGCCCGGGCCGCGCGGCGCACTCAGCCAAGCCCCTCCTCGGAGCCGCGCGGAGACTGGAGGAGCAGCAGGCATCGGATGCATAATTCAGCTTGCATAGTGGAGGCGGGCAGCGCTCGGTGTCACCGGCCTGGGAGCCCGGCCAGGGCACCCACCTGCCTCCGGGGCATCGCGGTGCGTCCCACGGCCTGCCCGGCTGCAGGAGAGGCCCCGGGCCGTCCCGTGCCAGGCGTGAAGGCTGCACACAGCCCTGATATGTACCCCATACTCTGGTACCTTCATAACATGTGTAAAGGGTGGGGAATGTAGTGTTTGGGAATAACAGGGATTATAAAAACACCTCCTGCAGAGTTCCTTCGGTGTTTGCAGATTTCAGGCAACAATAAAAATGTCAAAACTCTGGTGATTCATGTTCCTGCTGGAGAGAGATGGGAGATTTTCTTATTGGCAGTTTGACTCATCATAAAGTAGCGCGGAGGGTTAATGTGCCTGCTGCTAAGAACGTGCACCATGCAAGTCACGGACATGTATTTTACGTGGATCACTCAGTAGGTTACGGCTTTTGTCACAGAGAACCTTTTCTTAGTTGCAGTTCATAAGTTACAACCCTAATATAGCACATTGAGCAGTGAACTGTCATCGAAGAGCTGCAGGCAAACTGCATGGTATAAATTAGACCGTGATGTTTTCAGCCCAGCCCTTCATTATCCTAATGTTGCTAAAAAGGGATCATTTGGGGGTAAATACATTTTTCTCAGTAAAGCCAACCACTGTGGTATGCTTTAAATCCTCAGTTTATGCTTTTCCAGGCCAAACACTCTTAAAATTTACTACCTACTAGTATCAGCAGCATGCAACACCTATACCTTGTAATCTTCATTGTCTCATGTAACATTTCCTATAGCTGATTTACATACGTATGATTATTTGACTCCGTATAATATGTGTGATATAAAGCGCTCTGACACCTACATTGCTATGGGCAGCGCTATAAAACAAATTCATTGCATGTGAGGAAGGGGCTAGGGAAAGACAAGGAGAGTTGTAGTGAGGGGAATCAAAGTTTTTTTGTGGGGGTGTGATGTGATGTGAGAACGTATTTACATAGCGCACTACCACTCCAAGGAGCATCTTGGCGCTTTGACTACCCGCCTGCCAGCAGATGAGTATAGCTGGACTGTCCTTGGCTGTCGATGAAAGTTCATATCAGTGCTTTGTATCCTGTGTCTGACAGTGTATAGATCCACGTTTTTAACAATTTTCTCAAGCTTTGCTCAGAATTGACCTCACAAAGCTGGTGGGGTAGCTTGTTCCAGGTTTTTGCGCCTATTACTGCTAGAGATTTACCTCCCTTTGTCGCCAGCTTGAATTTAGGGATAATGAGCAGGTTGGCTGTGGATGACCTGAGTTCCCGAGATGGATGGTATCGCGTGGAGTGTGGCGTCAACAAAGATGGTCGCACTGGGCATCACCATAGCCAAAGCTGGCCCTGTATATAAGTACTCGAGAAAACCCAGGACCGGGTGCACTGTTCACCGCTGATGGGTCAACACCCACAGGGTGACTGCCGGTACCTTAGAAGCCACGTGGCGTTCGTGCGTCACCACGCCCTGCATTTTTGACAAACACGGTTGTCCTGGCTGGAGGCACTGAAGTGTGTTCCCGTGTTGCAGATCTAGCCTGTAAAGAGGCAGGACAGGGCCAGGCATGCCATGCAGTTTATACACGCACAGCATAGGTCAACTTGCACTGCAGCAATCTGTGCAAACCTCTCTTGCACATAAAGAGTAGATGTGCCAAGCAGCAATTCAATTCACAAAAGGTTGCAGGTCCCTCCATGGGCACAGGACACAATGGTCCAGCCAAGGACTGTTACTCAGCAGATCAGTGCATTCTGGGAGCTGCAGTCTTTTCTTCAATAGCACACATTGTACTAATTTACCTCTTTGCAATAATATACAGTGCTTAATTGGTAAATAAATAAGTGCCAGGGCCATGTCAGGAGGCCACTGCAGTGTGCCCCACCCATTGGCCCTCCCAGCGCTGCCAACGACAGTACCAACACATCTACTAACCATCATACACGTAGAAATGTGACATTTTAAACTATTCCAGGCCCCCAACGCTATAGAAAGGGCTTGGGTGGCAGGCATTAGGCATTTGTAAAGTATATTGAATTAATAAACAATTGTTGTGCTGATCTCTAAATTAGACAAATAGCACCATCATGTGGCAGGCTGTCGTAAGTGTTGGTGTTGGTGTTGATAATTCAGTGCCGGTGCTGAGCACCGGAAACCCCTGGCTCAAATTAAGCACTTATTTTACCCCTACCAGGAGTGAACTAACAGCCACAATGAAACTCACAGGCAGACCAAAATACACACACATGCGATAATGCAATAACCAATACAAAGGAAACGTCCAGGTATGCAAAGTCGTATAGCGTACAGAAATATATGCACGCTCCTCCACTCACAAACTCACATTTACTATATTGGTGAAGTCAGCACACAAAAATGATGAGTGGAATTGCTAAATTAATCGCCATTGCTACTCCAATCAGGCTGCAGGGGCTTAGCATCCATTGGTGCAGCAGGTGCAGCAGAACCGGGGCTACGAGGCCTGAGAGGCCCATCTAAACCTGATTATTTCTGAATTTCACAGTTTAAACAGCAGCCAGGGGGCCTATTTCCTTTCACTAGGGGACACACTGGCTATGCTACTGTACGGCTGCATTCCTATCCCACCCATTCCCATCCTTTTTTTAGCTCATCTCTTCCACAAGAAACCCCAGTTCCACTTTTGTGGGTGAGTACACTGGTTTTGTGAAGGAAACGCGGGCACAACTGAATCACCATGCATGTTAATTTCTTTACAGAATAACACAGTGTAAGGGAATGAGGGCATAAACTGGCCTAGTAAGCAAGTACACTCATCACAAAGCACTTCCTGGCAGCAAGAAACATCATGTCCGAACTAAGCATCTTAGAAGCAATGTTCCCAAAGAGATGGAGGAATCACCCAAGCGGCTACCCAACAAGACAAGAATAGGAACACCACGGACCGTGCTGCGTCAAATGGAGGGAGGGAGCAGAAATGCACCATATCTACTAAGAGGCGCACTTCTGCTCTCTCGTAGTGCTAGTGCACGTCAGGCAGCCTAGTGTCAACAAATGCAGCCTTGCACCATGGTGCAAGGGCACCTCCGTTACAGTTGAGAATTGCATTTTGTGCAGGAAGGGACTCCTTCCTGCACAAAAACAATCCCTTGAGCATTTTCCTCTTTCTATGTGTGCTACAGAATCCCCCACTCCCTGGATCATCCCTGAACAACCCCGTAGCCTACGACAAGGACCCGCCCAGGGCCGGACTGGCCATAGCAGGCATCACTGGAAGGGTGGGGGCTAGTTTTTACAGCATAGGGGACTGTTTTTGTTTTTTACTGAGGGCGGTTTTGCAGCGATGCTGCAACATTGGCCCTCTGTAACAAAATCAGCAATGCTTCAAACTTGCAGCCCCCTCCACCTCCAGGGCTGGTCCAACAAAATTGTCAGGGCTGCTTTTGGTTCGCAGTCCGGGCATGGCCCCACCCGGCACTAGAGAATTCTCTGGCAAGCTCAGAATGGCCAATGATGAAGCATGACACCCAGGGGGTATGTGAGGCCATCCCGTTCTTTTATGTAAATTTCCCTCAGGTCCTATTTACAGTATCTGGGACACAGAAACCATCCTGATCTGAGTAATCACTCACTAATGAGGGTGACCGGCTTCCACGGTTGAGAGTTGATAACAGAGGCACATTTGCTTTTTGTGTGTTTAAAATATTTTAGCTCCCATCAAATCCAAAAAATGCAGAGACTTATGGCCAGGGCAAACTTGCAGCCTTCTGTGAAAAATATCAAAGAAGTCGGGCTTTGGCAAACAATACAGCAACACCTTAGAGATGAACTGAGGAAATGTGTGTATAAACCGCCTATTACCAAGGAAATATAGGGCCAGATGTACAACCCTTTTTTACGGCTGCAAATTGGAGTCCTCCTGTTTGCGACCATAAAAAAGGAAAATGGCATGTAAAAATGCTGTTTTGCAAGTCACTGACTCGCAAAATAGCATTTGTGACTCCCGCTATTAGGAAGGGGAATACCTTCCGAATAGCAAGTCACCATGCCATGTACAATTGTTTTGCAACCGCATTTGCGCCTGCAAAACACTCGCAGTTTACCGCCTACTTCAAGCAGGTGGTAAACCACTCGCAAACAGGAAGGGGTCCCCAGGGGACCCCTCCCCCTTTGTGAGTATTTGAGAAAATATTTTTAAGAGCAGGCAGTGGTCCAAGGGACCACTGCCTGCCCTTAAAAAAAATGAAACAGAAAAGTTTCATTTTTATTTTTAAATGCATCCCATTTTCCTTTAAGGAAAACGGGATGCATTAATAAAAAAAAAGACTGCTTTATTTAAAAGCAGCCACAGACGGTAAACAGTCATATTATCGATTCCAAAATATAGAATGGACATAATATCGAAGTAAAAATATAGAATGGACAAAATATCGAATGTACACAATATAGTGGTTAAAAATATCGAATTTAAGGTAAGTAATATCGATTTTCAAAATATAGAAGTAAAAATATCGAAGTATACAATATAGGCATTAAATATATCGATTTTTTTATAATATCAATTTTTTAAAAGTGTTTTGTATGTTAGTATGTGTGTGAAAAGTGTATATTAATTTTTGTAATGTATGTTTAATGTATTTTAAGTAATGAATTTTATGTTATTTAATTTTTGTGTAATTTAATTCTGTAGCGGGTTGTGGGTTTATAGGGGAATAGGGTGGGAAGTAATTTAATTATATTAAATTAAAAATTACTTTTTAGCAATTATTATTAATTTCTAATTAAATTTTGCTTTCTAGTTCTGTAGCGGGTTGTGGGTTTATAGGGGAATAGGGTGGGAAGTAATTTAATTGTAATTAATTAAATATTTTTATTTATTTATTGGTATTCATTTTGAATTTATTGTTATTTTTTAATTGGTAATTAATTTTTATTAATTGCCAATTAATTTGTATTAATTGATTAATTGTTAATTATGTTAATTTTCTAAATTTATTTTCTGTAGCGTGTTGTGGCTTTATAGGGGAATAGGGTGGGAAGTAATTTAATTGTAATTAAGTAAATAATTTGTTTCATTTATTGGTATTGATTTTAAATTTATTGTTAATTAATTTTTAATTGGTAATTAATTTCTATTAATTGGCAATTAATTTTTATTAATTGGTAATTATTTTGTATTAATTAAATATTTGATAATTATGATAATTGTATTAATGTATTTACTGTAGTGGGATGTGGGTTTATAGGGGAATAGGGTGGGAAGTAATGTAATTGTAATTAATTACATATTAAAAATACTTTTTGTGTATTGATAATTAATTTACTGTTAATTTTTAATTGGTATTAATTTTTATTATTAATTAGTTTTTGTTATTCAAAATTAATTAGTTAAATAATTACGAATAAGTTATTAATTTTTAATAACTAATATGTAGTTGTATTTCTAATTAATTATTACATAATATTAAATTGGTTATTAATTTCAATTAATGTTTTATTGGTATTGATATTTAATTTATTTATAATAATATATTAAATCATTACTTTCCCTACTGTTAAACTCACTGGAGTGGGAATAGTAATTTTCACCCTCCCGCTATCCAACGCTTTCCCTACTGTTGCACTCTCTGGAATGGGAATAGTATTTTTTACCCCTACGCTATCCAACGCTTTCCCTACTGTTGCACTCTCTGGAGTAGGAATAGTAATTTTTACCCCTACGCTATCCAAAGCTTTCCCTACTGTTGCACTATCCGGAGTGGGAATAGTAATTTTCGCACTCCCGCTATCCAACGCTTTCCCTACTGTTGCACTCTCTGGAGTGGGAATAGTAATTTTTACCCCTACGCTATCCAATGCTTTCCCTACTGTTGTACTCTCTGGAGTGGAAATAGTAATTTTTACCCTTCCAATATCCAACGCTTTCCCTACTGTTGCACTCTCTGGAGTGGGAATAGTAATTTTTACCCCTACGCTATCCAACGCTTTCCCTACTGTTGCACGCTCTGGAGTTGGAATAGTAATTTTTACCCTACTCTACTCTTAATTTTTCCCTACTCTTGCACTCTCTGGAGTGGGAATAGTAATTTTTACCCTTATGCTATCCAACGCTTTCCCTACTGTTGCACTCACTGGAGTGGGAATAGTATTTTTTACCCTACCGCTATCCATCGCTTTCCCTACTGTTGCATTCTCTGGAGTGGGAATAGTAATTTTTACCCTTCCAATATCCAACGCTTTCCCTACTGTTGCACGCTCTGGAGTTGGAATAGTAATTTTGACCCTACCGCTATCCATCGCTTTCCCTACTCTTGCACTCTCTGGAGTGGGAATAGTAATTTTTACCCTTATGCTATCCAACGCTTTCCCTACTGTTGCACTCACTGGAGTGGGAATAGTATTTTTTACCCTACCGCTATCCATCGCTTTCCCTACTGTTGTACTCTCTGGAGTGGAAATAGTAATTTTTACCCTTCCAATATCCAACGCTTTCCCTACTGTTGCACTCTCTGGAGTGGGAATAGTAATTTTTACCCTTATGCTATCCAACGCTTTCCCTACTCTTGCACTCTCTGGAGGGGGAATAGTAATTTTTACCCTACCGCTATCCATCGCTTTCCCTACTCTTGCACTCTCTGGAGTGGGAATAGTAATTTTTACCCTACCGCTATCCATCGCTTTCCCTACTGTTGCACTCTCTGGAATGGGAATAGTATTTTTTACCCCTACGCTATCCAACGCTTTCCCTACTGTTGCATTCTCTGGAGTGGGAATAGTAATTTTTACGCTATCCAACGCTTTCCCTACTGTTGCACTCACTGGAGTGGGAATAGTATTTTTTACCCCTACGCTAGCCAACGCTTTCCATACTGTTGCACTCACTGGAGTGGTAATATTAAATGTTACCCTCCTGCTATCCTACGGTAAAATATTGTAAATTTTTTATTAATAACTTACATTAATTATATCTTAATTTTAAGGTTATTTGAGTATTTTTAAGTATGTTTTAGTTAATTATATTTATTATTTCATTAATTTTAAATTACTTTTAAGACATTTAAAAAAATTCGATATTTTGACTGACTATATTTTTTACAGACTATATTTTGGATTCGATATTTTTGTACTTACCTGTTTGTAGATAGGAATTCGATATTTTGGCATTCTATATTTTGATGACTATATTTTGGTAAGTCTATATTTTGTCACTCTATATTATGTCAGTGATCCGTCACAGACATGGTGGTCTGCTGACCCCAGCAGGCCACCATCCCTGTGAGTGCAGGCCATTCCTAATGGGGTCGCAAATTGCGCCTGCCCCATTAATATTCATGGGGCATGCAATTTGCGACCTCATTAGGAATCACAAACAGTGTGTGAGACACTGTTATACGTCCCAATTCGTGAGTCGCAAATTGCGAGTCACAAATGCGATGTAATTTGTGAGTCTCAAATTGGTGGGTTGTACATCTGGCCCTTAGTCCTGTTTTCTATGACAGACGAAAATCAAACCTTAGTGAAGCTCCTTGCTGAAGTGAGGGTCACCAGAAAAGCTCTTTCAAGAATGGATCTCTAATGCATTGGCCGGCAACTGCTAAAAGGGTCTCTCCATGACAGAAGCAAGAATCACATAAAAATGTATGGTAATGGGGTCTGCGGGCATAGTATTGAGGTGAGGTGGCTCTCACAAGGCACAAAAGTCTCACCCACAGTGTTTAATGTAGTTTCACCAAGGGATATTCAGCTTATAAAACAAGGCAGAGGAGGTGTGTGTGGCATAAGTGCAACAACTGATCAAAAATAATACAGCCATGATGTAAATAACATAAATTCAAAACCAAGTTAGATAACAAGAGGGAAAATGGACAACCATTTTTCCAAAGGCAAATTGTAAACATACAAAAACAGCCATGGATAAAAGAAAGTGGGCCAACAATAGTCCAAGCCAATTTAGAGTTTAATCTCAGTACAAAAGACTGATCAAATGTATATCAGTGGATCAGTTGCCTGTTTTTACCTGTTCGACTGGTACATAAGGGAGCCCAAATCAAATCTACTCATGCCTTTTATTAAGCCCACCGTTGAACACTGATAGAACCTACAGGTAATAAAAGTCTAACACTAACATTAGACTTCTCCAACCAGATAACCAAATTGCTGTGAATTTGGTTTCAATAGTACTTTCCAACCAAAAGCTATGATTTAAGAATTGAATGTGTGCTACACATTGGAAAAATGTGCTGAAGTCTGGCTGCAGAATACAATTATTCCCTTAGCGAATATTATGTTTTTAGATGTATGTGGCAAATAATGCCCTTCTCTTCAAACTGCATGGCTGCACAACTGAACAGGAGCTCTGAGTGGACAGTTCATTTACCAGAGGGGCAATTATGTCAATTTAGAATGAAAATGTCTTTTTTTTAAAGAGAGATGATATGGTTAGTCATTGCAGTAATTAGATTGGCAGATTGAAATAATGGAGGAGGTAACTGGAAAAAGACAGGCCCGGATTTACTAAGGACCTGTGTTTTCCTTGCGCCATGCGAGTTGATGCACAGCACCACAAGTGCTTAAGTGGCTTTGCAGCACTTTTTAAATCTGCAAAGTAACTGTAGGAAGGTAGGATCCTTCTGGGTGGTTACTTCTACTTTTTGCTAGGTGCTGAGCTGTTTTTGACTAGTTTGGCTGGGATCCTGCTAATCAGGACCCCAGTCTCTCTGCTTTCCCCCCTACATCGCTATGTTCAGTTCGTAGGTACATCCCAGATTGGATACTGGAGTACCCTCACAAGTCTCTAGTATACGGTACTAAGGTACCCAGGGCGTAGGTGGTATGCTAGAGGCTGCCCATGGGCTGGAGCATGTATTATGCCACCCATGGGAGACCATTCAAACTGTAACTACTGACCTGCCATTGCAAACTGTGTATGCTGGTGCTAGCACCACTTATGAAAGATATAGTTTCCTATATCTATTGTCACTGCACTTAAAACATATAGGTTACCCCTATAGCAGGCCTTTACAATCCTGAGGGCAGGGTACTTGTTTGAAGTGTGAGGCTGCTCTTTCATGAGAAGGACACCCCTACAGCATACGGAGTCTATTCTCCTGGGTTGCAAGTGGAGCAGCCATATACCATATAAAGGTGCATCGCGTAGTTACGCGATGACCATCTTGAAACTGGCTTCAATGAATACTATCATGTTTTGTATCAAACATGTTGGAATCATACCTCCGAGGTATGATTGCAAGCACTGGAGGAGTGCTCAGTTAAGCTCTCCATGCTCCCGGTACCATGCTTCTTGACCCGGACAGCACAACAAGGTTGCTACTGATTAAAGACATGATTCTGCCCTCCTGCTGCTGAGCCAAGCCAGAACAATAGGTATCCTGTCACAGGGAGATGTGACCACCCCCCAGATAGGATTTAGTGTATTGGGGCCGGATGGGTGCGCTTGCCACCACCACTCAGTCTGCATGAGGGGCACATTTGGTGCCTCCTTGCATAGTCCAGTTTAAAGGGTCCCCTAAATCATCCCAACACTTTTCTTAGGGTACCTATGGGCTTACCTGTGGATGGGTCCCTAGATTTGTCATGGGACATGATTCAATTCAGACACCACTTCAACTTCTACTGTCTGGGCACTCTGGACTTCGCTGGACTTCATTTGGGCTCGACTTTGTCTTCCTTCCAGTCTGCTGCATCGTCTGTGCCTGTGTACCATACAGGAACCTGTGGGCATCAAAGACACTTGAAGGAATCTGCCTTGAAGTGAAGGAGTCACTTCCCTGGATCTGCGGGCAACGCAACTAAGCTGACTGGTCTGCTGATCCTGAGCTCCCACGGATTCTGAAAGGCACCGCAACACAGGTGGTATTTCTCCACAGCTCTCAAGGCCTGCCATGTCCTCTCACTTAGTTTGAGGCCAGTATCCCTCGCAGGAGCCACAGGAACCGAACCCCTGTGCACTGCGTCAATGTGCAGTTACACAGGCTTGTTGGCTTCCTCCCACCAAGATCTTCGGGCTCCTAGTAGCCCCAAACTCAAGCATCTCAAGTGACGTGACTCTTTGACCACACCACATCGTTTGTATCGTGGCCTGCATCTTTTAGTGAGCTGCTCGAGGTCCTCTTGCGACTCCAGTGCCTTTGGCCTGTGGGTCTTGTTGATGGTCACCTTTGTTTCTTTTGGGCTCCCCTGATTCCTCGGGCCTGCACTGACTCCCCTGCTTGTGATGAGTCTCCTGGACCTTGCTGGTCCCGATATTGCACTTTCTTTGACTTCTGCATTGTTTGCAGTTGCCCTGGCTTGTTGGTGCTTCCGACGGACACCAACACCTCAACTCTTGACATCCAATGTGGGACAGCTTGTGCATGGCTCCTGGTCTTTCTCAGCATCGCCTGGTCCTCACAGCTGCAGAGTCATGGTCACTTTTAACTCTCCTGCAACATCCAACATCAGTGGGCATTCGTCTTCCAGATCTCCAGGTCACTTCTGAGTGACTTAGACTCTGTCCCCTCTGCTTGCAGGTACCTCTCAACTTGAATCCACCTTCGGATTCCACAGGACACTTTCTCCTTCTTCAGCATTAGCAGCACTTTCCTGAAGTCCTCCATTGGGAACATCAGCGTTTTCCGACACCACTTCGCACCTATGCACCCTGCTTCCCTGGTGTAGGTAACGTGGGTACTAGGTTATCCATGGGTGTGGTGGCTCACCAACATTCTGTCTTCTACAGGGTTTCTTCAGAGTCCACAGGGAAGGGTCCTTTTACTGTAAAATTGCAACCGCGACTTACACGTTGATTTTGTACGGGAAACGCGGTCATGTTCCCACACTGCATCCTATTCACTCACCTTGGGTGGTTCCTTGGGTCCCCGGCACTTCTAGGTCCTCTGGACATTGTCTAGACATGAGTCGTGGTTCTTATACCACTTTCTTAATATGTGATTTGGTCCCCCCTGGGGTCCACTCTGTATTCTGTGATATTTACGTGATCTCTATGCAAAGTATTGTGTGCATTGTTCATATCTCTGGGTAGGAGCTATCTAAACTTGTTAGTGAGTATTATATAATTGTGCTTCCTTCCGTTACCCTGAGTTGGGGAGGCGTTACATGGGTGGAGCATGGGTGTTGCCTTGCATCCACCAATGTATTTTGATGGAAACACAAATGTAATAAAGTCAATAAATCTGATTTTGCACCAAAATGGTCAACCTGCCTGACCATGGCATAACGGGGAGAAATATCTTTATTTCTCCTCATTACTTCATCTCTGCATGTGTACTGCATTGTGCAACACAAATACAAAGAGGAATACAGCTCTAAGGATTGTTTTAGTGCAGGAGGGTATCCCTTCCTTGTTAAAAACAATCCTGTCCACAATGCAGGCACCCTTGCAGCAGGGCGCAAGGGTGCCTCTGTTGGTGCTAGGCAGCCACAAGTGCTCCACCACAGGGAGAGAGCTGAACAGTGCCATTTCTTTGTAAATATGGTGCAGTTCAGCTCTCTCCTTTCATGCAACGCAGCACAGCAGCTTGCCTTGCTGCGCTGCATGAACTGTTAGTAAATCTGCTCTGGAGTTCATTACAAGGAGAAAATCCCACTCCATTTGAGGGGTTCTTGTGGTCACCTAGATATGCCTTTCATCATTATGGTGATTTTCTGAACAATCCTGGTGGTCTGGGTTAAAATACCAACTTGGAGTTGTAAGTCACCCGCTGTCATCAAACATGGCTTTCATGTAGGCCAGCATGACGTATGTTCCTCTGAGGCATCCTGTTTGTGCAATAGCACACTAGCAGAGAGGACAGTCACAGCCTTGGCTAAAACTGAGGCACTCACATTACTGAGAGGCACATCGTCAGGGTACCTGGTTTCATGGCCTACAATGATCAGGATAAAGCGTTTCTATGAGGTACTCCTAGTGTCTAGCAGTCCAAAGATGACCAGCTCCTTCATTTCAAGTTGTGTTCTTACCAGTGGCATTGGTATCTGAATAGCCTTAATCAAAACTCTAGATTCCCACTGCATTGGCAATTCTGGAAGAAATGACAAAAGTCACTTATATTAACCCCTTTCTGGACCTGCTAAAATTGGATGGTCTGCCTTTCATGGGTCTGAGTGACACCAAGGTGATCTTCCAAAGTAAATTTGTGAGATTAATCCAGGAAATGCAGCTGTAACACTGAGACACCTGTAATCTTTTAGTGGTACCAGTGGCAGAATCCTTTGCTTGATGTAAAGGAGACCCTCTTCCTGGGCTGCTGTCCTCCTAGAGAAGCCTTCATGGTTGGCTCACTCTGCCTTATAAAAGTCTGGTTGGGTGGCCCTATTAGCGGTAGGTAATTCTGTTTCCTCTGAGCCCTGCCTCTATATTGCAGGTTCACTCTGCAATCTCTGCTTCTTAATTCTATGTGACCTTCTCATCATTGATCCTTTCAGTGTCAATACTCCCAGATCTCCACTGAATTGCTGTGCAGCTCTGGGATGTCTTTGCATAGGGTGAACTCTACATGAATGTCAGTAACTATTGCAGCTCTTCTCTGGAGAACAAAACTCCCTCCACTACAGGACAACATCTGTCAGGAGCTAAGCCTGCTTCCCTTTTGACTCCCCAGATATGGGATTAACACCACCAAAGTTACTTCTCAGGCTTCAACATCCTCTCGACTACCAAAGCCTTGCTAGACCCAGGAACACTAAGGAAATGACAGGAAACCCATCTGTGGTATCTTTTGGAAGTATCATTGGGTTTTGGTGGAGATACTAGTCATGTCCTCTCTACCCTTTCCCCTTTTTTGTGGGAAAACTTGCCGAGGCGCGAGCCTGCATCCAGCCGCGCCCTTAGAGATCTGTGCATACACGGAGTGAGAGCCGTGAAACTCGTGGGCCTTCGAATCCAGCTTCCGGGTCATAGGATGAAGGCGTTCCGAAGGACATAATCTAGATCCCTAGAGGCGGACTACGTACTCATAAAAATCTTTGATTGCTGGAGAGACTGTCCTTTACAATTGAGGCCCCCGCCCATCCGAAGCCATCACGCATGAAACCTAACTCTGTCGTCCATCTTTTCTAATCTGGATGTGTGGATCTAAGCTCCTTGCTTGCATGGACTGGGAGAAGCTTAAGAAACGACGCTCTTATAATATTCCCCTCCTTTCTTGAGATGCGGTGATTGATCGTAGAAGCTTTAAAGAAACTATCTATTGTTGAGAAGGTTACACCTCGCTGGTCTCTCGAATAAGATTGGCTGCTAAGTATTATCGGCCTGCCCCTCTCCATTGTCCTAGTGTGAATGCCCTGATGAAGGTGCGGCAGTAGATCTGGCCGGTCACCGAAACGTGCGTTGGCGTTGCTATTCCTTGTCCTGCTTCTACTAACCGGGGTCTCCAGTGCTGCGCTGAGAAGACTCTACAGGACTGGTTCTATGTGTCACTCTGGAACTACATAGAGGATGTTGGATGAATGTGAAGTTAGTTGTGTGAATATATGTGTTCGTTGATTGAATGATTGAATTTTGAATGTTTGGAGTGTGGGGTACTACGGGCTCATTTAGAGATTTTATGAAATTCTAGTGTGTATTATATATCCCTCTTTTAACTGTATTTTTCTAAGGCTAAAGAATGATAACAGTGATTCAAAGTGTAAACACAAAAAATAAACAAAATAATAAATAAAAAGATGTTATATTTAAGACTGTTGCACGGTTGAATCTGTGTTTTGGTCCTTGACTATGGTGAGCTCAACTTTGCTGGATATACCCTAATGGACTCTGAGTGAGCCATTTTTATTAATCCTGCTTGGCAGACAATATTTGTGATTGGTTTGCTTTTCTTCCCCTGCCTGTCTGCCACATATCAGTTTTTGGGGGGCCCCTTCTTGTATTGGACTCTCTACCCCTCCAACCATGATTGACCTGCTAGTTACTGTAAACCCGAAGCATGTAAGTCAACTGTCTGAGGTCGGCTCAGAGCACATCTCCCCACTACAAATCAAACAGGTATTGATGCACCTTTACAAAATAATCATTCATCATGTAAACCTTCAAAGGTGTCTGCCTGATTACCCTTAATCCATTAATTGTGTATGTCGATATAGGTTGTAATACTGTATAACATGATTAGAACTAATGTGAATAGTATTAAGTTTATGTATATGTTTTCCCTTAGCGGTATATCATGTTGAATAATCAAGTATCTGGCAAAAGGTTAAAGTACAATTATGACAATATACAACAATTGTATTATACTAAACACAAGAATTAGTGATCTAAATTATTATTTGTTTAATTTTAGAACTATGCTGAAATTGTCCTGATGAAGACACATTGTATGTGTCGAAACGCGTTGACCGACATCAGCTTCCTCAATCAGCTCTGGGAACTATCAATGCTCTAACATTTCCCTGAATACTGTGTATTATTTTGATCATAACACCTGTTTTAATGGATTTTTAAAGAAAACTTGATATATAATTGAATATGTTTATATCAATCTTTTATAATTATAATTAAATTTCTTATGTTATCATAGTATGTGGTTTTTTTGCTTCTTTTCTTGTGTTTTCCTTCTTATATCGGATTTTATTTTGCCAGATATTTTCTAATTTTTTGCCTGTGTTTTTACCTTTGCTTCAAACTGCTTTACCCTGACCCAGGAAGTGTATCCCATTGAGGGGGTCCCTATTTATTTCTATAATTTACCCTTAATCCAACCACTTCCTAGTTTACATGCAATATCCACCCATGTTTTACTAGGCGTCTTTGTACGTCCCTTATAGTGTCTGTTTGTGCTCTAAATGGCTTCCTTCAGACTGCCTCTCTGACTCAAAGGTGGAATGACACCAGTACAATGTACAGGTAATACTGACCAGTACCACCTCCAGTGTTTTATTTCTGCATGACACAACTAAGGCTCACAAAACCATGGCATTCTTTCTATCCACACAATACTCTAAAACCCTCTTTGGGTATGTGGCAATGACTTTGCCAAACACCTTGACTGCCTTCACAGGTAGGGCAGCTGCTCTATGCGCGATGGCTTCCAACCCAAATGTCTTGATTTATTTTGCACTTCAATTATGGTTCTATCACTTTGAATCAAAAGTCTTGTAGTGTCGAGGCCTGCCTCTGTTCTTCGATATTATGTTTTTCCATGGATGGCCTCTTTCCTTCTCTTTGCAATCTCATCCACTCTCAGTCATGCAGAAGTAAACTTTTGGAACACGCCACAATACTCAACATGGATGAAGATTTGCAGAGTAGAGGGTCACAGCGGGTTCTTTTCCATTCTTCGTGTTTGAGATCTCTTTCTCTGACTCCTCCTCTGCATTGTAGGCAGACACACAGAGATCCAGGAGTTCAGCAGCCTGACCTGCTTGGGAAGGGAAGGACCAGGGTGTAGAAAGACCCTCTGGGTGGAAATGAAGATGGTTGAAGGTTGGGAGAAGGTGAAGGACGTTTACTAGCACTTTCAGGAGATACAAATTCCATGACTGGTATATTAATGATGCTCTAACTAGGCCAATGTGAGTCTGGAACCCCTTCTCAAATAGGGTTGAACCTTGGAAGGAGAGAAAAGAGTAAAAAGGCATAACACAGCAGTTCTACCTAGTGCAACAGGAAGGTGTCTATGGCAAAGTGATATGGCAACCAGTAAAAGAACTGCTGAAGTTGACAGTTCAGATACAGTGCAAACAGGTCTGTCTCCAGGAGACTGTAGAGCAAGTTTACCACCTGGAACATCTGAGTTCCCAGCATGCAATTGCTCATATCCTTCAGTTTTCTGGAGTTTAAATCTGCTGTAGCATTGGTGAGGCTTGGGAGATAGGCGACAATGACTGTGAGGATATTTTGCAGACATTCAAGACTGGCATCTCATTAGAGGTCTGCAAGTGACTTGCCCATGCACTCTGACTTTGTTCATGTATCTTGGCTCTGATATACTGTCTATCATGTGGAGGATGCAACAATAGGTTATTCAAGCTGTTTAATGGAAAGGCGAAAAGAACAATTGATGGACTGAATGCAGAACAATGTCATACATTCCCCCCAGTACAGAGATCTTGGCCTAAATCCATCGTTTTTGTGCTCACCATTTGCTTTAATGGAAAGGCGGCAGCTAGAAGTTTCAGGGAGTTAACATATAGGCATACTACATCTAGGATGAGCTGCCTCATTCTTAATATAATGTGCCTAAAACGTACGGTAAGATAAATCCGTCAAGCTTGCACCCCAGTGTGACCTGCTCACACCAGACTCAGTGATGTTGTCCGCAGCTGTTCCAGAGTAAACGTTGCCATTTCAGGCTTCAAGATTGGCTGTCTACCAGTGGAACGTGGCGTAACATTCCTGCCGGGTAGGATGTGGCCCTCGCAAAATATGCACTGACAGAGATGGTCTATCTTCCATATGGCTTAGATTAAAGTATCCAGGAGGCCATTAGGTTTGGCCAGATCACTAAGGGGAAGTGTGTCTGCCAGGAGGACTAAACTATTCACCGTCCAAAGTAGGACAATCTTCTTGAGAGGAAGATTTAGAGCGGATGAGAGCGCGTCGATTGAGAATTTCCAGATGTCATTGTAGGGAAACATCTTGAAATTCATCCAGAAACCAAGGTTGTGAAGCAGAGTGGTAAAGATGTTTAGGTACTGTATCAATTTTATGGGGCATTGCCTCACGAAAAGGATGGCTCTAAGCACCTTGGCAAAGCTCTACAGAAGAGAAGACAGGCCAAATGAGAAACCAAAATATCTCAGATCTTTCCAAACCACTTGATCTTCAGGATCTGGCAGTGCCTCTTGAATACTGGGATCGAAAAAGAAGGCATCTTTGAGGCTGACCACTAAAGCATCCTTAAGGAATGAATGCCTTTCACCTCGAAGGGCCTGTCAGTTATCCACAGGGGTATGTAGATGTACCATCATCATGGGCCTGAGGTCCCTCTTTCCTCCTAGCAAGGAAGAGGAAGCTCACAAGGCCGCCGCGTAGGGTGTTTGAATGATGACCGCTTCCCATTTCATCGTGGCAATGCCCTGATCCACCCTGGCGCTTCCATCACAGCATTAATGGGTTGAATAATGGACCAGGAACCTGGAAAGAAACCCTGCAACTGATGTATACATCATTTTCTTGAGGTCCTAGAAGTTGTATATAATCGCTCCCCCCACCAGGATGAAAGGAGGCCCATACCTGGCTGGGAAGGCAGAAGGTCACACCTGAAGGAACAGGTGCTGGATATGACTCCGCTGCGCCCCCGGGAGAAGGCATGATTGCAGTGGGAGCTGCTGGGGACCAGTTCTATAAACCACAACTCCTATCTGAGTATATTTTGGCTCCTACATCACACTCTGTATCCAGCAATGGAACATACCTATGACTGCCAAACCCGCTTTGGGGGCCCAGATGTCACTGTGTGAATCTTACAATCTGTGTTTACTGAGCTTTCCATAACAATTTCCAATGTATGAACTCGCTTTATCACATAATATTGCTTGCACTGGCATTGCATATACTTCTGTTTTAGAAATGTATAATCAATCCTAGTCAATTCGTTCCTCGATGTTGTAAAACGAGCATGAAACCATCTAAAAAAAATCATTGGGGCATATGGATTAAGAAATAAATGCCAAGAAAAAAGCACGCGTTAGTTTGCTGTAATGCAATCTCATAAAATGTTTGCAAAAGAGAAACATGCAGGGCACTGCTAGCGCCCTGAAAAAGCCGAAGAAAAATTTGTGACTAATAAATAAATAAGTAAAGTGGCACGTCTTTCAAAGCTAGAAAAATAACGTGCCTTCGGTGTGACATTTATTTACGTGCGGTGGTGTACGGGAGGCCCCCTGAGGACTCGGGGACATTTCCGCGTGACAGATTGCGGAATTAAAGTCTCAAATCAGCGCTGATAAATCACGTCGGCTCCGTTTGCGGCTGATGGGACAGAGGCGGGACCGAGCTCCGATTGATGAACTGCGCGCGGCCGAGGCTCCCAGCTGAGGAGCGGAGGCTGAGGGAGGCATGAATCTGCGGTAAACGCTCCCTTTCTGAGGCGCCATGTTGAGGCCCACGCGCTGCTGCTCACTAACACCTTCTCTTCCGGTGAGGTAGAGCCTTGACGCAGCGATGTAGCCACCAATAGTCAGGGCCTCTGTGAATTATGTGGCATGGGAGGCCGGGTCAAATTAGGCGGCAGGGTCGAGTAAATTATGCTGCAAGAAAAGGCAAACTGTGCAGTATTATGCGGCACATTTTGCAGATTTTGTAATAGTATAACTTCATTATTTAATAATTTTTAGACGTGTTAACACTGTCTGGGCATTAGTTGTACCTCATTAAAACCAGTTTAACACCCATGTATAGCAATAAGCTACAGAAAGTTACCAGTCAACCTTTGCAAAGGTCCTTCCAATGAGCAGCAACATGTGTCATTTCGCTTTAAATAATTCTTGAACTGGTTGAACTAGAAACACATTTTTTGGGTTAAAATCTGCAGATTGTGCAGCAAATGATGGATTATGTGGCAAATGCAAGTCTACAATTATGTGAAAATTGCCGCACAATCGCATATTTCCGGTGGACCTGACAATAGTGCATCAGGTGCAGTGGCACTGGGTCACAGGGTTGTGAGAGGCCCTCTAGATCTCAGTCATGTCTGTCTTTTAGCACACTATGGACGAGGAGTATTTCCTTGTATTTCTGTCAAGAGGTCCCCACGGCACCCAAACTAAGCCACTGCGCCACTGCGCCACTGCGCCTCTATTTTATTTATTTTATTTGCGGGTTTGTATAGCGCTATGAATCACTCCCGAAGGAGTATCTCCGCGCTTTGACGACAGATCTGATAAGCAATAGTCCTAGCAGAAGGAATTGGTGCATTGATTCTGAACAAATTAGGATAATTAACTGACCAAACTAAACAGAAAAGTTTTCAGATTTTTTCTAAACTTCAAGTGGTCAGAACACTGCCTTAGTGATAGTGGGAGCAGGTTCCAATGTGTAGGCCCTACTACTGACAAGGCCCTGCCACCTAGTCTGGTCTTGGTGATTTTAGGCACTTTTAGCAACAACTGTTGGCTGGATCTAGGAGTACGAATGGGGTTGTATGGCGCAAATTTAGTGGACAGATATTCAGGTCCTAAATTATGGAGACTTTTATGGATAACACAACAAGTCTTAAACTTGACTCGCAGTCGTATGGGCAGCCAATGGAGTTTGCATAACAAAGGTTTCGATGGGGTTCTTGGAGGTGCGTTCAGCACCAATCTGGCTGCAGTATTCTGTATTACCTGCAAACGGTCAAGAACCTCTTCATTAGCTCCTGCTAAGAGACCGTTGCAGTAATCCAGACGACTGATCACCAGAGCCTGGACTAAGGTTTTTCTGTGGGAATCAGGCAGGAAAGGGAAAATCCTACGTAGGACCGGTGCTATTGCACATTAACTCCCTCGGTGATTCTGGGCTAGCAAATCAACTTTGAATTTCCAGCTCCAAATAGCATAGTACGAACATAGCAAGCAAGAGCAGACCTCTCCAGGATGGATTGGGAGGATGATACATGCCAACAGTGAGGAACAATGAGGGGGAGATGCAGGGGCGTAGGGGCATAGCTTCAGGAGGGGTGTTTGGGGTGTTACACACCCTTGTTAAATTTATTTTCCGGCTAAATAGTTGGGTACAGGTGCTTTCAGCAGGGTATTGTGAGATGTCAGTCGGATTTCCCCAGGAATTTTTTAATGTCCACACAGATAAAAATGCACACACTCTCTGCCACTCTGTTTTGAAAAGTCCTCAGAATATTGAATATTACACAAAATATTGTTTTCTCTCTCAGTACTACCATCAATACACATTTCTCTCCCTTTCCACTACCCCTTTGGCCCCTCTCATGCACCCTGATGTTCCTATAATGTATTTAAACATTATATGCCAGCTTGATTGTCAGAAAATCTGAAGCTCACCGCCACCTCCAAATCTTACTGAACAAGCTACGCCCCTGGGAAGATGTTGAAAAAATATAAGATGAGTTTAATGTCCCAATTAATAAGCATTTGAGCGAGAAAAGGGTAAACTAATGCCATATGTACATTAAGAAATATTGAGTTCCCTGCCTAAATCCAGAGTGTTGGTTGGCATGGATGTGGGAATTAGCCTCAAAAGAAAATGGGGGATATGATGGGGCCAAGGGATGGGGTTCACCACAAGACCTGTCTTCAGAGAAAAAGATTTTACAGAAAGTTGTGAATGAGAGATCATTAAATACTCCAGTGTTCTAGTGTTAAACACAATAATCATTCACTTAGTACAATGGCCACGTTTGTGAAACATTATTCATAGGTCAGTATCCATAGTGCCCAGGGCTTTAAGTGAGCCGGGTCCAGCCAGCGCTCAGCACCAGCAATTACTAAAAAGCAGGTGCAGGGATAGGTCCCTATCAGCTATCCTTTTTTGCCCTCATCCTCAAGGTGAAAAAGAAAATCTACACTCTGCAGTAGTACACCTTTCACTGCCTTTGATGTAACTTCAAAGAGACCTGTTATAGTACTTTAACAGTCTCATTATTTCAGAATTGAAGCATTTTCAGTGTTCTATACAAACAAGTCATAGTTCTTGCTTATTGAGTTGTGCAACTAACAACTATTGGCAAGACAAATAGCCTTGGCTTGTTCTAGGTGGAATGTTACTTGTTGTATTATTTATCTGGATGCAATGACAGAAGCAGCAAATTTGTGGGGCGGCACACTACACCAAGCAAAGATTTTATGGTTTATGTGTTTTTAAGCCACGCCCTTAATTACATTGGCCGCACCCCTTTACAAGACCCCCCAGTTTTTTCATCCCACTTAAAGCCCTGATAGTGCTCAGTCATGGAAAGCACTCTATCTAGGCCATTCTCCATAATACGCAGTATGTAAAGCATGATCCTCTGCCTAGCTCCCACCTGAGGAGAGGGAGGCTGACTGAGGCGACAAATCTGTTCTAAACTGCTAAATTTCTGAACCGCCATATTGAGGCCCACATCCTACGGCTCACTACTACACGTTCTCTTCCGGTGACGTAGAGCATTGACCCAGCGATGTAGCTACCAATAGTGCATCAGGTGCAGTGGCACCGTGTCACAGGTTTGGGAGAGGCCCAGGTCACACCAAAAAATCCGGAACCCACCATGAAAGCATCTTCGAAGCCAAGTGCAACCCTTAACCGATCAACCCCAAACATTATCCAAAATCCACATTTATGATGCCATACTTGGAATTTAACACTAAGACTCAGTAGAACAATGATTGATATGTTAGACCTAGACATAAAATGCAGTATCTTATGAAGGTCAACTTGAGAATTGAATTCATTTTCATAGAAGAATTTCACATCCTCTTATGTCTAGCTTCAACCACCCTTTTCTCTGTAGTTTGCACTAACTTTGCTCTCCTCTCCTCTCATTCCCTTTACCATCATGCTGTAACCAGACGTTCCAGGAAATTGGCCTTTTCAGAGCATAAGTGCATGCTAGATCTGACCTTTTCTGCAAAGCCTTTCAACCTTGTGTGTATGTGTATTTAAAACTGTGAACACCAAGCTGCAGAGTAGTCAATTGATATGCAAGAGAGAGATACAAGAGTGGGCAGTAGTTACAAATGGCACCTGATTTACCTATAGCAGGGAGATCTTTACCGTAGCTTCCTGGTGTGACATATCGCAGTGGCGGTTAGATGTACACCTCCTTCTAGATGCGGAGTTGCGATGGAGCTTGGCGTATCTGTGGGAGTTCCAGATCCCAGGTGCGTACCAGGAGAAGGAAGGTCTCCTGGTCTTCTGGTGATCTCATTGCCCCATGTGTTCTGCTGCAATATGGATTCTGAATCTTGTCTGCAGGCAAGGACAGTATGCTGGACTTCACTACCTTGAACATGATGCATTTGATCTTGAATGTGATTCAGGCAGCCAGGTTGAGCTGAAGAAATTACTGAAGCCTTTAGGTGATGTTTTTTCAGTCCCTTGGTGAGTTGGAGAGCTGCATGGAGAATACTCTTCGAAGGTCCCAGGTTGGTGTTTGGGATATCGCAAACAGGGAATGGAATCCAGTGATGTGTATGAAACATTCTGAACATGGATTCATGAGCTATGCTTTGTAGCCGAAAACAGTAAGTTGGTGCTAATGTAGCGCCTATGAGGATGATAATTCAAGTGCTTTGATAGGAGTACCTACCTCACCAGGAGTGATGTTAGTGCCCTTTATAGTGTGCCAGTTTAACTTAACCTGAACAGGAGCCACTGTGACATTTCTCTTGTTTCTAAATTGAGTTACATTTTCTAAGGAGTTACACTGTTTATTTCTATATCAATCAATCAATCAATCAATCAATCGTATTTGTAAAGCACACATTATCACTCGTGAGGGCATCCAGGTGCTAGGTTGCTGGGCTTAGTCGAAGAGCCAGGTCTTGAGTCTCTTCCTGAAGCCTGTCAGCGAGGGTGATGTTCCGAGGTAAAGGGCGCTCCAGGACTTGTGGGTGAGGTAGGAGAAGCAGCGGCCTCCGCTGTGGCTGCAGCGGATGCGCGGTGTCCGTGCAAGGGAGGCGGAGCAAAGATTCCTGGATGGTTGGTGGAAGTTCAAGCGGCGGTTCATTTATGCTGGTCCTTGGTCATGGAGGGCTTTGAAGGCATGTATCAGTCACTTTTATTGGCATCTTTTCTAGACTGGGTGCCAGTGGAGGTTTCACAGGTGTTGAGTATTGTGTGGTTCCATTTGGGCAGGTTGAGGATAAGTCTTGCTGCTGTGTTCTGTATTGTCTGGTGCCTTCTCATGAGTTTGGTGGTGGTTCCTGTGTACAATGTGTTGCTGTGGTCCAGCCGGCTGGTCATTGAGGCTTGCATGACTGTTTTTCTCGTGCTGATGGGGAGCCATTTGAAAATTCTTTGGAGCAAGAGGAGAGTGCGGAAGCCAGCAGAGAAGGCTGTGTTGTTCTGTCGTTTCATGGTGTTTGCTTTCCAGGATGATGCCGAGGTTGTGGGCGTGGTCTTTTGGTGTGCGAGTGGGACTGAGTTCGGCAGGCCATTCAATTTCTTTCCTGAGGGAGGCGTGGTTGCCAAAGATCAGCACTTCGGTCTTGTCAATGTTGAGTTTCAGACAGTTGTCCTTCACCCAGTCTGCTACATTCTTCATGCAGTAATGGAAGTTGGTCTTAGTGGTGGTGGGGCCTGCTGAGAGTGAGAAAATGAGCTGGGTATCATCGGCGTAGGATATGTTGTTGAGATCGTGGGTTCTGGCTGTCTTGGCTAGAGGCATCATGTAGCTGTTGAAGAGGGTGGGTCTTATGGATGAACCTTGAGGGACACCACAGATGGTGCTCATGGGTCCCGAGGTGAAGGGAGATAGGCAGATGTTCTGCATTCATCCCATGAGGAATGATGCAATCCACCTGAGTGACCATCCCTTGATCCCGATCTGGTGCAGTCCTTGATGAGTGTGTGGTGGAATACGGTGTCAAAAGCTGTGGAGAGGTCTAGAAGGATCAGATCCACCGATTCTCCCCTGTCGAGTAGGGTGCTGTATGACGAGAGTGTGTATGTGTGCTGTTTTGCTTAGTGTTCCAGACCCAAGCAAAGTGGCAACCACCTGTGATGTCATAACTGGAATGTTGGAGGAGAGATCAGTCTAAGGGGAGCTGGCTTCAGAGAGAGTCGTAGTGAGAAGCTCAGTGAAACGGTGGAGACCAAGAAATGCATACCATAATTAATGCAGGTAAGACTCAGGATATTTTTATAGGGTTAGCTTCTGAGCAGTTATTAAATTGTGAAAGTCACCTTTCAGCCCCCGGTTCCTGAGAACCCATATGACAGTTCAGTGAACCAAGCTCCTTTCCATGGTTAGAGAGAGAACAGTGAGCATGTGGTCCAACCTGGTTTTAGCAGTGCAGGGATGTGTTTTCTCTTTCTCCCTTTAGTTCCCTCTCTGTTGCTTTGAGTTTCTCCCCAATTGGGATGCACAGTACCTTATGTGTTATTGTTTATTCTTTAGTTAGCAAACCGAGCTGTTAGAACTGAGGGTCTCTAGTTGGCAGAGGTAGGTACCTTAATCCAAATTGAGACCCTTGCTTCTAGTCAGGGAAAGGAGGGGCACCCTCTTAGATAAACCCTGCTCACACTCCTGTAGCATGGCACGAGCAGCCAGGCTTATCTCCAGGACAATGTGTAAAGTATTTGCAACCTGACAAGGTAGCGCACTGCTGCTTAAGCGCTTCGCGCTTCTATCGCTGATTAGCTTTTTAAAAATCCTATTTTGTATTTGATTTACTGTTGGGTTATTATTCCTTGATTTTAACTGCCCCTTCACTTGCACTATTATCGGTCTTGCACCGCTGCTTGAGCGGGTCCGGTTCCCGGGGTGGGGTTACTTTTTAGCCACCATCTTGGAGTGGAGTGGTTGTGTGAGCAGGCGCCATCATCTGCGTGCGCTTTAGTGCGCCGGAGCCAGTGAGGGACACCTATCTAAGGCGAGCCGCATCTGAGTTCGCCCTGACAAGGTAGCGCACTGCTGCTTAAGCGCTTCGCGCTTCTATCGCTGATTAGCTTTTTAAAAATCCTATTTTGTATTTGATTTACTGTTGGGTTATTATTCCTTGATTTTAACTGCCCCTTCACTTGCACTATTATCGGTCTTGCACCGCTGCTTGAGCGGGTCCGGTTCCCGGGGTGGGGGTTACTTTTTAGCCGCCATCTTGGAGTGGAGTGGTTGTGTGAGCAGGCGCCATCATCTGCGTGCACTTTAGTGCGCAGGAGCCAGTGAGGGACACCTATTTAAGGCGAGCCGCATCTGAGTTCGCCCTGACAAGGTAGCGCACTGCTGCTTAAGCGCTTCGCGCTTCTATCGCTGATTAGCTTTTTAAAAATCCTATTTTGTATTTGATTTACTGTTGGGTTATTATTCCTTGATTTTAACTGCCCCTTCACTTGCACTATTATCGGTCTTGCACCGCTGCTTGAGCGGGTCCGGTTCCCGGGGTGGGGCTACTTTTTAGCCGCCATCTTGGAGTGGAGTGGTTGTGTGAGCAGGCGCCATCATCTGCGTGCGCTTTAGTGCGCAGGAGCCAGTGAGGGACACCTATTTAATGCTCCCCGCCTAGCGCAGCGGGATCGCGCAGCGGGATCGCCCTCGCTTAGCCGGAGTCGTGCCAGAGTCCTGCCCGTCTGCGCCTGTCCGCGTCAGGACGAGTAGGACAGGGCAGGACTCCTGTCGTTGGTTTCGTGGTGGATACGATGGTCTGCTACTCCAGGGACGCTCTTGTTGCCATTAGACAGAGTCTCCCGAGATGTGAGGTGTCTCGGGTAAGCCCGATGTGCGGCCCGTACCTGTGTGCCTGTGGCACGTGGTCGCTTGGGGCCCCCGTCCCCTCTTGTTGTATCGGTGAGGATTTTGTCATTGGAAGGAAACGCTCCCGGCACGATTTTAGTGTCTGGAACTTGAACGTTCGGTCGATGGTGAAACATTATCATGACATTTACGACCTGATCGCAAAGGAGTCACCTGATATTTTTTGTTTGACCGAGACCTGGCTACAGGAGTCTGACTCGGCCATTCTCAATCTGGCTTTCCCCTCTGAGTATTCGGTCTATACACTCAATCACTCCTCTAGAGGCGGGGGAATAGCTCTTGCTGTCAAATCCTGCTACCCCTGTGATTGGAAAGAACATAAAATTGTGGGTTGCGAAAGTGCCTCGTTTAAGATCTCCATCACTCCCCATTTTTCCTTTTCGGGCTTACTGATTTATCGCCCTCCAGGCAGTGATGTGGCATTTAGGGAGGCTCTCCCAGAGGCCATTAGCACGTTGGCCGTAGGGTGCGCTAACTTTTCTATTCTTGGGGATCTGAATCTCCACTTTGACAACCTGACCGCGCCGGCCGTGGGTAGCTCTCTGGCCGATCTTGAGGCCCTGCAACTGTCTCAGTTGATCACGTATCCCACCCATGTAGGTGGACATACCCTGGACCCTTTTTTTACGAATCTTCCAGACGTAAGGGTCTCTATCCCTTCCCCCGTGGCTTGGACGGATCACTTTTTGGTGAAGATCCAGTGTCCACTATATGAGCCCCCTCGCAAACCCACGGTCCGAGCTATCCCCAGACGACCTTGGACTAAACTCAAACTCGAGGATTTCCACCGCTTGCTGTCTGAGGACCCGCTGGGCCCGTTAGACACTGTGGAAACGGGTTGCGACCGCTTTTGTGAATGGGTTACCAGGGCCCTGGATTCCCTTATCCCGGTGGCCTTGAGCAAACGTGGACTAAGGGACCCTAGTCCTTGGTATGATGGCTCTCTGCGTGTGCTCAAGAGCACGTGTAGACGCACTGAGAGAGAATGGCAGAAAACCTATGACATCAGTAAAAAAGCCATGTATCTGGCCACCGTCAAATGTTACCATCGTGCTGTCTGCAGAGCTCGTGCGGCATTTTATGCTCTCGAATTTCGCAACAGCACCAATCAATCAAAAACCATCTTCAAGGCCCTCAAGGATCTGGTGGCAAAAAAGGCCTCTGCGAATGCATTTTGCTCCATTTCGCATTGCGAAACTTTGGCGGCTTTTTCTTGGAAAAAGTTCAAGCCATCTACCGAGCATTTCCTTCGCCTTTGCCTTCTGGCGATGGGCTTTTTAGCCCCCCAGTGCAGGATGTGTTACACTCTTTTCCCAGCCTAACACCTGAAAGCTTTAAAAAACTGGTGCAGCAAGTAAAGTCTGGGTCTCTGGCTGACCCTTTAAGGCCAGCGTTGTTCAGTATCATGGCATCTTTTGATCTTCTGCCGATCTGTTCCTTGATTAACATCTCGCTTGCATCTGGGTCGGTTCCCGTCAAGTGGAAACAGGCAGTGGTCATGCCCATCCTAAAGAAGCCATCCTTGGATGCCAGCAAACCTGTGAACTATCGCCCGATATCACTCCTCCCCTGGCCAGCAAAAGTAGCGGAGGCGCATGTAAATACGGCCCTCTCGGACCATCTCTCGCGTGCTAATATCCTGGACGTGACGCAGAACGGATTCCGAGCGGGTCATTGCACGGAGACTGCCATCCTCTTTATGGTGGAACATCTGCGCTCTGTGCTCGATGTGGGTCAAACGGCGGCGCTTGTGGTATTAGATCTTAGCGCCGCCTTTGACACCGTCGTGCACGGGATTCTTCTGCAACGCCTGGAGGAGGCTGGAATCGTCGGCCCTGCTCTCCAGTGGTTCCGCTCCTTCCTTGCTGACCGATCTTTTTGCGTTGCCGTCCCGCCCCATCAGTCTAAATTCTATCCTCTGGATCTTGGGGTTCCTCAGGGATCCTCGCTGAGCCCCACGTTATTTAATCTTTACATGAGGCCGCTGGCTGAGGTCGTCAAGCGGTGGGGTATGACCATGGTATCATACGCTGACGACACTCAGCTGGCGGTCACGCTCAGCGGGGATTCAGATCTAGATGCCCCAAGATTCAAGAATGGACTACGGGCGGTCGCCAGCTGGATGACGTCCAACTGTCTCCAGCTGAACGCAAAAAAGACGGAGATTATGATCTTCGGCAAGCAAGCGGAACTTTGGGGCGATACGTGGTGGCCTTCAGAGCTTGGTCCCACCCGACTCCGGTTTTGGAGATAAAAAACCTCGGGGTGTGGTTAGATCCCACTCTCAGCTTTGTCTGCCACACTAAGCGTACCGCTGCCTGCTGCTTTGGCGTCCTGCGTAGCTTAAGACCTGTGCTGAAATTTTTTGATGCTTCGACCAGGCAGCTTATTGTGCAGGCGACGGTGATTTCTCAGCTCGACTATGCCAGCTCCCTTTTGGTAGGGATAAACCTGGCCGAAATCACCCGTCTTCAACGCGTGCAAAATGCAGCCGCCAGAGCAGTTGTGGGGTTGCCCAGGTACTGCTCCACTGCTAACACCTTGAGCTCTCTTCATTGGTTGCCGATTAAGCAGAGGATTCAATTCAAAGTGCTCTGTTTGTCTCACAAGATTCTTAAGGGCTCCCTCCCTCAGATTCTTTCGAATCTCTTGTCTCTCTATGTCCCAGTCCGCTCCCTACGCTCATCCGACCTTGAATTTGCAGTAGTCCCCCGGTTTAAGCGCAGCCGTGCTGGCGGTCGCTCATTTCGAGTACGTGCTGCGGCTTTGTGGAATTCCCTTCCTTTAGAGCTACGTGCCCTCGGTGATCTGTTCTCGTTTTGTAGGGCCATTAAGACCTTCTTATTTCCCTAAATTTGTTTCTTCTTCAGTTTGCCCTTTTTTAGCTGTGTTATGTTGGTACCTTGTCGGGCGCCAGGACGCTCCTTTGCTGGAGCAGCTGTGCGCGTAATAATAAAAATGCTCATAACACACTCCCAGTAACACAGTGATAACACCACAAATGGACACCACACTGGTTTTTATAAAAGTAGCGGTCTCTGTATCAAAAGGAATACGAAGAGACCAAACAATAGAAATCCAACATATGCATATTCATAATATTTCACTTTGCCTGTTATTAGGCCAGCATTCACTTCTAAGTTCGTCCGGTATTAATGAGCAGTTCACAATGATCTCCTGCAGTCCTAATGCAATGCTATGAAGTTTGTAATGCAGTTCGTAAGGTAGTAATAACACAGTCCTTAATGCACGTATTAATGCAGTTTGTAACACAGGAATAATTCAGGTCGTAATGCAAGAATAATGTGATTCGTAGGGCAAGAATAATGCAGTTCGTAATGCAAGAATCAGGCAGTTCGTAATGCAAGAATCAGGCAGTTTGTAATGCAAGGAATAATGCTGTAACCAAAAGAACTGCGCGCTATGGTAGTAAGCAGCACAGTGCTGAGCAGACTGGACTATTGTAACTCCCTATATTTAGGAGCCCCCCAGTACATCTTTCAGGGGCTGCAAAGAGTCCAGTCTGCGGCGGCAAAATTGGTACTGGGGTTGCGACGTGACTCTTCTTCCACCTCCGCACTGAGGCAGCTCCACTGGCTACCAATCAGGGAAAGGGTTCTTTTTAAGTCACTCTGCCAGGTGTTTAGGGCCTCACATGAGATGGGCCCAGTCCCATTACAGGAAAGATTTTCCTGGTATCTCACTCAGAGACAGCTCCGGTCCTCGGGTACCGGCTTGTTGGCAGTCAGGAAATTTAAACGCTCCCGGATGGGGGGGGGGGGGGCTTTTAGTGTGGTAGGGGCACAGTTATGGAACAAGGTACCACAAATGATCAGACAGAGTGTCTCATTAATCGAATTCAGGAAAGGCCTGAAAACCTGGCTCTTCCCAAAATGCTAATCTATGTCCCATTCTCTCTCTTCACCAGCCAGCTGACCAAGTGTCTGGATATCTAAAAGCGCAAGGATACCCGTAGGGTGGCAGTAGCGCTATATAAGTAAAGATACGATACGATACGGTAAGCTAATCTGCGTGGTCAACCCGGGCCCCCACTAGTCCCCAACAACAGAGACAACAGTCATATGCTTAAAAGGGCGGCCCCAGTACTGCTGGGCAGGTTTGGGCCGCTCGGGGACTCAGCACATCTAATATGGGGCAGCGGGAGAGAGCTCGGAGCATTCCTGTACTCTTCCTGCACACCTCCCCAGGCCACACATGCTTGCGGCTCCCGACCGGAGTCCAAGCCTTACCTGGGGGGTGCACTGCCTCTCTCTTTCTCTCCCCACTCGTCGGACGTCCTGCTGGGCGGCCCCGATGATGTTGCAGCTCCGGTGTTAGGCGACGCTGTAGCCGGGTGGGTTACAGCGCTGCCTTCTCCGTTGATGATCTTGGGCAGATTCCTCTCTGTGAACAACGACCACGATCCCTTTCACCTTGCAGCTCTGTTAGCTTCAAAGAAATCCTTTAGCACGTTGCGGCTCAGGCCGGCGGAGGTGATCCTCACTCACAGCCTCAGTTATGATGACGGCTCGGGCCACAAAGAGCAATGCAGCACATGGACGATGTTTCACGCTGCGGGGGCTTTGCACTCATGGGGCACCTCGTAAACAGTATCAAGGACCACACAGCAGTCTCAGGCGTGGAAAAGCACCCCGCACCAAGCGTCACTGTAGGAGAGTAGGGTCTGCTATCCTATGGTCACCCCAAATTTTTGCTTTTTGCTTCACTGGTTTTCGACTACTGAGGCTGTGGGCCTGCTGATCAGACCCCCAGCCTGCTGTTCTCTCACTAAATTAATGACACATGTGCTATAGGCACATACCAATTGGAAATGGACTCCTTGTCAGCCCCTGTAGAATGCACTATAGGTGCACAGGGCACAGGAGCCACTAAGGCCTACCAGGGGCTGCAGCATATCTTTTGCCACCCCTGGCTGGTTCTTAAATTGACACAACTGGCTGATCACTCAGCTGGGGTAAGGTGGTGTACACACCCCTTGCTTAGATATAGTATACCTATGTCTAAACCTATATCTGGACACATGTAAACCTGTGAGCCACTCCTATAGACAGGCCTCACCAATCCTGGAGGCTGGGTGCATGGTTTTTATGTGAGATGGAGCTCTAGCATGAGCTGAGCCTGTCTGCAGCCGTCGGGAACAAATCCCTAAGCTGTTTCAGGATAATGCCATACCATATACTATTAAGTGCCTTATAATCCTCGCGGTTATTTAGCAACTCTGGTTTGGCTTTATCAAAACATGTCGTGTAAGGTGTCATACGCTTTGGAATACCATCCCCTCGCCAGTTCTGGCGACGGGGATGGCATTCCACCCCTCTAGAGGGGTAAGACATGTTACTTCACTTTAATGCGGTTGATTTCTCCAAAGGCCTTAAGATCCACAAAATGGATGCCTCTGCCACAGACAAATGTCTGGACCCCTGGAGCTGACCGAAACCCAGTCAAGGGGGTCCTGGACAAAGGGTTTCCTGTCACAGGAGGGTGTCACCGCCCTCCAGACAGGAGATAGTGTATTGTAGCAGGGAGGTTTGAAAGAAACCAGACACTGCCTGGGGCGCACAAGGCTGCCCCTTGCATAATCCGGCCAAACCGGTTCTGGGGCACTCCAGCCCTCGTGCCAGGGCGGCCTGGATCAAAGGAAGGGGGTGTATCCACCCACTTCCTGGGTCCCACCCATAGGAGGGGACCTAGCAGGTAATCACGCCCACCAGATTCGAATAAGAGTGGGAGCAGTGCCAATGCACATCAGATTTCCTGGAAGAAACATTTGAAACGATATTCTGGACCCTTCGCCCTCCATCTCAACGTGGAAGCCCGAAGAATCTCCCTTGTGGTCAAGGAGTGACCACCCTGCAGCAGCAGGCACCATCCAGCCCTCGACGTCTACTTGGTTGCAGTTCCCGCCGGAACTCGAGCGACTGAGATCGACGAGATCAAGCCTGCCCAGCTTCTAACAGCCCGATCCACAGTCCCTGCAAAGCTGAGACCCGTGGAGGCGACCGGAAGCGTGGGGCACGCCATCTTGAAGTGACCACGAGACGCTGACCGTGCAGCCCACGAGTGACCCTCGAAGCTGTACACCGGGGTTTGAGAAGCCCCCACCCTGAGCTACTCCTGAGCCGAAGTTCAGCCCTCCACACTCGACGAGTGCTGCGTGGGGCCCTTTGGCACGATTTGGCTCAACGCGTTGGCCCGGTCACTTGCCAGCTGGCTTGTGGTCCCTGTGCCGACGAACTACCAAAGAAGACTCGTGATTCTGGTTGCTCCAGATCCACACCAGCTCCCCTGAAAGGGAGCCCCGACTCTGACCTTCCTGGTCCGAGTGAGACGCCATCTTCCAATCCCGCGTGGATTGCTCTTACCAAGGCTTGTTTGCTCCAAACCGGAAGCCGACTGCACCGACGGTGAGAGCCTGCGTGGGACAGATCGTGACCTGCTCCTGGACGTCGCAGATGCCCCAGAGCCCACGTGGCAGCGAAGAGAAGCGCCTCGACGACCACCTGATTGCGCCCGACATTGCCTGGTTCCGTCCTGGTTCCACCCTGGTCACTGCTGAGTGACCCAGACTCTGTCCCCTCTGCTTTCAGGTACTCTACAACTTGAGTCCACCCTTGGACTCCACCGGACACTTCGTCTTCACCCTGCCTGCAGCCCTTTCAGCTTCAAGCACCAAGAGCCTGCGTGTCAAAACCCGACGCCACTTCGACCCTGTGCACCCACTTCCTGTGGGTGAGGTAACTTTGCTCCGCCGGTGTTCCCACACTGGTGCACACCTCTAGGGTCTGTGTGTTAAGTTTTGTTCCTCTAGGTTCAGCGGAAGTGTCCTTAAACTTTAACTATTTGACTTTTACGCACCATTGGTTAACATTGGTGCATGCGTGCGCTTTCCGCACATCTCCCGAATCCCGAGGGCCATTCCCGACTTCAGCATTGCTTGTCCTGACTGCTCCCAGCGATTCCCTAGGCCCTAGGCCTAACCACTGTTCGAGTGGCCTCTCTTATACCACTTGTTTAGTATATGGTTTGAGTGGCCCCCTGCCCTCATCCATAATTGTGCAACTTTGTATGTTTAAACAGTGCTTTTGATTTAACGCTTGTGCCCCTTTATTCATAAAGAATACTGGGGATTGTTTTTAGTAATAAACACATATATTTTTATAATATATACTTGTGTGGTGTCCTTTCATTTGGTATTACAGGATTGTATGTGGTAAAACAGCTCGCTTAACACGACCTCTTAAGTTAAGCCTTTAGGCTGCTTAGTCCATGCTACCACTAGGATAGCTTGTCTAATAAGGTTGACTTACAACCAGACACCATAAGGGGATTGTTTGGTCAGGTAGTAGGTGGTTCCAGAATTGGAAACATCCCCTACCAGGCCAACTTCTCACATTGGTGAGCAGCGGTGCGGATTTGAGCTTGCTGTTGTTTTACCATTGCAATCTTTATATCAAATTGAAAGATCACATCAAGTACCTCTAGGTACATATAAAATCAAAAGCTTAGCATATTAAGTTCTACTGAACTTAGTAGTTGTAGGTTGAAGGGAGTAGCACACCCCTGACTACAACTCACTAGCAAGGTCCAGTAGGAAAACACTTAGTGTAGGTAAGTGCACCACTTACACCTCACTAGTAACCATGTCCGACACAGGAAAGGCCTCAGGGTCTAGTCCTGTGACAGTTGACCCTACCCAGGCAACTTCTGGATATGACAAACTAACCCGCAGAGACTTGATTGTCTTGTGCAAAGCAAGAGGGTTAAAAAGGGGCAGAAGCCCCACCTGCCTAATCCTGATAGGACTCCTAGAACAGGATGACTTAGAGAGGGCAAAAGCAGCTTCCCTAGATACAGGAACTGGAGGGAACCCCCCTGCAGTTGATCCCCCTGAAGAGGAGGATGATGATGACTTGGATGAGGACTCAGAGGTTGAGGACTTAGAAGTACAGGATCAGGGTAGCCAGGTTCCAGTTGGTAGGCTTAGCCAGGCCAACTTGGACCTACTGGGAAATGGAGAGGGCCAGCACCTCCCCAGATCCCAACAAATGATTCTCCCAGGCAACAGAAGAGTGAGATCTCCCTCAGGGGACTCTCATCTTTCTAGTGCCTCCAGAGAATCACAGAGAGGCATGAATGCTTCTCAAAAGTTAGAGCATAGGGCCAGAATGAGGGCTGTCAAACTCCAGATAGAGAGGGAGGAGGTAGCCTTGGCTCAAGCTAGACTTGCCTTGGCAAGAGAGCAGAAATTAAGTGGCTTAGATGTCACTGGTGGCAGCAATTTTCCAAGAGAAAAAGACAGGGCCTATGATAATAGAAACCTGACCAAAATTGTGCCCCCCTTTAAAGAAGGGGATGACATCCACAAATGGATGACTGCTCTTGAGAGAGCCTGCATGGTACAGCAGGTTCCTGAGAACCAGTGGGCTGCAATTTTGTGGTACTCCTTTTCTGAGAAAGGGAGAGACAGGCTCCTCACAGTTAGACCTGAGGATGCCAAAAACTACTCTGTTTTGAAGAGTGCTCTCATTGAAGGGTATGGCCTAACCACTGAGCAATACAGGTTGTTGTTCAGAGACACCCAGAAAGCACAGACTCAAGACTGGACTGATTTTGTGGAGTGTGCCACTAAGGCTTTGGAGGGTTGGTTACAGGGAAGTAAAGTTTCAGACTATACAGGATTGTACAATCTTATGATGAGAGAACAGATCCTTAATAACTGTACAAACCAGCTGTTGCATCAATACCTTATTGACTCTGATCTGACCTCTCCCCAAGAATTGGGAAAGAAGGCAGACAAATGGGTCAGAACAAGGATTAAGCAGAAACCCCAGAACCAAGGTGGTGACCAGAAGAAAACAGACCAGAAGGGTGGTAATCAGAATCAGAAAGATAAAGAAAAAGACCAGAAGTCTTCAGGCCCCCAAACTAATAGTAAGGAGGGTGGTTCCCAAAATGGTAACAAGAAGAAGAAGAACAAAGGTCCAAAGACACCTTGGTGTAATACCTGCAAATCAGTGTCACACTGGGGCAGTGAGTGCACCAAGGCAAATCCAGTTCCCACCACTACAGCTCCTAAAGCAACTGCAACCCCAAGTACAGTAAGCAGTGGTGGAACACAGTCCAAGGGTGTAGCTGGGTTGACCCTGGGTATTGAAGTAGGATCTGGCCTAGTCAGAGTCCCTACACAGGCAGTTCTCCTGTATGATGTGGACATTGAGTTGCCCACTGCAGTAAGCCCCACCAACCTGGGCAAATACAGGCAGACTCCCTTAATAAATGAGAAACTGGCTCAAGCTTACAGGGACACATGTGCTAGTGTCACCATGGTGACCCCTGGCTTTGTGGACCCTGGACAGATTGTACTAGGAGAGAGCTACCTAGTAACCAATGCAAGCAACTCCACTACCTCCCATAGTGTGGCAGTTGTGAACTTCTCCTGGGGAGGGGTTGAAGGCCTAAAGAAAGTTGTGGTGAGTGCAGACCTACCAGTAGACTGTCTGTTAGGCAATGACCTTGAAAGCTCAGCATGGTCAGAAGTGGAGTACAGGACTCATGCAGAAATGCTAGGGATTTCAGAGCATGTCCTTGCCATGACAAGGGCTCAGGCTAAGAAGTGCCTTCCTGAACCAGTGGTGGATCTTGAGACAATAGACCAGCCACAACCCAAGAGAAGGAGCAAGAGAGGAAAGGCCTCGCCTTCCACCTTGCCCCAGGTTGAGGATCAGGTTTCAGAGGAAACTGATTCTGCAGTCCAAGAGGAGACTGTCTCTGAGGAGCTTGAACCTGACCAGGTTGAGTTTCTGGGGACAGGGGGACCCTCAAGGGCAGACCTGAGGCAGGCTCAATTAGATTGCCCTTCCCTTGAACCCCTCAGACAGCAGGCTGCTGCTGAGGCTGCTGGGGATGCCCAAGGTACCCATACTGTGTATTGGGATGAGGGACTCCTTTACTCAGAGGCTAGAACCCCCAAGCCTGGCATGACCAGGAGGTTGGTGATACCTCTGCAGTTTAGGGGATTCCTCCTTACCTTGGCCCATGATATTCCCCTTGCAGGACACTTAGGCCAGAACAAGACGTGGGACAGGCTTGTTCCACACTTTCACTGGCCTCACATGTCAGAGGATGTCAAGGAGTTTTGTCGCTCCTGTGTCACTTGCCAAGCCAGTGGTAAGTCAGGTGGCACAACAAAGGCCCCCCTAATACCACTACCTGTGGTGGGGGTCCCCTTTGAGAGAGTTGGAATTGATATTGTGGGTCCAATGGACCCCCAAACAGCATCTGGGAACAGATTCATACTGGTGGTAGTGGATCATGCCACCAGGTACCCAGAGGCTATTCCCCTAAGGACCACCACAGCACCTGTGGTGGCAAAAGCCCTCATTGCAGTTTTCTCAAGAGTGGGCTTTCCTAAGGAGGTACTATCAGATAGAGGGACAAATTTTATGTCCAGCTATCTAAAAGCAATGTGGAAGGAATGTGGAGTAAACTATAAGTTTACCACCCCATATCATCCACAATGCAATGGGCTTGTGGAGAGATTTAACAAGACCCTTAAAGGCATGATAAAAGGATTACCAGAGAAGCTCAGGCGGAAATGGGACATTCTTTTACCCTGCCTGCTCTTTGCTTACAGAGAGGTCCCACAGAAGGGGGTTGGCTACAGCCCTTTTGAACTTTTGTTTGGCCACCCTGTGAGAGGTCCATTGTGTTTGGTGAAGGAAGGATGGGAGTTACCTCTCAAAAAGCCCAAACTAGACATAGTGGACTATGTACTTGGTCTCCGCTCCAGGATGGCTGAGTACATGGAAAGAGCATCCAAAAACCTGGAGGCCAGCCAAGAATTGCAGAAAGCTTGGCATGACCAAAAGGCTGTACTGGTAGAGTTCCAACCAGGACAGAAGGTATGGGTACTGGAGCCAGTGGCTCCAGCAGCACTCCAAGACAAATGGAGTGGACCCTATCCTATTATTGAGAAGAAAGGGGAAGTCACCTACTTGGTAGACTTTGGAACACCCAGGAGCCCTCACAGGGTAATCCATGTGAATCGCTTGAAAGCATTTGTAGACAGGGAGGACATGAGCTTGCTCATGGCCACAGATGGGGAACAGGAGGAAGAGAGTGACCCTCTCCCAGACCTGCTTTCCCAGAACCCTGATGATGGTTCAGTTGATGGAGTAGCCTTGGCAGGCAGCCTCACTGACCAGCAACAGAGGGACTGCAGACAAGTTTTGCAGGCTCACAGGCAAATGTTTTCACTCACACCCAGCCAAACTGACTGGTGTACCCATGTTGTGGACACTGGTGACAGTCTGCCTGTCAAGAATAAGATCTACAGGCAACCTGATCATGTCAGGGATTGCATCAAGGCTGAGGTGCAAAAGATGTTGGAGCTTGGAGTGATTGAGCCATCAGAGAGCCCATGGGCCAGCCCAGTAGTCCTGGTGCCAAAACCTCATACCCAAGATGGTAAGAGAGAAATGAGGTTTTGCGTGGATTACAGGGGTCTCAATGCTGTCACTAGGACAGATGCTCACCCCATTCCAAGAGCAGATGAGCTCATTGACAGATTGGCTTCTGCCAAGTTTCTGAGCACATTTGATCTGACAGCTGGCTACTGGCAAATCAGACTAGCTGAGGAGTCAAAAGCCAAAACAGCATTCTCTACCCCTAGTGGACATTATCAGTTTGTGGTAATGCCCTTTGGTTTGAAGAATGCACCTGCCACTTTTCAAAGGTTGGTGAACCAAGTCCTTACTGGGTTGGATGACTTTTGTGCAGCTTATCTGGATGATATTGCTGTCTTTAGCTCCACCTGGGAGGATCACCTGATCCACCTGAAGAAAGTTTTGGAGGCCCTGCAAAAGGCAGGCCTAACTATCAAGGCCACAAAGTGCCAGATAGGGCAGAGTAAGGTTGTATACCTGGGCCACCTAGTAGGTGGAGGCCAGGTTCAGCCACTGGAAAGCAAAATCCAGGCCATACAGGACTGGGCTCCTCCAGTTACCCAGACACAAGTCAGAGCCTTCTTGGGCCTGACTGGGTATTACAGAAAGTTTGTGAAAAACTATGGGTCTATAGTGACACCATTAAATGACTTGACATCCAAGAAGATGCCAAAAAAGGTTCAGTGGACAGTTAGCTGTCAGAAGGCATTTGAAGACCTGAAGAAGGCCATGTGCTCTGCACCTATCCTAAAGAGTCCTGACTACTCCAAACAGTTCATTGTTCAGACAGATGCTTCTGAGTTGGGGGTGGGAGCTGTACTCTCACAACTTAATCAAGATGGTCAAGACCAGCCAATTGCTTTCATTAGCAGGAGGCTAACCCCAAGAGAAAAACGTTGGTCAGCCATTGAGAGGGAGGCCTTTGCTGTGGTTTGGGCATTAAAGAAGTTGAGGTCCTACTTGTTTGGAACTCACTTCCTAGTGCAAACAGACCATAAGCCCCTCTTATGGCTTAATCAGATGAAGGGTGAAAATCCCAAACTGCTCAGGTGGTCCATTTCCCTACAGGGGATGGACTTTACAGTGGAGCACCGCCCAGGGACTGACCATGGTAATGCAGATGGTCTCTCCAGGTACTTCCACTTAGAACATGAAGACTTATCTGGTCAAGGTTAGTTTAATGTCCCTGCGTTTGGGGGGGGGTTGTGTAGGAGAGTAGGGTCTGCTATCCTATGGTCACCCCAAATTTTTGCTTTTTGCTTCACTGGTTTTCGACTACTGAGGCTGTGGGCCTGCTGATCAGACCCCCAGCCTGCTGTTCTCTCACTAAATTAATGACACATGTGCTATAGGCACATACCAATTGGAAATGGACTCCTTGTCAGCCCCTGTAGAATGCACTATAGGTGCACAGGGCACAGGAGCCACTAAGGCCTACCAGGGGCTGCAGCATATCTTTTGCCACCCCTGGCTGGTTCTTAAATTGACACAACTGGCTGATCACTCAGCTGGGGTAAGGTGGTGTACACACCCCTTGCTTAGATATAGTATACCTATGTCTAAACCTATATCTGGACACATGTAAACCTGTGAGCCACTCCTATAGACAGGCCTCACCAATCCTGGAGGCTGGGTGCATGGTTTTTATGTGAGATGGAGCTCTAGCATGAGCTGAGCCTGTCTGCAGCCGTCGGGAACAAATCCCTAAGCTGTTTCAGGATAATGCCATACCATATACTATTAAGTGCCTTATAATCCTCGCGGTTATTTAGCAACTCTGGTTTGGCTTTATCAAAACATGTCGTGTAAGGTGTCATACGCTTTGGAATACCATCCCCTCGCCAGTTCTGGCGACGGGGATGGCATTCCACCCCTCTAGAGGGGTAAGACATGTTACTTCACTTTAATGCGGTTGATTTCTCCAAAGGCCTTAAGATCCACAAAATGGATGCCTCTGCCACAGACAAATGTCTGGACCCCTGGAGCTGACCGAAACCCAGTCAAGGGGGTCCTGGACAAAGGGTTTCCTGTCACAGGAGGGTGTCACCGCCCTCCAGACAGGAGATAGTGTATTGTAGCAGGGAGGTTTGAAAGAAACCAGACACTGCCTGGGGCGCACAAGGCTGCCCCTTGCATAATCCGGCCAAACCGGTTCTGGGGCACTCCAGCCCTCGTGCCAGGGCGGCCTGGATCAAAGGAAGGGGGTGTATCCACCCACTTCCTGGGTCCCACCCATAGGAGGGGACCTAGCAGGTAATCACGCCCACCAGATTCGAATAAGAGTGGGAGCAGTGCCAATGCACATCAGATTTCCTGGAAGAAACATTTGAAACGATATTCTGGACCCTTCGCCCTCCATCTCAACGTGGAAGCCCGAAGAATCTCCCTTGTGGTCAAGGAGTGACCACCCTGCAGCAGCAGGCACCATCCAGCCCTCGACGTCTACTTGGTTGCAGTTCCCGCCGGAACTCGAGCGACTGAGATCGACGAGATCAAGCCTGCCCAGCTTCTAACAGCCCGATCCACAGTCCCTGCAAAGCTGAGACCCGTGGAGGCGACCGGAAGCGTGGGGCACGCCATCTTGAAGTGACCACGAGACGCTGACCGTGCAGCCCACGAGTGACCCTCGAAGCTGTACACCGGGGTTTGAGAAGCCCCCACCCTGAGCTACTCCTGAGCCGAAGTTCAGCCCTCCACACTCGACGAGTGCTGCGTGGGGCCCTTTGGCACGATTTGGCTCAACGCGTTGGCCCGGTCACTTGCCAGCTGGCTTGTGGTCCCTGTGCCGACGAACTACCAAAGAAGACTCGTGATTCTGGTTGCTCCAGATCCACACCAGCTCCCCTGAAAGGGAGCCCCGACTCTGACCTTCCTGGTCCGAGTGAGACGCCATCTTCCAATCCCGCGTGGATTGCTCTTACCAAGGCTTGTTTGCTCCAAACCGGAAGCCGACTGCACCGACGGTGAGAGCCTGCGTGGGACAGATCGTGACCTGCTCCTGGACGTCGCAGATGCCCCAGAGCCCACGTGGCAGCGAAGAGAAGCGCCTCGACGACCACCTGATTGCGCCCGACATTGCCTGGTTCCGTCCTGGTTCCACCCTGGTCACTGCTGAGTGACCCAGACTCTGTCCCCTCTGCTTTCAGGTACTCTACAACTTGAGTCCACCCTTGGACTCCACCGGACACTTCGTCTTCACCCTGCCTGCAGCCCTTTCAGCTTCAAGCACCAAGAGCCTGCGTGTCAAAACCCGACGCCACTTCGACCCTGTGCACCCACTTCCTGTGGGTGAGGTAACTTTGCTCCGCCGGTGTTCCCACACTGGTGCACACCTCTAGGGTCTGTGTGTTAAGTTTTGTTCCTCTAGGTTCAGCGGAAGTGTCCTTAAACTTTAACTATTTGACTTTTACGCACCATTGGTTAACATTGGTGCATGCGTGCGCTTTCCGCACATCTCCCGAATCCCGAGGGCCATTCCCGACTTCAGCATTGCTTGTCCTGACTGCTCCCAGCGATTCCCTAGGCCCTAGGCCTAACCACTGTTCGAGTGGCCTCTCTTATACCACTTGTTTAGTATATGGTTTGAGTGGCCCCCTGCCCTCATCCATAATTGTGCAACTTTGTATGTTTAAACAGTGCTTTTGATTTAACGCTTGTGCCCCTTTATTCATAAAGAATACTGGGGATTGTTTTTAGTAATAAACACATATATTTTTATAATATATACTTGTGTGGTGTCCTTTCATTTGGTATTACAGGATTGTATGTGGTAAAACAGCTCGCTTAACACGACCTCTTAAGTTAAGCCTTTAGGCTGCTTAGTCCATGCTACCACTAGGATAGCTTGTCTAATAAGGTTGACTTACAACCAGACACCATAAGGGGATTGTTTGGTCAGGTAGTAGGTGGTTCCAGAATTGGAAACATCCCCTACCAGGCCAACTTCTCACAGTCACTGAGACACGATTGGAAACGTTTATGTTCCTGAGTTTCCACAACAGGTGACCAGCTCTCCTCGGGCCCTTGGAGACACGCTACTTCAGGACACAGCACACATCAAAGTCCTCACAAGCAGGGGGACACAGCACACAGCAAAGTCCCTTGTCCTCTTCTTAGTCAAATCAACAAACTACAGGCCAGCCTCAGAACACACATCAAGGGCAGTCCTTCTCTTCAGTCTCTTCAGCTGTTCTTCTTTGGCAGAGGTTCCTCCTGATCACTAATTAGGTTCAATCCTTTTTCAGTCTGGATTTCAGTCTTGAGTTCAGGGGTTTCAGCTCTCACATTTAGACCCCTAAATGCCTTTGAAGTCTTTGTGTTCCAGTGGCTCTGAGCCCAGTAAAAACCAGATTTGGGTGTCTTCCTGCCAGTGCATACCCTCTTCTTTTGATAGTGAGGGTTTGGGCCCCAGACGCTCAGCAGGAGGTGGAGCATACTTTTGTGGCTGCAGCACAGCCTTCTTCACATCCAGGGGGGTACCCCCCCACACACATCAAATGCAGGCCAGCCTGTTGCTGTCTCACATACCCTTCTCTGAGGTCAGGACACTCCCCAGACCCTGTCACATCCAACCCAGATGGTCACAACACAAACAGGTAGAGGCACACAGGATGGTTTAAGACAAGAAACCAGCCACTTCTAAAAACATGGTTTGTAAGCACACACTTTAAAAACCATCTTCACAAAAAGATGTGTTAATAAATTCTGAGTTGAGGCACACTAAACTCCATCTATCCATCTTATGCCTATGAGAAGATATGCTGGAAACATGTGACACAGCATTCCCCATTCTGTCCTATGGGCAAGATGGCCTTGCAAAAGAGAAAAACGAATTTGGCATTATTTTACTCTCAGGACATGGTGCACACCTCAGTATATGTCCAACCTTTCGCACACACTGCACCTTGCCCAGGGATACCTTGGGCCTACTATAGGGGTGTCTCATGTGCATAAAAAGGGAAGGTAAGGCCTGTCAAGTGGGTGCACTTATCAGGACAACAAGGCAGTTAACAAACTGCGTGCAGGCACTGCAGTGGCAGGTCTGAGCTCTCTTTTTAGGGCTACTTGTGTGGGTGGCACAATTAGTGCTGTAGGCCCACTAGTAACATTTTCCTTACTAGCCTGGCACACATAGTGCACCTTACTAGGGACTTTACTAATAAGACAAACATACCAATTACGGACAACCAATTACCATAACACTTTATACAGGGAACACTTGCACTTTGACACTGATCAGCAGTAGAAAAGTGCCCAAACATCTAAACCAGTACAGAAAAATTCATCAAAGCATCAAAAATAGAGGAGTTAGAGACAAAAACTCAGGGGAAACCATGCCAAGAAATGCCAGGTATAACACACGCCTACTGGCAGAGTTGAGCAATGGAGACAGAGCATGGTGTGTGTGTCTTGTATGGCCCATCAAGGGGGGCTTCTGAGTATGTTCTTGTCCTAAATGTCTGGGTTTTGCTTGGCAACAGGGGGGTCTGGGCGTGGCACTCTCTGCCTTAACCAAAACAACACTTGATGGACGGAATGGCAAAACATTCACCCCCAGTCACAGATCTGGGTTTAATCTATTGTTATTTTGCTCACCACGCCACCCCAGTTCAGACATGGCAAATCAGTCTTGAACCTGTGCCTCATGGGAACAGTCTAGCCCGAACTGCCAGGCCATGTCTTCCCTGGACCGGAATCAAGCATCCTAGGACCAGTTTCTGTCTATCAGGCGTCATCAGCCAGGATAGCTTGACTCCAGTGGCATGGAGAGCACGGGACTCACGTCTGAGCATACTCGTCCCACTCAGGGTGACAAATCCAAAACAACACTTGATGGAAAATTCACCCCAGTCACAGATCTGGGTTTAATCCATCGTTATTTTGCTCACCAAGCCACGCCAGTTCAGACATGGCCATATGCAAATCAGTCTTGACCCTGTGCCTCATGGCACTCTGCCTTAAGCCAGCAGGAGTAGTGCCAGGGGCCCCTAACAACATTTAGTGGAGCAATCTCTAAGCGCTGAGAATGGGCACACATTTATACACATTTATACCTTAACGTACATGACTTCCTAGTACTGGTCACATTTCCATTTTCTTTCTATGAAAACAAGCAGCTGCACAGTGGCAAGGGAAGGAGAAATGAAAATAATTCCTATTTGTAAAGTGCAAACATATCACCTCCATAAGGGTTTAAAAGCAGGGGGCCATCAGGGAGATTAAATCAGCTATTGTCCAGAGTCACATGATGCTGAGCTGCTGCCAGAAATCGAACCATGAACCCGGCGCTACGAAGTCAGCTGCTCTGGCCACTGCGCCTCACTTTTCAGATAGTAACAGAAATGTAAGTAGTCTGTAGATGAACGCTTTCATTGGGTTTTCATGCCAAAATGTATGTAGCTCCGTGATAGAGAAGGGCTCTTTCTGTGGACAATGTTAACCTGAGCAAGAAAGCATGGTTGTAGCGGGTTACAGATACACTAATGCAAATAAATATGTTTCATGCAAATAATTATGTTTTATGCTTTCACAGTCACGCCCTCTTGTGCTATTTTATTTACACAGTTTAAGACACAAATCATATTCATTCATCTATTCACTTCTAATTCTACACCACTTTTAAGATGTTCTAAGGCCCCATAATAAAATTTCCAATTATCATTATGCTCACTATCCTTATTGACAGTATGTCACTCTTGGCAGTCGGGATGCAATTAGAAGCCAATCTGTTTTGCAAAATAACAGTATTTTGTGCTTCTTCTTGGGTGGAAATTAACTTTAGAGAGGTGCCAGTCTAGTTTTTTATCTCTTCTAATACTTTGACAACTTGGCATATATCTCGTTCATTGTACAGTCTTCCATCCTTGGGATCAAGATGTCAAACAATTGAGCGGTGTTAGAAATTGGGTTATTGTTTGACCGGGTATGAGCTCTGGTCAAGCAGAAACCACAATCCTGGTCAGGGTAAGAGGCAGGCAAACCTTAAATTAACCTGTGCTCACCCTCTGGTAGCTTGGCACATAGCTGTCAGGCTTAAATTTAGAGGCTGTGTGTAAAGTATTTGTGCAACACTTCAAATAATAAAACAGTGAAGATGGGTTGTGTTCTGAGATGCAAGGAGGCGATGGTGCGAGGTCTGGAGGCGTCGATGTCAAGGATACTGTTGACATTAATTGCAATGCAAAGTGCAGTGTCAAGGATGTAAGGTGCAGCAGAGGTGATGCATCAGTTCTGATGAGCAGAAAGGCTGCAATGAGGAGTTTCAGTGTTGTTGTCGAGGCTGCTGTCGATGAGGGATGAGAGGAGCTTGCATCAGGTAATGTGTCGAACACCAGCAATTCCGATGGTGATGAGTCAGTTCCAAGATGCAGAAGGCAGCAGCAATGGGAGTTGTTGGTTATGGGTGCAAACCACGCAGCAGAGGCGATCCATCGGTTCTGTTCGGGGAATGCACCGCTCAGTTGAGCAGATGCATCGGTTCTGCTCGTGGATGCATTGCTCAACAGAGAAGATGCATCAGTTCCCACTTCCAAGGGTCCAGTACTGGGGTGATACCACTTGGCAGGGTAGACTCAGAGATAGCAGAGTCCATGTGCAAGGGTTGGAAACTGTTACGTCCCTGAGGATTCAAAACAGGAGGCCAGCCTATCCGTCCTTGCAGTCACTCTGAGTTCTGGGGTCAAGTGATGCAGGTCCAGTCCTTCTTACCCAGGCAAGAGGGTAGCATGAAGAAGATCAGAACTAAGCCTGGGCAAAGCACTATGCTAAGCTCGCGTAGTTTGCGAAGTTTGCGCTACTTCGCACTACGCAAATTGTACGTAGCACAGTGTAAACACGCATAGCGTAGTGCAGCGGTCATTTTTTGCTTGCTCGCGGTCCTCAACGTCAAGTTGGTGACCGCGAGCAAGCAAAATGACATCCCGGTGAGACGTTTTCCTCATTCGCGATCTGCAACATTAAGTTGCCGATCGCGAGCATGGAAAATAAACCTCCAGGTGAGCTTCTCAACGCGGGGAGGTCAGGCTTCTCATTGCAAGTGGTCACATACGCTCGCGACCGCTCGCAATGAGAAACTACCAATCCGCGTTGAGAAAGCTGCTACTCGAGTAAAAATCTACTCGAGCGGCAGTAAAAGACCGCTCTCACTGTGTAAGATGCCGTTTTCAATGATTGCTCATTGTGGACAAGCATCCGGCACTGTGCAATTATCACGAACAGCACACTACACAGTTCACGTAATGCTATGCGTAGCTCACGTAGTTCGAAGTGCACTTCGCGTAGCTACGCCTAGCGCTACTTCGCAAACTACGCCCAGGGTTAATCAGAACCTCAAAGCAGGAGTCCAGCAGAGTGGCAGTCCTTATTCCGGGAAGAGTATCCACAGGTCCAGAAGTGAACTGAAGCGGTGCTACCTGAGGCCCGTTACTTAAACCTAGAGGTGCCTTAGAAGTAGGAGAGACTTCAAAGACATGCCTTTGAAGTGCACAGAGGCCCTCCCCTCCTGCTCTGGCTCCAGACTCACTATGGAGGGTAGGTGGTATGCAGCCCTCTGTTTGTGGACAGGGCACAGCCTATTCAGGTGTAAGTGAGGCTGTGCACAGCTTCTCCCTCCCTTCCTGCCAGGATGTACCATCAAGTCACAACAAGCTCCCATTGTGTGTGGCTGTCTAGGAGGAATACACAAAGCCCAACTGCCAACTACACCTAGTCATGTGATCAGGACCGGCTACAGGCACCAATTGGCTAAAGCATGCCATTGCCAACTTTCTAAAAGTGGCATTTTCATAATTGTAATTTAAAAACAGACTTTACCATAAGTTAGTATTTTAAATTAAGATTCCAGAGACACCAAACTTGAATCAGTTATGTCTTCCCATTGTGAAATTACTCTTATAAAATATATTAAGGTAATCCCAATTTTAGCCAATGGAAGAAATAGGCCTTGCAGTAGTGAAAAACTAATGTAAGATTATTTCACTACTGTGACATGTAAAACTTAAAAGTACATGTCCTGCCTTTTAAATACATTGCACCCTGCTCTCTGGGGTGTCTAGGGCCTATCTGAGGGATGACTTATATGGATAAAAAGGGAAGGTTTGGGCCTGTCAAAGGGTTTATTTAGCTAGGTCTTCATAACAGTGTAAACTGCACACAAGCTCTGCTGTGGCAGGCCTGAAACATGGTTAAAGGATACTTAAGTGGGTGGCACAATCACTGCTGCAGGTCCACTAGTAGCATTTAATTTACAAGCCCTGGGTACAGGTACTACCATTTTACAAGGGACTTATAAGTCAATTAAATATGACATTTGGGGATGAATAATATTACCATATTTAGAGGCGAGAGCATAGCACTTTAGCACTTGTTAGCAATGGTAAAGTGGAGAGAGTTCTAATAGCAGCAACAATGAGGTAAAAAAGTTGGAGGAGAAAGGCAAACATTTGGGGGTCATAAGGCTGTCAGGTCTAACACCTGTCCCCCCAGCTGAAAGTGAGGAGAGTTACCCAACCCCTTCAGAGCTCTCTTCACTAAGGCAGAAGAACTCAGAGAGACCATCAGCATTAGCATGGTCTGACCCCGGATGGTGATGCACCGTAAAGTCCGTTCCCTTAAAGGGGATGGGCCACCTCAACAGTTTGGGATTTTCCCCCTCATCTGCAAGAGCCAACTGAGAGGTCTGTTGTCTGTCTGAACCAGGAAATGAGTACCCAAATGGTATGTGATCAATTTCTTCAGTGCCTAGACCACAGCAAAAGCTTCTCTCTCAATCAAACTCCACCTTTGTTCCTGTGGAAGTAACTTCCTGCTCAGGAAGGCTATCGGTGGTCCAGGTTCTCTTCATTCAACTGTGGTAAGACTGCCCCATGCCATGCTCTGAAAGCATCCACCTGCACTATAAATTCTTTGGAGAAGTCAGGAGTCTTGAGTAAAGGTGCTGTACACATGGCCTCCTTGAGGGTATCAGGGGCTTTCTGACCAGCCTCTATCCAGATAACCAATCTGGCCTGCTTAGTCGAAGTCAGCTCTGTTAAGTGGGCAACAATAGTGCCATATCGAGCATGCCCTGACTTTAGTCGAGCATGCCCTGACTTTACCATTTTTAAAAAACTTCTGAAAACATGGTTATTCACTCGATAATCTCACTTCGTACAGCATGACTCTCCCTGCTGCAAAGGCATCTAGAGATCCCCTTGGGGATGATTTGTGCGCCTAACAAATGAATAAACATAAACATATTCCTTAGCAAACTTCCTGTAGTATCCTGTGATGCCTAGGAAGGCTCTCACTGCAGTCTGAGTTTTAGTTGGTTGCCTTGCCATGATGGTCTCAATCTTGGCTTGGAAGGGCTGCACCTTGTCCCTGCCCACCAGGTGGCCCAGACACAGCACAGAAACCTGCCCTATCTGGTACTTACTTGCCTTGATAGTCAGGCCTGCTTGCGGCAGGTCCTAAAGAAACTCCTGCAGGTGGTACAGGTGTTCCTCTCAGCTCGAACTGTAGACAGCAATGTCGTTCAGGTAAGCGGAGCAGGGTCAAGACTGATGTGCATACGGTTGGGTCCAAACTGAGGTGGCATGGTGAGCAAAAGAAGGATGGGTTGGGTTGCTAGCCCCAAGTGATTGCCAGTGGTTAGACAAATTCCAAGTATTCCTCCCATCACCATTTGTGTGTTTCATGTACCGCCTTAAGTTGCATGGATATGCCCAGGTGTGTGTCCCATGCTCACTGTGTCACCTGAACCAAGCGGTACCCGGGTGATGTGGCCATAACTAGCAAAAAACTAGTCCATGATTGGTTGTATTCTGGGTTAGGGAAGACCTGCCTGGCAGTTCAGGCTGGACTGTACGCACGAGGAGCAGGGTCGACTGATTTGCATATAGTTGGGTCCAAACTGAGGTGGCGTGGTAAGCAAAAGAAAGATGAGTTTGGATGCTACCCACAGTGATTGCCACTTGCCAGTGGTTCGATACATTGCAGGCAACCTCACATCACCTTTTGTGTGTTTCAAGGAATTGGACAGTCTATGAGCTGTCTCCAAATCATCTGCACAGAGAGGTTGGTCAAGTTGAAAAATGTATAATTGCAGGCACAACATAGTTGGGCGTAACAGAAAATGATTCTGTCCTCAGGCAGCCAAGCTTAAGCTCTATTCCCACATACATAATACGTCCTGGCCTGATAAGCAGTGCCACTATAGGTGAACAGTACTCCAGAAGGATATATGATATATGCGAGTTTGACAAAAGATAGGAAAAGGAATAGGTTCAGTGTGTTTTCTAAATAAACACATTCCACGTACTGCATCCTTTGAAAATACTGCCATTTCTAACTTCAGAAGTTAGTTCTTGAGCAGTAGGTGTTAGATAAACAGAAGGAAGTTGAATTAATTGGTCAAGCAGGTGCATCACCTGATCAGCAAGACAGACACTGGTAAGGTAGCTGTTTCATTCAGAGACTAAATGCCAATGCACATACGTCTTTGCATTGCATCTTCTAGGTGAATGGGAATTGAATCATCAGCACTCCTCCACTGGAGAGGGTAGGCACATGGGTACAAACCCATAGTGAAAAAAAGTTTCAAATTATGCTTTTACTGCTCCTAGCTGTGCAGGAATGGTCCATCATTTGTTCCAACCAGGTGCAATATGGTTCATTTTTCCAGCCCGCTGCCTGTTGGAGCCAGAATGGCCTCATAAGCATGTCCCCACTAGACCACACGAGCTGTCTTCAAGGCGGATCCAGACGTTTTCTACCTCTAGCTGCACTAGAGTGTCAATACCCCAGACCAGGGGAAGCTACCCATGCAGGTGCCACGGACTCGAACTGGCGTTTATTCCTCATTACACTCCCAAGGGCTCTCTCTCACAACATACTAAATAGAAGGAATCTCTTACACCTATTCCAGCACATTCCATAACTGAAGAACCTGTCCTCAACTGACTTAACCTAAGTAAAGTTTGCTTGAATCTCAGAAAAAGGAACCACGGACGCTACTATAACCACATGGGTGAGTGAGGGTCTCAGAGGCATAATTTTGAGTGAATCAAGGATCTTTGAGTAATAGGGCATAGAGCTGCTAAAGCTTGACCCTCCACAATATGCCCACATGCTAATGCCACATGAACCCCTGAGGCCACACAGGAGTGTCTTGAGAGGCGCATGGTGTGCAACCCATGACTGTCTTCCAAGTGCATCAAAAGCTGCAAATTCCCTAGAAATATCACACGTCCATAAACAAAGAAATGTAAGATACACAACAAGAAGTAACGATCATGAAGGTTGGAGCCAACAGAGGAACTTCCATTGTGGCAGTCAAGAGAACTATGCTTAGCCACCACCTGCCAGGCCGCCTACAACTCCAGAAGCCACGATGGAACCTAAGTTTATAATCACATCATGGAACGTCGCAGGCCTTAAGTCAATTACGCCAAGTAAATCTGCACTGGCATTTCTGCACCGAATGATATTCTCAGCCTAGTGGGCACTTACCCCAACAGTTCTACAAGGCTTCTATGAACTTTTCAAGCCAGAAAAGTGCACCAACTTATTCAGTCGACCATTGGGAGGCCTTGTAATCTTCATTAAGCATACCGGCATGATTGACATCGTGGCCATCAATCAAAATTCTCCGGCTTTGCAAACCGCCACAATATCAGCGATAACAATCTGCCATAAAAAAATTCCCCTGCTCCTGATAAACTGTTATCATAACACTTACAAAGCCCTAAAACAGTCCGCAACTGATGATCTACACTTTTGCTTTGAGTCCCTTCTTCTGGACTTTGCCTCACATGAAGTTCTGCTCACAGGGGACTTCAACATCAGGGGCCTGGGGAGTGCCAGCAACTTTGCCCACAGTGCTAGAGAACAGTAAAAATGGATGACCTCTATAACACCTGTAAACGAAGCTCCGCCAAACAAGCATTCAAGGCTCAAGCTACTCAATATAAGGCTCCTTTTCCTCTCACCTTCGATGGATTTTCAACAATCGACTACATCTTCTTGTCTGAATCCTTAGCACATCGTCTCATTAACATCAAGGTACCCAAATAGGCTTGAAAGTGACCACAACCCCCTGACTCTAACTGTTCATATAAGAGCCTCCATGGCGGCCAATTGTCGGGTAGTGGGAGCTTCCACGGGAGCAGAAGCAGCAACCCCAGTCAGGAGGATCAAATGGAAGGTGATAGACACCTTAACAATGTTGAAATGGCTCAGAAAAGCAAATATGATTCACAATATCTCCCCAGCAAACATGCACGTCAAGTGGGACAAATTGACCAAGGAGTTAATGGACTCCTTAATAGTAGCGAGAGGCCGCAAGTGACATTCAAGGGTGAAAGGGAAAGAGCAACTCAATCAGCAGTATAACAAGGCCATCATCACGCCTCGGAGAGTGCTAAGGAGGTCCCTGTGCATCCACAAGCTCAACCCCACTCATAAAACTGCAAAGAGCAAGAAAGGCTCAGAAGAACAGGAATGGCTAAGGATATCTCAAACGCCCCAGAAATTAGGCCTACCCCGCTTTCAGAACTACATCAATAAATTAAAACCCTTATATTTAACCCGGGAAAATGGAGTCCCGGAAATCTCCAGGGAGAGACATGTGAAAATGCTATACCCTGACCAGACAGTGGCACCAGATCATGCAGACAAAGGGTGGGTTCATAGATCAGTACATAGGGATCCAACAGGATCTAACAATGCCGGTCCAGGTCTGCAAATTCATTAAGGCAATGAAAAACAATGGTGGGCTAGGTCCCAACATCCTTCCGGCTGGAAATTGTAACTGTGCCTTGAAGGACTGGGCAAAGGTGTCAACTCCTCTCTTCAATCAAGCTTTCCTCTCTGCTCAGGTTGCAGGTGCATGGAGGGGCTCCATCTTGTGCCCTATGTTTAAGAAAGGGGACTCGACAAACCCAGCTATTAACTGTTTGCTAGCCCTACTAGATCTAGAGGCAAAAGCCTACGCTCAATCACTGCTAACACAGCAAGAGGCCTGGACCATGGGCAACGATATTCTTCCAGACAGGGTTAAGAGCAGCTGCATTGTTGGAGGGTAAGTTCTTCTACGTAATTTACCACATAAATGTGCTATCTAAAATAATAAGCAAAACACACAAGATGATGGATGGGATGTCAAAACATTCACCCCCAGTCACAGATGTGGGTTTAATCCATCGTTATTTTGCTCATCAAGCCACCCCAGTTCAGACATGGCCATGTGCAAATCAGTCTTGACCCTGTGCCTCATGGGAACAGTCCAGCCCGAACTACCAAGTGATGTCTTTCCAGGACCGGAATCAAGCATCCTAGGACCGGTTTCTGACTATCAGCCGTCTTCAGCCAGGATAGCTTAACTCCAGTGGCCCAGTGAGCACGAGACCCGCGTCTGGGCATACCCTTCCCATATAGGGTGAACAGCAAAACACACAAGATGATGGACGGAATGTTGCACAATGGCAAAACATTCACCCCCAGTCACAGACCTGGGTTTAATCCATCGTTATATTGCTGATCAAGCCACCCCAGTTCAGACATGGCCATATGCAAATCAGTCTTGACCCTGTGCCTCATGGGAACAGTCCAGCCCGAACTGCCAAGCCATGTCTTT